>NC_067490.1:46871067-47543567 GCF_947179515.1 Apodemus sylvaticus | reverse complement strand
GATGGATAGAGAGACAGACAGATATACAGATGGATAGATGGATAGATAGATGATAGGTAAAAGTTAAAAAGGATAGCTTCATCCAAGCCTCTTTGGCTGTCAGTGAGAAAATGTTAAAAATAATTTGGATAGAAATTTCAAGGCGTCACCACATACCTACAAGCACTCACGACAACATGTCTTTGGCATCTGAGTTTCTCCATCTCGTGGCATTGTTTTCAGTTATGGATCCTGGGAAGGGAGTGGATGGTGGCCCCTTAAGTTCACCCAGACTTTCTCTGGTGGCTTCTCTACCTCCATGCAGTTGTAGAGCCATCCTTACATAGAGGTATAGTTATGAAGTTCTACAAGCCCCTGGGCTTGCCCCTGGACCCCATATGCCCCCCCCCCACCACCACATCAATAGGAGAGTTTGTCATGCTTCTTGTCTAGACAGAGATTTTGAGGTACAGGCTTGTTTGTGCAGGCAGGACACGGGGCTGGGGGGTGGGGGTGGTGGCAGGGAGGGACAGACCATGGAAGTCTCCCAAATCGAGGTGCCATTTGCAGAAGAGTGGGGAAAGGATGCAAGGCCAGAGATTAGCAATGGGTGTCCACACCTAGTGTGGGAATATAAAAGTCACCATTTTATCATCCACACTATAGAGGATTCTTCCAAATGCTCTTCCCGTCCCATACGTCAGTCTCCATTTCAGCTCTGAGTATTATGGCTAACTTTACCTTTGGGAGTAGAGATGAAAATGTGGCTCTCCCACTAGCCTGCGTGTGTTTCAGATTCTCCACAATGCTTATGATGATGGTGTTGAGGAGCTCATGAGCCCCAGACAGACAAGAACAGGGTGAGCATGCTGAGCAGACAGGACCTCATTGTCAAAGGCAGATGAGAAAAATGCACACACCCGACTCTGCTTGACTTGAATATCTCACTTGCCAACCACCTGTCTGTGCACTTCTATTCCGTCCAGAAGCGCGTGAGGAGTACAGAGAACTTTTTAATTTAAAAACAAAGTCCCCAAAGTCCACAGAGAATGAATAGAAGCCAGTGAGCAGGGTGAGAACAGTGTAGCTAGAGGGATGTTGGGTAGGCTGAGTACCCAGGTATGACGTCACCCAGAACAAGAGCTGACAGATTCACTAATGTATCTGAAGGAAGTCTGCTGGGAGCTCAGCTCACAGTGTCCTCTGCACAGTCCTCTGTTCTCCAATCCTCCAAGGACACCCTGTCCCGGGTGACCATGGTAACCATGAGATAACATCCATTGCTCTCCCTTCTCTTGACTTCCAGGGACTACTCAGGAGGAAGTCTTTGTTGTCCCAAAGCCATCCTGCTTGTTCCTGCTGTCCTCACTCCAAACCCTCCTGGTTAGGATCCCGCCATCTGTCTGGACATGGCTGTCTCCAAGTCACCTTAAAGCATAGTAGAATACAGGTAGAAGTTAGGGAGTATCTCCTGCAGGCTCCTGCACATCAGGGGGATGCAGAGCAGAAAGAGAAATTTCAAGTAGACATCACCTCCCTCAGAGGCTGCTGGCCTTCTTCTGACCAGAGCACCGGCTGAAGACTGTGTGGCCAGGACAGACCGTCATTCCTGAATAGCTAACTCAGAACTCTGGCCTAGTACATGAGGTCAAGAAGGAGGAAGAAAGGGAAGAAGAAAGAATAGAAGAGAGGAAGGGATGGAAGGGGAGGAAGGCGGGGACTGAGGGAGGAAAATAAGCCTACATTATAAGAGTGCCTTTAAAAACACACACACACACACTCACACACTCATACACACACTCACACACTCACACACTCACACACACACTCATACACACACTCACACACTCTCACACACACACTCACACACACACTCATACACACACTCACACACTCACACACACTCACACACACACTCATACACACACTCACACACTCTCACACACACACACTCACACACATGCACACACACACTAACACACACTCACACACATACTCTTTCTCACACACACACGCACACTCTCTCTCTCACACACACACACATATCTCTGGAGCACACAGATGGGCCATCTGTCTAATCTACCTTCACCTTCTCTAGCATTGCCATCCCCCACGAACAGGCCTCTTTGCCTTCTCAGCACCCAGCACCGTAGGCAGAGTGCCGGAGGTGAGTGCTAGTTAAGTAATTAATGACTGTAAGCCATTTTGAAAACACAAAGAACTAGATAAATGCCAAGTGTTATTGTTATTAACGATGAGGAGGCTGTTTAGTCATCCTTGGCCCTGGCTGTGGCCACGCTCATTCGTGAACTAGGCTAATTTATTTTTTCACAAGAATTCAGAAATCCAAAATAGAAATCTAACCCTATCAGGATCCGGATTCAACTTTTATAATAGAAAAAAAAATCTGTTGATAATCTTGAAAATGAAATTTTTGTCTTGCCACTCAGGGATGAGGTCTATGTAAGCACGGCTGTCAAAGTGAAGGGGGGGGGGGCAAGCATGGGAAGACAGAATAAGGACGTCCACATGAGCTCCAGGAAGCAGCTCAGAGACAACACCCTGTCTGTGCTGGGAATAAAGGAGGGACAAAGCCACAGCTGCAGGATCCTGGAGAGAGAAAGAGAGAGAGAGAGAGAGAGAGAGAGAGAGAGAGAGAGAGAGAGAGAGAGAGAGAGAGAGAGAGAGATGGCTACCTTCAGTTTAGGAGGGAAGGGAGAACTGGTGGGTTTGACTGACCAGTTAGTGCTGAGAACCAAGTGATCTGTCAGCTCACAAGTGGCACTCGTGAAGCACGGTGATGTCGCTGGACCAGAGTAGTGGCACACACCTGTAACTCCTAGATCAGGAGTTCAAGGTCATCTTTAGCCTCAGTAAATTCAAAGTCAGTCTGGATTATAAGTCTGAGACCTAAAGTCTGAGATCTTGTCTTAAAAATATAAAAATGATGAAGATGGTGATAGTGATGATGGTGGTGGTGGTGGTGGTGGTGGTGGTGGTGAGAGGTCTCTCCAGAACATCTCCAGGACAACATTGGCAGGTTAAAGGGTGTATTATGCAAATATGATCACAAGGTCTTGAGGTATCCAATGTGGAACAAAACGACAATAAGAGAGGTCTTCAAGAATTCTGCTGTCGGTGTTGGCGAGGATGTGGAGAAAGAGGAACACTCCTCCACTGCTGGTGGGGTTGCAAATTGGTACAACCACTCTGGAAAGCAGTCTGGCGGTTCCTCCGAAAACTGGGCACCTCACTTCCAGAAGATCCTGCTATACCACTCCTGGGCATATACCCAGAGGATTCCCCACCATGTAATAAGGATACATGCTCTACTATGTTCATAGCAGCCCTATTTATAATTGCCAGATGCTGGAAAGAACCCAGGTATCCCTCAACAGAAGAGTGGATGCAAAAAATGTGGTATATCTACACAATGGAGAACTATTCAGCCATTAGAAACAATGAATTCATGAAATTCTTAGGCAAATGGATGGAGCTGGAGAACATCATACTAAGTGAGGTAACCCAGACTCAAAAGATGAATCATGGTATACACTCACTAATAAGTGGATATTAACCTAGAAAACTGGAATACCCAAATCATAATCCACACATCAAATGAGGTACAAGAAGAATGGAGGAGTGGCCCCTTGTTCTGGAAAGACTCAGTGAAGCAGTATAGAGCAAAATCAGAACAGGGAAGTGGGAAGGGTTGGGTGGGAAAACAGGGGGAGGGAAGGGGACTGATGGGACTTTCAGGGAGTGGGGGTCCAGAAAAGGGGAAATCATTTGAAATGTAAATAAATATATCAATAAATTAAAAAAAAATAAAAAAGAAAGAAAAAAAAAAAGAATTCTGCTGTCTTCAAACTTGGTCTGTGTTGTCCCAACTCAGAAGAAATGTGCAGCCTTTGCTGGAACTTACAGACATGTAGACTTAGTTCATAGAACCAGCTTTTATAATGAGAGTGACTACAAAAGACAGGAGCTGTTCATACCCACGAGATGCCAAGGGTGTCCTGGAGAGAAACCTACAGGTGTGAGAGGTGGGAAGTGGGAGGTGGTCCAAAGCCATGTCAAAGTCAAGTCCTGTCCTGCTGCAGGGGGATGAGCCATGGTGGGGGTGAGGAGGGGGAGGGGAGAGGAGGAAGAGGGGCTGGAAGACAGAGAAAGAGGGGGAAGGAGGGGAGAGGCAGGGAAGGGGAGGAGGAGACAGAGAGGGAAAGGGAGAGACAGACAGACAGAGCCTAGTGGGGGAACAAAGGACCCAAACAGCACATACAGGCACAGTGTTTGGACCCATAGTATTTTTGTGTGTGGGGCGTCTACGAATTGTTTTAAATTCTAAAAAAAAGGGGTCTATAAAAGTCAATTAAATTTTAGCTAAAGAGAGAATTTAATTAATATGAGTATTATTTTAGTTTTATATATTTTAATATACAATAGTATATAGTATATAACATATATTTTATAACCTATAATTTTAATATATAACATAATATAATATCAATGTTAAATTAATTTGTTAATTTAACTAATACATTTTGGCTAAAGAAAATTCATCAAAATTGTTGATTAAGGTCATGTTAATCTTCCAGTTGATATTCCTACCATGGGAGGGTCTCACAGAGGCAGTGTTCCACAGAACCCCAGCTGCCTTCTTGCCCTTGGTACCCACAGATGTGTCTCTCTGGCTTAGCCCAGTCCCAACAGCACACTGTTACCACACCCTCCTAATCCATTAGCCTCCCATCCATTCAAGGCTATGGGGATGACCAATGCCGACTCAAACGAAGAACAGGCCTGTACCCCAACTAAGGAATGAGGCTCACAAGTTCAAAGCCTCCATGGGCTGTGGAGTGGAGCCAAGGTTAGCCTGAGTAACTTAATGAGGCCCTGTCTCCAAATAAATAATTAAAAGGTAGGTAGGAATATACCTCAGTGGTAAAAGATGTGCATAATATGTCTTGGTCCTTAACACCACAAAAAATAATGAATAAGTGAATAATGAATCACATTCTTTCTGTCAGAGCAAACAGTTAGTGCTAGCAAACAAAAATGAACGACAGCAAACTGAAACAACCAGCATCTCTATCTGACCAAATGCGTTCTCTGTCTCCGTGTCACCTTGTATGACCACTGCCACAAGTCTGAAGTGTGACCCCACTCAGACCCCTTCCAGGCCTCACCCCACTCAGGACCCCACTGTGGGCCCTGGCTGGTCCACCCTAGTGGCATTTATCCCTGCTCCATGGACTTCCCTCATGACAGTCAGGAGCCACACCCCGTGAGCGTGAGATGTCTTCGTTCTGTCGTGTGGGAAACACAAGTCTGGCCCACAGAAGGGAGTAGGGACCACTATGTTCCATAGGGACTACTCATTTGTCATTTTGTATGTGGGCCATTCACTCAGCATAATGTTTCCAAGAAGATCTGTCCGTGTTGTTAAAAGTACTAGAATTTCATTTCTTTTTATATGGATTATGGGTACCCCACATTTTGTGATCTGTTGATGGCCACACGGGCAGCTTCTATCTTTTTTCTATCATGGGATACAGATAAAGTCTCTGTTCAAATCTCCATCTTTAGTGTTTCTATGTCAAGAGTTGAATTCCTGGATCAGATGGTGGTTCCAGGTCTAGCTCTCGAAGAAACTGTCAACCGTGCTTCGATGGAAACGCTAATCAGCCGACTCTCTGTGGTTGGGATGGTTGAGCTGGGGGCTGACACAAATAACTTCTGCTTCTTGATATTAGGCCAAAGGATACAGAAAACAAACACTGGGCCTCAGGCACTCTCTAACCCAAGTTAGGACAAGCTGCCCCAAACACTTTCCTTGTTTTCTTGTGAACAGAAAACAGAAAACCACCGACAACTGTTCAGTGCTGCACCCAAGCCTGTGAGCACACCTCCGGCAGCCAGCACCTAGGCCAAGGAGATGCTTCCAGGAGGCAGGACGCTGGCATAACAGCGGCAGTTTGTGTGCTTGATATAAAATATATGAACAAGTGAAGTGTATAGAGATTAAATAGCAATAACAAGAATGTCAAAGCCATTGTTCGCCTTAACAAAACAAGACAGTGTGTGAGTGCTGTGAAAGTCAAATTCTGGTCACAACACTGTCTAGGTGACTACTCTCCCACATTCGGCCTATCCTTTTCTTTCCACAGTTGTATTACAATATACACATGTTCCTAAGTACGTTTTGAAAACTTATATAAGTAAAATCGCCCGTTGTATATTTCCCCCATGACTTACTTTTGCTTACACACTGTTGTGATTTTGAGAGGTCCACCCTTTTGGGTTTTTATTCTGTTTTTGTTTTTTTGTTTTGTTTTGTATTTGTTTTTTTTTGAGACAGGGTTTCTCTGTGTAGCCCTGGCTGTCCTGGAACTCACTCTGTAGACCAGGCTGGCCTCGAACTCAGAAATCTGCCTGCCTCTGCCTCCCAAGTGCTGGGATTACAGGTGTGTGCCACCACCGCCCAGCTGAGAGGTCCATCCTAAACTGAATAAACGCAGTTCCTGTTCATGTCTGCAGGTGCTATCTCACACAACCTTAAATATGTTTCCTGTCCTTCAGAAGCTCAGACACTCTGGTTATTTCCTAAGAAATCATTCTAATTAGGCATCCTCCCCTCATAGCAACTGGCTCTAAACTATTTAATAGTCAATTTTCCAATGCAAGAGGTTTAGCTTGCGGGTTGTGAGCAAGAGGAGGGTGGCCATCCCGCTTTGAAGGGGTAACTAACACTCCTCTGAGCACACCCTCCATGACTAGCTGCGAAGTCTAGACGCTTGATTCTTGTTAAAGACTGTTAAACAACAGTCCCTCAAAGGATTAAGATGTCTACTGGAATCCCATGATGGGGAAGAGGAAGGCTGTAGGCAGGTGCCAGCCCTGAGGGAGGAACTTGCCTCCCAGGAAGAGATTTCACGCAGTTCTGACAACTTGTCAGACCACCTTGCAGGAAAGAGGCAGCCCAGACAAAGATGGGTCAGTGGTGGGTGAGACCACACCTTGACCAGGGCTGCTTAATATGCATACCTGTATCTCTTCCAAGTGTGTGCGGCCCAGAAGGCAGCCTGCAGCCAAGGATAGCTATGAAAGAAACACCCGACACAAAACTGTAAACTTAGTAAAATGGTAATGAGCTTTTCTGTTTTGTGTGGTTGGAAATGTCTGGGTTGGGCCCCAATTTCAAAAGATTGGATATATCTGGCTCATATCCGTTTCCCAAAGATAACTTGAGGGTCACTAGATTCTTATGTTTAGCTCTTCTTTCGAGTCTCTGAGTTTTAGTGGTTTCTTTCTACAATAGGCAAACAGGTGGCCGAGAACCTGGGTTGGTACAGCCATCAGAGCCCAGCCTTTCTACCCTCGTAACACCAACAATCCCACTCTGCTCAGAGCTGGTGGGATTGAGGCACACCCAATCTAGCCCAAGCAGACTCTTTCTCTAAGAACTTTTAACCCTACCAACAGTAGTCTCCTTTTCTTTGATGTGCTTGTAATTTTATGTCAACTTCACACGAGCTAGAGACATTTTCGAAGAGGAAATTTCAGCTGAGAAAATGCTCCAGCAGATAAACGTGCCCATGGTGCGCTGTTTTGTTTGATGGCTGATACAGAAGGGTCCAGGTCACGGTGAGTAGTACCAACCCTGGCCTAATGGTCCTAGGTGCTATAAGAAAACAGGCTCAGCAAGCCATGGAGGACAAGGCAGGAGGCAGCGCACCTCCGTGGTGTCTGCCCCCAGGTTCCCGCCTTGGAAGTCCTGCCCTGACATCCCTCCATGGTGGACTGTAAACTGGAGGACGAAATGAATCCTAAGTTCTTGGTGTTTACGGCAATAATAGAAACCCTAAGATAACCAGGCCCCATGGAAATCTAGCACCCTGGGTCTGGTGTCTCGTCTGGCCTTTGTCTGCAGGGGGGAAAGCCTGCCACACCGAGAGCTGGTGTATGCCTGACAGGAAGGGCATAGAAAGCCCACCATCCAGTCGTGTCAGAGCTTGCTGGTTTGTCTCCTGTTCCTCACAACCGGAGGAGACCTGACCACATCCGCAGCAGTTTGTCCTTCCCATCCATTCAGAGCTGCAGAGATGCCCAGGGACGCCAACTAGCTTGAGAATTTCAATTTTCGCCTCACCAACCAGAAGTAGGCAGACTCACCCGGCTCTGTGAGCGGGGAGTGGGGGGAGGTTAGCTACAGGAGTTAAACAGTGGGCGGGTCCTTCTCATCTTGCCATCCTGTGTTGGTTTGACAGCATGGAGAGCCAGCGTACCGCCATTGGTTTTACCTCCTGAGTTATTTTGACTAGTTCTTAGAGATGACATAAGACTTTGACTCTTAAAAGCGAAGCATAAACAAAAAGTACAGGGTAGTGGGTACTGAGCTCCGTTCTTCTCAGGCGTCCTGCGGGGCGGCAATTGTGAATGAATCAGTTTTATAGGAGATCTGAAGATCTTATTGCAACTCTTATCTTGGCAAATAGCTTCCTCTTCTGTCTTCCACCAGAGCTTCCACAAGAACCGAAGGGCCTGTGACCAGTGGAAGGTGGGTCTTTTTGTTTTTTTCTTTTTTTTTAACCTCCTTTTGTTCCCTACATGTACATGCCTCCAGGGAAAATGCTAATGAAACACACACACACACACATACACTCACACACATGCACACACTCACACACACATACACACACATTCATACACACATGCTCACACACTCTCACACATACTCACACTCACACACACACACACACACTAACACATACACATACTCTTTCACACACACTCACACACTCTCTCTCACATACACACACATATTCTCTCTCTCTCACATACACACACACACACATACACACACACTCATACACACATGCTCACACACTCTCACACACACTCACACACACACTAACACACACTCTTACACATATACACACACTCACACACACATATTCTCTCTCTTTCTCTCACATACACACACACACACACACTCGCACACATGCACACACTCACACACATATACACACACACTCATACACACATGCTCACACACTCTCACACACACTCACACACACATGCACACACTCACACACACATACACACACTCATACACATATGCTCACACACACTCACACACACACACACACACACTCACACACACTCTCACACACACTCACACACACACTAACACACACTCTTACACACACACACACACACATATTCTCTCTCTTTCTCTCTCTCTCTCTCTCTCACACACACACACACACATCTCTGGAACACACAGATGGGCCATCACAAAAGGAAGAATGCCATGCTTTCTTTGTTTTTAAAATCCTTTGCCAATCTGTGTGGCTCCCCAAGATGTGGATTTTTCATTGTAGCCTCTCCTGAGCTCTGCAACCAACGAAGCTCTGCTTTAGAGCCATCCTGCTTTGATGTGCTTCTCTCTTGTTTTTGTACTGAGAGCCACCGTAAGGTCACACCGCTGGGACAGCACGCCGTCTTACAAACAGGCATGGGCTCTCTGGCTCAGACCTCAGGCGACCACCTCAGCCCACCCCTTGACACAGTCCTTTCAAGAGGAAGAGCTCGCGTTTGCTCCTGGAAACCTGTACGTAGTCATGTCTGAGAGGCTGAACAATCATGCCAGAGCCTCATCAGAAGCAAAGAAGACCTTGGCGGTTGGTTTGTTATGCAGGGAACAGTGCTGGTGTGTGTGTGTGTGTGTGTGTGTGTGTGTGTGTGTGTGTGTGTGTGTGTGTGTGTATGTTTAGCTTCAAGCTTTTGATGAGCAGAAAATGTGCTCCCGACTCGTTTTTTCCCTTTGCGTGAAACCCTGACACAGCATTTCTGATTTCAAAGGAAGCCGTATAAAGGGACCAAGAGAAACCCCCACCAAATGAGACCACCTTAAAATCAAGTTTACTGCCTAAATGGGATTAAGCTAGAGTTGTGTTTTAAGAAGAATAAACCAGAAAAAAACAAAGTCTTTGCCGCACGGTGCCCACTTCCATCTAAACTCTAGCTCTGAAGTCCAGATGCAGGCTGTCACTGGAGCATCTCTGGAGAGCGTGGGAAGTTAAAAGTCAGTGTTTTTGATTAATTAATAATCGTCCTCAGCTGTGCTGGCAAATGATAAAAACAATTTGTCTGCCTTTAAAGTAAGGGAGGAAGACGTGTGCTTACCCAGAGCCGTGCAGGAGGAAGGATAGCTCTGCAGGCCTCGTCTGTCCTCGACTGGCCTGGTGGGGAACAAAGGCGACATTGTAGGCTTTTCCCCTGTGAAGTCAGGATTCGGAAGCACCAACCAAAGCTTAGACAGGCATTCAGGAAGGGGGGCAGCGAGAGTCAGGCCCTACAGAGCCCAAAGCACTGTTCTGTGACAACCAAGGTGGACAGGAACAACCCAACTAAGGAATGTGGGCTGAATAACTGCTTCTCCCTCCATCGTCTGGAAAGGCTTTCTGAACTGGGACAAAAGGCTGTAGCTGTGTGTGTGTGTGTGTGTGTACAGGATGAGGTGAAGTCATATTGAAAAATGAGAGAATAATTAAAACACATAGACTTTCCCTTTTTACTATCAATATTTATGTATATATGTATTGTGGATTTCATTTATGTACTCAGTACTCTGGATCAAACCCAGTGTTTGATTCAGTCCCAAGCACTTCAAATGAAAAGAAAACAAAACAAAAATCAAGGAAGCAAAACCTTGTGCTTTTCTCTGTTCCTCTCCCATCCAAGGCTGGGTCATTCTTTAGCCTTTACAAGACTTAGAACCACAGGTGTCATAACGCATACCTTTAGTCCCAGCACTTGGGAGGCAGAGTGAAATGAGTCTCTTGAGTTTGAGGCCAGCCTGGTCTACAGAGAGTTGCGGGACAGCCAGAGCTACACAGAAAAAAAAAAACCCTGTCTCAAACATAAGACTTAACAGTTATTACCTGGCATTAAACATTCTCAGATCCCCCAGATACAGTGGCTTTTGTTTCTTGGGCCCTTGGTGAACTGAGGTGAACAGAGGAAGAAGGCTATCCTGCGGAAGAGAGGGGTCCTGGGAGCCATGTTTATGTTGTCATCCAAACCTCTCTGTGTGTCATGACTGTGACCCCTCTACCCCTACCCCTACCCCCCCCCTCTCCCTGCCCCCCCTGATGACTCTCATTCTCTCTGTTGTCTTCTGCTGCATTCTCCTCAATCCACCCCAGTGTCCACCTCACTTGATTGCACCTTCTCAGGCCCCAGGCCTTCCATGGATCCCCCCCCCCCATTCCTAAACAAATCACTCCAGACTTCACGCTGCTTCTCATTCAAGAGCCTTGACCCTGCCCACCCAGAATGCATCTCCAGGCTAGCCTACGCTATCCCTGATGCTGTCCCGTGGCCCACACCCCGTATAACTCAGCACTATGCTTCCTCTGGGGGTTGTATGGCTTTTGCCCTGAAGCAAGCCTCAGGCAGCCTGCAAGGAGTGTGAGGGCCACCGTGAAGGGCCTGGTTCCACCACATGGGGTGATTTTCTTTCTCTTGATCTTTACCAGCATTCTGTTCAACACCTCCTCTGGCCTCACCCTCTGCATGAGGCCTTTTAGGCATAGTTCTTACTGCTAGTGGGGAACTACTAAGGAAGGAGAAAGCAGAAAATAGCAGGTCCAGAAAGACCCAGTTCAATTCGGCCTTGGCCAGCCCTCCTCGAGCTGATGCGCGATACCCACAGGGAACCAGGTGGCCAATTTTCCTGCAACTTGCTAGAAATCCGCAGCCTACCAAGGCCATACTAAGACTCAGGGACTAGGAAAAATGTTTCTAAAACTCAGGTGTATGTGGTGACACACACCGGTAGTTTCAGCCCCCAGAAGGCTGAGGGGATTCCAAAATGGAAGTCAGCCTGGGCTGTACAGTGCAACTCTGTCTAAAGGAAAACAGCTCATGACCACAGCATGATCGAATATGTAGTGATATCAGTGCCACACAACTCGTCACTAGTAACCTAGTGGCTTAAAGAAAAAAAACCCACTTTGTGTTAGTTCTCTGTCCTCTGAAGTCCAAAGTCTGAAATAGTACAGCGTAGCCTTCTCCTCTCTTCCATAAAACAGTCAGAGAATCTGTTTAGAGGGATTTGGGAGGAAACGCCGCGCTGCTTTTAGTTCTTATTTGTAGAAT
Source organism: Apodemus sylvaticus (assembly GCF_947179515.1). Classification (NCBI taxonomy): domain Eukaryota; kingdom Metazoa; phylum Chordata; class Mammalia; order Rodentia; family Muridae; genus Apodemus; species Apodemus sylvaticus. The sequence goes on along the minus strand of NC_067490.1, from coordinate 47,531,420 downwards.
CTGGTTCCCTGCCATCCTGGGCTGAGGTTTGCAGTATAATTAGGTCAGGACCATCAGAGCATCTCCCTCTCTGTCCCCCTCCCTCTTGCTCTCCCCATTCCCCCCCCCCCCCCCCCCCGTCCCTATCTCCCTCCCCATCCCCCTCCCCTCCCTCCTCTCCCTATCTCCCTCCCCATTCCCCTCCCTCCTCTCCCTATCTCCCTCCCCATTCCCCTCCCTCCTCTCCCTATCTCCCTCCCCATTCCCCTCCCTTCCTTTCTCCCTCCCTATTCCCCTCCCCCCTCTCCCTTTCTTCCTTCCTATTCCCCTCCCTTCCCCCTCTCCCTCCCCAATGTCCTCCCCCTCCCTCCCCATCTCCCTCCCCGTCCCTCTCCCTCTCCTCTCCCTCTTCTCTCCCTCTCCCTCCCCCTCCCTCCCCATTCCCCTCCCCCTCTCCATTCCCCTCCCCCTCTGTCCCCATCTCTTTCTTCTTCCTTTCATCTTTCCTTTCTTTATTTTATTTTTTTCTTCCTTTTAAAAACTTTTTTGGTTTTTTTGAAACAGGGTTTCTTTGTGTAGCCTTGGCTAGCCTTGAACTCAAAGAAACACGTATGAGTAATTTAAAAAAAAAAAAGAGAGAGAGAGAGAGAGAGAGAGAGAGGTCTGATGCTGTCTCCCTGAGTGCTAGGACTAAAGATGTGAGTTATACCACCCAGGTTAGTCTCTTTTCCTTATAGACGGTCAGCAGTTCTGTGAAATAGGCCCCAGTAACAGGAATAAAGCCCATCGCAGGCACAGGGGAGACCTGGGTCCGTGCTCCATCACCTTATCTATCAGTTGTAGGCATTGCTGGGACAGGAGCGGACGAACCAATCTTGCACAGGGATAGTGAAAAGGGCACTGCTTTTCTCCAGTGTGCACAAGACTGCCCTGTGACTAGGGAAGCCTTAGAGATTCTTGTAAACTAGGGAGGGGCCTAGAATTCCCGAAGGAGGGCTGCCAGTTCGGGGAGGTAGGGAAACGGACAAAGAAGGTGTGGGGAGAGGGGGACAAAGAAGGTGTGGGGAGAGGGGGAGCAGCTGGGCAGTCTAAAGGAGGCAAGGATGAGTGTGGGCTGCAGACTCACGAGGAAAGAAAGGAAGCTCCTACTGGTCTGTGCTTGTGGCCCATGGTGTGGGAGTGTGTGTGTGTGTGTGTGTGTGTGTGTGGCACACAAGGGGACCACCAAGGCCAGAGGGAACCAGCATAGGTGGCCATGCTGGGGTGAGTTCAGGCTGGTGGGAGGAGTACACGGGCCCTCCAGGGAAGTCAGCAAGGCCACGCAGGCAAGAGCATTGAGTAGAGCAGACAGGTTTCTGTGAGACCCACAAGAAGAGCAGCCCACAAAGAGCCCCACGGAGAAAACAAAGCAGGGCTTATTTGTCCCTGGGCAGAGAGTCCATCGCAGAGCTCACTGCTGATCCAGAGGACATCATGATTACACCTTGAGCCCTGTGTACTTCTGACTGGCCCCATGACTGCGGCCGCCCCGAAGAATAAAGCGCATAGGCCAATCAATCTCCTTTATTAGTAATAACTGGTTTATTTGTTTATTTGTTTTTCAGTCCTTTAGATCAAACCCAGTGCTCAGGCCTGAGTACTTCAGATGAAAACAAACCAAAAAGACACACAAGCAAGCCAGCGACTCAGTGCTGCCTTTTCCTGAGTTATAAACTGGAGACTAACAGCAGGTCTGACGGCCCAGTCCGTTCGGTGCACAGAAAGCCTTGTCGGCTGCCAGTAACCCGACTTTCTCCTGTACAGTGGCTTCTGCTCTGTGAGTCACTGCTGGTGCTGGTGCTGGAGCAACGCCTAGCTGGGCACAGCCTGCTGGGTTCCAACCTTGGGGTCAGGTTTGCCCAAACACCCCTTCCGGAGCTGGGTTCTGAGCCTGGGGAGATTCAACCCCAGCTGGGTGGGACTCAAGGAGCCATTCTTGCTTAAAGGACTCTCTAAGCTGTGGGGTCTCTTGCTGGATTCCTTCCTAGAGGAATTGTGTAGGGATCAGCCACATTTAAATCATTTGCTTTGAGACTTTTCTTTTGTAAGGCAAAGTCCAAATGTCACTGTAAAATAAAAAAATACAAATCGTGACACAACAGTCAAGCAAGGAACTTCACCCCCAGCTCCCCAACACCTTGAATCTCAGAACATCAAGACTTGTCTTAGAAGTTTTGAGTCCTTGACAAAGTGCTTAGAAAGAACCAGGCTGCCCTTCAAGGACTTGGAGGAGCTGGCAATGGTTTGAATTCAGGATAAACCCAAAGGGAAGTGCTTGATGGCCGATTTCAGTTCCCAGCATGCACTGGGAGAAACCCCTTTGAGCAGCAGTGGGACTGAGAAGGCCCGAGTGTGAACCAGGCCTGAGAGAGTGGTGGAGACTGATCCACAGACAGCTGTGGCCTCACGGGACGACACCGTCAGAGACTTCCCATGTGGAGCAGGCAGGTCCTCTGTGCCAGAACACATTTTATGTTCTGAAGGCGCTCCAGCTCTGACACGCGAGCTGGCCCTGCCTGGGGCACTACTTCTCTACCTTAAGACTTCCAGAGATAGCCCAGCCAAGTGCTGAGACGGTGGATAGAGTTCCCACATGAACTTCTCTGTGATCCCACCCTTCCCAGCTCCCAGAACAACCATACAGCCCAGAGGGCTGTGCCGAGCATGAAGACTGGCCGAGAACAGGCTTTTAAGGCTTTGATCACTCTGTGTGTTTTGGGTTCTTCTAAGGTTTCTAGGAAAGGCTGAGCCTTGTTCTAAACTCCAACTTCTCTTTCAAAGTCCCCAGGAGTCTCTGGGCTCAGTTTGGAAATGGCTTCCCTTTGACCTCTGCTCTCAGCCTATTTAATAGTTTCTTCAACATCTTGCTAGAACTGAGCCAAGTCTGCCTAACCCTTTAACCCTAGCTGGCTGTGATCATCAGCTTTCCATTACTGTGACGTATGGCTGAGGTAATACAACCTACAAAGAGAAAGCGGTTGGTCTGGCTCATAGTTTTCAAGTTTCAGTCCATAACTTACTGGCCCTGTTGCATTTGTGGCAAGAAAGTGCATCACGGCAGAGAATGCTCGCCAGACAAAACCGTTCACTCATGGTGGGGGAATTAAGAAGGCAGAAGGAATGGAATCCCACAATCTCCTTCAAACACACGCTCCCAGTTATTCAAAGACCTCCCGTCAGGCAGGCCCCACTTCTCAGATACCCACCTCAGACACTATCTCCCAGTACCACAACCTGGGGACCAATCCTTCAATATGTGTCTTGGGAGACATTCCAAGTTTAAACACTAACGGTGTCCTGTCCACAGTGATTCTCAGGAGCTATCTGCTGCTAAACACACCACTTTCCACTTCTGGTACACCACCACATCTGGGGGATGGTGCCTCCTGAAGAAGGCACGGTACAGCCTGAGGCTCTGCCTTGCTTCCTTCTTGAGTACTGGTTTATAGAGAAGAACAGGTCTACCAGTTCTCACCACCGAGGGGCCACAAGGTTTTGCAAGCCACGGCGCCGCTCCGACCTGTCCCTTCCTCTGAAAAGAAGACTACACAATCTACGTAGCAGACTACATAGTCTACGATACATGCGGCTCCCACATCCTGTCAGTTCTGCACTTTATCACAACTGCACCCCAGGGAAGCCTGGGTTTTTATCCAGTGAGTGTCTATACAGCATGCAACATGTGACAACGGCATCATAGACTAGAGCTGTGCTGTCCAGGACAGGCAGCCTCTGTTCTCAATGACTTTACAATCCATCTAGAAAGAGGGTGCTAAACACTGAGAACAAAACCCAGATACCACTTATTAAGCAACTCGCGCAGGGCCCAGCAGGTAAAGGGCAAGCTCAGGGCCTATTTGTTTCCTGGTTCTCGGGAGCTCTGCTCTGCGCTGCCTGCGGCCTACTGTTGTGAAAACAAGCTTCGTGTGTGTGTGTGTGTGTGTGTGTGTGTGTGTGTGTGTGTGCTCTGTCTGCTCTCCTCGGGAGGTTTGTGCAGGAAGGAAGGCTCACTGGGTCGATTACCCCATCCCAGCCAGAAGCAGAAGTCCCACCGAGCATTTTTGGTCATACAATCTAATTTAAAAAAAAAAAACCTGACCCTGCATTTGTATGGTGTTTGGTGTTTATACTCGCTCGTGACGCATTTGAGCACAGCAAGTATTAGTCATAGTTATCGCAAGTCCTACTACTACTATTACAGGTCAATTTCTTCTTTTTTTTTTCAGATTAAAATATAGATGTAGGTTAAAGGATTGCTTTTCCTTTGCATTTCAGTGTGTATCCATAGCTTATCCATAGGGATAAGCCCTTAGGAAGTTCAGCTCTGAAACTTTCAAAACCATACTCAGTCCGGGCAGCATGACACATTTAGTTCTGATATAAGACAACTTGAAGTGGTGGACTGGTGTCCTTCGGTGAGCACCAGTGAACGCTACGGTTTTATAGAACTAGTTCCCTCCTCTTCCTATTTTTTCATTCTTTCTTTCTCTCCTTTTCTTTTCTTTTCTTTTTTTTTTTTTTTTGAGTCAGAGTTTTTCTGTACATCTCTGGCTATTCTGAAACTTACAGAGCTTCCCCCTGCCTCTACCTCCTGAGTACTGGGATTAAGGGCCTGTGCCACTATCACCTGGATTTTTTCTTTCTTTGTTTCTTTGTTTCTTTCTTCCTTTCTTTCTTTCTCTTTCTTTCTTTCCTTTCTTTCTTCCTTCCTTCCTTCCTTGTCCTTCCTTTCTTCCTTCTTCATTTATTTATTTTATTCATGTATTTATTTTAATTTTATGTGCATTGGTGTTTTGCCTACATTATGTATTTGGAAGGGTGTTTGATCTCCTGGAACTGGAGTTATAGACAGTTGTGAGCTCCCATGTGGACCCTGAGCCTGGACTGGGTCTTCTGGAGGCATCCTCCGTGCTCATAACTGCTGAGTCATCTCTCCCGACCCTAGAAATAGTTCTTTTTGGGTTGTTTTAAAACTGCACGTCTACGCAGCAACATTTCCGTTGTCCTTTACCTTTTCTTCAGGCCGCGCTTACACAGAGTCCATAAACAATGTATATGTTCTCAGAACCAGAGCTGGGCCTCTGAGGCCCGGACCTGCGGGCTTGTGCTCTGTGACTGCTCTCTTGCAGGGGTCATGGGAGGCTTCACCCATGGGAGGTGGCTTCCTTTCGTTTTGCCGCCATCACAGAATACCAGGCCCAGTACTTGGTAATGAACCGAAGATGTCTCTACTCATGGTTCTAGGGACTACCAAGCTCGAGGCTGAGGGGCAGCAGCTGCCATGGGCCTTTGTGTCTGGCATCTGACAGTGGAACAGGGTGAAAGGTGGCTGGACGCCCCTTTTCCACATAGAGTAGATTCTTTTGTAAGTATCTACTCTTTCCGCTCAATCACCTTTAATTGGGCCCCAGCACCGGCCCTGCTGTGTCGGGAGTGAAGCTTCCCAACAGTGGAAGCAAGACTGTGAGCTTTAACCACTTGCACCTGAAAAGAACGGAAGAGGATGCTGGATTAGGTGCAGTTCCTTTCTGGCGCTTGGAAATGTGCCAAGAGACTTGGCTCACCTTCCTGTCAGGCGCCTCCCGAGCCTGGCTCTGCTGGCCTTGGCAAACAGGCCAGGGCAGGAGATGCCTGCAGAGACCTGTAGGTAGACAGGGCTCAGTGCAAAGATCACTTTCACTGTGTTGGCCCGGTGCTGGCTGCAGCAGGGCCCCAGGCTGCCGCCAAGGGTTAAGGTAGCAAACCAGTGGTAAGTGGAGCGCTTGGCAGAAACCCAGTCTCTGAGACAGACAGAAGCTTCATTTCCATCCTTGGTCACAGTTGCAAAGGGACACTGCCACTCGGATCAACAAATCTGGTTTGCGTGTGAGACACACAAAGCATTCCTTGCGTTGTGAAACAGTCTAAGAAGGTCCCCTTCCCAGAAGCCTGGGGACGCCTCCCCTCCCCAACTCTTTTTTTTTTTTTTTCCGAGACAGGGTCTCTCTGTGTAGCCCTGGCTGTCCTGGAACTCACTCTGTAGACCAGGCTGGCCTTGAACTCAGAAATCCGCCTGCCTCTGCCTCCCAGAGTGCTGGGATTACAAGCGTGCGCCACCACTGCCCGGCCCCTCCCCAACTCTTAACATCCACGTTGCTCTAGCCGCTCTGGGTGAACCCTGACCTTTGAAAGGGAGGTATAATGCCTCCGAGAACTCCCAGACCTGTCTTCAAGCAGACCTTTATATACGAACTGATTGCACAAGCCTGCATGTGTGGGGCTGGGGGAGGGAAGGAAGACTGTTTTCTGCGTATGACTGAGACTGTGCTATTCATTTGACTTGGATGTTTCAGCTGAGCTCTGTTGATTATAAAGATAGTCATATATGTCAGCACTAGAAACCTCTGCTCTCAGTTGTCCCCCAACAGCTCATGTCATTCCTTACAGATCTCTCCCCACAACCCAACTCCTGCGCTCTCAGACCCGAGGGATGTCGGGAGTCATGCCCACTTCACATTGGCCAACAGCTCCTGCCAGGCACTGGGAGTGATCTCTGTGGCTCCTATCTTCCTGTCTAGCCTCTGCAGTGTGAGCAGGAAGCAGGACTCAGAGAGAGTTGGGCCTTGGCAGCTGGGAAGTGGTGGGGCATCCATTCTGGAAGGGCAAGAATGCTGGCCGCATGGAATCCGGAGACGTCTGTGTAATGTGGGAGTCTCTGAGTTCCATGTTCCCACACTGTAAGTCATGATGACACTGTTAAAAACGACGGGTGGGCGGGGGAAAGTGAAAGAAAAAGCAGAAGAGGGAACAGAAACCGAGCAGACACACAGAGGGTCAGGCAAGTGTAGGGAGGAAGGCATGAGGACAGGCTGGGGGAGGGCAGCCTGGAAGTCAGTCAGGGAAAAGGGAAGGCAGGCAAAGGAGACTGGGTAGGAGGGAGAAACCAGACAAGGGAGTAGGGGAGGTAGACATAGAGACGAGACCTTCTGCCTGAGAAACTGTCGAATCCCACAGAGGGTGGAGGCCATGCTCGCCCCAAGCCCTGCCTCACAGTAACCTTCAGACCTCGCTGCAGGCCCGGAGAAGCCCCTCACCTTAAGTCTGTCTCTGCTTGGTGAAGAAGGCCTGAATTGAGATGCAAGGAGCTTGTGAGGCTTTCTGGAGACAACAGAGGGAAAATGTAGAGAGCCACGTGCTTGGCCGACTCCTGCTCCGGAGTCCCGCACAGACTGTGCTTGGCCCTCACCTCAGGAGTGGGGCCAAGCTCTGGCTTTGGTCTTCAGGCCTCTGAAATCTGGGAGGGGCTAACAGGCCCACGTGGAGAGCACTGAGCATCCATCCACACTTGCTCAGAGAGTGAACACAGTCAGGAAATCGCAACGGGAGACGACAGAGAGAGAGAGAATTAAACGGAGAATGGCTTTCTTGACAATGTCACAGACTTTTCTTAAATGTGGGGGATTAAGGGAAACGATTTGGTCAAATCTGAAAACATTGACAACTAGACCAAGAAGGTCCCAGGTGTGGGCTTGAGAACAGCAGAGCAGGGCCCAAGTGGAGAATGCTGTCACCAAAGCCAATCCCTGGTGAGCTGGTTCAATAGAAATATGGCATTTGACCTTTAAAAAGCTATGAAAATTCGCACTCCCTAGGAGTTATGCTTATCATTAAAACGCAAAACACTGCCTAGTAGACAACTCTGGCAGAGACCAGTTGCAAGAGAGCCAGGCTTCCCCCCCTCATCCGAAGGGTTGGGCAGAGACAGACTTCAGAGGACAGCTTGAGACCAGAGACAGCTGAGATGATGGAGGGTAGGCAGGTACTGGAGACTGAGACGGTGGTGTGTGTGTCTCTGTGTGAGTGTGTCTGTGTGTATGTCTGTCTATCTGTCTGTGTGTGTCTGTGTATGAGTGTGTGTTTGTGTCAGTGTGTGTGTCCGTGTGTGTGTGTCAGTGTGTATCTGTGTCTGTGTCAATGTGTATGTATATGTATCAGTGTGTGTATGTCTCTGGGTATGAGTGTATCTGTGTGAGTGTGTCAGTGTGTCTACATGTCAGTGTATATATGTGTGTGTGTTTGTGTGTGTCAGTGTGTGTGAGTGTGTCTATGTGTATCTCTGTGTCTGTCAGTGTGTATTTGTGTCTGTGTGTCAGTGTGTATTGTGTAAATGTATATCTGTGTCTGTGTTTATGAGTGTGTGTGTTTGTGTGTGTGTGTCAGTTCAGTGTGTGTTGGAGGTGAGGTGAGGATATTCAATGTACAGCTGACAAGAACATGAAGCGAGGACAATGACAACCAAGCGTTATGGATTTGTTTGGTTTTTCAAGACAGGGTCTCATGGATGCCAAGTAGGCCTCAAAGTTGCTCTGTAGCCTAGGCTGACTCTTAACTGGTCTTTCCACCGCCCAGAATGGGATCTCAAGTCAAAGCACCGTGCTTTATGTGGTGCGGGTGCGTGTGTGTGTGTGTGTGTGTGTGTGTGTGTGTGTGTGTGTGGAACCCGGGGCTTCATGAATGCCGGGCAAGCAACACGAATGGAGTTACATCCTCTGCCTGGGACAGCCAACATTTACGGGGTGCAAACTGTGCCGGGTGCTTTCTCAAGCATTTCGTGTATGACCTGTTCACATAAACTCTCCTATTGTCCTATGAGGCATTTCCTGCTAGCTGCATTTTATATACAAAGGAACCTGACTATTCCAGAGGAGTTAGCTCAGAGTTCCATGTTCTGTACTTCTTAAATCTGAAGACATATGAGAAGCAATGTTTATGCTTATGAGTTGGTTCTTGTTTGCTCTTTTGGGGTTTGCTTGTTTGTTTTGTTTTGTGGTTTTAAATTTTAATTAAATTAATTTAATTTATTTCTTTGGTGATCTATGTCCCTGAGACTGGTCTCAAACACAGTATATAGCTAAGAATGACCTTCAACTTCTGGTCTTTCCAAACACTAAGATTACAGGCTTGTACCACCATGCCTGACTTAGTCAGTGTTGGGATCCAACCCCTGGGGGCCTAGCACAGGCTGGGTAAGCACTTTGCTAATTCACCTGAGTCTTAGCCTACTGGTGTTTCTTTATTTGTAAACACTCACTTTTAAACCTGATTCTAGAAACACCACTACTGATAAGACTCCTGTGAGGAGAGGATGACTTCATTATGAGAACTTCAGCATTAGAATTAACATGATGATTTCCCAAGAGAACAAAAACGACACTTGCTCTGGTTCAGCATTATGAGACCTTCATATTTGAAGAGGCCCATCAAAGGAAGAGCCTCCTGGGTGTTCATAACGCGCAACAGTGGTCTCTCTCTGAAGAAGAAGAAGAAGGAGAAGAAGAAGAAGAAGAAGAAGAAGAAGAAGAAGAAGAAGAAGAAGAAGAAGAAGAAGAAGAAGAAGAAGAAGAAGAAGAAGAGGAAGAAGAGGAAGAAAGGTTCTCCCAGTCCTGGAAAGAGCAGCCGGGTTATTGTCCTCAAGAAAGCATCTCCCACAAGAACTGAGGTTCCGGCCCTGGCAGAGCCTGGCTGTGAGTCTAGGAGGCAGCAGATGGAGAGAGAGATAGCAAATACATCTGTTTTCACAGGAGCCTGTTGTTCTCTGTACTAACTGCTATAAAAACAACACGAAACCAGCCACACTTCAGTTTTGGTTCTAGTGACTAAATCAAGGAATGGTTCGATGGCTGCTGTGTCATTAGAAATGAAACCAGCTCTTAAACAAGAGAACAGGGTCAACACTTTAATAACCCAGCGAGTTCATAGAAAAATCAAAGCTGAAACTCTACCACCCCAGCCCTGAACACCTGCTGCCTAAGGTTGGTTCTGAACCAATGAGCCCTCTTTCTTGCAATGAAGACACCGGATGGGCCCCAACTTGCCTGACACCAAGAGGGCCAGCTTCCTTGTGTTCACAGGGCCATTTGGTGGAAATGAGCCTCATACCCACAAAGATACTTCATATCTGATTTTTGCTTTTTCAAATATATAATCTTATTCACTTCCCCATAAGTACCCTCCACCCCCACACCCCCGGTTTCTGTATTCTCACAATACAGCTCTGGCTGACCCAGAACTCCCTATGTAGACCAGGCTGGCCTTGAAACTCAAGAGATCTGCCTTTTTCTGCCACCTAAGTGTTGGGTCATATAAATATTTTAATGTATGAATTTGATCTTCACTAAGGGGCTTCTGTTTACATTTTTGGTTTTGTTTTGCAAATAAGTACCCACCCTGTACCCTAGACTAGTTTGGAGCTCATGGCAATCCTCCTGCCTCAACCTTCCAAGTGTTAAAATTACAGGCCTGAGTCTCCAAGTCTGGTCATCATTTACATTTTTTGAGATGAAGAAACTGGAACTCGCAGAGGTGATTTAGCCAGAAGTAGGCGGAGCTGGGATTCTGAACAGAAAGATTCTTTTCTACTATCAGGGATGGTGGCCACACCATAATCCCAGCAGCACTTGGGAGAGCTGGGAATATCCTAAGGTGAAGGGCCGTCTGATCTACACTTACCTGTTCCTCCTCTACAAAAGAGAAAGACTTGCTCACCTCTGTCTACACCATCCCTGATCTAACTGGCCTGTTGACAGTAATGAAGGTGGTTCAGTATGTGGGCACTCACAGGTTTTCTCCTCAGCACCCACTTCTCCCTAAAGTTGCCAAGTGAGGAAGCTCCTCCTCACTTCCTTCCTTGGGAACCTGTGATCAAGGCGTCCACCATAGTATGCATCAGGACAGGTGATTGGCTCTGCTCTGACCAATGAGGTTTGAGAAAACATGTGCTAGCCTTTCTGGAAATAAGCATCTCTGCGTCTCAGTTGTATTACTAGAGATGATCTCTCTTCCCTTGTTGGTCTAGCAGAGAACTCAGGTCCATATTCCCTAAACTTGCATTCGTGCCAAAAATGCCCCTGAGACCCAAGCTAGCCTAACAGGAGAGGCAGTGCTCGGGAATGAAACAGACGTGGTGCCCAAGAACTGGGGCAATACCAAGTTTTCAGAATACAAGTGAAAGCGACCCCTTAGCTTGTTCAGATAATCTGAGTTTCTGTCACACAAAAACTGATAACCAGTAAAAGCACTGCCAGAGGCCAGTAGCATCTGGCTGCTGCCTGGACTTTCCAGTCACCTTGAAACTAGTCCTTCAACATGTGTCGTTAGTTTGGGGGCACACACATCCCTCTCCCGCTTCAGACCTCCAGAGACTCCATTTTTCCACTCCCGAGATCTGGCTTTTCTCAGTCTTCTGCCTCATTTCAGCCCAGCCCAAACAAAGGCAATGTTTTTCCAAAACCACAGCGACAGGTAAAGGCATTGTCTTCTGCAAGGGACACTTGCTGAGGGGAATGGACAGGCGCGCAGGTGTGGGTCCTGCTGCACTCACCTCCTCACACAATATAGTCAGGCAGAAGGTTCTGTGCAACAATTATTTCCTTGTCAGATCCCAGACAGAGCCTTGAGTCCCAAGGCTTCAGGCCTCTCATTTTCCAGTGGAGTACTCTCCTAGAAGTTTAGACATTTGACATCATAACTTATAAGCCATATATGTTTGAAGTCATATATGTTTGTGAAGAGAATTATTTTTTGAGATTTTTTACACAATCTTCGTTTCTCTTGAAAATTCTGCTATTTCTGTTTCTGGCCAATATGACTGACAAAGCACAGTGAAAAGAATGTTTCCCCTGTAGCTCACAGGAGAGGAAGCATATATGATTCTTTTATGCATGTGAAGAACTCACCCTTCCTCAATCCCTCCCTACCCAGTCTATCAGCAAGCATCGTTTTCCAAGTATGACTTGGTTTTTCTCCCTTTTCACTAGAGCTGTGCAGTGTATTCACATGAACATGACTGGGGTTAGAGGTTTTGCTCAGTAGTCTGAGCCTGTGTAGCACACAAGGCTGGTCATTCTCCAGGCATGCTCAAGTAGCTCAGAGAACAAGAATATGACCTGGTGACTCCTCACATGACCATGATAAGAAGCCACTTACTCTGTCTTTTGATCCCTCTTTCCCTTCTCACACAATAACTGAAAAGATCTCTCTAAGCCACCCATATTTGTCTAAACCATCTCGTTGGGGCAGGTGAAATGGCTCAGTGGGGGAAGGCACCTGCCTTCAAGTGCAATGACCAGAATTTCATCCCTGGGATCTACATGGTGAACTAACTGGCAACACACACACACACACACACACACACACACACACACAAATTAAATGTAATTTTAAAAGAAATAAACTGGCCCTGTTCCTTGCTGGCCACAGTGCTCCGGAGGGCATGCCTTGCACATTTCCCGGGTAGCACAGTAAGATGGCCCCTGGTGGCATGGGCACTGATGAATGGCTAGAGAATGGGAGCACAGGAGAGCTGGCCCTGCCCCTCTCTGGCTGCAGCACCGGGTGGTCTAGCCAAGGCAGTGCTGGGGAGCTCACGTGGTTGTGGAAGCATGGGAACCGGTGTTGACCAACTCAGTTACACCCAGGCCCAGATCCTGGTCTATGAATTGGCCACCTCAGCATCCACCCCATCATTGAACTGTTGGAACACATGACAGGGCTGGTCCTGCAGATCCAAAAGCTACAGGATCTCCACGATGCAGTGCAATAACAGGATCTCTGAGAGGAGTCTTTTGTTTTATCTTATTTCGAGGAGGAGGATTCAAAGGCAGAGGGAAGATAACGAAGGGACGGGAAGATGAGTAGGGTTGGGGAACATGATGTGAAATTCACAAGGAATCAATACAAAGTTAAAAAGATGTGTACTAAAAATGGCTAGGTATTGGTGGTGCATGCCTTTAATCCTAGCACTCAGGAGGCCAAGAATGATGGATATCTGTGAGTTCAAGGCTAGCCAACTCTACATGGTAAGTTTCAGGACAGCTAGGGCTAGAAAACAGAAAAACCTGGTCTTAAAACAATGATTAACAACAAAGCAGCAAAACAAAACATAAAACAACAATAAAGATTGTCCAATGGCTTTTATTTTTCAACTTAAATACTAGTGTGGCCTCTTGGGTCTTGTGGCCACTGTCTCTCTCCATCTTTGACTTCTCCTTATCAGTGTTCCTCAGAAGCATGCTGTCCTTTTTTCGGATTCTCACACAAATCTTTTTTCCCTTCAGAGTAGTATATCTATTCCTACTGCTGCCTCAATAGCAGTTTTCCAATTTAATTATTATTTTTAACTGTAACCTCTTTAGAACAAAACAAAATAACCATGAAATTTATCACCTATAGTGGTTTAAATATGCTTGGCCCAGGGAATGGTACTATTTGGAGGTATGGCCTTGTTGGAGGGAGTGTGTCACTGTGGTTGTGGGCTTTATGACCCTCATTCTAGCTGTCTGGAAGTCAGTATTCTCCCAGCAGTCTTCAAATGAAGATGTAGAACTCTCAGCTCCTCCTGTGTCATGCCTGCCTGGACGCTGCCATGCTCCTGCCTTGATGATAATGGACTGAACCTCTGAACCCATAAGCCAGCCCCAATCAAATGTTGTCCTTATAAGAATTATCTTGGCCATGGTATCTGTCAAATCCTAATGTGACTCCATGGCTTCAGACTATACTTTTAAGCAGAGTAGGAATCTATTGAGATGCAGAGTTTGGGACCAGGCAAGTGTTTGTTGTGTGATGTTTTAATTGGTAAATTCTTTATAATAAAGTGGCTAGAATGAAATTTTATTTTTGTATCTGTGTATATCTGGGTATGTAGGTGGGCGTGTGCAGGTCAGAGGACAACTTGTGGGAATCAGGTCTCTCTTTCCAGCATGTAGGTCTCAGGAATCAAATTCAGGCTCGGCAGCAAGTGTCACTACCCACTGAGCTATCTTGCCAATCCTATTCCTTTCCTTGAGAAACAATTCTGCCCTACTAGCCTTGAGTCTCAAAATACTCCTCAATCTGCTCTTTAAACGACTTACCATTTCTCACTTCTAGCTCCTTCCTACACGTGGGCCATTCCCCGGCACTTTCTCCAACCACCTGATCTAAACTAGATCACAGACTTGGTGAATCTCTGCCAGTTGGCTCTTCCTTTCCCTTCCGAGAATATATCAAAGTTATAATTATGTATTTATTGGTTAAGAGCTGTTCGTCGCCTATCTCGCAGCCCATTCGTCAGCTTTCCAATGCAGGCATTTGATCTGCTTTTCCTCCCCACCGTGTGTCCAGCTTCTGGACTACTGATAGCATCAGAGCAGAATGTAATGTCACCAACTGAGTGAGTGGATGGGTGGGTGGCCTGCACTTAAAAAACGAGCCTTCTCAATAAAAGAAGTCAGGGAGAAGCACTGTATTTTAAGACGGAGGCAAGAAACACATAATTAATGTCAGAAAGTAAGAAACTGCTCAGAGACAAAAGGCCAGGGCTGCGTGACAGGAGCCACTGGAAACCTGCCAGTGTCTAGCACTGTGACATTCTGAGCAGCCAGATACACAAACCTTAAATATTTTGAGTTTATATTCATATACATAAAAATGGTTACTTTAAATAAATGAATGCAGAACAGTCAAAATTTTCCTTACGAATGAATTTCAGAGATGATTTATCTTGATAATTACCCTCAAGAAGGTGGAGTTATTTCTGCACATCGAAGAGAGGAAATGCTGGTTTTTAAGCAACAGAGGTGGGGGAGACACAGACAGTGCAGAGTAAGGACACGACAGGGAGAACTGGCAGAACCCTGCTCAAGGTTGAGCCCACTGTGATGCCATGCCAGGATGCACGGTGATGCATGGCAGGGTGAGAAAGCACTTGCTGGGGTGTTCCTCTTCCCAGAACCAGCACCAGACAAGCTCAATTCGAGGGCATTGCATACATAACTGCCTAGCTTTCTTGGATCAGTGAGAACATGGAAGACCAGAAACCTTCTCACATCAGAAGGATGAATGAGATGAGAAAACCCATGCAGATGGAGGAGGGGTCCTCCCTGGGGAGCTCTCGGCCCCACACCCATGCGTCCATGGTCAGTTGGACCCAGGAGGTTCTAACACTAATAAAAAAGAGGACATTAAATTAGAAAGAGAGTGAGTTTAGGGATCCTGAGGGAGAAGGGGTGGGAAGGAAGGTGGATACAATCAATATACATCGCATATCTGTTGAAATTTCTGAAGACTAAATATAAAATAACAAGGAAAAACCACTCCCATATAATGCAGTATCTTAGGACTGTAGACACAAATGAACCAGAATAAAATATGGCCTTTTAGTTAACAATATCAAAATGGCTGGTTGTGATAAACACACGGTAGTAATTTATGATGCAAGGGGAGGAAGTGGCAGAGAGGCTTGGGGAACTCCACATGCTCGATGTAGCTCATATGTTTTACATTAGGATTCATAACTAGCACACGTTGTCATTGTCTGTCAGTATTCCTCACTCCCTATGGCAGGGTATCCCTGTGCTCCGACCGAGGCGGGAAGGTTGTGTGGGTTCAAGACTGCTCCGAGTTACAGGTCCAGGCCAGCGTGTGCAGTGTGCCCTGCCAAGGAAGGATACACATTCCAACAAGCATCACTTTGCTTAGTGTGCATCCTTTAAAAGCGTCTCTTATAATAAAGCATGGAGCTGGGCAGTGGTGGCGCACGTCTTTAATCCCAGCACTTGGGAGGCAGAGGCAGGCAGATCTCTGAGTTCATGTCCAGCCTGGTCTACAGAGTGAGTTCCAGGACAGCCAGGGCTACACAGAGAAACCCTGTTTCAGAAACAAAAACAAAGAAAAAAAACCTACCAAAACAAACAAAGAAACCTCCATACAATATTAGTAAATAACTAAAATAACTGAACTTAAATGTGAAATTTGCCCTCCTTAAATAACTGACATTTAAGTATTTTACTCCAGGGAAATATTTCATCAAGATCACATGCAACTTTTAGGTAGTCTCTCTGATTCCAGAGCAATATAATTTCAAATTTCCAAAGACTGGAGGCATTCTCTAAAAATACTTTCTATTGTACATTTGAGTGTGTGTATTGTGTTTTCACTGTACGGTTAGGCCAAGTGTGAACCATATATTATAAAAGAGGCGTGCCTTGTGGGACCAGGATGGTAAAGTCTAAGGCCAGCAGCACCAGTATGGTTTGGGTGTGGGTGGAAGGGCTGAACCCCAGGCCCACCCACCCCAGCCATTCCTTGGAGAGCTGCATGCAGGCAAACCCCACCTAGGGAGGCCTCTGCCTGCTCACAGGCTGTGGGAACCGCCTCCATTCTTTCTGGTGGAGATTGGACATCATCTTCAGTGACAAAGGCCAAGGGGCCTTTTCAGACCACTGGTCCTAGTAGTGGGAAATGACTGTGGGAGTCACTGTTCACACCTTCTCTTGTGAAACTAGATCACCCCCCCCTCCACTCCCCAGACCATTCATCACCCCATGGGCGTGGTCATCACTCTTGGATCCCACTGGCTCCTCCCTTTTCGCCACAGTGCCCTGGATCTCCTGCAAGCATAAATTCAGTTTCTTCTCTCCAATGGCAGGCACAGCTGTAGTCGGACTTCTTTTTTCCGTTTTGACACAGGGTTTCTCTGTGTAGCCCTGGCTGTCCTGGAACTCGCTCTGTAGACCAGGCTTTGCCTTAGATTCACAGATCCACCTGCCTCTGCCTCCCGAGTGCTGGGATTAAGGGTGTGCCACCACATCTCAGTTCTAACTTCCTTTTTTAATCACTAAATCTCATTTCTTGTCCTAAAACTCTGCAACCTGTCAGTTTACAACTCAAAACAGCTCTCTTGAGGGTCTCTGAATATTTACTTGCCAAATTCAAAGGTCTGGTCCATTATCACCCCGGGTCTCTATAAAGTTAATGAATTTTCTTCAGCACTATCTTTCAGCATTTGCCTTCTGTAGATCAGGCTGGCCTTGAACTCAGAGATCCACCTGCCTCTACCTCCAAGTGCCATTTACAGCACTGTTAGGCCGACAGGTCTGACTCTCACAGGGCTTTATAGTCTACCAAGGAACAGCTGTGGGGCAATTAACACAAGTGGGAATGTGCTAGGTGAAGGCCCAAGGCCAACCCTAGGTCAGGGAGGCCCCCATAGAAAGGGCAGAAGACCTAAGTAATTGCAGCTAGATGATAGATGCTCTCCCATATTGCTGTCTTGCACTGCGCAGGGCACCTGTGAGAGTACTGGATAGTTCCTGACTCACCTGTGGTTGACTTAGCTCTCCCTGAGTATTGACTGGAAAGAGGAAGACCAGATGAAAGTCCACTGCAGTAGACTGGATGAGTTGGTGCCTGGCTGGTGAGCCTTCTTGCAGCAGACAGGGTGACAGACTCTCATAGTTGTGTAATATTTTAAGGCCGACAGACTCTCCCAATGCTTACTGCTTACTGGGCACAGTGGGAAGGGTGAGAAGGGCAAGTGTGGTACTGATGTTGACTCACTCGTTTTAGGACCACAGAGCTGAGTAGATAAGGAAGAACGGGACAGGTCTGAGGCAGGGGAGTCAAGAATTCTGCTTTGATGATTGTTTGACGCGCCATACAACCGACATAGATGTCAACTAGGTGGCTGAGAATTATTTGGAGTGCAGAGGTCGGTGTTGATGATAAGGGTGTAAAATGCCCTAAGATGTGGATCTGGGAAGATGTCTCAGCAGGGAAGAGTCTTGGCTGCTCTAATGGAGGACCTGGATCCAGTTCCCAGCACCCACAAGGTGGCTTAGACCTTCCTCTCCCTCTAGCTCTGAGGGGTCTGACACCGCCGGGTTCCCATGGTCTCCAGCATCTTCATAAAAGCATACACATAAACACTTGATTTTTTTTTTTTTTTTGAGATAAGGTCACTCTACTTACCTCTGGACCTCCTGAACTAGGTCGTCCAGGCTGGCCTTGAACTCACAGATGCGCCAGCTTCTGCCTCCAATTGCTGGGACTAAAGGCATAAGCCACCACGCCCCACACATACACATTAAAACAACAACAGAAGAGCCTTGGGAGAAGTTCAAGTACGGTAGAGGAAGAGGCCTAGACCCCGAGGTGACCTCTGGGACACCACACTCAAGGTGAGAAGGGAAGGAAACTGAAAAGGGGCTGAGATAAGCAAGGCTACAGGGTGTGGTGAGCAGAAAGAAAGTGAAGAATGAAACAAGGTGTGGTCAGCTGTCAAACGTGCTCCAGTCAAATCCAGCCAGTGTCACCCCCAGCCCCCACAGCCCGCGGCAGCATGGCCAGTTCCTCTCATCGCCTCTTCAAATTCTTTGCAGCTAAGTTCTGTCTGCTGCCTTCTCTTTATTGCTGGCTGCACAACTTTTGAAACCATTTTCCTAGATGTCTGAGCGTGTCGTACAGAAATGGCTATAAACTCCAGTGTGTGCCCAGCAACTGGGGTACCGCTGTAACAATGGCCTTATTTCCCGTGCAGCTGCTGAGTGCTGCCTCTCTGGAGGCCAGGGCAGGAGACGCATGATTTCTAGGCTGCCATGTACGTGTACTACTTTGTGGGACCTGGATAGAAAAGAAAGAAAATTATATACCTAATTCTTAGGTTTGCAGCATCTGAGGCGCTGGCTGCTAATTCCATTCCCAATATTGCCTTTGTCTCACTTTTAATGTCTCATGCACTGCCCTGCCCTGCTCCCAAATCAATTAGCCCAAGCTGATGGACTCTCTAACCAGGCCTTAGTGACTGACACCTGCAGACTTGCGAACCAGCATCCCTGAAACCTGAGAGACTTCAGACAGCAGTGAACTTCAAAACACTGACCCGGATTAGAGAGCAGGCACCAGGATAACACTTTATATTTGTATTTTTATAAACGACATTTATTTTTAGGTGCATTGATGTTTTGGCTGCTTGTGTATGTCTGTGTGAGGGTGCCACAGCCTCTAGAACTGGAGCTAGAGAGCTACAAGCTGCCATGTGGGTGCTGGGAACTGAACCCGGGTCTTCTGGAAGAACAGCTGGTGCTCCCAACTACTGTGTTATCTGTTCAAACCTCAGGATGGCATTTTAGCAGATGTGGGTAAGAGGATCAGAAAAAGGCTGGTAGGTTTGGGATGAGAAGTTTCCCTAAATCTTCACAAAAAGAGATGGAGCCGACATAGGTCTACAAAGCAGAGTTACTATCTCTGTAGAAGAACCAGCCATCAACAGAAAAGTGGCAATCAGAGCCTGTTGGACAAGTCTCCAGGGACAGCCCCAGTCCTCCACTGCTACCCAAGGCAAGTCCAGAGCCTGCTAGGGGTCAAAGGTAGCTGTCGCACTGCTAGGGCCTGAAAAGCCAAGGCTCTCTTGATGATGCCCTTCCTCACGCTCAGAGACTGCAAAAGGGTTGGCTGTCAAGTCCTGAGGACTTGGCAGACAGTATTCACTATAAACCTACTAAATTATTTGGAAGTGACATTGACAAAATGGGACACATCTGAAGAAGGAATGCACAACCAGAAAGAGTTGGCTTGGCGATGACTCAGAGGCCCGAGTCCCTATTGAACAACTAGAGCTGCCTGGAGTTGGGGAGGGGTTAAGATTCACACTTAAGTCAGCAGGACTTACTCCAGCTCCAGGAGTCAGGGAGATAGATGCTGGATTCCACAACTCTCATTTTCAGAAGCACCACCAGCACGAGCTCAGCACAAGCCACTCATCTATGAAAAGGTCAGGACTGATGAAGACCTCCAGATGCTTGCTGAGAATAGCAGCTGAGGGGCTTGCTCATGCGGAGGCTGAAACAGGCCTGTACTGTGGTCGACACTACAGCTAAAACGAATGTGGGCTGACGTGAGGATCTGGTCCGTGGTGGTTCCTACTGAGAGCAGATTTGAGTAAGCACATCTCCAGTGGTGATGCCAACCCCAACTGAGCTTGGCACACTGATTTCTAAATGACAGGGTCTGTCCTATTTTTGTAGCTGGTAACTCTGACAGGAACACAAGACCTACTTAAAAATGTCATTAGCCATTAATTATGCCTTTTATAGACAGGCTTTTGGCTCTGTGACTAGGGGTGGGAGAACGTTATACACAAAGCCCTTTTAGAGGGTCAGACGATGCGTCAGAGCACACTGAAATGTCCTAAATGCCCAGACTTACCTTTATCTGTTATCATTTTAACATTCAAGATTAAAATGACTTAGTATTAAAAAACCGAAGAATCTAGTGAGTCTCCTCATTATGTAAACACAAAAGAGTGATTACAAGGTCAGGCCTGTAGTACTAGACATTAGTACATTTCCTAGTACATCTGGAGAAACAAATAAAATTTGTATTTAAAGATGTCAGAAGGATCTGTCAGTCATACGGAGGAACATGATGAGGAGCTTTCTACGCCTGCTCTCTGGTTCAGATGGGCAAGCTGAAAATATCCCACAGAAAAATTACATTTGAAAAAATATAAGGGGGGGGGTGCTCAGCTGTAGTCCTCGCAGGAGGGAGGTAAAGGCGGGGGAGCAGAAGGTCCAGGGAACTCTGGGCTACAGAGTTCAAGGCCAGCTCAACAGCAATGCACCTGATTCACGTACGTACCTGTGAACTAGGTGGCTTACAACACAGCACACTGAAGAATGGTACGTCTGCTCTCAGGACAGTCTGACCGGGGGATTCCCACTGCTGCCCGCCCGCCCAGCGGACAGAGCATCCCTACCACATGTGCTGCCTAAAAGCCATCGAAGCTCTGAAGTGCAGCCCGTACTACCTGCCTGTCACTTGTGTCTCACAAAAGATGACCTGTGATTACTGGGTGCCATCTGCTCTTCAATAATCTGAAAAAGCTACAGGCCCCTTCTTAATCCATCCCTGGCATGTTCTCAGGCCAGATGAATATATCTGAAATCAAGGAGGGCTGGGTGGTGGTGGTTCACACCTTTAATCCCATTCCTCAGAGGAACAAGCAGGTGGATTTGAGTTTGAGGCCATCCTGGTCTACAGAGTGAGTTACAAGATAGCCAGGGCTACAGAGAGAAACCCTGTCTCAAACAAAACAAAACAAAACAAAACAAAACAAAACAAAACAAAACAAAAAACCAAGAACACAACACAACAAAAAAAGAAAACACAGAGGAATAGAACTTGTATTGTGAACAACTCTGTCATCGTGGTTGTATAAAATACGATCACGTTTGATTTTTCTCCCTTCATATTCACTGATTTTAACCTGTTATTTAAATTACAGAGCAGCAGGTAACAGGAAACCTGACTCCTCTCAGAACTAAGTACCAACAGTCTGATGGAATGTAATCTGGCATTCTCTAGCATGGGCCACACCTATCACAGTTTTGAAAATTAGAAGATACGTTTATCTGAACAGATTTTTAAATAAACATACCAGAGAGAGATAATCATTAAAAGTTATCGGTGGGCCAGGTGTGGCTGCATGGTTAAGGGTGCTTGCTGCTGAAGACTGACCCCAGAGTTCTGTGTCTGGGACCCAGAGTGGAGGAGAGCCACCTCCCATTTCTGCTGTGACATGCAGGTATGCTCCCCCCACCCCCCCAAACAGCCGACTGCTCACTGCTACACCTGGATTCTTTTCTTAGCACACCCCACTTAGCTTCACTGAATGGGAAACTCATGGTTAGGGGACGTACATCCTTACCACCAGGGCTGGATTCCATCAAGAGATCTGCACTCGAGTCAGATGATTATATCTGAAATCTGCAGGTGTCACACGAGTTCCTAGTAGGTAAGTGGCAGCCCATGCTCCGAGTTCCTTCCCGGTCAGCAAGGCCAAGAAATTACTGTTTCCTTCTCAGAGTGAGCCGCCTCAGCAGGCCTGCAGCCGGCTCGCCACTATCCCTCCTCCCTCAGCCCCTCTGCAGAAACTTGCAGTCTGAAGATGAGGGAATCCTGATCTTGCTCTACAAATATTTTACTTCTAACTTCTAGGAATGAAGGCAAACATATTTACCTGGCTTTTTAGTAGGCCATAAAACTTAAATGTTCAAATAAAAATTAGGTTTTTTTAGCCAGCACTGCCTCCTGGCTTTATTCCTTCTCTGGCCACTGGCCCTTAGCTCAGCAGGTTTCAGTCCCGTCAGCAGGAACAAGGCAGGCTGGCCAGCAGTGGCTGGGTGAGATTTACTGTTAATCTATAAGTGGATGTCAGGAGCCCTAAAGCCCCTGGAATCCCTTACCCCAGTGTCACTTGTAAAGTTGCCATAGTTACCCTTCTGACCACACCTCACATGTCCTCCTGGGCGTCCGATCCTTCGGTGACCTCTCCTTAGTTTGTCAAAACTCCAAAGGGGAAACTCCCCATGCTCGGCAGACGAACACTCATACCCGGACCAATGTTGTGCAAAGACACCAAGTCAGTGAGCTGCGCGTACGTAGGTAACTGGCATTGCTCCCCTCCCGACTTCACTGAACCGGCACTTTGCTGTCAGCCGGAGTTGGCCTGCTAGCTTCTACCTTTCTGTGACTGACACTCAGTGCTGTTTCTTCTATTATGCTCACAACCTCTATTCTAGAATATTTGCTCTTTGGCCAACTTCATCTTCTTTTTGTGAAAAAAAAAAGTGCTGTAAATTAGCGGAAGATCACAGTTGGGGAGGGAGGACGGGGGAGAAGGCAGGGGGTCTAGGGAGGGAGGGCAGGGGTCCAGGGAGGGAGGGCAGGGGTCCAGGGAGGGAGGGCAGGGGGCTGGGGAGGGAAGGCAGGGGGAGAGGACAGGGGTCCAGGGAGGGAAGGCAGGGGGAGAGGGTAGGAGGTCTAGGGAGGGAGGACAGGGGCCAGGGAGGGAGGGCAGGGGGAGAGGGTAGGGGGTCTAGGGAGGGAGAACAGGGGCCAGGGAGGGAGGGCAGGGCGTCCAGGGAGGGAGGTCAGGGGGAGAGGGCAGGGTCCAGGGGTCCAGGGAGGGAGGGCACGGGGAGAGGACAGGGGGTGCAGGGAAGGAGAGGAAGGCAGGGAGCACTCTCAGAATCTCACTTGAGCCACCACATAATTTGTATAAGAAAACATTCATCTTTATTATTGAATCTAAAACCATTATTTTATGATATCTTTTAGCATACTCAGATGGTTGACATTCAATGCGGACAGCAAGCTAGGTCACAAACCACTGGCAGGGGTCTCCAAGCAGCCACCGGGAGAGTGCAGCAAACTTCCCTCGCTGTGGTAGAAGTTCCAGTAACCTCTGGATGTTTTTGGTAATGATAAGGAAAAGCTACTGCAGTCTAGGACAGGTCACCTTCAGGCTTTAAAGCCTGGCTGCCGGAAGCCACAGCAACATAGTAATCCAGGAGTCTAAATAACTAAAACAAACAAACAACAACAAAAAACACTGAAAGGAACGGGAGATTCAAAATATCCAAAATTAATTGTAGACAGATACTTGGCATACTATGATTTGACAGGTTTTCAGTGACCAACATAACAGCGAAGACAGTATTCTTTACACCTTTAGTATATAGAAGACAGATTTTCAAGTCACAGTAATAAATCCTGTGATAGCTCCTGAGACAAGTAACCCTATGCCCTGCACACTTGCTGTGCCAGAGAGAAATGGAAACACAGAACAGAAAGTGGCTTAGTCTAGATTCAGGAGATCCTTGAAAAGTGACAAACTGTATGTTATTAAATGACAAAACATAGTTAGAGGCTTTATTTAAAAATCTCTCACTGTTCATTATCAAAGTTACAAGATTGTTTGCATACCAATAGGCTGACTGTAAACAGGAAATTCTCATTAAGGAAAGATGGGTTTACTGTAATTTGATCTTTTACAAAAAAATTACTGCAAGTTATTAATAACAGAATTTCTCTTTTACTTTCTTAAGTCTAATTCTATTGAAAATTCAACCAATGTTTCCACTCTCCTGCCTAAGGTCCAACCACGGTCTCCTTAGGAAATACCCCACTTATTTGTTAATCAGAAATACAAACTGTGGCACATTTCCATTTTTTTTTCATTGAGCAAAGGCTTCGGCTGCCTTGTATGTCACCAGAAGAAGAGGCTGCAGTGTCCTGTCTGTCTCAGCTGAGGCTTACTGACAGCAGCGGGGCAAAGCACAGGTGCACACGCAGTCCTGCCCGGTGCCCTATCTCCCGAGAAATCTCCTCCTGGGCTGGCAGCAGCCCGGGTTTCTGTTGCCTCCACTGAACTGACTGAAGCAAGGGTGTCCCGACTCAAGGTGGTTCCACATGGCAAGGAGGACACGCCCCTTCAATCTGTTGGCTGGGGGACAATGCTAATGTGGAGGAAGTTGTCTGGGTAGCTCAGATGCTCGCTCAGCCACTGCAGAGGGGTTTCCAGCATCGGCTCGATCCCGTGAATCATCACCTGGCTCCTCTTCTCCCCATCTGTTCCAAGAGAGAAAGCCAATAGTAATCAATAAAGAAGCAAGCCCGGGAAAAGATGATGCATTGCCTTTTCAGATTCCTTAGTGAACTCAATAGATTTCAAACTTTTTTTATCCCCTCGATAGGAAATGAAGACAAGGAGAAAGTTTAAATGTTGCAAAATGTCTCATCCTAAACAGAAACCTGAGGGCTGCAGTGAATTCTGATAAAGATTCTGTTACTCTGCGAAAGTGTTTGTTCTTTCTTAATTACTGTGCTTGCCTGAGATTGACGTTAGTGAAACCATGCAGCAGAAAACAGCAGGGTGAACCCACTGACCAAAATACTCTAGCTACACAGTTAAAACCACCACAGAAGGCCGTTAAAATGGCAACTCTGTGGAAGGCCACATCACACACACTCCTTTAAAAATATACAGTAGCAATGATCCAGAGTCAGACAAGGATTGGAGAGGATGCCTAACAGAACGGAGTCTGCTGATTCTCTGAAACGTGCTCAAGTGTCTCCCAAAGTGTTGGAAGTAATAAAAAAAGCACAATTAAAGCCGAGATCACAGAGAACCAACAATCTGGCTTAAAGATTCTACACTAAGAGTCACAAAACTGATCAGTTTTGGCTACTATCTGCTTGCTAATTAAAACAGCTCTACAGGGCCTGCTGCAGAGCTCTGCAGGGAAAAGCAGTTGCTGGCAGATGGCTTTGAGTGTGATCTCTCCCACCCACGCGGAGGAAGGAGAGAGCCTAGTCCCCCAAGCTGTCTTCTGACCTCCATACTCAGACCAAGACATGTGGGCAACCACCTCCATGCTAACACAAATCCAAATATAAACAATTTAAAGGATGCTGCAATTAATGCCTTTACATTTAAATTGTATTAACAATTAAAGAAGCAAAAACAAACAAACAAACAAACAAACCCATAAAGAGCACCCCTCCAAAATACTCCCCCAAACCAAACAAAAATTGTCACAAAGGAAAAGAAGGAACTATTTGTTACCCTGTGGCACAACTCCTTAACATTGTCTTCAAAATATAACGGCATCCCCCAGCATCCTGGGAACGAAAGACAACAAGGCGGATGCTCTGGCGGACAGGAGCACTACAGCTGCTGCTTGCATCTCTGCTCTACTCCAAGTGCCCGTCCCGGCTCTAAGGGCTGGGACAGCCTGGCTCCAATCACAGCATTAACACACAGAATGGCTGGCGAATGCCTTCAGAAGCCTCTGGAGCTGTGCAGCCCAGAAGACCACACCTCCGACCTTTGGGAAGACTTAAGAACTGGTGTTGAGATGGATGAACACAGTTCTCTAGAATGATTCATCTTCTAAGTTCTCTATCGCCAAGGTTTTACTGTATTAAACCTTTCTTAGAATATCTGAAAACATTTCCAGTATGGTTCTCTTAATATTCTTATTATATATTCCTTTGAGCTATTTTAATATTCTCAGAATTTCCTCCTACTTGGAACTGAGTCAAAAACTGAAAGTGTGGTGACAGTAAAAGCTCCTCGTGTGTACAGGTTCTCAAGCCAGCTGCCCTTTCTGAGAGGAAGAACTGGCAGGGCAGCGCTCACAGCAGAGGTCCCGGAGCAGCGCTAACAGCAGCGTGAATTCACTTGTGCCCAGCCAGTGCTGCACACGCACTCGTTTAGGTGGGTGAGGCTTCTCCTTAGAGCACATGGAGTCCTCTCGTCCCTGTGCGAGCCGGGGAACCTCAGAAGTGCTCCACCACATCCCACCTGTCACGTCATCGTGCCCCCGCACGCTGGGCAGCCAGGCTCTGGTTCTCCAGCTTTCAAGCTGTGGTCATTCTTAACTCTTGCATGAACTTGTTCTAAACTTGGACACCTAAGTCGGGCCTGCCTGTGCCATACCTCTCTTCCGGCAACTGAAGACATGCGCTAAGGCCTGGCACGGTGGCCTCGTTTGAAATCTGAGCACAGGGGAGGCAGAGTCTAGAGAACAGCTCTTACAATCGCTGAAAACATTTCAGTAGATATAGGTTTCTCTAAATACTCTTATTCTATAGACTAAGACCCCACCTCAAAACAAAGGGAAAGGAAGCAGGGACAAGACACCCATGTGGGACGCTGCTGTCACAGCACGCATGGGTCCAACACTTCATCAGGACTTCTCGGCTTTGTTTCCTGACTTCTCTAACTAAACAGGGGATTCCTGGGATGGGGCAGGGTGGCCCTGGCAACTGTAAGCACTGCTCCTGGTGCTCTCGGACGTCCTGGCAGCGAGCATGGCGGACTGTGGTACACAGTGCGCTGTACAGCCTTCTCACTGTGTGGTGGTTTATATAGGATTGGCCCAGGGAGTGACCGTGTCACTGTGGGTGTGGGCTTAAGACCCTCACCCTAGTTGCCTGGAAGTCAGTCTTCCACTAGCTTCCTTTTTCCCAGCTCCTTCACTGCCTGAGTTGGCTGTCCTGAATCTTGCTTCATAGACTGATTTGTTTTTCTTCACCTAGAATTTGCTCAGTTCTAGGCTGGCCTAGAACTCAGAGATCTGCTTATCTTTGCCTCCTGGGATTAAAGGCTAGTACTACTAAGCCTGGACCTAAATTTAGCTGGGTGGAATCTTGCCCCCAGGTCACCACTCCCTATATTCAATTTAATATCCTTGAATTCAGCTCCATTTCACTTCCTGGAGCCCCTTTAATACTCAAATTATGTATTTTGAACTTTTCCTTTCTCAGCTTGCTATGTTTGTTCAAAATTCTCTTCATCAGACTTAACCAGAGAACAAAGTCTCTGTTGGGCTTTTTTGAGACTTCCTTTGCAGATGCAGTTAATATAAATCTCTGTACCTTAGCCCTAGGCAGTCTCTTCAGACAAAGGCAAAAAGCAGCCATGTTCTTCACCAAAACATCACAAAACAGTCTCTCAGACACGTATTAAAGTTCTTCTCCACTGAAACCTCTTGGGCCATCAGGCCTACACAGTTCAAATGACTCCAGTACCACTGTCTTCCATATTCCTCCTAGGCTGGCCCATTAAGCCCCACTTAAAGCATTTCCTGGCTTTCCAAATCCGAAGTCCCAAAATCTACATTCTTCCAAACAAAAGCATGGTCGTGCCTATCACAGCAATACCCCAGTCCCTGGTACCAACTTCTGTCTTAGTTAGGGTTTTACTGCTGTGAACAGACACCATGACCAACACAAGTTTTCTAAAAGACAACATTTAATTGGGCTGGCTTACAGGCTCAGAGGTTCAGTCCATTGTCATCAAAGAAGAAACATGGCAGCATCCAGGCACATATGGTGCAGGAGGAGCTGAGAGTTCTACATCTTCATCTGAAAGTTGCTAGGGGAAGACTGACTTCCAGGCAACTTAGGGCAAGGGTCTTAAACCCACACCCACATTGACACACCCACTCCAACAAGGCCACTAATAGGGTCACTCTCTGGGCCAATCCTATACAAACCACTAGCATCTCAAGTGTCCATAAACAACAATGAAGCGCGGCGGCTGGGTACCATCAACCGTCTACACTAGCAAGAGGAGGGCGGGAATTAACTCACAGTTCCCTAACAACACAGAATTAGTCCGGATGAGCTTGTTCCACTAAACAGGACGGCAGCCAGGCCTGTTTCTCAATGAGCCTCGAGGCTTCCTCCTCACGTCTTGACTGAGGACCACACTGCACTCCTCTCCCACTTGGGATTTTGTTGTCAGGTGACTACATCAGGGCTCGCCAGGCAAGTACTACCGTCAAAGCTTTACTCTAGCCCCACTGGAGTTTCTAAAACTGTATGTGGAGGGTGCCCTCTGGGACGTCAGCACATGTACTTCTGAGAGATCTTCCCAGCATGGAGCTGGGGAGGGGCCCCAGGCCACGCTGCCCCCTGAGGAATTTTAGATCCCACCTGCTCACCAAGCTAGACTATCTGAGGTGAGCAGAAGGCAGCTGTCTCCCCAGGAGAAGCTGTAAACTAGGCAAGCATTTAAAACAGTAATCAAGACAAGCAGCTGGGACCATTCACAGGCCACTTCTGCAGGGAACTCGGACTCTGCTGTAACCTTCCATTTGTGATGTGAATCTTCTAAAAATATATTTATTTTACAGAACTATAGTATAGTTAGTAAAATTTAAAAAAGAAATCGAACTATTAGGTGTTTATAGTCAGATTCACCGACAGTCCCAATGCTCCTGTCCCGAGTCTGGAGCTCGGTCCAGTTCAGTCTTAGGCTGAGCTGCTTTCAGACAATCTCCCAGCACAAACCATTCATGAAGACCAGTCATTTCCACAGCTCTGAGGCCAAGCAGAAGAGCAAGATCCCAGCAAGTGGTGGGCAAGAGAGAGGGCCCCGGCCGCAGTCGCAGCCACAGCCCTTTCAAAGGCTCTGACCCCAACAATGCTGCAGGATGAACCTTCTGGGTCAGGGTTCTGGGGTGTGTTAAACACAGGAAGGCTTCACCTGGAACACTGGGCTTTCATACTCCTTCATGTATGAGGGTTTAGACTTCTAGTTCTGAAAAGCAGACACACAGTATTATGTGTTTACAGTAAAAATCAGAATACTTTAAAGTGAATACCGTTAATATGGTTGTATTTTAAGGAAAATATATTCGGCCTGGAAAGACTAGCCCACGGCTCGGGAATGGCTCTGCTCTTCTAACAGGGCCTGCGTTTGGTTCCCTACACGATGTCCTTATCACTCTCCAGCCTGCAAATACAGACACAGATTAAAAACAAAAATGAACTGTGTGTGTGTGTGTGTGTGATATTCTGGCTCTGTGAGAACGGTAAAAGTATCAAAAACAAACAGTAAAATCCTATTGGTTAAGTTGCTAAGGAAAAGTACAGGCACACATAAAAAATGCTGCCAGTATACAGATATATGTACAACAGTATAAATGCATGCAATAATATAAATCAGACATAAGGAGAAAGGCCAATCATGCAGTCAGGTGCTACTAACAGACATACTCGGAGTTCAGACCCTTGAATTCCCACCCTGGGAATGGATGGCCAACCTCATTCCTTGGAGATTTCCTTCTATAGGAAGTGAAGGTTTCATACAGAGTCATAGTTCACAATCTGATTCACCAGCAGCAGCACGAGGAAGGTTAATGGAAGACAAACCCACAGCTGGCCTGTCCCTCTGCTGCCCTTCTCACCAACCTCAGTGATGCCTATTCTCAGACATGCTCCACGCATCAAGAGAAGCCATCACACCCTGTCTTGACATTTCCTGAGGAGGCTGGGTTGGTAATGCAGTGAAGGATGGCGTATGACTGAGATATATTCCAAGTCCTGTCTGGTGCTCAGGACCCAAGGCCACCTTCGCCATGAGTTGAGGGTCCTCTGCTCTACAAAGTCCTAGCAGACCTCACAGTCCTAGTCAGGGTCCCACTGTCTCATGCCACAGCAGCAAAACCTCTCCTTCAGATGTCAGCCATCAACACTTAGTAGCTTTGAATCCTCAGCTGAATGCATCTCCAACTCCTCATCTTAGAGATGACTTAGAGAGACTCATCTCTAGGGCTCCTTGAAGAATAAAAGAAGAATTTAAGAAGTGAGCCCAGTTGAACCTGCAAGAGGATGTGGACACAGCAGGTACTCAATAAAGTTAGTTCATTTCTCTACCCTTCCTAGGTTATGAAAATGCTATAGAGGTGCTGGAGAGATGGCTCAACGGTTAAGAGCACTGACTGTTCTTCCAGAGGTCCTGAGTTCAAATCCCAGCAATCGCATGGTGGCTAACAACTATCTGTGATGGAATCTGATGCCCTCTTCTGGTGTGTCTGAAGACACTGTACTCATATAAATAAAATAAAAAAATAAATCTTTAAAAAAAAAAAAAAGAAAGAAAATGCTATAGAGAAATGAGTCCGAGGTATAGTCCACGCAGCAGAGAGGTTGCTAAGGGTGCACAATGCCTCAGGTGTGATCTCTAGCACCACCCAAGTCGGCTGTAGCGGCACACACTCAGAATTCCAGCAATTTGGGGTAGAAACAAAAGAAACAGAGGTCAAGGTCACACAGCACATTCTAGGCCGGGCAGGGCTACAGAAGACCATGAGGGTGGGGGGTCAAGTCAGTGGGAGTGCAGGGTGAGGAAGAGGGTCACGAGAAGGGAAGGGATATGCTCTCAAGGACAGCAAGTTAATTCTTTTGGTACTAGATATCTACCAAGATATATAATAAGATAACAGGGACTTAATTATGTGATTGGCAATCAAGAGGTTATAAGAACTTAGTCTCTAATTATTTGGTGGCACTGATCAAAAGGGGGGGGGACAAAACCCCAGCTCAGTAATATACAAATTAAATGACATTCAAAATTCAAAAGTCATAAAATATAGTCAACATAAAAATCCAGTGAAATACCCCACCTAAAAATCAAGGGAGCCCTGACATATTATGATTATATTGTTTAAAAGACTTTAAGATTCTTTTTATGAGTTTGAGGCCTGCTTGGTCTACAGTGCTACACAGAGAAAGCCTGTCTCAAAAACAAACAACAAACAAACAAACAAACAACACCCCCCAATCCAAACAACAAACCCCACTTAAACAGAAACGACAAGTGAGGGGATGCTGCTCGTGTAGACGGCTCTTCTCTTCACCCTGCTTCCTGAGAGCTCACCTACCATCACTGGCCTGCTGGGGACAGTGCTCAGGTCCAGGGGACAGTGCTCAGGTGACTGCAACAAGAAGCATGCGAGGTCTTTAGAACAGGCTGCCTCAGCTTCTCAGGACATCTTGCAGTTTCTTTCTGACTGACAGATGCAACTGGAATCTTAGTTTAAAAAGGACACTAAAGGAAGAGATGAAAGGCCACAGCCTTTCGTGAGAGGTTTCAACGGGATCAATCTCTTTTGAGGTTCACACCTCTAAGTATGGAGGAGCAGGAAGCTCAGACCAATTTAGCTATTGCAGCTTCAGGGTTATTTTATGATTCAAAGACAAATTTTGTTAAAAATAACTTAATAATTCTAAGAAAGTTTTAAGACCAATAAGGAGACTAGCTTTTTCATTTCCACTGGCTAGTCTAATCTGATGAATTCCTCAGCTATGTTCATGAATAAAGTACAGACCCAAGCCCCTGACCTGAGGCAGCACAGACTGAAATCTGAAGCGCATACATCACGCTCTGACTCGGCCGCGGTGGCAACAGTCAGTGAGGTCAGGTCAGGGGGTAAAGCAAGCCAGGATATGGCCAGAGGAATACATCAAACACTGATTTTAAAAGGGCAATTAATCTTACACAGAAATGCTTCCTGGGGAATGAGATCTTCATCTTAAGAGCACACTACACGCTGCAGCAGTAAAAACAAGCAGGCCTGGGCACTGGGCTTTTACCCCGTGATCACAAACAGGAGAGTGCTGTTTATCAGAGAGCGACAAGCCTTTGACCGCACTCTATTAACATCTTCCGGGTCTCCGCTCACTCAGTGCCAGTTACAAGGCACGATCACAGCCCGTGTGTCCCGTCTCCATGTACAACCTATCCAGTACATATAGCATTTTATTTTTAAATACTTCCAGAGCCTTGGCTCTTTAGATGGTATCATCAACTTCTAAGCACGTGCATTCGCATGACTTTTGCTTACAGCCATTATATTTCTTAGTGAGAAGGACATAAACCGAAATTTAAAATTAAAACCATATAATTAGCCATAATAGAAAATGTAGTTGGTGACTGTTGAGACGATTTAAACAAACTGGTGAAGAGCCTCCTGACTATAAGTTTAAACAGGTAAAAGTTGAACATTAAGCCTTATTCACCTAAAAAAATGGATACAATTAAAAAACTAGACATTTCAAAGTATTTCTCTTAAAACTGTTACTGCTGCTTGTGCATTCCACATGCACGCATCAGTACATGCGCAACAGGCAGAGGGTAGCTGTAGAGTGTAGGATGACTTCTCTTTCCACTTTGGGCTCACATCCCAGGCACCCAGGCCTGCTGCACCTTTCCCTCACCCGAGACACCACTGCTGTGCTGCATAAAGTGACCGCGTAGCGCTGAGCCCAGTGCCGACAGACAGACAGCACACCTCAGACACAGAATGTGTGCACATGCAACTTCATTTGCTGGGGCCAGGACAGCGTAACTGCCACACAGGCCTGTGCTCACCACTTTTGGAAAAGTCAGGCTAACTCATTTAGTCTCTTGAGATTAAGATACAAACTAAACATGGAATGGAAATCTGAGGCATCTTTTGTTGGATCCAGCATCACATCATCTCCATTAATAGAGAAAGAAAACAATCACTTTAGTTCTTTGATTGTAGAAGAGACATGCATCAATGGGTGCGGGCGGATCTGAGGAGACTCTGTATCAGCAAGGCTAGTCGGCAGTGCCTGTGTGCTGGACACAGTGAGGACGGGGAGGAATGCAATCGAGACTCACTACATTTACAGTGCATGTGAAGTTTAATAAACTAGAGACACCAAGTTCAGGCTGAACCTTATCAAGGATTATAGTAGACCCTTGCTCACAAAGGGCCAACATTTAAATTGCTTTTAGACTTCCCACTGTAGGCAGCATTTCTTCCATAAAATATAAAAGCAATAAAGAATAGAGAACAATGAAACCGTGCTGGGGAGAAGGTACAAAGGAGGGCTCCCACTGCAGGGCGGCCCTCTGCTGTGTGGATCACCACAGCCCTGCTCCTCAACAGCAAACACTGCGTTAGCACCAAGAGCATCTACAACCCACAAGTTATATGATGACAATATGACACCCTGCTATAGGGCATAGAGTGACGGGGGCACTGAGGCCAACCTTGCTTCTCTTTCCTCACGTGATCACACTCCTGGCATGTCTAATCCCATCCAGAAACTAGTCTCTAAAAACGTTAATCAATGGCATGGAAGTTTGGCCATAAGTGAAGGTATAATTGGCCTTTCTAGGTTTCCCGTAAAAGTTTGTTTGTAAAAATATATTAGCAAACCAATACAAAAGAAATACCAGGCTAGCTGAAAACCTTAGAAAATTATAAGATTCTATCTAAGGTCTCACATGGGAAATGTCATTTCACATTCTACAGAATCCAACAGCAAACTTATTTCATAAACTCAGACACCTAGATCCATTAAAATTTTAATGGCTGTCCAATTCAAATGGGAGGAGAGCACAGAGAGACATTAGTTCCCGGTCTGTGGTGGGAGAGTGACTAGATTATAGAGCCATGCTGCACCCTTCCATCTACCGGAGCAGCGGGGCTGCAGTTCTGTGTGTGCTCACACATCCACACACTCACTCCAGTGGGAGCAGCGGCCCGGCGACCTTGGGCTGCTGCAGCAAGAGCTCGGGCTCTCAGACAGCGAGGGGGAACTCCAGTCCTGCCCACCACCTGAAGGACGCCTCCAGGTTTGTGTTCATACCCCAGCAGCTGTGTCTGAAATCAACACTCCACACGGAGAATTGCTGCACAGAAACCACACAGAAGAAGGAAAAACACGAATTCACCAAAATTCTATTTTTTGGACTTCTGTGGTTTTCTCAGAAAGCATATTAAAAATAAGATAACTGCCAGGTATGGTGGCACACACCTTCATCCCCAGCGTTCGCAAGGCAGAGGCAGCTGAATGAGTTCCAGACTAGCCTGATCTACACAGCAAGTCACAGAGGGTCAATAAATAGTAAGACTGCGACTCATTCTCTCTCTTTACTCTCTCTCTCTCTCTCTCTCTCTCTCTCTCTCTCTCTCTCTCTCTCTCACACACACACACACACACACACACACACAGAGGACCTGCACAAAGAAAATAATTTTGAAGTTGGATCATCTAAGTTGGCTATTCCAAGTCCCCAGCCTCAATTTTACCCAGTTCCACAGTGACTTTACACCATTTCTGAACTTGCTGTCAATTTCAGGCGTATCTAACGACATGCAGACAAAGTCTCTCAGCAGAGTGGCCAGGAGCCTTTAGGCTCCACGGCATACACAGGTGAGGGTTTCACAGTTTCACAGTGGCGTGTGATGTGTGGCCTGAGCCCCTTCCCTTTCCAGCTGTCTGCCTCTTTATGTCTTCATTAAGACTCCATCTTTACTCTGCCCTCACTGTTCACAGCACATCCTCAGTGTGGGCCACTCACAGCATACAACTTCCTGCCCATTCCACCTAGACCTAAGCTTCTTCAGAGAACAGTGTATCTTTCTTTCATATCTCAGAGCAACAAGACAAGATACACAACCCTGAGAAAGGGAATGACTGGGATAAAATTAAGCCATCACAAGGAACCCAGAAGTCAAACAGTTGTCAAGGAAGGGCACCAAGGAGCAGGGAGTGCCAGGCCATTGGGAGGACGGGAAGAGCGGAGCCATCCGGCTCTCAGGAGAGCGGGAGGACACCAGCCCGTCTTTACACCCCGCTGTCTGTGTGATAGGAGATATAAAACCGTGAGAAAACAGTTCAACACAAACAAGGAATCAGTGAAACCTTGAAAGAAATTTCTAAAAACAAGAATGAAGAATAGACGGGAAGCCACTGAAGAAAGCCCTTACAAATCGTGACAGGGAGGAGGAACACACGCAGGGCGTTATCTCTAAGCGTGTGGCCATGCTCGCGTGTGGCCATGCTCCCGGGAGTGTCTGGGCGACCCAAACTGGACTGCACATATTTGTCTCTTCCTTCCTGGGGGAGGGAACAGGAGTGGAGGTGGTGGACCTGGAAGGACTGAGAAGTGGGTGTGATACACGTGCACTGTGTAAGATTCCCAGATAAAAATATTATGTTGAAAATAAAAAGAATGCAGGCTTGTTCACTATGTTACAGTATGTAGCTTACTACGTTTTTATAATTATATTGGAACACTGGGAAATATATGACTCAGCAAAGTTTATAGGCATTTTATATTCTTCTAAATAAAAATTTAGCATATGGCTTTTGACTTTTAAAATGTTAACATTTAGTTTATTTATTACGTGTGTTAGAAGACAACTTCTAGCTTCCGCCTTCCATCATGTGGCTCACAGAGACTGGACTCAGGCTGGAGGCTGGCAGCAGGTGCCCAGTCAGACCTACGTGGCGGCTGGCCTGCTCCTGACAACGCCATCGTAGTACCCTGAGAGAGGAAGGTGAGAGCCTCGGGCCTAGCGCAGAGAGCAGATCTCTGGGTCATTTTAACTCCACTGAAACACAGCACCTGTACCTGTGCTCACCTTTGGCTTCTTCCTTCCATCTTGGCTAATTCCCCTCAGCACTCACAGACCAGAAGAAGAGCTCACAGCAGCTCCCTGCAGTACTGGACGACGGCCAGCTTCGCTGCCACAGTACAGCACATTCTACTGTCACGATGACATAAGGCGAGGAGCAGGGCAGGGCGCCACCCAGGCTCTTGGAGTGCTTTCTCTTTTATCGCGTGATGACAGCTACTTCTTATCCATGCACACCCAAGCTTCAAGTCTTTCACTTTCAGCTTGAATGCAGGCATGTCAGAACGCTCCACTCTGACAGAGTGCAGGTATTCCCAACTGCACGGGGCAGCTCGGCCCTCAGAGACTTGAGCTTCTGACTACTCTCCACAGATTTTAAACATTTTTTTTTTCTAAAAATAAATACGAAGAGGCCAAGACAAAGTTTTCCAAAGAAAAAGCTCAGTTTCATGGCCTGGAACTTAGCGCTGCATACTGGTGCTGTACTACCTATAAACATGGGCCCTCCCACCAACACAGCACTTGGCTGGCTGCCTTGGGAGAAGCCTGCTATTCAGTCACAATACCTGAGACAGTCTGAAGCACAGCTGCAGGTTAAAGGGTTCTTGTTATTTTTATTTATTTTATTATATGGGTGCTGCATGTTATGTCTGTGCGTTTGATCCCTAGAGCTCACAGGAGTGGGAAAAATTGTCTCCTGAAAGTTGTCCTGTGACCTAACATGCATTACAAAAACTCAAGGTAGGTTTACCTGCCTGCCTATCTGTCTCACACTGTGTTTCTGAGTCTGTCTGTGTGTGTATGAGGGGAGAGAGAGAGAGAGAGAGAGAGAGAGAGAGAGAGAGAGAAAGAGAGAGGGAGGGAGGGAGAGAGAGAAGGCAAAGCTTGTGAGTTTTGCAGCTCCTAACCTCATCCCCCACTGAATAGCCAGGAGATATTCAGAGGCCTGGGAATAAGAGGCCTGGGAATACAAAGCCGGGGGGGGGGGGGGGGGGGGGGGGGGGGGGGTTAACTGAACCCCAAGGCTCCACTTCTACAGCTCTTTACAAATGCAAAGGTCTTTCTGACTTCCCCCACTCCTCACTTGAAACCTTCCTCAACCACTCCAAACAGCCAGAAACTGGCAAACAGGAATGACCTCATACAGCAAGTCCTTGAAAGAAATTAAAACTTCAAATCCTATTGGATTAAAAGGAACTATTAAAAGTTACTTTTAGTAAACAAAGCACAAGTGTACCTACCCTGCAGCAAACACAGGCCACTCATTACAGACTTTGGAGACTGGGTCTATTGAGATGGTCTCACACTGAGTAATCAAGGATCCCACAGGGTCATAGGAAGAAATACACCTAAAATGACTTATTTCTGGAATCAGATTATGGTTAAGCATGGTAGCACAGGCCTGTAAGGCCAGAACTTGGGAAGCAGAGGCAGGAGGATGGCTGTGAGTTGTCTATACAGTGAGGTGTAGGCCGGCTGAGAGGTGGTAAAGGAAAGAGGGCTGTTTACAGAGAACGCGGGCAGGAACTGGAGGCTTTACCACAGTCAAAATGAGGAAATCAGTTTCTATCCCATAGCCTGGGATGCAGTGAAGACACTCACAGGTCTGTCATCCTCTAACTCGCCGGGAAGAGCTTCCCTGAACCAACAAAGGTTCCCAATTTCCAAAACCTGGGTCAACCAGCATTGGACACATGGGGAAATGCCACTGCGCCTCTACACGGACCCACAGCAAGAGGCTGCTCTGAATCCCTTCACATCAACTTTTGTTATTTTATAAGCACACAAATATATTATCTATTTACTAGAAGACATTTCAAAAAAGCCCTAAACACAACCCATTAAAAAACTGAATAGGACTCCATCAGATTTAAAACTATTTAGTCTTCAGAAGAAAATGAAAAGACAGACCATAGATTTTTTTGGGGGAAAAAAACTCCAGACAAAGTTTTTCCAGAATATACAAATATTTCTCAAAAGAGTATTCGGAAAGTACTAAAATGGAGACCACTTTGTCAAAGGCACCTACGCGGGGGTAAAAATAAGGTCATGTGACCAGAAGCTGTGGCTCCACAGCCTCTGCTCACCTGGCACACCTGGTACCTGTCCTCCTTACACAACTAAACACAGGACAGAATTATCAGGAGGGAGATTCAAAGGAGGAAACAGAGTCCTCGCTGTGAGGTGGCAACACACAGCCCCCAGGATCACCATAAACCATGGCACTGGTGTGAAGAAGCCTTCCTCACTGTGGGTGGGACTGCGAGCAGCCAATACACTGTCTGCTGGGCCCAGTCGTCCCACTCCTGGGAATCTACCTTGGACTAGGAAACAATATTCCCGTAAAGATCCATGCCAGTGCGCACAGCTGAATTGATCAGAAAGGTAAAACGGTGGAAGAATTCACCTAAGCAGGAGTACTCAACAAAAAGATGCTACCGAGACAAACAAACAAAAAACAATTATGCGGGGTTACAAGACTATTCATCATATGATTCAATTTATATGAAGCATTTTTTAAAAGGCAAATCACAGAGACAGGAAGTGGAGCAACGGGGGCTCACAGCTATCGGTGGGCTCCAAGTGTGCAGGAAGGGGATACTCTGAGGGGACCAGACTGGTCTATTCCAAATTCTGACACCAGCTCTGGACAGTTCACTATAAAAAGCTGCTGAGATATCAAACATGTTGAATGGCAGGAAGCCTTTAATGAAAGCTAACATTATAAAATAGAAAGGTGGGACTGTGACCAAGGGCAGACAAAAGCTTAGTGTTACATCAAGTTAGTTATCATAAATATTACCATTTGGGGTAAGCGTTACACAAAGAATTCAGGAATCCCAATCGTCAGTGAACACTTACCCTACCCTAGAGAGAGAGATACAGTAGGTGCTTTTAGGAGACCATGTGATACTCTGATAGGCAGTCTATAAGCTCAGGTAAGGCAAGTGAACCTCTAAAACCAAGAAATCTTGTCTATCTTCAGTAATTCTGTGTTGAGGTACATGATTGGCTTTTTTAACCCCTTCTGATTTAGTCCTGCCTCCATGCCCACACTGGCTCTAATTCTATTTCTTACGAAAACCACTTCATCAGGTAGGAAACTACTGAAGTATTGATTTCCTGTTTAATAATTCCGTACCTCCTCCCTCCTAGGTCTAAATGAGAAAGGCCAGTGTGTAAATGAACATGGTCCTCCACGGCTGACGATCCCTCTTACAGAAGTAATCGGTGATGAGCACTGTACTAGACCACAGGGCTGGGACTGCGAGCTGCTGAGTCAGAGGCAGCAGGACACCTGCACACATGTCCATGTGCACATGTGTATATGCGTACGCATTTACAGCAGCTCTGGGGTGGCAATCTGAAATGCCCACACAGACTTTAGTGCTGATGTAACAGTATATGTGGGAAATGCCACAGCTGACCGCACGTGACAGCTCACATAAAAATGTAAGCACACTAAAAATACCACGGAAATCACCTTTAGGCCGTGTGTATAGGTAGGTGGATAAGTGAGCACAAATTTGATATTTAAGCTTGCATTCTATCCCCAAAATAATTCATTACATGTCTGCAAATATTTCAACTTCTAAAATAAATGTAAAACACTTTTAGTGCCAACCATCTCAAATACATGTTTAAGTGTACTGATTTTCAAATATATAAATTCATTAGAATAGTCCTTACAAAGCCCAAGAGTACAAAAAGTATATTTTATTTTACCAGACAGAACTGACTTCTTGCTTTATGACAAGTGGTATAAAACAAAAGATTTTTCCCCTTAATAGGTAAGGAAAATTCTTCCTAAAATGTGCAGCTGTAGAACACTCTAACCTCAGCAACCAAAGGTTTAGAAGAGAAATGGCAGCAATGCTAAGCACCTTACCTTCCGGGGCAACTGCGGAAGGACAGACTTCTCTGAGGAGATCTCCAAGTGTATGCAGCTGTCCATCGGCGGCCACAGGGCGGAAGAGCTTCTGTATGAAAGGCCGTTCAGTTGTGGCCTATTGGAAAGAAAGCCCAAGGGAATCAGTCTGCTGCTGATGTCAGACACAGATCACAAACATGATGCTGGTATTAGTGTCTTCTGATGTGGCACAAGCATAAATGCAGATAGTAACTGTAAGAATCACTGACATGAGATCACTGGGGGAAAGGTTAACGTAATAAATGCTGGTCAATCAATCAAACTCATGCGAGTATGGAGTATCAGACACACTAAGTGACACAATATAGCCACCAAATACAGAAATAACCCCTGCCTGGGGGTTTAAGGGGCTAGAGATATGACTCGGGTTAAGAGTACTGGCTGCTTTTGCAAAGGACTAGGGTCTGGGTCATAGCACCCACAGGGTGGCTCACAACCATCTGTCACTCATGTTCCAGGGAATTCCAGGGGAATTACCACCTTTTCTGCCATCCATGAGAACCTGGCATGTGTGTGGTATACCACTGTATGTGAGTAAAACATTCATACACATTTTTAAAAAATGTTTTTCAATCTTCATGCTCTAAGATCAAGAAATGATAAATGGGACCTCATGAATTTGGAAAGGTTCTGTAAGGCAAAGGACATTCATAGTCGATAAGACAAATGGGCAACCTATAGACTGGAAAAAAAATCTTTACTAACTCCACATCTGAAGAGGGCTAATATCCAAAATATATAAAGAATTCAAGAAACTAATTACCAAAAAACCAAACAACTCAGTCAAAAAATGGGGTATAGAACTAAGTGAAGATTTCACAACTGAGGAATCTTGAATGGCTGAGAAGCACCTAAAGAAATGTTCAATGTCCTTAGTGATCAGAGAAATGCAAATCAAAATGATCCTGAGATTCCACCTTATACCAATCAGAATGGCTAAGCTCAAAACCTCAGGTGACAACACATGTTGGAGAGGATGTAGAGAAAGGGGAACACTCCTCCATTGCTGGTGGTATTGCAAATTGGTACAACCACTCTGGAAATCAGTCTGGAGGTTCCTCAGAGAATTGGAAATAGATCTACCTGAAGACCCGACTATACCACTCTTGGAAATTTATCCAAAAGAAGCCCCACCATGTCACAGGGGCACGTGTTCCACTATGTTCACAGCAGCCTTGTGATAGCCAGAAGCTGGAAACAACCCAGATGTCCCACAACAGAAGAATGGACACAGAAAATGTGGTTCATTTACACAATGGAATACTACTCAGCTATTAAGAAAGAGGACATCCTGAGTTTTGCAGGTAAATGGATGGAACTAGAAAATATCACCCTGAGTGCGGTAACTCAGACCCAAAAGGACAAGCATGGCATGTTCTCTCTAACAAGTGGATGTTAAAAAGTACAGAGTACCCAGGATATAGTCCACAGAAGTCAAAAAAGTCAACAAGCTGAAGTGCCCAAGTGAGGACGCCTCAGGCCCACTTGGGAGGGAGGGACCTGGGAGGGAAAGTGGCCAGTGGGTGGGTGGGAGGGAGTGGAGGAAAGAGGGGACCCTGATCTGGTACTGTGTGAGGGAAAAGGACTGAAGCCCTGAGGGCCAGCAGAAAGAATGGAAGCAGGCAAGCTTGGGAGATAGGAGGTGGGGGGCAGGGGGACCTTCCAGAGATCTGGGAAGTTAGAGACTCACAGGATTCAAAGGGAGGGACCTTAGATGAAATGACCAACAGTAGGGAGAGGGAACTTAAAGAGACCACCAGCAGGAAGACAAGGCATCAAATGAGGAAGGGGGAGGCCATCCCACAGTCACAACTCTGACCTATAATTGTTCCTGTCAGAAAGAGTTACAGGGATGGAAATGTAGAGGAGCCTGATGAAAAGAAGGTCCAGTACAGGCCCAAAGTGGGATCCAGCTCAAGGAGAGGTCCCAAGGTCTGACACTATTACTGAGGCTACGGAACACTCACAAAAAGGGACCTAACATGACCGTACTCCGGAAGCTCCATCAAACAGCTGAAAAAGTTATATGCAGATATTTGCACCCAACCAACAGTGGCTGACCCCTGTGGCTGAATTAGGGAAGGCTGAAAGAAGGGCAATCCTGTAGGACCAGCAGTCTCAAATCATCTGGAACCCCGAGATCCGTCAAACACTGGACCATCAAACAGGCAGCATACACTAGCTGATATGAGGCCCCAACACACATACAATAGAGGACTTCCGGGTCTGTGCTCATTCAGAGATGATACACATAACCCTCAAGAGACTGGAGGCCCCAGGGAGTTTAGAGGTCAGGGGGAGTGAAGGTGGGAACAACCACCCGGAGACAGGCAGGGGAGGAGGTATGGGATGTGGAGCAGCCAGAGCGTGGAGAGGGGTGGGGGGCAATAAAGTATGGAGTGTAAAAAAAGTAATTATTACAAAAGAAGCTTTTAAAACGAGTCTACTGTAAGAGAGTTAAGTAGGGCAACCGACATTTAATAACAATGAATTCACATCAAGAGTCCAAGGTTTCATAGCGGTTAAGGATTTCAGTGCCTGTTATGGGATATCACCCTGCATATTACTGGTCAAGAAGACCCACTGACCACCCAGACACCACAGGGTACAACCATAGCTCTTGGTTGCCCACTATAACTAGATAGTAAGGCCATGCTGCTAAAGACACCACACATTCTAGTTGCAGGACATAGAGAAATCAATTTGGAACTGGCCTGGAACTTCTTCCCTGCTGGCTAGCGTTCATAGTGCTGGAAGGTGCTGCACAGGGCACCAGGTGGGGTTGGGTAAGGCATCAATAGCATTACCCAGTGGTGGTCCCCGCTGCAATACTGACCTGCCATACAAGCTATGCCCAGCAAGCTGAGATACTGCCACAGACTTTTATGGGAGCCTTTCTGATTAGACCCGAGGCCTGCTCTGTAAGGCTGGCCAACACCTCCTGGCTGGGGAGGCCACCAGCCCTAGTGGAGAACACACTATGGTTGCTGTGCTAAACAGCCGCACTGTTGACCTGGTTTCTCCATGCTTGTATTTACATCTATGGATACGTGCTGCTCTAAAGTGTGGTCAGAGAAGCTTCTTGCAGCAGGCAGTGAT
Source organism: Apodemus sylvaticus (assembly GCF_947179515.1). NCBI lineage: Eukaryota > Metazoa > Chordata > Mammalia > Rodentia > Muridae > Apodemus > Apodemus sylvaticus. Next base: position 47,489,036 of record NC_067490.1, on the reverse strand, counting down.
ATGGAGACACACAACTGGTCCAAGCCCTGAGAGTGCCCTGCTGTGTGTCTGTCCCTGAATAGGAAGTCTATTGCCTTCCTGTCTTCCTTGTCTCTTACTCCCAAGGACAAGTCTACTGCCTTCCTGTCTTCCTTGTCTCTTACTCCCAAGGCCCCCAACTCACAGAGGAAGTGTGCATTTTGAGGGTGGGAGAGGACAGAAAGAATTTAAGGATCAGACAATGCAGGAATGCGGTGAAATGCTGTCCTCTGGATACGATGGGGACAGTGCACTCATGAAAGCACAGGGACCTTGGTTACCTGGACAAGTTTAAACCAGTCAACGTTAGCGCAAGGATAGGGGAGTGAGGGCTCAGTGATTCCTACCCAGAGCTGAGGAGTTATTGACAGTTGTTGGCTGTTCAAAGAGACTCGTTATTTTTAGAGTGTGTGGCTGACAGTAGGTTGTCCATGCCTCAGTGGATAGCCTCATACCTATGTGCATACAAGCAGTATTTTTTTATTTTATTTTATTTTATTTTTGGTTTTTTGGATTTGATTTTTTCGAGACAGGGTTTCTCTATATAGCCCTGGCTGTCCTGGAACTCACTCTGTAGGCCAGGCAGGCCTCGAACTCAGAAATCCGCCTGCCTCTGCCTCCCAGAGTGCTGGATTACAGGCGTGCGCCACCACAGCCCGGGGCATACAGGCAGTATTAACTGGACTGAGTGAGTTACTGGGGGAGGAGGAGGAGAAGGAGGAGGAGGGGGAATGGAAAACTGGGATTTGGGTTAAGTGTAATCAAGTTAACTGCATTCATATGAAACTGGTCAAGTATAAGTACAAATATCTTTAAAAACACATCCCCCAAAGAACCCCGATTAACTACTGCACTAAGAAGAAAACTCGGAAGTGTCTACTGTTAGAGTGGAGGGTTCACCGGGCAACAAAGCATTAGGACAGTCACCACGACAGGACAGACGGTACTCCTTAGAGACCATTCCTCTGCTCACTGTAACGCTATTTTCCTTTCATCAGTGGCCAGAGTACAGAGGCTCTGCAGTCCGTTAGCTCAGGCTGGCCTGGAATTTACATCTTGCCTCCACTCCACCCCATGCCTGGTGGGATTGCAGGTGGTGGGCAACACCAGCTCAACACCTCCATCTCTTTTGTGTGTTGTTAGAAGACTGTGCCAAGCACAAATTAGGAAATGAAAATTATTTCTTTTCACTTCAACTGCTAGTTCATTTTATGATGTTAAGTTTTAATTTTAAGCCTCCAGGTATGAAAAGTCACAAACTATCAAAAATATGCCTAGTTTAAGAATATTACTTCACTATCCTTTGGGGATATTATGCTTTTAATCAGAGGACGTTCCTAGTCTTTTTGAAACAGCTAACACTTTAAGAGCTAACAAACCAAAAAAAAAAAAAAAAAAAAAAAAAAAAAAAAAAAAAAGCCAGGCATGGTGGCGCACTTTGGAGGCAGAGGCAGGTGGATTTCTGAGTTCGAGGCCAGCCTGGTCTACATAGTGAGTTCCAGGACAGCCAGGGCTACACAGAGAAACCCTGTCTCCAAAAAAATAAAAAAACAAAAAACAAAAAACAAAACAACAAACAAACAAACAAACCCCAAAAAAGAGCTAACAAAAACTAAAGCACGAGGGAAAAACCACGCCAATGTGAGCAGTTAGGGACACCCAGTAAGTGCTCAGAACCGCGTGGACAGCACAGCTAAGAACATGTGGCAAGAATAACAACAAACTGTGCAAAACAACAGCTCAGCAACACTTATCAGAAATAATTTGATTCTCTTCACTAACTGGCCCACAGTTAAAATTTAGTTACCTTTTTATTTAAAAAGCCGATAGTTTAGTACACACATTAAAACAAACAAAAAGAAAAAAACAAACCTATCACGCCTAGGTAACTGATCAACTACACAAAGATAATAAAGTTAGGGAAGCCCCAGAAGAAGAGAAACGAAAAGGGACTAGGACAATCACTTAACATCGCCACCACCCACTTAGGGCTGTCTGTCTCATCACTAATTAGCAGCAGAATGTGAGGCAGCTGAGTCACAAAAATTAGTTAAAAACAACAGGCTAGACAGGAAAAGCCAAATAGTGATGGTTACATGTTAAAAAGGAAATGCTAATGCCAGTATAGAAAAACACGTGCCTTGCTATTTCTCAGTATAGCTCCCGTTCCTCACTGTCCCAGGATCAGTAATGATAAAACTTTCCACGGTAACACACCTAACTCAACACCATAAATGGCCACCAAGACAGTTCTCCACAGGGAAGTGCTGTTTGTATCCATCACTGAGGAAACAAACACAAAAGAAAGAGGCCACCAAACACAGCAGAGGCCATGAGCCAAAACTGCATCAGTGCCGACAGGGCAACTCCAGCTCACTCCAGCCATTTACTAGACTCACTCTGGTGATTTAGAGATTATCATACACATAAACACTCACCAACTATGATCAAGTCTCAGGCATCTATGCCTGATTTTTAAGGTATGGTCAAAGAGTATAGACTCTAGTGTGACAAAGAACTAGCTGGTGGCTATCATTCTTATAGAACTTTGGACACAATGACCCAACTTCTCCAAAAGTATCTACATTACAAACACACATGGCTGTGTACAGAGAAGGGCAAAACATTCCACCCTGCAGGGAAGCCCAAGCAGGAAGGACGACAATTCAAACTAGCTCCAGGAAGTCCCTGTCACTGAACAGACTCACTAGGATTCTCCTGCCACAGTAAAGAAAAGCCAAGAGTCCCTCACCTTGAAAGGAAGCTGAGCTACAAAGACTACTAGACAAGCCGAGGGGCGGAGGGGACTGAGAGCAGACCGGCTGCCTGGAAGGAGTCTAGACCAGCTGAGGTGCTTGGAAAGGACACTGCAACCTACGGAGCTGCTGCAGGCTGTGCAATGTGTCCCAGCTTCCTAGCTTTTGTGAGCTGCCATTCCTGCTGGGCAGGCATTGGTGATGTAGCTGTCTTTGAGCCATGTGTGCTCCAGGGAGTAGCCCCTCACCCATACTCTTGTAAGTAACCCCAATAAACTCACTGGTTCATGAACTTGGACTTGGTAATGTTCATACTTCAGTCTGCTATTAAATCCCTAGCTGGGGTGAACAGACCTGTGTGTTGTGTCTTCCCAGGAAAAATTTCATCATGCAACAATAATGCTCAGAACAACAAAACTTAGAAACAGCTTTAATTCAAAGGAAAGAAAGAACTATGTTTTAGACTTCTATTTAAGACTTTGACTAGGCATAACCTAGTGATGGGAGGGGCTGACTTTATTAAAGGCTGGGCAGAATTTCCTAGCAGTGGTTCCTTGAAGGCTTAACACCACTCAGACATTAGAATAACTATACTGTAAATTAAAAATTCCTAAAAAATAATAAAACCCAATTCCGCACAAATAACACTTTCAAAAATTAAAAACCTCGATAATTGCTAGGTCACCAGATCTCTTTGCTAGCCTTGAGTGCTTTTCCTACATCACTGAACGACTCCATAGTAAATGATAGCTACTTCTATTCCATGCATAATGGTAAGGACACCAGTGACTGGCCATAAGGACAACTGTGGAGCACAGCGACGGTTCCTCTTTTATGTTTTATATTTATGTATATGAGTTTACTGTAGCTGTACTGGGAATCTGAATTCAGGATCTCTGCTTGCTCTGGTCAACCGGCTCGCTCTGGTTGGCCCTGCACACTTTGGCCTAAATACACCATAGCTATCTTCAGATACACCAGAAGAGGACGTCGGATCTCTTTTACGGATGGTTGTGAGCCACCATGTGGTTGCTGGGATTTGAACTCAGGACCTTTGGAAGAGCAGTCAGTGCTCTTAACCACTGAGCCATCTCTCCAGCCCAGCCCCGACGTTTCCTCTTTTTAAAAATAGCTTAAAAGAGCATTTGTAACAAAAGCGTGAGCAGAAGAACAGGGAGAAATGTTCAAGTATGACTGGCTGTCGCCTAGGATCTCTGGTGTACTGTACCAGGACTCCTTATTAAAGACTCGTCCTGCACTTACGAGGGCATCATCATACTGACTCGTGGACAGATGGAAGCACACATGCAAGTGACTGTAATCCAGCAGTAAATAACAGCAGAAACACAAACTGGGTGCTGTGAAGAAATGCCAGAAAGCCAGAACACAAAAGTCCACTCTCAGGGCTTGGGTCACACACAACTCAGTGACAAAGCACTTGCCTACCATGAGCAGGGCTGGGCCACTAGACTAAAGCAAATCAAACCCAGACTTCTCACCAACAAGAACAAAAATAGAGAAAAAAAACCCCCACTAAAAACAAACAAGAAAACCCCCCAAAACCCTACCAAGTTACATAAGGTTAAGTTCTAAGAGTGAAAGATACCCTAGCAGGCATAAAGTAAGGCACAGTGCATCAAATGCCAACTTCTAAAACATCATTTCAAAAGATGATGAAAACCAAGGAGAAATCCAGATAGCCACACGCTTCCAACTCCTAACAGGGCTTGATTTATTTTTTAGTGAAGAAAGAGATAATCACATTTCAGCACCCACGGGAGCCTGGAGTAATGGCACTAGAGATTGGGCTAACAAACCCCAGTAAGGGCCAGTGTACACAGTGCAGCAGAATAACATGTGTGACTGGAATCCCGACTCTTCACACACAGCACTGTCTAAGAGAAATCCAACACTGGGAGTCCACTTCTCAATCTGATAGGCTGGGAAACGTTAGCTATGATTAATTATTATGATATAATAACAAGATAGATAATTCCTAAACTGTAGATGGAACAATGCAGTGTGTGACAAAGGCTAATTCTTTTCCCTCCTAACTTTTAAAGCACTATTAAACAAAAGGGATCAGTAGTTGTTACAAAGAGAACCAATTACAGAGAGAATCAAAAGTAATTAACAGTCTCCTTCAATTCCCTTTGATACTTTATTAATTCAAGTAAGTGCTGATGGCACAAAGTCAAAGACAGAGCTTTACACAGGCGCACTGTCAGACCTAACCAACAGAACATGATGGAGGCTTCAAACTGTCACAGCACACGTGACTGCAGATAAATTCATGCACGTCAAATTTTGCATCACATGCTTTTCAGAACCAGGTTCACATTTAAATTAGCTTAAGAATACACACAATTACAAGATGCATTTAATAAAAATAACAGAGTGGTTTAAACAATGCTGAGGACTTTACTGTCAGGTCTCTAGGGGAGGTGAGTGGGAGCCCAGGAAGAAGAGGGGGCCTCAAGCCTTTCGCCCCTTACGGAGGGAAATGGAGACTTGAAAACAAGCACGTGAGTGGGCCAGTTAAAACACTCTGCAGGCCCCTCTCAGTATTCCCAACGACACCAAGAAATAATAATTAGATTTGAAAAGCTGTCATTATTACAGCCAGGAACACTTAATCTCCAAAGCAGCAGAGTCTTAATTGAGACTATGATTAAACGACATGCATACATCCAAATACATCCTCACATCTGGCTCAAAGTTTGTTTTGTCTCATTGAAATTATTATACTTGTAATTCTGTCTAGACAATGCCAGATATATTTTGCCACATAATCGTTAAAGCGACTATAGTTAACAGTTTGTGTACTCCTCACATCCTCTCACTATAATACGTGCTTCAGAAAGAGTAGCATGGCGGACTGCTGAAGACAGGCGTCTACCTACGACGCTGGGCTTTCTGACAGAACTCATGGGCTGACTGGAAATACTCACTTTTCTGTGCGTGTGCGTATACACAGGCCAGGGGCTGACAGCTAGCTCTTTTATTCCCCTCTAAATAACCTTATGTTTTACATTTTAAATTTTTATTCATTTATTTTTATGTCTTTTGAATGTATGCATGTCTGTGTACCATGTATATATCTAGTTCCCATGGAGGCCAGAAAAGGGCGCTGGACCCCCTGAGACTGGAGTTACAGATGGTCGTGAGCTCCATGTGCATGCTGGATACAAACGCAGGCCCTCTGGAAGGACAGCCAGCGCTCTAACCGCTGAGCCGTCTCTCCAGCCCCGCCTTACTGGGTGAGACAGGGTCTCTCACTGACAGGGTCAGGCCCTGTGCACACAGTCACCTGTGGCTTGTGTGGGTGCTAGGGGGTCTGAGCTCAGGTTCTCGTATTTATGCAGCAAGTACTGGGCCAGCCCCCTAGCCACAGTTTAGTGTTTTTATGTGAAATTTTTAGTAGCATGGCTATAGAAGAAGACTCAAGTAACTGTTAATAATTATAGAAATAATTATCTTAATACACTAAACGTCTCTCTCCAAAAGAATTATACTAAGAGAATCATGAAGTTTCATTCTACTTAATAACCTTAACATTTTTGCTAATTGTCTTGAAAGCCACACTAAAAAGTGAGATGAATACAAGAATAATGTAACTAATTTCTCTTGAAAGTCAAAAGGGTAGTTTTGCATGAACCGTTTATCTTTACAGACATTAACATAAAATAAATTAGCATTTTCAATTTGTATAAATAAAGTAGCAAGAGTGAAAGCAGCCAGGCTGATCTCAGAAGTAGGGCTGTTCTGAAGGCTAGTCAAATATCTTCCCCAGGAGACAAGCTGAGTCTAGGCCCCGCCAGGAGCCCGTGACTCTGCCCAGAAGCAGAACGGCTTCCACGCCCACCTCCATACATGCCTCACTAGGTTTACCGTGAGCGCTGAAGCTTACCATATGGGGATATTAGTATTTTTTGATGATGTATATAATTTTTCAGTGTAGCCCAATGAAGTATCAATAGGCTATATGAAAATTCTTTTCCAAATTTTTGAAGCAGCAAATAAAAGTGGTAATTCATAGATCTGACTGCTGATATAATCTATAGGATAGCAAGTTTAAAATGAAAGCACCTGACTATTATGAAACACAAGAAAAGTAATGAAGTAAAAGCACAAAACTCTTAGCAGGAAGCAGCCTGCAGCCTTGGATTCACAAGGTTAGGTCAGGCTTTCTCAGCGATGACAATGTGAAACCAGGAGCCACAGCAAGGATTACAGCAAAGCCTGAAGTCTGCGTTTCAAATGACACCATCCAGAAAACAAAAACACAATCCACAGAGTAAGAGGTTATATTTGCAAATCATATATCTGATATGACCGGTCCCTAGAATATGTAAAGAGCTCTCAAAACAATAGAGACAATCTCATTTAAAAATGATCAAAGGGGCTAGCAAGATGGTTCAGCAGGTTAAGGTGCTTGCTGTGTACCCCCAGAACCCACATAAAGTAAAAGAGAGATGTGGCCCCACAAAGTCGTTGGGTTGGTCTGTGCACTGCATATTCAGATGCTGACTTCAGCCAGAGCTCTGATTCCAGCCCAGCCTCTGGCTCTGTCCTGGACCAGTTCCCAGAAAGAATGCTCCCCAATTATCTATGATTGGTCACTAAAGAGCTGATCAGCCTATGGCTGAACTCCTGTTCCCAGGGGCAGGTCCTAAAGGAGAGAGGGAGGAAGAACGGAGATGGCCGTGAGGCAGAAGGTCCAGGAGGAGTCGTGAGGAGCAGACTGCCTGCCAAGGATTCGCCATGAGGACGCACATGGACAGAACTCAGATGGAAGGGAAGGACCACGTGGCAGGGATGTAGACGGCTTAGGGTTAGAACAGCTGAGTATCTGAGCAGTCACAGGGCTTAACACTCATGAATAACTTAACAGGCCTTTGTGTCAGTTATTTGGGAGCTGCAGAGGGAACACATAAGGCTATGGTGCTCGAATCACTGACAAGTTTTCCTCTAATGTCCACGTGTGCACTGTGTGATGTGTTGACATATACATAATCACACACCTATACATCCTGATCATGTATAATATGCTGGGCTGAAAATGATAACACTGAGCAGGCTCCGGCAAGGATGCTGGCAGCCTCATTCTTGACAAGCAGGAATGTGGATAAGATGCTTTGGAAAACACACTAACAATACTTCAAAACGCTAAACATTAATCCGCATACGACCTGCCCTTTAAATACCCACAGAAGAGAAACGGCCATAAGTGATCACCATGAAAAACTGCATTAATACTCACAACAGCATACAGTCAGAACAGTCCCAAGTGGAGACAATCCACATGCTTACCAGTGGGCAGACACTGGGCATTTGAAGACACCCCACAATTACTCCAGTTGAGTAATCATGATCTACGACAGGCACGAGCTAGGGACGTACACAAGTGGAGACACCAGTTACAAAGGACTGTGCATTAGAACACCCGAGTTTCTTACTATGTCCAGAACGGGCGAAGGGCACAGAGACAGAAAAGGACCAAGGGGCTGTCTAAGTGGGGGTGGTGAGGCTCCTGAGCTACTGGGCATGGGCCCTCCTCTCCGGGAGGTGAACCGAGACTCCTGTAGGACGATGGCTGCATGCATTGTCATGGTCTAAATGAGAGACACGCATGCTACTAGACTGACAGCTCAGGTGTAGTTGGGGCAAGAAAACGCACACAGAGCTGTCGGACACACAACAGCTTTTGTTTCAGTTTTCTTTTTCTTCCTCAGACAACTTGATGGGAGTGGTGTGTCCTCTTGAGGAAGGTCTCAAGCTTTGTGAGTGACTATGAGTTCCTTCAAAATAGTTATATATATTTTTAAAAAGTCAATAGCACCCAAACAAGGGACTATTCTTACCCTTATCGGTTCAGAGCGTTTCACATTTCCTCCAACAGGACAAGCAGCATAGCAATTCTCAATTAGAATGGAAGAAAACTTTGCTGGATTGCCAAGACTCATTTAATTTTTTATGACCTGATAATTAAAACGCAGCTGGAAAGGTTTTAAAGCACAAGATGCTAGTTTTAAGATGCTTACTAAATGCATGCTGGTAACAGGGTCACCATGAGTACATGTGCACCCACAGAGCCCAGGTCCCCTGGAGCTACAATGAAAGGTGCTTATGAGCTGCTCCTAGGGTGCTGGGAGCCTAACTTAGGTCCAGTCTACAAGAGCTTTAACCCTTGAGCCACCTCTCTGTCCCCAGAGTCACCTTCCATCCATGTGAACTGTCCATTTACTCATTATCTTAAGTGTCTTTTGTGGTCAACAGAAGTACTTTTATAAAATCTAAAGTCACCATGAATGGGTTTTCTTTTAAGATATAGTCTGTGACCTTGAACAAGTAAGGAATCCCTGGGTCCCCTGAGAGCCCCTAATTACAGGTAGGTGCACAGAATGGGCTTTACCTCTGCTCCAGCTGTTCTAATACCTAACAATGCTGGCACTGCTGAGTGTAATACATCAACACGCCTGATACACAGAAAGCCCAATGTGCAGGGAGTGCTTGTCCTTCTGCTGCAGAGACCTAGCCAATCTCCTCCACTGCCTCCCCATGCAAATTCTCAACTTTGCATTCAAGGGTAAGTATGACATTCGTTCCTGGGCTACATGGGAATCTGGAATCTGGAGCCTTCTCCCAGTGCTTTGTCACCTGGAACTACCTGTAGGCCAACGTGGGCAAATCTGGCACTGAGCGCCAGTTCAGAGGCCCGAGCAATTGCTGGGTGATCAGCAAGTCAGACAGTATCCATAACTTGTAGGAGAGCTTCAGAGTATGCATGTAGGGCATCGGTGTCGACTATGCTACCTACTTCAGGGTGCCTGACTGCACTCAGGGCATGCTCCTAGACCTAAGAATACACACACCACACTGGTGAGCTGTGTTCTACCCCTGCGACAAGGTGTGGGGACACACAGTGCTGCAGTGTGGAGGTAGCGTGAACTGCTGTAGAAAGATCTTCAAGGATGAACATGGAAAGTGGTTCTTCAGGGGGAATCTGGTCCAACATTCTCTGTGGCAGAGGCAAGGGCTTCCTGCTGGCCATCACAACAAACTCCATGCAGCAGGGCATGAAGTGATGTCACCACCACAAGAAGCCACCCAGGAGTCCTGCACGCCTGGTAACTGCCAAGCACCTCCAGGAGTGGGTGGAGAGAGGAAGCCTTATTCTTTTCCTTTAGTTTTTGTTTTTTGTTTGGTTTTTCCCCACCTTAAAACAGGGTCTCTCTGTGCAGCCCTGGCTGTCCTGTAGCTCACTGTGTAGATTAGGCTGGCCTATACCTTACAGAGATCTGTCTGCCTCTGCCTCCAGAGTGCTAGGATTAAAAGCGGGCTCTACTACCCACTGGCTGAGGCTCATTCTGAAAATCCATTTGGATCAGCCAGGCCCATGGGAGGTCTCACCAACTCAGGCCCACCCGCTGGCAGGTGTAGACCTAGAATCCAGACACTCATGGGGCAATCAACCAACCACATGCTCCCATTTGCTACAAAGCACTAGCTCCTCTGTGGCATGGCTAAAATTACAATTACCCTCTTTGTTGGGCCTTCTGTTGGAACACATAAAACCAGAACCAAGAAATAAACCCACTGGCTTGTTATAATTCTCCTGCCGTAGCCTCCTAAACACTGGGATGAATTCTAGGCATAATCCACCACACTTTGGTAAATAAATGACTTATTTTGACGAGTCTCCCGCTATTCCTTTTCAGCTCCTTGTCTTTACCTTTCCTTTCCTATCCCTATAGGAGGTTTTCCCATGGAGAAGTACTGCTTTGCAGTGCTGCTGAAGAAGCACTCATAGCAGCACAGGTGAGGCTAAGGTAGGACTTTAAACAGGCTTCTGGGAGGATCATGTACATCACAGATGAATATAAAGTAGATAGAGTGCCATCTGCCTTTATTCCCAGTATTGGAGAGGCAGAGGCAGAGGCAGAGGCAGGCAGATCTCTCTCTGTGACTTTAAGACCCAGTCTGGTCTATGTAGTGGGTCTGGACATCCCTGTGTGGAGATTCCAGTCTCCAAAACAAAACAAAACAGACTGATGTAATTCTTGTATAATTTAAGTAACAATTTGCCCAACTAAGAAATGGAGGCTGTGGTAGGGAACTGAAGAAGACTTCACCAGCCTGAGAGGCTATTTCACACTGTGCTGAGTTAAGCACAGCTTCCTGAATAATCACCACACTAGAGAGGAGTAGAAGAGCGTGCTGTTACAACTTAGAATACAATGTTTCATTCAGGAAATTTTAGTTACCCTAGAATCAACTGCAGTTAAGGGACATGCTCCTGGCCATACAAAACATGAAGTACAACTACAGGATATGAGTGTTGTTAGAACCCTCCAAAGCAATAAAACTAATCCACCATATAGAAGACACAGAAGGCATGGAAGTAAAAAATTTAAAAACTTTAACATAACAGTATATTGAGGAAGAAAGTTAATTTGTTAGTTCTATTCCATTAAGCATTCCTAAAGCAACATAAAAAGAGTTCAGATCCACTTTGATGATGCAGATTCTTTTGAAGGTCCCTCAACCCTGTTTTATATGAAGCATCTGCAGCTAAAACAAACACCTGAGCAAGAGCATCCCTCCCTGACCCCGTGTTACTTGAAACATACACAGTCAGAAATTAGCTACAGTGACAATTATCTTCAACCTGAGGAGAAGCCATCAGTGTAAGCTAAGGCAGGCAGCTTTCCTTCAGCTGCATGCACCTTTGGAAAGTAAACGCCTAGACTTCCATTAAAATAGGAAATGGCTTACTGTGTAGTAAAATCACTTTCAGGATTAGTGAATCAGAAGGAGGATTCCAAAAGGGAGGGGAAATGGGAAAAGAGAAAGAAGCAAAGGTCAAGAGAACAGCCTATTAGAAATGTGCTATTTAAACAAGTAGAACAAATTATTTCCTCCTGCATACAGAAATGACCAGTAACTCTCTTATCTATGCTTTGAAATCTCTATGTAAAGTAAGTACTCCATTGGGTATCCATGACACTAGCTTTTCATTCCTTTCATGAGCGGGCTAATCCAGGCTGGCCTCTACCTTATAACCTAGCAGAGTATGACCTTGACTGATCACCCAGCTGTCGCTTCCAGAAGACAAGGATTATTACAGGCATGTAGCACCCAGGCCTTGTTTTCTAGGTCTTTAACTTTGAAAGCATGCTATTTCTTCACACACATTAATTTTCTATATTTTGAATATTATTTGTTTATAATAAGGTATAAAGGATGGTCAAATCAAGTTCAATAAATAATATGCCTTCTCATACATGCACTAGCATTAACTTAGCCACCTATTATACAAGTAAATCAGGAGTGAATTTAACAGGCATTCAAAACCCCAATTTAACACCATTTCACAACTAGTTCAATTTGATCTAACTTGTTTCATACAGAATTGTGTCACAATATGTGACCGCAGCAGTGACTCTCATGAAGTATCACACCTGAGGCACACATGCGGTCTATTCTATCTGCCTTCTAAATCTGCCTCCAAGCGTGCTAAACTATGATCAGACTCTTGCTCTCAGTGAGGAGCCTTCCCTAAGCCCTCCGCTAAGGCATTTCTCTCCACCAGTGGCTTCTCCCACCAACACTGACCTGGTAGGTACCCTCTGTCTAAGCAGACCATTATGAAATTCACCCTGTTCAAATCGGAGTGCGTTCTATAAAGTGTTCCAAGGCATAAAACTCAGGTAATACAACAGAATATTTATATCAGACTATATTTATTTACAAAGGACTAAAATGCTAACACATCAAAACTGCAAACAAACATCTGCCTATTTCATGGCTTCAGGTATGGCTGTCAGGATCAATTCACGATCAACATAATCTATGACACATTCCTGCTCTTGCCACATGCATATGTACTGTAAACAATCTGCATGGACCACAAACAAACCTAAATCCTTGAAACGAACAGACACAATGCCTGTAAATATTACACAGTAGTCTGGCTGCTCCAGGAGCAGCCATGTGCTTTCTGACTGCAGTTGAGGCCTGAGCGTAGGAGAGAGCCACAGCTGGTTCCCAACCTGGATAAAAGCCACAGACAGGGACGTCAAAGAGAGAACTTCAACCTGAGAAAGCGACCCTGCCACGCTGGCCTGTGGGGAGCTATAGCATTTTTTTGATTAGTGACTGGTGTGGGTAGATATATCCCTGAATTCCTTCCATGATGGACTGGGATATAGAACTGAAAGATGAAGGTGTGTAAGGTCCTGTTGTTTTCCCACTGCAGTAGAAACCCTAAGCAGGACAGGAGGGAAACACAACTAAAGTTTGTACTAAACAAACATGTGGTCAAACTGCCTTCTAAATATTTATGCTAATACCTATAGATCAGTGATGTTGTCAGCCTATCACAGAAGCTGTTTTTTGCAGTAGGGAGAAGTCAATGCATAACTGAGACACCTGTATATCTACTTCCAGAAAGCTTAGGAAACAGCATGGAAGAGGGGACAGAAAAATGTTAAGTAGCAGAGGGGCCGAGGAAACACTGCTGCTGGCATGACTGCAGCACACTCTCGACTTGACAGCAGTCATGGCGGCATGGACGGGAAGCGCAGAGCAGCTCCTTCCCAGCTGACGAGCTATTATTAGCCACTGATGGCCACTAGGGTAAGGGCTCACTTTTCTCCAGGTGTGAGACACACAAACTGGACTCAGGGAGGATGACAGGGTGGGAGAGACACATGCTGGAGGTGTGTGAGCAGGGAAGGACAGGAGGAGAGCTTGGGTGGATAGTCAAAGTACATTATATATGTGTGTAAAATTGTTCAAGAATAAATACAAATATTTCTAAATGGATGTGACTCAACAACACTCATGTATTTTTATAAGACACACATAAGATATAAAACATACATATATATGTACATGTATATGTATAAATAAAAAAAAACCTGTGCAGGCTCCAATCAGAAAGAATACAAGCTACTTTTGCTTAGTTTGCATGTGTGTGTGTGTGTTACTGTGGAAGTAACTTGGTCCTTGGGTGTGCTAAGCACATGTTCTATCACTGATCTACACTTCCAGCCTGCTCTGTTCTTTTTTCTTTCTTTCTTTTTTCTTCTTTTTTCTCTTTTTCTGAGACAGTGTTTCTCTGTATAGCCCTGGCTGTCCTGGAACTCAGTCTGTAGACCAGGCTGTCCTTGAACTCAGAAATCCGCCTGCCTCTGCCTCCCAGAGTACTGGGATTACAGGTGTGCGCTACCACTGTCCGGATGCTCTGTTCTTTTAAAACTGATTTTCCTTCTAGCATTCCCAAATGAGTATCTTACATATAACCTACTTGAAAGTATTAGCAAATAGGTATTTTTAAAGTCTGAGTAATTCTACCAAAAGCAACTCTCATATTTACCCAAAAGAAGGAACCACTACTAAGAATCAAAGGCTGGTAATTCTGTTCTCAGCAGACAGGTGTGTGCTCTACATGCTATATGAAAATCACTTATGAGAAGAACAGGGAAAAAATTAGAAGGCAGTTTTCCCTATTGAAACAAATAAGTGATTAAGCAGATTTCTGACAGCACCAAGCTGTCAGCAGCCTGAGAAGCAGCATTCCAGAGAGTGACACTGTACAGTTTCAAAAGACTGAAAGTTCAACAGTGACGAAGATACCAGCTGGCCAGTTGGGACTGCTGTGAACTGTAAGGTTAAGTGACTTAAGATAGGGTTGCTACTGTCAAGGTCATACTAAGCGCAGTGGCAACTCAGGCAACTGGAGTCTGCCCGTCTGTCTGGGAAGGCTGGGGGAGAGTCCTGGGCTTAGTCACTGAACCAGTGTGAGCAGCTATTACCAGCGGTGCTGAGATTCACCTCGCCAACATCAGAAACAAACACATTTGATATGTAGACAGCTTTCTGTTTTGTGGTGTTAAATACTACACACGCTTCTATTTTCAACAGTGGTAACATTTTAAAGTGTCTTACATTTAACATTTGTATCATCAGTCAATTTTTTTAAATGACCTTGTTCTTACTGTTCTAACCAAATTCGCAGAAAGGAGAGGTGAAACTATCAGGATAAAAGAGAAGACATACCAGTAACTGAAAGCATGGTTGGTGTGTGTGTGTTATTGTGTGTGCGCGTGCGCGCGCGCGTGTGTGCCCTGACATGTGCATGGTGGTCAGAGGACAACTCTGAGGAGTCTTTATGTGGGTCCCAGGGATCAACCTACCGCTGACAGGCTTACATAGCACGTACTTTTCCCTCCTGAATCACCTCATCCCCAAATACTGTTTCTTATATCCAAGCAATTCTTACTGAAACTGCTGAGATGGTTTCTTTCACAAAGATGACATATTAATGACTGAGGCTTCAAGGTTACTGCAGATTGTCTCACACATAGGTACAAGCAATGGCATTAATTCTATTTCTAAAATTGATCTTAAAGGGATCAATAGATGTTCTCTCTGGAGACAGAGCAGGCGGGTCCAGCCAGGGGTGCAGCAAGGGGTGCAGGGAACACAGGAGTGACACAACAGCTGGGACAGGGTCCTTCTAGGCTCCACCTGCACCCAGGCACTGGGCAGCACCACAGCCATCTGTGCACCGATCTTGTCAAGGAAGAACTGCTCTGCAGGAAGTGATTTGACTCCTGGGTTTGGAGGTGAGGCCACCTTTTCTCTCCAGTGACTGAGCTGGCTGGTACAGCCAGGAGCACAGGGAACACAGAAGTGGCAGAGAGGCTGGGACACAATCCTTCTGGCTCCATCTGTACCCAGGACCTGGGCTGAGCCACAGCACTCTGTGCCAGGGGAGAGCTGTTTACCCACGGGTGCTGAGACAGGCTTGCAGGCACACAGCAGGGACAAGCACCAGCTAGAGACAGCAGGACCAACTAATATTAGAGATAACCAGATGGCAAAAGGCAAACATAGGAACGTTACTCACAGAAATCAAGGCAACATGGCACCATCCAAACCCAATTCTCCCACAACGGCAAGTCCTGGATACCCCAGCACACCAGAAAAGCAAGATTTGGATTTTAAAATCACAGCTCATGATGCTGATGGGGGCTTCAAGAAGGACATAAATAACTCCCTTAAAGAAAAACAGGAGAATACAGGCAAATTAAAGAATTACAGGAAAGAGTAACAAAACAGATTAAGGAATTGAACAAAACCATCCAGGATCTAAAAATGGAGGTAGAAACAATAAAGAAATCACAAAGGGAAACAACTCTGGACATTGAAAACATAGGAAAGAAGTCAGGAGTCATAGATGCAAGCATCAACAACAGAATTCAAGAGCTAGAAGAATCTCTGATGCAGAAGATGATATAACAGTCAAAGAAAATGCAAAATGCAAAAAGCTCCTAACCCAATACATTCAGGACAAAACGAGAAGACCAAACCTAAGGATAATAGTTAGATAAGAGAGTGAAGATTTCCAACTTAAAGGGCCAGTAAATAACTTCAACAAAACTATAGAAAAAAACTTCCCTAACCTAAAAAAAGAGATGCCCATGAACATACAAGAAGTCTACAGAACTCCAAATAGATTGGACCAGAAAAGAAATTCCTCCAGGCACATAATAATTAAAACACCAAATGAAACAAAGAAAGAATATTAAAAGTAGTAAGGGGAAAAGGTCAAGTAACATATAAAGGCAGACCTATCAGAATTACACCAGACTTCTCACCAGAGACTATGAAAGCTAGAAGATATTAGGCAGATGTTATACAGACCCTAAGAGAACACAAATGCCAACCCAGGTTACTATACCCAGAAACTCTCAATTACCATAGACGGAGAAACTAAAATATTCTATGACAAAACCAAATTTAGATAATATCTTTCTACAAATTTAGTCCTACAAAGGATAATAGAAGGAAAACACCAACACAAGGAGGGAGGGAAACTATACCTTAGAAAATGCAAGAACGTAATCTTCTTTCAACAAACCCAAAAGAAGATAGCCACACAAACATAAAATAACACCAAAAATAACAGGAAACAATAATCACTTCTCCTTTATGTCTCTTAATATCAATGGACTCAATTGTCCAATAAAAAGACATAGACTAACAGACTGGATATATAAGCAGGACCCAACATTTTGTTGCATACAAGAAACTCACCTCAGGCACAAAGACAGACACTATCTCAGAGTGAAAGGCTGGAAGACAATTTTCCAAACAAATGGTCCCAAGAAACAATCTGGTGTAGCCATTCTAATATCGAATAAAATCCACTTTCAACCTAAAGTAATAAAAAATGATAAGGAGAGGCACTTCATACTCAAAGGAAAAATCTGCCAAGATGAACTCTCAATTCTGAACATATATGTTCCAAATACAAGGACACCAACATTCATAATAGAAACTTTACTAAAGTTCAAAGAACATATTGCACCCCACACAATAATAGTGGAAGACTTCAACACCCCACTCTCATCAATGGACAGATCAGGGAAACACAAACTAAACAGAGAAACAGTGAACAGAAGTTATGAACCAAATGGATTTAACAGATATCTATAGAACATTTTTTTCCTAAAACAAAAGAATATATCTTCTCAGAACCTCAAGGTACCTTCTCCAAAACTGACCATATACTCCATCACAAAGCAGACCTCAGCAGATGTAAGAAGATTGAAATAATTCGATGCATCCTATCAGATCACCATGGACTAAGGCTGGCCTCCAATAACAACAAAAACAACAGAAAGCCCACATACACGTGGAAACTGAACTTCACTCTACTCAACGATAACTTGGTCAAGGAAGAAATAAAGAAATTAAAGACTTTTTAGAATGTAATGAAAATGAAGGCATAACATACCCAAACTTATGGGACACAACGAAAGCAGTGCTAAGAGGAAAGCCCATAGCTCTGAGTGCCTCCCAAGAGAAACTGGAAAGTGAATACACTATGAGCTTGACAGTACAGCTGAAGGCTGTGAACAAAAAAGGCTCTAGAACAAAAAGAAGCAAATACACCCAAGAGGAGTAGAAGGCAGAAAATAATCAAACTCCGGGCTGAAATCAACCAAGTAGAAACAAAAAGAATGATACAAAGAATCAACCAAACCAGGAGCTGGATCCTTGAAAAAAACAAGATAGATAAATCCTCAGCCAGACTAACCATAGGGCACAGAGACAGTATCCAAATCAGCAAAATCAGAAATGAAAAGGGAGACAGACATAAAAACAGAGACTGAGGAAATCCAAAAAATCATCAGATCCTACTTCAAACGCCTATACTCAACAAAACTGGAAAATCTAGATGAAATGGACAATTTTCTAGACCAGGTACCAAAGATAAATCAGGATCAGATAAATAATCTAAACAATCCCATAACCTCTGAAGAAATAGAAGCAGTCAATAGTCTCGTCTCCCAACCAAAAAAGCCCAGGCACAGATGGTTTTAGTGCAGAATTCTATCAGACCTTCAAAGAAGACCTAATACCAATACTCTTCAAACTATTTTACAAAATAGAAACAGAAGGAACACTATCCAATTCGATCTATGAATCCACAATTACTCTGATACCTAACCCCAAAACCCAACAAAGAAAGAGAACATTAGACCAATTTCCCTTACGAATATCAATGCAAAAATACTCAATAAAAGTCTTGCCAACTGAATCCAAGAACACATTAAAACAATCATCCACCATGATCAGGTAGGCTTCTTCATCCCAGGGATGCAGGGATGGTTCAATATATGGAAATCCACCAATGCAATTCACTATATAAACAAACTCAAAGAAAAAAACACCATATGATCATTTCATTAGATGCTGGGAAAGCATTTGACAAAATCCAACACCTTTTCATGACAAAAGTCTTGGAAAGATCAGGAGTTCAAGGCCCATACCTAAACACAGTAAAAACAAAATACAGCAAACCAGTAGCCAACATCAATCAAAATGGACAGAAACTTTAAGCAACCCCACTGAAATCAGGAACTAGACAAGGCTGCCCACTCTTTCCCTACCTGCTCAATATAGTATTTGAAGTCCTAGACAGAGCAATTAGACAACAAAAGGAAGTCAAAGGGATACAAATTGGAAAGGAAGAAGCCAAAGTATCACTATTTGCAGATGATATGATAGTATACTTAAGTGACCCTAAAAATTCCACCAGAGAACTCCTAAACCTAATAAACAACTTCAGCAAAGTGGCTGGATATAAAATTAGCTCAAACAAATCAGCAGCCTTCCTATACTCAAAGGATAAAGAGGCTGAGAAAGAAATTAGGGAAATGATACTCTTCACAACAGTCACAAATAATATAAAATACCTTTGTGTGACTCTAACAAAGCAAGTGAAAAATCTGTATAAGAACTTCAAGTCTCTGAAGAAAGAAATTGAAGAAGATCTAAGAAGATGGAAAGATCTCCCATGCTCATGGATTAGCAGGGTTAATATAGTAAAAATGGCCATCTTGCCTAAAGCAATCTACAGACTCAATGCAATCCCCATCAAAATTCCAACTCAATTCTTCATAGTTAGAAAGAGGAATTCACAAATTTATCTGGAATAACAAAAAACCCAGAATAGCGAAAACTATTCTCAACAATAATAAATTCCACCAGAAGTTCCTTCTGGTGGAATCACCATCCCTGACCTCAAGCTCTACTACAGAGCAATAGTGATAAAAACTGCATGGTATTGGTACAGTGACAGACAGGTAGATCAATGGAATAGAACTGAAGACCCAGAAATGAACCTCACACCTATGGTCACTTGATCTTTGACAAAGGAGCTAAAACTATCCAGTGGAAAAAAGATAGCCTTTTCAACAAATGTTGCTGGGTCACTGGCAGTCAACATGTAAAAAGGTGCAAATTGATCCATTCTTATCTCCGTGTACAAAGCTCAAGTCCAAGTGGATAAAGGACCTCCACATAAAACCAGATACACTGAAGCTAATAGAAGAGAAAGTGGGGAAGAACCTGGAGCACATGGGCACAGGGGAAATTTTCCTGAATAGAACAGTAGCTTATGCTCTAAGATCAAGAACTTTCAAATGGAACCTCATAAAATTGGAAAACTTCTGTAAGGCAAAGGGCACTGTCAATAGGACAAAATGACAACTAACATACTGTGAAAAGATCTTTACCAATCCTACATCTGATATAGGGCTAATATCCAATATATACAAAGAACTCAAGAAGTTAGACTCCAGAGAACCAAATAACCCTATTAAAAATGGGGTACAGAGCTAAACAAAGAATTCTCAACTGAGGAATATTGGATGGCTTAGAAACACCTAAAGAAATGTTCAACATCCTTAATCATCAGGGAAATGCAAATCAATACAACCCTGAGATTCCACCTCACACCAGTCAGAATGGCCAATATCAAAAACTCAAGGGACAGCAAATGCTGGAGAGGATGTGGAGAAAGAGGAACATTCCTCCATTGCTGGTAGGACTGCAAGCAGATAAAATCACTCTGGAAATCAGTTTGGCGGTTCTTCAGAAAATTGGACATAGTACTACCTGAGGACCCAGCTATACCACTCCTGGGCATATACCCAGAAAATGCTCCAACATGTAATAAGGACACATGCTCCACTATGTTCACAGAAGCCTTATTTATAATAGCCAGAAGCTGGAAAGAACCCAGATGTCCCTCAACAGAGGACATACAGAAAATGTGGTGCATTTACACAATGGAGTACTATTCAGCCATTAGAAACAATGAATTCATGAAATTCTTAGGGAAATGGATGGAGCTAGAAAATATCAACCCAGTCACAAAAGAACACACATGGTATGCACTCATTGATAAGTGGATATTAGCCCCAAAGCTTGGAATACCCAAGATACAACTCACAGACCACATGAAGCTCAAGAAGAAGGGAGACCAAAGTGTGGATATTTTGATACAGGATCCAAGGAGCTAAAGAGGTTTACAGCCCTGCAGGAGGAACAATAATATGTACCAGCCAGTACTCCAGAACTTCCATGGACTAAACACCTGCCAAAAAGTACACACGGGGGCACCCACAGCTCCATATGTAGCAGAGGACGGCCATTTCAGACATCAATGAGAAGAGAGGCCATTGGTCCTGTGAAGGCTCGATTCCCCTAGAATAGGGGACTGTAAGTCAGGAAATTGAGAAGGGGGATGAGTAGGGTGAGAGGGGATGGATAGGGAGTTTTCAGAGGGGCAATGATAGGGGATACCAATTGAAATGTAAATAAAGCAAATATCTAATTAAAAAAAAGAAAAAAAGGGATCAATAAAAATTGCCTACTTGGTAGATAAAAATTTTTCTGTAATGAAGAAAGAGTTCCAAAGTTTCAGCTCTGCTTCAGTTTCTTCTTCTGTATTAGAAGAAAGGGGATTGAGAATCAGAAGGCTCAGAATGGGTGGGGTAATACATACACGTTTAAACTGAACATGACTTCAAGTGAGAGGCAATGACAGGCTCAGAAAACAAAAGCAATGAACCCAACAGCCATGAGAGAGAACAGGCTCTGTGAGAGGCCCGCTGGCTGCCTACATTTCTGGCCTCCTAGTTTCCAGATGGATGAAGCCAGTGAGTATCAGGGACCAGAGCATCTCTTAATGATCTCATCTGTACATAAAATATGAGCACATTGGGAATAAACACATGTACAATAGTTCAAACAGTGTCTGGTCCTCAAAAATACAAAATAAATGTTAGCAATTACTGTTATTCATATATAATTTGCTTTCCTTACAAACTTTTCCCCATAGGAAGTAATTTAACTCTAAACCATCTGCAATTACTAAGTACATTAAAAACCTGCTGTGTTGGAGTGCCCCCTGCAGGCCTCAATTTATATACTTATTTTACAAGGAGCACAGAGAATGTAAGATTTAGGTGTGTTTAAAATGGCACTGAAATCACTATTGAAGCACTCCTAATGGTAAGACTCTGTCTATAACAGCTATTAAGATGCAAAGGGAGATAATCCTTTTCCTCAGCAGACTCCTAAATACAGAAAATCTACACACACATCAACAGAAGGAATGAGGGAAAATAATAAAAACCACTGTCTGCATTACATGCAAAAGGTAAGATAAGATAGAAGGCCCGAGTTCAGTCGGGCAGCAGGTAACCCGCTGGACACCGGGCAAGTCAGTTGTATGCCAAGCTGTCTTATGCCACAATCAGTGTAGGAGTCTGACTCCTAAAAGCAAAGAATTACGCTATATACAGCACAGGTGAAAGATTAGCCAGAGATGGTGAGGGGAGGTTAAGGCACCGTAACATGAGTGCCTTTACCAGGCAAGAAAACCAAACAGAACAGTTTCAAACAATACCACATGATTTAGATACTAGATAGCTACATGTAATATCAAATTAACATCAAAACAAATACAGCCACGGCAGGCCAAAGGCAACCCTGGCTACAGAGCAAGAGCCAGTCTCCAAACCAAAACAAAAGCTATGGCTTGGAGGGAAGGGAAACATGGTGGACGATTCTACAGGAGCAAGTTCTGGGAGGAGGACCGGGTGAGATGCAAATGGAAAGATGAGATGAAAGGCAGGGTCTTCTGAGACATAGATGAGTGAGTCAAAGAAAGTGAACAAAACTTATTCCAGAGTACGGCGTCTGCCAACTTGCAGGGAAAGAAACAGGAAACAGAAGCACAGGCTTATGGTGCTTGTGGTGGCAACTACAAATACAGCAGAGCACACGCAGCCTCATGCTATGAACACTGCTCATAAACACAGAAAGCCTGACAAAACATTAAAATAATTTGCAACGAAAGTATGCTTTAAGAGAACTCGACACAGAACTGACTTGCCCAGCCCACAGCTAATAAGGTAGCATCTTTACCTCTTTCCATACCAAACATTCTCAAACATTTACAGTGAACCAGACCTATGTGATCCACAGTAACAAATTATCATAATCATTATTTTTTAGATGAAGATCCAGAAATGAGGCATAAGTGCCCAAGTGGTTCTCAACCTTCCTAATGCTGCAACCCTTTAGTACAGTTCCTCATGCTGGGGTGATCTCCAACCATAAAATTACTTTATTGCTAGTTCATAACTGTAATTTCACTACTATTATGAATAGTAATGCAAATATAATATCTGAAATGTAGGGTATCTGATGGGGTTGTGAACCACAGCTTGGGAGCAGCTGGCCTCGTCTGTCCTGGAACTTGCTTTCCAAGCCTGAGATTGCAGTTCTGGACAGCTTGAAACCTCTCTGTTTTAACCACTGCCATTCTCCAGTCACTATTTCAGATTTTCTGGGGTGGGGGCATTAGTTCTAAGCTGGAAGTTTGTAGGGAAGGCGGTCCCTGATCATCTAACACAGCAGACTTATTCTTTTTTTTTTTATTGTTATTTTTTTTATTCGATATAATTTATTTACATTTCAAATGATTTCCCCTTTTCTAGCCCCCCCCCCACTCCCCGAAAGTCCCGTAAGCCCCCTTCTCTTCCCCTGTCCTCCCTCCCACCCCTTCCCAGTTCCCCGTTCTGGTTTTGCCAAATACTGTTTCACTGAGTCTTTCCAGAACCAGGGACCACTCCTGCTTTCTTCTTGTATCTCATTTGATGTGTGGATTATGTTTTGGGTATTCCAGTTTTCTAGGTTAATAACCACTTATTAGTGAGCGCATACCATGATTCACCTTTTGAGTCTGGGTTACCTCACTTAATATGATGTTCTCTAGCTCCATCCATTTGCCTAAGAATTTCATGAACTCATTGTTTCTAATGGCTGAATAGTACTCCATTGTGTAGATATACCACATTTTTTGCATCCACTCTTCTGTTGAGGGATACCTGGGTTCTTTCCAGCATCTGGCAATTATAAATAGGGCTGCTATGAACATAGTAGAGCATGTATCCTTATTACATGGTGGGGAATCCTCTGGGTATATGCCCAGGAGTGGTATAGCAGGATCTTCTGGAAGTGAGGTGCCCAGTTTTCGGAGGAACCGCCAGACTGCTTTCCAGAGTGGTTGTACCAATTTGCAACCCCACCAGCAGTGGAGGAGTGTTCCTCTTTCTCCGCACCCTCTCCAACACCTGCTGTCTCCTGAATTTTTAATCTTAGCCATTCTGACTGGTGTAAGATGAAATCTTAGGGTTGTTTTGATTTGCATTTCCTTAATGACTAATGAAGTTGAGCATTTTTTAAGATGCTTCTCCGCCATCCGAAGTTCTTCAGGTGAGAATTCTTTGTTTAACTCTGTACCCCATTTTTTAATAGGGTTGTTCGGTTTTCTGGAGTCTAACTTCTTGAGTTCTTTATATATATTGGATATTAGCCCTCTATCTGATGTAGGATTGGTGAAGATCTTTTCCCAATTTGTTGGTTGCCGATCTGTCCTCTTGATGGTGTCCTTTGCCTTACAGAAACTCTGTAACCTTATGAGGTCCCATTTGTCAATTCTTGCTCTTAGAGCATACGCTATTGGTGTTCTGTTCAGAAACTTTCTCCCTGTACCGATGTCCTCAAGGGTCTTCCCCAGTTTCTTTTCTATTAGCTTCAGAGTGTCTGGCTTTATGTGGAGGTCCTTGATCCATTTGGATTTGAGCTTAGTACAAGGAGACAAGGATGGATCAATTCGCATTCTTCTGCATGCTGACCTCCAGTTGAACCAGCACCATTTGTTGAAAAGGCTATCTTTTTTCCATTGGATGTTTTCAGCCTCTTTGTCGAGGATCAAGTGGCCATAGGTGTGTGGGTTCATTTCTGGATCTTCAATCCTGTTCCATTGATCCTCCTGCCTGTCACTGTACCAATACCATGCAGTTTTTAACACTATTGCTCTGTAGTATTGCTTGAGGTCAGGGATACTGATTCCCCCAGATTTTCTTTTGTTGCTGAGAATAGTTTTAGTTATCCTGGGTTTTTTGTTGTTCCAGATGAATTTGATAATTGCTCTTTCTAACTCTGTGAAGAATTGAGTTGGGATTTTGATGGGTATTGCATTGAATCTGTATAGTGCTTTAGGCAAAATGGCCATTTTAACTATATTGATTCTACCGATCCATGAGCATGGGAGGCAGCAGACTTATTCTTAAGCAGAGCACTCAGTAGAACCTTTTGCACTTTAGAAATCATTAACAGGTATGCGCCAGGCATGCGCACCTTCAATTCTGGAGACAGAGCTCAATGCCAGCACATGGCAAGTTACAGCCTGGTCAGGGCGACAGTGAGAGACACGGTCATAAAACAGCCCTCACCCCAGTCACACAAGAACAGCATAGCCCGAGGAAACACTTTATCTTTGTTTTCTCCAAATTTCTACAAAATCTATTTATCAAGCCTTGGAGGTAGCAGAGATGCCCTCTTCAGTACTGGCACGTCGGCCTATCATATGACCTCCCCCACAAGGCAAGGAGCACACTGCACTGCTGTGGTCAGTATGAGCTGTCCCCAGGAGGCCGGCCTCTGGGCAAGCCTGTGGGGTTTACGTGTTCATTACACTGACTGAGGTAGGAGCGGCAGCACGAGTTCATCACTCTCTATTCCTGACTGTGGATGTGACGCAATCGGCTGCCTTTACTTTCCCACCATGAGGCACTGAACCCTAGAGCTGCTAATCGAGTCGGATAAGCCTTTCTCCTTCCCAAAAGGTTACTTTACATGACAAGAGAAAACTAAAACACTAACAAGTATTTCTTAAAATTAACTTGCTCTTGCAACAACTTGGGGAATATTTGTTCCAAGAGACCCCACGTCAGCCAGAGCTTTCCAGTGGACCTGCACGTCATGTCATCAGCCTGGGGTCACAGCAGCATCGTCATTACAGGAAGGGACAGAATGTGGCCGAGGTTTTTCTCAGAAAACTGTCATTTGTCTGTCCTAATTAGACATCAAGCTTACTCAGTAAAAGAAAGTTTTTAAACTTCATAGCTACTAGGTGACAATAGCAAACAAGTTAGCCAAAAAAAAATTGAATAGGAAAATCTAGAAACAAGAAACTGAACTGATATGAAAGCCCCAACACATCGATGATAATCTAGAAGAAACAAGACACGGAACAGAAACATCTGTGGTGACCATATCTTCACATAAAAAGTAAAGCCAGCTTATACACTGGTTGTTTGAATACTTTAGCCATGCAACACCCACACCCATACACACACAGACACACAGACAGACAGACAGACAGATACACACACACACACACACACACACACACACACACACACACACACACACACACACACACACACACAGAGCAGGGAGATGTACTTATTCTAGGCATTTAAGGGATCTTTTGAAATTGTCAGATGAGTATACAAATTAGAACCCAAACAAGAAAATAAGGAAATAGGCTGACAACAGAAAAACCACACAAACACTGGACTTGAGCAAGCTAGACAGGAACGTTTATTAAACTATTTTTTAATACAAAGAAAAATTTTAAAAAACCAATGTAAAAATAATTAAAGGAAGTAGAATGCATTTTATGAAACAAAGGAGATTATGAAGATAAAGAAATAGAGCTGAGCATGGTGGCTCATGCTTGTGATTATAGTTCTTAAAAAAGAAGAGTTTAAGGGCAGCCTGAACTATGCAGAACAAGGCTAGCCTAGGCTACATGAGACCTCCTTACTCCACCAAGCAAAAGAAAACATAAGCCAAGTCACAGCTAAAACACTGAAAATTGAAAGCTAAAGTTAAGTAAAAATAATTTGCAGGGCTGGAGAGCTGGTCTGCTCGTCCAGAGGACGGGGTTCCCTTGCCAGCACCTGTGTAGTGGTCTGCCACTGCCCAGAGCTCTAGCTCAGGTGGCCTAGCCCTCCTCTGTCCTCACACAGCACCATGGCGCGCACACATGCAAGCAAACACACAGAGACACACACACACACACACACACACACACACACACACACACACACGCACACGCACGCACACAGACACACACGCACACAGACACGCACACACACACGCACACATACACACACACAGACACACACACACACACACACACACACACACACACACACACACACACACACACCTTAACAAACATAAGCAAAAATAAAAGTGAACTAAATACTATAGTAAATAAGTATACTAAGTAAGTGATATAAGCCATGAGAAATAATTCTAGTAACATAATTCTAGTCATATTAATCTAACATAAAGTGGAAGAGGCCTGTGGGAAAAGGGCTGCTCACCAGTACAGTCAAAATGAATTACAAATTATAATATATGTTCTCTGGAAATAAGTTAAAACTAAATTTTAAAAAACTATAGAGTTTGCTAAGCAGTAAGGACCTCTTCTTGGTCTCCAGTTTCCTGGCTAGAGGTAACGGCAAAATAGTAACTGAAATACGAGGCAGTAAGAGGACAGGGAGGCGATTTTTCACTACCATGCAGTGAACTAGAGGAGAGTCGGAAAGGAAGCAGCAGGGTTTCTGTTGCTCGGAAGAGAGTTACTCTTGTTTGTCTATGTGGCATGTGCCCCTGAGCTGCACACAGGGAGTCATCACTTGCCACACATTTTTGTTAAGAACTTCAGAAAACTCATTGATCCCTGAAATCTGGCCCCTCCTCAGATTAGGAAGTACAAGTTAGTCCCAGCCAACCTAGTTTCTGACTAAAATCACGCACTATGAAATCCCTTAACTATTACATTCTTAAAGGTTTCACTGCATCACAACAGAAGTAGACCTGCTTAAGTAAAATTGGCAAGCAAACCTCTCAATCAAATGAAGACATCAACGAGGCTTTGGTGATGTATGAAATAGATCATCTGAGTGTCCTTAGGAGCTAGGCCCCGTTTCCCAACCTTTCTTTATTGTTTAAAACTTAACCCTGTAAATCCCTCCTGGGAGGAGTGTCAGGCAAGCCGCACAGCATGAGTGACTGAGTGGCTGGCAGCTGTGCAGAGCATTAGAGCCCCTGAGGACCCCCGTTCGCTATCTGACAGCAAAGTCCTCAAGGCAGGAACCTCTGCGCTTGTGGCCTAATTCTAACCCTTGCTGCCCATCCCTCCTAACCCTTGCTGTCAGTGTTTCCTCCAGCTACTCAGCCCACCACCCTGCGGCCCACCCCACCTTGCTCAATACTGGACACGTTGCTTCCTTAGGGAGGCCTTCCTGCCTCCTGTAGGCCACAGCAGGCCCAGTCCATCTACTGGCATCTGCCTTACTGCACTTATTTCTCCTCTTCCCTGAAATCACACTTCTCTGCACTCATTCTGTAAGCAGTGCAGTGCAGCAGCGGCCGGTACAGCAGAATACCACCACCGGACTTCAGTGCACAGCTCGGGGTGGTCCGTGCCACACCAGACAAATAAGAGGCTGAGCTTTGTTAGCAAACTCGCTGTGCAGAAATGGTTAGATACCCTGTGCTCCCTGAAGACAACATGCTCACAACATGCTGCTGCCCGCAGGGCTCAAACCTGATGTCTAGAGGCTTCAGCCTAAGTCAATGTTCAGACCTCTCCAGGCCATTTCACAAAGCCTCTTGAGGTAGCCTCGTTAATACCATCTACTTACTTCTGCACTTCTAGACAACATTTGGCTACATGTTGGAAACACCTCTTGTCATTAGTCTCATTTCTAGAACACTGGCTCACACTGAAGCACCTGGAGTTCAGGGACACAGACCTGAAACTCACACACTGACTGCTATGTAAATGACAGAGAGCTGGTGTGTGACACCACTAGAGAATTCTGGAGGAATCTGACTTTTACCACTAAAATTCTGTCACTTGATGTCGCTCATTCTGAGTCCCTGATGAACACCACTGCACATGGAAACCAGCGCCGGCCATCTCTGCGGAAGCCCAGTGTGCGAGGAGTATCACCAGTCACGGAAAGTCAGACTGCGATTGGCTCATCTGGCCAAGCTACATTCAAGTTGTCTCAGTCACTGTGACAATAATGTTGCATAAATAAGATAAGCTTAACTTATAAACGAAAAATAAGTTGTTGACACATCAGACCTGGGTCTGGCTGCTAATTCTCATTCCTTTTGAACTCTCCTGGGGACAGGACACGAGTCTTCAGTGTGAACTGATATTTTAGCAAAAATTATTCTTTGTCTATTAAACATGGGCTTCTGGGCTTTCTTTAAATATTCTTACTAACGTAAAGTTGTGTGTGTGTGTGTGTGTGTGTGTACTGAATGCTGCGTGAGTAACAGCTCACCTGAGAGCCTATTATAGTCACTAGAAAGTAGAAGCCAAAACCTGATGCTACTACTAAAAGATAATTGGGAACAAGAAATGGAGGCCCCATTTTCCTTTGGTCAGGGTATAAAAGGAAAACTTAAAAATGTAAGAAAGAAATGAAGAAAGTAAAGATACAATAAATTAACAAAAACTATAAATCTAAAATTTTGGTATTTACTTACATACCACACTTTTTATTCAGATTTGTTCAGATTCAACTCAAAACCAAAATGGAAAGGAAGGAGAGCTTGTAAAGCCACCAAGAAGCAACGGCTAGAGCGCCTGCCCCTTCCCTGCCCCCACAGGGACGGGCGGGTCTGCAGGAAGCATGGCTCTCTCACCGGGCAGCCAGGTCTGCTGAAGTCACTTCTGAGAACTGTAAGTTCCCACTTTCTATCTGATGACAGAATTGTATAGAAGCCATCCTCTCATGCCGGGGGGTGGGGTGGTGGTGGTGGTGGGGTGTGCACACCTGCTATGCCACTGTGTGAAAGCCTGGGACTTCCAGGTCAGGCTAGTCTACAAAGCAAAGCCTGTCTCCAAAACAAAAGGACAATCTCTTCTCCGTCCCCACACCACACGGGTTCTCCACACACCTTCTCCACACTGGACCCCTCTATGTGATGATACCAAAGCACGAGAGAGAGAATAACCTGACCTCACAACTGTCCCTTAAACAAAATAAAAAAGGAAGGCCTCTTCTCAGACACATGCACTGTGGACAACAGATTTGTTAAATTATATTTCACAATCTAGACACTCTGTGAGGCTGTGGAACACCTGACAATAAGTTACTAGAAAGCTCATGGCATATGAAAATGAAAATAAGCGTTAACAGAATTTACGAGGAGGGCACTTTTCTAGACACTGAGTATGAACAGAACACTGCCTTTGCAAACGTATAGACCTTTGGAAATAACACTGCAACACTAACTCCAGGTACTCACACTTTCAATTTCCACTAGTAAATGATTTGTCAATACTATCAATACAACTTTTACAGTGTCTGCAACTGGATCCAGAACCTTGTGCTTGCGAGTGCCTAGCACTAGCACTGAGCTGCACGTGCAGGGCGGGCGGGGCCTCAAGGGTTATTTAACATTTGCCACTCACAAGCCTAGCTTTACCTCGGCTCAGTTTGCTGTAAGCCTGACTACCAGACACGGTCTACAGTCCTGACGACTCGCCATCGAGCCTTCTCCTCAGGTGCAGGAGCAAACACTGACTTAGCAAACTCCAAGCTCCTTGGCAGGACAGGTGATCTCTGTGACACTTCATCCTAGTTTATCACCAGCCACCACAAAGCAGGCCTGGTGTATGTATGCTTCTGTCAGGAAGCATGGTGCCCAGGACCCATCTTGAGCAGAAAAAAAAAAAAAAAAAAAAAATCAGTAAAAACAAAAAGTCTAACAGCAGTACAGTACTAGATCAAGTGTGACAAGGATGCCGCTTGCTTACAGTGCTGTCGGTGTTTTACGTAGGGAATACACGTCACACAAACTACACACTTCTACCACCACTCACATGCACATGATCCTGGACTGAGCAGGCTATGGGAAGAGAGTGACGAGTCCGAGGCCAGCAGGGCTCTTGTAGGACACCCTGTCTCAAAACCTAATCAAAAAGGACTTGTGGCTTGGGATGCAGTTCAGCTGACAGAATGTTTGCCCAACATGCACATAGTTCTGGGGTCCCAGTGTGGACCCAGACACGTCGGGTACAACCACAGCACTTACAGAGGTGTATGTTCAAGGCCAGCCTTCACTGCGAGTTCCAGGTCAGCCTGTGCTACCTGAGACTCTCAGCAAAACACACTTCGAACATGTTATCTTCATGTGTTATCTTAGGGTTACAGGTAACCTGTAGCACAGAGCAGAACCAGCAAGTACAGTGGACATAGGCAGTAGCAACTAGTGCTCAGACACTGTAGCACAACCTCCAATTCTCCTACCAGCAGAAGACAGGTTTGAAAACCCTGGAGGCAAACTTGATGCAGGTAGGTTCCCATATGACACATGCTTCAAGATAATATCCAAAGCTTTTAAAAATATTCATAATGTTATTTCCTACCTGATATATCCTAAAAGGAATATAACGAAATCCATTTTCTTCTGGAGGATATTCCATGAGTTTCCGGTTGATGGCCCAAAACTGGTCAAATCTGTCTGAAAAGATATAAATTCCGTTATTAAGAATGAACATCATAACAGATTAGCTCATAAAAAGACACAAAAGTCTTAACCATTCAGAAGTTTCTGAAAAGCATTAAGACATTGTTTACAATTTTTTCTCTTAAAGGAAAATCTGAAATTATTCTTTAACATCCTTTTTTCCCTCCTAAGATAAACCCTCAACAGGTATGTGACTACTTCTGCTATTAAGGCAAAGGCCAGCAGAAGAGTCAGATTGACTCTGGTCTAACCTCTGCTGCTAATCTATAATAAACTTGTGCAATTTAAGTATTAGTCAGCACTTATATAAACAGTGTAGAAGAGCTTAAAGAAAAGTGGAGCCTGGTGCTGGGGCAAAGTCTGTATAGAACTGACCTTGAAAGCACCAGAACCCGAGTTCAGCCTCCTGGAACCTATGCAGAAATGCTAGGCATGGTGGTGCCAGTTTTAATCCCAGCACGGGAGCGAAAGAGACATTGCATCATGGTCCAGGCACTTGGCCTAACTGGCACTCTAAAGGCAATGAGGACTTTGTCTCAAGGTGTGGCAGAGGCATCCCTTCTGTCTCCACGTGCACTCACTTACAGGGGTGGGGGATGGGGTGTCGAGCAGGGATGGATGTAATCCCCTGGTTGAATTGGCTTGCCTAACATGTACAAAGCCCTGGACTCAATTCACAGCACATGGGGGTGGGGAGGGTGGGAAACATTATATAGAATGTGCACGTGTGAAATGTCAATGGCAGCTCAATTTCATACTGGCTACACTTTAAAGGATTTAAGCTTGAATTAAGACGTTACTAAGTTATAGTTTGCAGATCATAGACTGTAGAGCCTAGCTCTTTTTTAAGTACATTCAAAGGTCGTTGTCTTGCAAATTCAGTCATAGAGTATATGGTTTTCACATTTGCTGTATGCGCACACATGCACAGCATGATGCTTTCAAAATTTGTCCTTGTAATATGTAGTCTTAAAAGTTTCTGTTATTTTTATGATCCAATAAGCATTCCGTGGTATAGAGCTGCAAAACTGGGTTAATTTACAAATATTTGAGTCATATCTACCGTTGGCTATCATAAATCACATTACTAAGATTCTCAGTGTCCATGTTTTATATGGATATGTTTTCAATTCTCTAGGTGGACACAAGAGTGAAATCTCTATGTCTTATGGCAAAGCTGTTTAACTGTTACCTGGTAAATGTTTTAATGAACTGCCAAACCATTTTCTGTTCCCACTAGCAAGGTCAAAGAATCCGTGTTTGACACTGCCAGCACTATTCATTTTGGCCCTGTTTCTCCCCCCACCCCCCACACACACCTCAAGACAGGGTTTCTCTGTGTAGCCCTGGCTGTCCTGGAACTCAGAAATCTGCCTGCCTCTGCCTCCCAAGTGCTGGGATTACAGGCGTGCACCACCACTGCCCGGTAGCCCTGTTTGTTTGAGACTGCGTCTCACTGTGTAGCCTTGGCTGGCTTCAGACTCACAGACAGCTGTCAGACGTCTCTGTCTGCCAAGTGCTGGGACTAAAGGTGTGTGCTGCTATGTCTGGCCACTTTTGTTTTTTATAAGGACATCTTAGTGTGCGGCAGGAACGCAGTGTGGCTGAGATTTGCTCTAATGACTAAGTATCTGTTCATGTGCTTGCTGGTCATTTATGGACCTGGAGACTTCTCTGGAGAAATGCCCAAAGTTCTAGTTTGTTTTACTACTGTGTATGATGTGATGTGTGTAATGAGCACACATGCCACATTGCATATGTGAGGTCAGAGAACAGCTTTCGGGGATAGATCCGCTCCCCCTACTATGGGTTCCAGGCAGATGGCACACTTCCATAATCAAAACTCATGGGAGATAGAGGCAGGATGACCAAGAGTTCAAGGCTAGCGTTGGCTAGTGTGTTTGAGGGCATCCTAGGCTCTTTGAGACCCTGCCCGAAACAAACCAAAAGCCCTCCAGCAGAGCTGAGAATGGTGTTACATACGTGAGACAAAGGCATGAGGATCATCACTGCAGGCTGTGACTACCTTCATCTACAGAGCAAGATCCAGGCAGCCAGAATACCATGATCCTGACTCAAGATGTGCAAATCGAGTGAGTGCCCAAGCAAATCTTCATTAATTTAGACTTACATGGATTCCAACAGGAGAGAGACAGAGAGCAAGAGACAACCAGAGAATAGGCTAATTCTCAACTAGGGAAGATTTGAGACTGCAGGAGAGACTGGGTAACTGTCTGGAGACATTACTGGCTGTCAAAACTTGTCTGTGTGCCTAGAGATTAGAGGATGGACGCCAGGAAGACTGCTGCACACTACAGTAAACAGGACAGCTCTCTGCCAAGCGACTATGTTGACTCAGAATGCCGACGGAAGGCACAGTTACAGGGCACTGAGAGGTGGTAAGCAAACCAGGAGACAGGAGCCCCATCCGCCCTGGCTTCCAGGCCACCCTTCAGCGTATGCACTACAATATGGCTGAGTCTTTACAACACCAATTAATTAACAGACTTCTCACCAATTCTTAACAGACAATGTGTGCCCAGACTGTAAAGCAAAAGGCTCTCCTGTAGTTCCCAATGACTACAAGAGGGGTCAGAGTCACTACGGTAAGGACAGTAAAGGAGATGTCACTCCTGCCATCTGGGCTGTGCAGTCTTCTTAGGAACACAGAAGTCAGCACACAGAGCTTCTTGCCTGTAAACACAGTGGAGGTCTTTCTCGGTCCCCACCGTTAATCACCTACATTGGCCGGGCTACTTGTGGGTTACAGATTCACTCTGGCCTGGCTGAAGGGATGAGCCTGTCTGACTCAGGGTTAACTACACTCCCCAATTGAGGCTGAACCCCAGACATGGAAAGGGCCCCACACAAGCTTTCTTCTCCCAGCCCTAAGTAGCCCACAGAGCTTCCTCATGATGAACAGTCGCTGTCTATAGGACTTAGACATTAACCCATTCAGTCCGCCGTGTGCTCTCTATCACCCACAGAGGGGCTGATGGGAAGGCTCAGTGAGTGAAGGCACTTGTCACCAAGACTGACAACCTGACTCACACTGTGGAGAAAATCAAACTCCTGCAGGTGTCCTCTACCTTGTAACACACATGCCCACACACACACATTAAATGTAATAAAAAACTAAAAGCCAAAGAACCTGTATTAGTTCTTTTAAACATTCTTATAAAATATGTATTTTCCATGCAGTGCTAAGAGTACTGTGACTAAGAACAGACTTTTAAATTAATTAATTTCATTATATATGTGTTTTGGAGACAAGGTGTCCAGTCTGCATTCTAGGCTGTCCTGGAAATCACTGGGAGGCCAGCTGGCCTGCCTGACCCCACACTCCAGTTTCTGCCAGATGCTAGGACTACAGATATACACCACAACCAGCTAGAGAAAAGATATGAATTATTAAAAGATATGAGTAAAAGTCAAAGAACAGCAGCACTGAGAGGTGTACCGGGTGTCTCCGCACCAGCAGTTTGTAATGATGGTCCTTACAGACACCCATCAAAGTTTAAAACTAAAACAACAACAACAACAACAACAACAACAACAAAACAACATTCCCAGAAGAGCTTATCCAGAACATTAGCAGTGTGTAAGCCGTGCATGGTGGTTCGTGCCCATGAGTCTAGCCGGTGGACAGCTGAGGTGTGCCTTGTGAGGCACGGCACGGCACATGTGTTCTCGCATCTCAATGCGCCGGGCATCCTGCTGGAACCTCTCCACCTGATCCTTAAGACAGGCCCCTCACTGAACCTGGGGCTCCTTCAGAGGCCAGAGGCCCCAGCAAGCCTCTCGCCACCCTGCACCCCTCTCACCACTCCACCCTGGGGGTGCAGGCATGCCAAGTTTTTTAATGTGGGCTCTTAGGATTCAAACTCAAGTCCTGGTGCTTACAGAGCATGTGCTCTTACCCACTGAGCCATCTCCCCAGGCCCAAGGATGGTGTTTTTAAAAACTGTTCTCCAATTTCTTCTACAAAGTACAAATGGTAAGAGCACATACTCATGACAGCGCTGAAAGAAAAAATTGTCAAACCATTCCCAACTGCTACACCGTGTTTACTGTCACCTTCAGAACAGCAAATGCTCCTAAACACCGAGTCATCATCTCTCCAAGACTGAACCTCAATGCCCACATAATTGGCAATAAACTATAAAATAGTACATCTTTAGAGCACGCCCCAAAGCCACCCAAATAGCCGTATTTTCAGGAAGGCAATTATTGAATTCTTATTAAGAAGTATTTATTTCAAATGTACTGGAAAACTGAGGACTCAAACGTCAACTTTCCTCACAGCCTAATAACATTCGCTGTTGTCTGTGTGCTCACATTAGACACTTGAGGAAGGATCTTCACCCACAGTCACATCCTCCTGAAATCCCAGACACCCTTTACGTTTTCTGAGCAGACTGAAAGATGGCACCTGGCATGAAGTGCATGCTGTCCTTCCAGAGAAGCTCAACTCCACTCCGAGCACTCACCATCGCCCTGGGGATCCAATATCCTTTTCTGGTCTCTACAGGCACTGGTGCTCAAATGCACACACCCACAAAGAGACCGGCCAAGTGGGGTGGTGCACACTTCAATCCGGCATTCAGGAGGTAGAACTGAGCGACTGGGGGAGTCTGGGGCCAGTCTGGTCTACATGGCGCTCCAGGCACAGGACGCATGAGAGCCTGTGTAGGGAGTAGTTGCTTTTCTGCTGTGGTGATGAAACACTATGACCAGAAACGACTTACAGGAGGCGTCTATCTGAGCTTATGGTTCCAGGGACCAAGGGTCCACTGTGAGGAGAGGGCATGGAGGCCAGTAGCCACATGGCAGCGAGCAAGCAGCTCAAGTCTTCAAGGCAAGCGTGAAGCAGAGCAACTGGAAGCTGGGTGAGGCCACAGGATCTTAACCTGTCCACCCGCAGCCACGTGCTTCCTCCAGCAGGGCTGAACCATCTAACCACCCCCAGCCAGTGCCACCAACTGGGAGCCAAGTGTCCAAGGACCGACCATGTGGAAGACAATTCTCATTACAACCATCATACCTGCCTCAAAGCTTACTAGTTATTTATCTATTTGCTCAATAAATGGTTTGTTTGGTTTTTTGCTTGTTCGTTTGTTTTTAAGGCAGGGTTTCTCTGTAGCCCTGAATGTCCTGGAACTTACTGTGTAGACCAGGCTGGCCTCAAACTCAGAGATGCACCTGTTTCTGCCTCTCGAATGCTGGCTTAAGGGCATGTCCCACCATGCCTGGCTGGTTTGTTGTTTTTAAGTGTATGTTTGTGGATATGTATGTGTATACGTGCATGTGTGCTGGGATGAAAGGAAAGCTACCATGCCTAGCCAAAAAAAAAAAAAAAAAAAAAAAAAACCAGAAAAGAAAAGAAATAAAGGTTCCTAAAAACACCAAGCCAAGTCTGATTATCTAATGTGATCCTGTCCAAAGTACAGACTGAATCTCATAGCCCGATCTACCATGTGTTGAGAAAGTGTTCTTCCTCTTAGTCTCAATGAGTATGTTACTTCCTGAGATTCAGAGGTCCAGAAACAAACTGACCAATATATTTCAAACTGAATCAAGCACATTTCACTTCACTAGGGAGGCAACTTAAAATAAGAAAAACATCAGAAATCTACTTTAAGTTTTGTAAGGACTAAAGGTAAAGATATCCCATACTATGGTTACTCTTAACTTCTTAAAATTGTTTTTATTTCATTTTATGTATATGGGAGTTTTGTCTACAGGTATATCTGAACACCATGTAAATGTCTGGTATCTGCAAAAGACAAAAGAGAATGTAGGGTTTCCTAGAACAGGAATATCAGATGGTGTGAGCCACCATGTGGTGCTAGAAACTGAACCCTGGTTCTCTGGAAGAGCAGTCAGTACTCCAACCTCTGAGCCACCTCTACAGCCCTGGTCAGTAAAATCTCAGTGTTTATTATATAAGGTCTCTTCTTTTCTCTAATACAAATCCTTTATGTTAAGTAAGAGAATGCCAGTTAGGAAACACTGATGACTGCCTGTTGACAAATGTTTGCAAGCAAAGATGTGGCTACTGACGCTGTAGAATGAGCTGCAATCCTTCTTGGGTTACCTCCTCACTGGGATCACCTAGGAAGCGTTTAAAAGCACCAGATCAATCACAGTGCCTGACTTAGTGGCACCAGTACTTTTCCAAAGCTCTCCAGATGACTCCAATCTGTAGCCAGAGTTAATAACCTCCAGATGTAATGGAATATGCCTTCATTTTGGAATCAGAGGCAATCTAGGTTAAAATTCCTGGTCCCACCTCTTTAGTAGTTAAGTTCATTTCCTCATTTGCACAGTTGATAACATTTACTTAATCTTCATAAGGAATCACAAGATCATGCATGTAAGAGTATTCAGGTCTAAGACTGATAATTTTATTAATTATAATAACCTCTAGGAAAATCCCCTTCTATTGGTACTTCATTTAATATGTTCATAGTGGCAGCATAAAAATATCCCTTTAAAAGATGTTCCTAATTTACAAACAGTTCATGATTTTACATTCACTAATATGAAAGAACGAAAGCAGTAGACAAAAATAGTAGGGGCTCAACAACTTCTCAATCTTGAGTGTGGAAGGAAAGTGGAGTTGCTCAACAATTCTGCATCTGAAAACACAATAGGCTTTCTCCTTCACTTCACACATAACCGAAAACTCTAAAGGGTCTTAACAGCCCTTTTATTTGCATTACTAGTGCTTGGTGGCTCAGGTCTTCTCTGCCTACTCATATCCCATTTCCTCGAACGGCAGAAAAGGCTAAGACAAGTGGTCTTGAACTGAAAAAGCACACAGATGTTTTGCTGCTGGAAAGCAGCATCAAGAGAAGCACCAGACAGCACGAGCATGGAAAATCAGATGGCGGCTGGAGAGACGCACATGAGGCGACACAGCCCACAGCTCCCACTGTCCAGCGTCCTCTGGCTTCCACAGGCATGGGCATGCGGAGCATGCAGATGCATCCTCTCTTCTGTTCTGCTCCTTATGGACGGTGGGCAACTACTGCTGATTATTGTATGTGATACAAACAGGCCCATGCCTCACATGCACATGCACACCCCCCTCTCTCTTATGGACAGTGGGCAATCACTGCTGATTATTGTATGTGATACAAACACGCACATGCCTCACATGCACGTGCGCATCCCTCTCTCTCTTACACATTTATTCAGCAATTATTTTTTAAATTAGTTCATGTGTAAAAGTGTTTTGTTTTATGTATCTAACAGCAGGTGCATGCCTGGTGTCCACAGAGGTCAGAGGAGGGCATCGAACCCCTGTTCTAGAGATACAGGTGGCCGTGAGCTGCCACGTGGGTGCTGGGGACCTGACCTAAGTGCTCGGCAAGAGCACTTAGTGTTCTAAGCCAGAGACATTTCTCTAGCCCTTTATTCAGCAAATTTTAATAATAAGTGATACACATGATAAACCCTAAAAGAAATTTTAATCAGAATCCTAATGGCAAAATGAGGTTAATGAAATTTGAGACAAACCTATTATTTCCCCTATTATTCACTTACAACTCAAATATCTGACTCTCCTGGTCGCTTCTCTTGAGCACAGCACAGGGAAACAGAGAACTAAAGACGGTGATGGCGCTCACTAGAATATACGACCTTTCCCTTTGACTCAGCCCTCTGGTCTTTTCTCTTCCCATTTTCTACATCTCACCTCTCTTTTGTTCTGCTCCTTATTGAAGGCAGGCAATTATTGCTTATGCTTCATGAAGTATGTGAAAAATGAGATTATCAGGTACTTAACACTTATACATCGAATCACCTTTAAAAGCATGAAGTGAATGCAGACAAGTATTTCTGTAGGGCAACATCTAAGGAGTTATCAGTAAACACCAGGCCCATGGATTCCTACAAAATCTTCAAAGTTTTACCATGACAATAGGACTGAATCTAGAATTAGACCTGCAGACATCTACCTTGATTTAACACACAGGGGGCTATTTTAACACCCTAAAGATGACAAAGGCAAGAGCTAAGAGGAAAGAGCCCGAGAGTTTACGCAGACCCCAGAGGACCCTATGGAAACTGCTGTTTGAATTAGAACTCTGGGGGAAGAGAGCCAACAGGACTCACTGAAGTCATGGTTTGTCACAAATGCTGCAGAATAATTAAAAACAAGAGTCAGAAGGACCAGTAGACTCAAAAAGTTTTCAATTTCGACAAAGTATGGAGAGTGTAATTTCTCAAATTATTATGCATGTAATTAGTAGTAGGAGCTGCACAAAAATTTTTTAGAAAGCACTAAACAAGTACACAATGCATCTTATTTTGCTGCATCTCAAATTCACACATTTATTCACTCTTCTGTAACTGCACATTTGCCGTTTCTAGTATCCAGAAATCTGGCAATTCCTTGAGTCCTAATTAAATACTGTCATAGTTTTATAATACATAAATATGATTTATACACAAAAGATTTGTGAATTATTTCTTCAGTTTAAGAAACAGTTTTTGATAATGAAAAATTCTGAAGTCAGAGTTCACTGTCACCACAGGAACTATTCCAAAGGTCAAGAGACAATAAGAATGAAGACTTGGATTGAGAGCAGGGGCCTCAACTCAAGAAATTTCCAGTACAAACGATTTATCCCTTTTGTTTAAAACCTTATGCAACACCTAGAGATAGCTAACACATTAAATAGCATTAACTACTGAATGAAGAACAAAAAATGTTATCTGCCCATGTAGATCCCACAAAGATAACTGGAAAAGGCAAAGGCTAGTAAATGTAAATGAAAGTCAGGTACTTGTGAGGGAAGTCTGTTTACTGAGAGACAGGACAAGCAGATTCCTTGCATTCACATGGTGGCTAACATGGAGCTAAGCCAGTCCAGGGGATCTGATGCCCTTTTCTGGTCTCCTCAGAATTAGAACAAAACAACCAGCAAACACTCCCCACAAAGATACACAGAACTAAGCCTGGGTGTGGTGGCACATGAACTTAGTCCCAGCACTGGGGGCAGAGGCAGGCAAAGCTCTGATCTTGAGGGCAGCCTTGGCTACGTACTGATTTTTCAGGACAGCCAGCCAGAGCTATATAGTGAGACTCTTGTCTCAAAAAGAAAAACACCCCATCCTCCTCAAAAAAGATAAGCAGACTAGGCTAAGAAAGAGGAAGGAGAGAACTCTGGAAGAAAATGACACAAATCCAGAGGACATGTTCAGAAGACAAGTTGCTTCAAAAGTGCAAGCATGGGCTGGAGATGGCTCAGCAGTAAGAGTGCTCACTGCTGTCTAGGAGAGCCAAGGCCTCTTCTCGGCACCCCAACAAAGGAGTGACGACACTTCCTGGGGAGTCGGACACCTCTGGCTTCTGAGGGTACTCACATGCAAATACACAGAAGTACATATAACTAAAAATAATTTAAGCACATGCCTGTAATCTCAGCACTTGGAGGCAGAGGAAGGAGGATCTCTGTAAGTTCAGGGCCAACTTGGCTCACATAGTGAATTCCAGGCTGGCTGCCCAGAGCTACATAGTTGAGTCTGTGTCACAAGCACACACATTTTTATTTGCTTTTTAAATATAAGCAGCAGGAAAGATGGGGAGACAGCTTATTTGCTGGGCAAACCTGAGTGACTGTGGTCAGATCCTCAGAACCCTGTAAAAGCAGTAGCACAGGAACATGTGATCCCTCTCTACCCACGAGGAGATGGGATGCTGAGACAGAAGAATGGCCAGAAACTCACTGGCCAGCTACACTGGTGCATTCAGCTGGCCCAGTGGTCACAGCAGTGAAAAAGAAAGACTGTGTCTCAGACAAGGCAGAATATGAACAGCGACACTCAAGGCTGTGCCCTGACCTTACACAAGACACACACACACACACACACACACACACACACACACACACACTGGCAGAGCTATGCCCCATTACTTACACAGTTGCTTAGCATGCCCAGGGTTTAGTCACCAGTACCACCAAAACCAAAACCAAAAAAATGTAAGCAGGATTGATCTTAATACAATTTGTCATTTAATGGTGCTTTGAGCAAATATAAAATCATATCCCAAACTAAACATGATTAAGTTTACAACCAGAAGGTTATAAGATTGAACTTTTATAAGAGCGGGTTAAAGTCTGTTTATATACCAAATTCCTCTGGTTTAAACAGGACATAAAGCCCACTGTTTTGACCCTTAATTACAGCCTTAGGAAAATGGTGCAGGAGGATCAGAAGCACCAAGCAAAGCCAGGTAACTTATGTGGCCCCATCTTAAAAAGTAAAACACTAAATTAACACTTAAAAGAATATGGCTCCAAGA
Organism: Apodemus sylvaticus; assembly: GCF_947179515.1. Taxonomy (NCBI): domain Eukaryota; kingdom Metazoa; phylum Chordata; class Mammalia; order Rodentia; family Muridae; genus Apodemus; species Apodemus sylvaticus. Next base: position 47,447,651 of record NC_067490.1, on the reverse strand, counting down.
ATGCACCAAACAGACCGAACTGTAACAACTGCACTACAGACCCAAGTGCTGAGCTATGGGACCAGAAGAGAGACTGGAAATGTGATGGCCCAGACTTCATACACCTTAGGACAGCAGTGGGCGCTCAGGGCAATGATGCAGTGCAGAGAGGGAGGTAAGGGCTCTGTGACGACAGCAGCAGGCGTTCCCTGCTATTCTAAGGGAAAGACAGCAGTGTTCACTTCTGTTCTCTAAAAGAGGGCTAGGAATTATTTACATCCCAATACAAACATTCACTTGCAAGTATGATAAACAATATGCCTATGTATTTAGAAGGTTCTAGCTTATCATCCCAGAGCTTAGGAGGCTAAGGCAGAAATGTCACCAGAAGTTCAAGGCTAGCTGGGCTACAGTAAGGTATAGGCCAGTCTAGTATCCTTGGAGGCAGCAAAACCGTGTGTCATGCAGAACCAATGCGGGGCGGGGAGAAGGGGGGGGATAAAGGGAAAAACCACATCACAAAAACGTGTTCAGATTCCCTTTTTGCATAATGGATCAATCAACATATTTATAAGAAGATGCTTCATGAGCCTTTCCAAATATATTAAACCGAATAACACCAATCTTAGAACTTACAAAAATTTGAAAAAAATTTTAAGCAGAGCAAATTTAAGATAAAGGACTACCAAATATAAAATTACATTTCAAAGGTATTATGACAAAAATTAAACTTGTATATGCCTATAAAACTAACCCTTTTTATTTCCATGAAACTAAACACTCCCTTAATAAATCTATCTTCAAGTGGTAATCAGAGTATCAGCCTAAACACAGACTCATACACATGCCAACTAGATCTCATAACAGAAGTGTATAGATAACCAATCTCTAGGATGTACAAAGATTCCAGGCTCTCAAGATGACTTCTGGCAAATTAACACGAGTATAATCTGTTTAGTATTCTGAAATAACTGTCTAGATGTTTTTACCCAAGTTATTTTATCTACAATGTTTGTATTCTAGGAGGCTATAATCCAAATATTACTTGTATTTATTTATTTATTTAAATTTCATGAGCAATCTTTCTTCAGAAGCCTAACAAAGTATCTTCCCATTAAAGCACAAATGTATTCTCTTATAAAATTCATTCACCCTTTCCTGCATGTGTGCATGTTCATATGCATGTATACCCATATGTATTTTGTATAGAGGTCCGAAGTTGACACTGGATGATTTCTCAATCACTCTCCATTTTATCTACTTGAAGAAATGTCTTTCAAAGTACCCAGAACCCTCTGCTGCCTAGTCTAGGTAGTCAGCTTTTCGAGACAATCCACTGTCTTAGTTTCCCACCTCCTGGGTGCTGAGATTACAGGCAGGTCACCAATCAGCAGCTCCTCACACCTACAAAGATGCTGAGGACATCCACTGTGCTATCTCCCCAGTTTAGATAGATAAATGGGTTGATAGATAGATAGATAGATAGACAGACAGACAGATGGACAGATGGATGATGAATAGATGATGGATTGATAGATTGATGGATGGATGGATGGATGGATGGATGGAAGGAAGCATATATGGAGAGTGCTGGACACGGTGGCACAGACCTGCAACTGGAGAACTTGGGAGGCAGAGAGGCAGGTTGATGTCTCTGAGTTTGAGGCCAGCCTAATCTACGGAGAGTTCCAGGCCAATCAGAGCTAAATAATTTGAGACCCTGCCTCAAAATTTAATCAACATCAAAATTAATTAAAAAATTTAAAAACACATATGGAGAATAAACCACCTGTTTATTCTACAATGAAACCTAAGTGGACATTCTAGAGGCTAAAACTTTAAACAACTTTCTCACTATGCTGTAGATTCTTCAATGATACATGTAGGCTAAACGTACTCACTGGTCTGCAACCAGAAACTATGACAGGCAAAAGATAATTACAAAATAGGCACTGTTTGTGAAAGGGAACAGTGCATGAATTCAGACGCTGCATGCCGGTCCTAGTCTACTGCACTCTCTCTATCCACTGTCACACGCAAGAACTTACTCTATCTCCACGTGGCTGCCTCGCACAGCTCAAACTGAGAGCCATCACGATGAGCTCCCCTCTGCTCTGCTGCCCACGCCACACCTATGTTCTCTTTATCTAATACTTCACAGTTTAGTGCATAGATAGCATCAGGATCCCAAAATAAGCATTTCCTCACTCCACTCACTCTAATTCTACCTTCACAGTGACCCTCAGCCACAGGGGTCTTTCTACCCACCGTCGCCACCACATCCCCCACTTCTGCGCCTGCCCCTCCTTTCCGCCTTCTATTCAGCATCCAGGCTGCTTCAGTTCTCTCTGGGCCAAGCCCTCCTCCACTGGCTCTTCCCGTCACCCTCAAACCTTCCCATTCCTCCAAATCATTAACTTGTCCTTTCCTCCTGTGAAACTACATCTGGGACATAGCAGTCTTCTGTCAGTTTTTGGAACCTACCCGCTGTGAACTAAATCATCATGCCCAACCTCTCACCAGGCATGTCCCAAAGGCTGTATGGTATTAAGTGGCCGAGATGTTTAGAGATGGTTATGCCTGGTGCTGAGCCTTTACCAGTGGGATGAGATCCCAAGGTGCTTCCACCGTGAGCACTCAGGGAAGAAAGCTCCAAACCGGAACCCCTCCCCCACACAGGCACTGGCTCTGCAGTTTTCTTGATCTTATACTCCCCAGTCTCCAGAAATAGATACGGTCAATATTTACTGTTTTGGGCCTATGGTACTTTTGTTGTAGAAATGTAAAGAAACTGAGGCCCAAACCAAGCCTTCTTGCCTTGTATTTGAATCAGGGCTCTCTAACACAGCTGGCTCTTCTCACCGTTCAGAGCTCACCTTGTCTTTACAGAAGTCTTCCACCCCTAGCCACCTCAATGCAAGAGCACAAGTCTACTGGCTCGGTCTCAACACGTTAGCACTTTCAAAGTAGTGCGTGCGTGCGTGGATGTGTGCATGTGTGCGCGCATGCGTGTGCGAGAATCCCAGTCTGTCTCCCGCCGTGAGGACGCAGCAGCAGGGTAGGGTCTTTGAAACAGGACAAGCACTTACTAGACATGAGTTGGCTAGAGCTTTGATTCTGGTGCCTGTGATCCGGACGGTTCCCACAGAGTAATAAAGGTGTTTGTAAGTTCAAAAGGTGTTACAAGTGAATGCCTCAGCAATCAGGGAAAAATACGGGCAGGCGCACTGACAGAGCAGAGTTTGTAAATACAGCACCAACCCTCCCTGCTCTTGCGATCATGTTTTGTGAACACTGAGAATTCTCCAATCTGAGTGTCCTTGGCCCTGCTGTTCCTAGTCCCCACCTGCCTATGACACTCTAACTCCAGATAAATGCTAAGTTCCTGAATCTTCAGTCTTCCTCTAACGCCACTGCATCAGTTAAGGTTTGTGGGCCAGCCTGCACGTGTGTCTGCATGTACAACCCATGCATACTGACTGTCTGTATCTCCACTGGAATCTAAACTTCTCAAGGATAGCATTTCTGGAGTTAGAGCAGCTCTGAGCCACCCTGGGTGGGCGCTGGGAACTGAGCTTGGATCCTCTGGAAGAGCAGTGGTATCCACTCTGATTACTCATTCATCTCTCTAGCGCTTCCTTTTTAATCATTCTGTTGTGTGCGCATGTGAGTATGCACAGGGTGGGTAGTGTAGGCGCTGCAGTGTGCGTATTCAGGTCAGAGAAGAGTGGTGGGGAGTTTTGCTCCCTGCATATTTCTAGCTCCTAAAGCACAGATCACACACTATGCAATCAGTAACTATTTGTTTGAGCAATTTACATTTCATAACGCCCATAAAAGGAAGCAGATCATAGAGACGAAATGTCAGAGCAGAGTGGCAGGAAGGCCCAAACCAAGAAGAGCTGACAAAAAGAAACATGGCGGGCGAATGAGCCACACAAACACGATGGTTGTGAAGATACGGCCACAGCAAAGAAAAAGAGAAACTTCTTCTTACAGGAGGAAACGGTCAAATGCAAACAGCGCTCTGCTGGGTCAGAGATGTGGGACTCTGCATCGGTAGATATGAGCTTTATACTCATGTATCTTCAGGTAAGCAAGAGTTTCATTAGGAAAGGCAAAAAGTATAAGAAATCAAGACTACATGAGGGCCGGTAAGAGAGCTCAAGGGTGCAGTCACACGGCAAGCCTGGCCCTAGAAGGAAGCAGCAGCTCCCCACCACTCTTCTCTGACCTGAATATGCACACTGCAGCGCCTACACTACCCACCCTGTGCATACTCACATGTGCACACAACAGAATGATTAAAAAGGAAGCGCTAGAGAGATGGATGAGTAACCAGAGTGGATACCACTGCTCTTCCAGAGGATCCAAGCTCAGTTCCCAGCGCCCACCCAGGGTGGCTCAGAGCTGCTCTAACTCCAGTCCCGGGGGATCTGGCACCTGTGGAGTGACCTCTAAGAGCAACCGCATCAATCCATGCACATACACTCACATAGACACACCCACAGACACTCTACCAAAGCAAAAGTGCATGTGTTAAGACAATGAAGACCCATTAAAAACAAAGGTGGAGAGACGGCTCAGCAGCTGAGACTGCTCTCTGCTCTTGGGGAGACCAGCGCTCAATTTCCAGTCCTTGCAGATGCTTATAATCGCAGTGCCAGGCAATGTGATTCCTTCTGCAAGACTCTGTAGGCGCCCTTACTCAGGGTGCCATTCCCATACATAGATGCTCACCATACACTAATAGTAAACGATCTTAAAGTAGCAAAAACAAACAAACAAACATGGCCTGGAATGGTGCTTCAGGAGAGCACATTGGGCCACTCCCACCATCTATCATCCTAGTTCCACAGGATCTGCTATCTCTGCCCCCCCCAAGGACCTGCACATGTGGTATACCCAGGTATACCCACATATACCTACACCAATTAAAAGTAGATACTAAGGAATATGTAAGGAGCTTAAGTGTTGGATTATAAAACCGATGTGAGGTGTTTTCTGAATCAGTGGCCACTGGGAAGGTGACTGGGGAGCTAAGATAAGCAAATGCTCTGACTGAAAACTGAGCTCATTTTACTACCTGGAAGGGCCTGCCTTCAATGTCCTGGCAAAGACACTTAGAACGTAACCTTTATAATTCAAATTCCATTACAGCCACCTTAGTCTTAGTAACTTCACATCGCATGCGTTTAAAAATGCCTTTCTCTGTTTCATTCAGGCACTCCTGAAAATCACTGACAAAAAAGAAAAAAAAAATTCAGTTACTAGAATCCTGCCTTTGCATTATAAGGGAGCTCCAGAGAGAAAACTGATCTGACTGGCTCACAGGTAAAAGGTGGAGCCGTAGAACAGAAATGAACAGAGTCAATCCAGTGCTCAGACTAATAAAAACAGCACAGTAAAAATATAAACATCTGCCTTAAGCACACAGGCCTCTAAAATACCGCTTGTCTTGCATAATTCCTACTTCCTCTTAAAACCAGTTTTATGTTAAAAATGGTGAACTGGAGGCAAGTGTGTTTGTACATGCATGCAATCCCAACGTTTGAGAGACTGAGGCAGGAGGATCCTAAGTTGAAACCAGAATATACTAGAACCCTGTCTCAACAAAGGAAAAACAATCGAGGGGTGTGTGTGTGTGTGTGTGTGTGTGTGTGTAAATAGTACACTGTAAGCTAACTAAAAAGTCTAGCAATATTTTATAAGTAATGAAAATTCTAAGTGTATTTAACAGCTAAATCTTGCTTTTATCTGCAAGTATATAGAATTTTAAACCATTGTTTTAAAGTGTTGATTCTCTCTGGCCATGTAACGCACACTCACAATCCCATTGCTTGGAAGCTGAGGCAGGGTTCTAAACATCTGTCTAGCCTGAACTACTTGTCTCAACAACCCAAACACAAAAAGGAGTAGGTATACAAAAAGGAGAAGACTGGCTAGAAGCCGAGCCTTGTGCTGGCCTTGTTATCTTTAACAATTTCTCAAATCTCCCCATACAATGCGATGATCAACAGAAACCCTCCACATGAATCGATGACTCCCATAAATAAAAATGCTACTTTCTTTTCTGTTTGTGACCATTAACTGTTTCAGAGAGGTGGTGCATTCTCGTATCTAAAATGAAAGCCCATAAAAAAAACTGAAAGGCACCTTATGCCTTAAATGAGTTTTCTTGGTTTCATAAGCTTTTCTTATTTCTCCTTCAGAGAGCTTCGACATTAAAATTAGCATTTGAAAGTATTCAAAAATCGTTGAAACTTGTGCTTAGCTTTGCTGTTCTCCAGGTGCAGCGCTGAATGGAACAGTGGCCACCTGCTTTGTCTGCATTTGGACAAATTTACAACTACATCGACAAAAAGGTGACAACAGCTCTATTACCTCATAATCAGGACCCTGTTACCAAAAAAAGGTCCTTAAATATAAAAAGCCATTTCCATAAGTAATTTAAACTAAGAATATTACACTATGAAACACTTTAATAGTATTTCCTAGTCATGTGAGAAAGAGATAAAAAAAAAAAGTAAATAAAAATTTATCCCTTTTACTCTGTAAGATAACACCATGTTTTGAGGATAAAAATGTAAGATACATGCCAACCCCTTGAGCATTCTGTAGGGCAATACAGAAAACAGCAGTGCAGGCACACCAGAGAACAAAGAGCGTGTACAGGGCAACACCCCAGCACCCCTACACAGTGCAGGAGCCCCACCCTGCCGCCTGTAGTCCGGGAGCTGGCTCTGTGGCTCCAGCTGCCGGAGGACCACACCTTCTGTGCAATGTCAGGACAACTTAGATACACACTGCTAATTCTACAAACAGGCGGCTTCCTACAAAAGATGACCGAACAGAAAATGTAAGGTCACAGAAGTTCAACAGCCAGACAAGGAGAGACAGTATTCCAGACAGAAAGACAAGGGAGCATCCACCCTCACCAACACTCCACAGTTCACCTCGGCATCCTTACGTGTCTATCTGCACTACCATGGCATGAAGGGAGAGGATAATCTAGTGCTCTAGCTCTGGCTGTCAGGCTTGGTGGCAAGTGCCTTTACCCACTGAGGCTGGCTCTGATGCTCTAATTCATAATGTGTGTGTGTGTGGGGGGTGCGCGCACGCACGTGTGAGTGTGTGTGCACGTGCGTGCATGTATGAGTGTATGTGTGCATGTAGTGATACTGAAAAATAGACCTCATGTAGTCCAATCTGCTTTGAAACTTGACTATATAGCTAGGATGGCCCTGAACTCCTGGTTCTCCTGTCTCTGCCCTCAAGGTCTGGGACTACTTGAAGTCAGTTTTTTCTTTGCTCTTTTCTCTCAAGCCCCAGCATCGGTGTGGCAGGGTCTCTTGCAGCTTCCTCCACCCCTAAGTGTTGTGTTTACTGGCATGTGCCACTTCCACAACTAAGCATGCAGTCTCCTTTTTTGAGGTTATAAATCCTTTTATTATGAGGTGACAATTTTTGATGGGGAAAAAAGTGTGTCATTACCAGGTTATATATTCCAAATATGAAACTGTGACAATTACATGTAGCCCATATCAAATGTAAATCTAACAGAAGGATGAGAAATATGATTACCATATACATCATAAAATATGTGCCTTACACACTGAGGTGGGCAACAGTGCAGGCGAGTCAACGAGAAGGACGTTACAGTGGACATTCCTCTGGGCCAGGACACAGGACTGTCCTAACTACCCATGCACACCGGAAAGTGGCATGTGGCTCAAACATGTGGCAGGTGGCTGGCACGCACCTGCACCTGCAATCCCGGCCCTTGGGAGGCTGGAGCAGGAGGCACTGAGCCATCCGGAACGGGGAGGCAGGAGGGCTCACTGCATCATTTGCACGTCTCTCTCAAATTATTAGAATACTCTATTTGCTACTATTTCATAAATAGCAAAGTTAAAAGGCTGAGTTTAACAATTTGAACAGTGAGATTTTGTCTCAAAAAGAAAGGAAGGAAGAAAGGAAGGAAAGAAACAAAGAAAGAAACCAAAAGAGAAATTGCAGAAGCGGTGTCTCTCTTGTACAAGGGGCCTGTAACTCCGCCGCTAAGGACAGAGCCCAGGCTTGCTGGCCAGCGGTGTCTAAATGGAGAGCTCTGAACTCAGTGAAGCCCTGGCTGAGCGAGTGAGGTGAAAACAATGGAGAAAGAGACCCAGTCAACCTTTGGTTTTGCAGAAGCATGCACAAGCGACTGCTCCCCAAACACACTCCACAGGCACACATTTAATTTCTTCGTAAAGCATAGGGAAGTTATGTGACACTGCCTTTGCTATACCTATCCGCAGCAAAATATTTGCTCTAATCAGGCTAAACATTCTCTACTTGTAACTTTCATTTCCTACACTGTCTCTGAGCACCAACACTCTGACTTACTCCGAGCCTTGTCTGCTCTCCCCACTTGGTTCATGACTTTTCCTGCACGGGGTTCCTCCTGCTGCCAGTCAACAGTGCTCACCGTCTGCAGGCTGGGGCGCACCGCAGCTGCAGTGCAGTGTCTGCACCATCCCCTCCTATTGCCAGAAGCACACAAGGAAGCTGCAGCACCACATGCTCTGCTGTCTATGTTGTGAATGGCAAATGCAGAGCGGTTACTCAATAGACGCTAAGATGTGACGTCCCCTATCAGGAGCACCTCTGTCATTATGTAATGATGCTCACACTAACATGCTAGCAATGAAGGCAGGAGGGATGGATACGTGGTTAAAGTCCTCCCAAAGGACTGGAGCTAAGCCCCAGCACCCACAGCTCAGGTTCCAGCAGCTCACCATGGCTGCTGACTTCAGTCCCAGGGATCCCACACCTATCGTGGGCCTACACAAGCATGCACTTGTGGCATGTGCGCGTATGCAGATATAGCATGTGCATACAAACATATACACACAGAAACTAGCAACAAATAAAATTGTATTTTATATACTTACATGGTTAATATGCCCCAGTAGCTACTATCTGAACAATGTAATTAAGAAATTGGTATTGCTTAACCATATATCCTGGATCCAGGTAAAGTCACGTCTCTAGAACCAACTTGCAAGCATTACAGGACAATCAAAGTAACCAAAAGTAAGAGGCTACAATCTCCAAAAGACAGACATGCAGATGCAGGAGTATTTTTCCCTCTCTCTACTTGCCTCACTGACTCTCTCTTCCCCCTCTTTTCCTCTCTGAACCTCCCTCTTCTCACGTACCACAGACTGGCTCTGAACCTGCTGTGTAGCCGATGACCGCCAGCTTCTGATCTACCTGTCTTACCTCTGAACACAGGCCCCGGCATGCAGCTCGAGCACTGCTGAGGATCAAGCCAGGCCTTCTGGCCGCTAGGCAGCCTCTCTCACAGCCACGCTATGGCCTTAGGAGCAGCGTCCACTCACAGCACGACGAGGGAGACGCCAAGCACAAAACAACGTACTACTGTGAAGAAGAGGAGGCGAGGCTGGAGCCCTGGTTTGAGCGGAGACCTTTCAGGACATGTTCAGTTGCCAACTATGATCCAAAGAGCCATGCCTAAGGAATGAGGACCGTGCACTTTCTTCAAAAGCTAAACAAAACCGTTGATGCTGTCTCAAGTCATAAGCTAAGTGACCAGCCTGCGAGAGAACAGGAGCACAGTAACCCTGGCAAGCTGAGATGGAAGACAGGACTTTGCGGATTTGAAGGAGTAGCTGCTGTGCAGCTTTGGGTCTGGAGGCCGGGGCTACGGGCATGTACTACTGTACACAGATCGGGAGGCAGCGCCGCGCACTCACCATTCTGCAGTCCCATCCAGAGCTGCTTGTGGTCTTTTTTCTGCATTTCGTTGATCACTTGACTTTTATGCTTTAAGGCGTCAGCCTCTTTCATACACGACATAAAGTGAGCCTCAACCGCATCCTTGGAGGGACAGTGTAGAAGGTCCTTTTCTGGAAAACTCTATCAAAGGAAACACAAAGTATGCAGACATAAATTAGCTTCTCAGGAGAACTACATTTCCCTGCTCACCTGTGTTCACAGCATGCCATATTTCGTTATCATGATAGCTACAAATATTTTAAAAATTAATTTAATAAGTACTGCCCATTTGACACAATCTGTACTGTTCTCAATAATGCTCATCTGTGAAGTTATCTTTTGTATGTTCCTAAGCATGTCACATGTATGACACCTATAACTGACAGCAGCAATCACAAATGCGTGGCCTTTGGAACCAGAAGAAGGCCCAGCTCAATCTAGGGAGGCTTTGACATCCTCAATGATAGGAACTTAGGAGACAAGGAAGGGCAGCAATGGAACAGAGAACTGGGCTCCGTATACAGCCAAGGCAGCTGAAGGATGGATGGACATACCGCAGTGACAGATGCCGCCACGGCCTCCTGGCGAGGCTCGCCCCCACCGTGAGGCGTCTCTTTCACATTGACCCAAGTGAGGGTAAAAGACCGCAGTGACATTACAAACAGACTCTTGATCCGCTACAACTCCATCTTTCCCAATGTGCATCAGCCACTGTGCACACGTACATATCGTCCTGATCCAAACAAACTCACAGACGAGTGTGGTACCATGTTCACTCTCGTTTATTTTCCAAATTGAAAGCAAGGCAAAGTAAATTTAATTTCACTTTGACAGGATACTCAGGAAGATTCCTTTAGAAATCGGACCATCTGAGGTGTGGGGTGTCTTCTCAGTACTATGCACACACACTCCCTACCACATTCTACGGGCCAAAGCCAGGACTTTGTGTGTTCTACCATGCACTACATTCTTAGAGCCTCCTTTTAATGATTATGACTGCGTTAATTAGAATATTCACTGACTGACTGCAATGTATCTAGATGGGTTTATAAGTAACTGAACAGCATTAAATCAAAGCACTACTTACAAGTAAGTGAAAAAAATCAATCTATTGGCAATACCACAAGATTGAGACTACTAAAAACTACTAAGCAATAAACTTTCATGTCATATAAGAATCAAATATCTTATTAGACATGAGCTCTCACTGTTGGGTTACCATTATCTCTAGTAGAAGACACAGCTTTTAGAATGAAAAATATAAAGTCATAGTTTATACATTTACATTAATAAAAATAAAAAGTTTCCCAAAATTACTTTGGTATACATAAAAGGGCTGGGAGCGAAGGGCATTTTTCTTCTAATGTATTATTTTTCAAGAAAAGAAAGAATACATTGAGAAAAGTAATTCCATGCCTGTTATACTTGGAGGTTCAGGCGGCAGAGGCAAGAGGGATGGAAACCCAAGGCCAGCGTGGGCTATGCAAACGTATACCCCACCCCTGTGCCTCCCCACCCACGACCCAAAAGCCGACAGCAGTTAAATGTCAGACATGGGGACGCTGCCTGTAATTTCAACATTTGAGGACCATGAATTCAAAGTCATTGGTTTTGCAGTTTGCAGGCCAACCAAAGTCTTAACAAAGTCTTAACAAAACCCTGTCTTAAAATACAAAAGAAAAAATGAAAATGTGCCAATGCTAACATTAAGTGTATCAGACACCAAGTAATGTTAACTTTCTCATTTTTTTTTTTTTTAAGATTCTAATTCTGCCTACAAGTTTAGCTTTAACCAATCTATAGGATATTTTTTCTCATCATGTTTCCTAGGTCCTATCTGTCTACTCTTTAGAGACTCCCGTAGAATAACTTCGCTCATCCTCCCCGCTTAGGAGCATTCCACAGACATTCTTCCCACTGAGAACACCTATCTAAAGCCAAACATAAACTCCAAACTCAGCTTCTCTTTGGCTACAACTCTTACGATCTATCACCACAAATTCACATAAGCCTTTTAGGTGTGTGCTAGCTCTCTAACTGGGAGGCTCCTCCTCAGCAGCTTTCTAATACAGTCTAGTACCTCCTGCCCAGGGTATGGTGCCACCCACGGGGGATGGCGGGTGGAGCCTCTAGTCAGCCAACAATCAAGGTAATCCCCAACATACTTGTGCACAGCCATCTTGACCAGGGCAATCCTTCAACTCCGACCCCCTCTCTGTTGTCTCCAGGCGGCCACAAGTCAGTAGTTTAAGCTAACAAGGGCACATGTCTAGAATTCTACAGCGTTAAGGGTTTTGAACTGAGAGTCACAGTGACCTTCCAAAATTTAAGACCTTTTAGGATATAACCAAAGTCATCAAGAATCTGCTAACCTGCCCCACCCTCCAACTTTATTACACACACACACACACACACACACACACACACACACACACACACACACACACCCTGCTCCAAACACTCAAGTAGCTCCATTGTCCACATTTCTTTCAGTTCTTCCAGCAATACCTCTCATCTGTCTTCACACCAACCATCTGAACATTCCTTTCTCCTTGTCTATCACTTACACATCTGATGCTCAGCCTCAGCCTCAGCCTGGGGGTCATCCAGGACACTTCCCCTTTCACCCACCAAGTGGAGGTTGAGTTTACCCTGTCTCTACACTGGACTCTGTAGTAATAATTCTGGCCAGAACTATAATGCCTGTTAACATACCTGGTAATAGAACTCCTATAGTCTATAAACCAGAGAAAATGACCTCACTTCTCAGTATCTTTCTTAAATAAGTCAAATTATTTATGATTCATACATAATAGGAAGTTTTAGTTAGATGAATTTTGAATAGCTATCAACCAACCAAACAAGATAGAGAACATTGCAAAAGATAAACAACCACATCCCCTCATTCCTCCCCAAACGTTAACTGCAACTACTATTCCCTCCCCACCCTGAAGTTTACTAGAAGTCATCTCATGTCCTGAGCAGCAGGCTCCCTCTGCCCTACTCCCACAACCACTCACATGACCTGATTTTTAGCACCAGTTTTGTCTATAATAACATCTCACAAATAAGGTCATGTATGAAACAGTGTGACTGACTGCACACATCAGAATCCTTTCTGTTACTAAGGTGTCCGAGGAGGACTACTGTGTTTAATCTGGAAACCCCATTGCTAGCATGATTATTTCCAATTTTTACTTGGCTAATAGGGCTGCTGAGAACAGTAATATGCGAGGGTCCTAGCAGACATTTTCGTCTTTGTCAATACACAGCTACAAACGGCAATGCTGTCCACAGAGATCTATCTGTATGTATAATGGCATTTGAGCACTGCTGAACTACTTTCTTGCAGTGACAGGGCAGTGTTGGGCTCTCATCAGCAACCTTCCCAGCTCTGGGCTCAATGTCACGGGTATCAATCATCAGCCTTCTTCATTTCAGTCATCCTAGGATGTGTAATCTCACTCTCTGGTTTTCATTTACATTTCCCTGATGACTAAAGATGACAGGCACCTTTCACGTATTTATTGGTAATTCATAAGTTCTGCGAACTTTCTGTATAAATCGTTTGCATTTGTTCCAAAGCAAGTGACCCATGAGGTAAGAGGATGAGCATTAAGGGGAGTGTGTGTACATATGCAAATATCATCCATGAGAACGAGCAGGTGCATGCAGCATTCTGTACGCAGCTGAACAGATCTCAGGAGCAACGGAGATGTCCGAAGCCTCCATGTTAGAAACATTCATGTGGGCAGCCACACTCACAAACACCAGCCAGCCATCACAACCTCTGGCTCCAAATAGCGCCCACAGCCTCCCAGCTGACATGTCCAACCTTTGGTTGTTTTCAACTTGAACTGCCTTCCTTACTGCGGCCTTTACATACCTCTTAGCCACTTGCCTGAGTAAAACTGTGCTGCAGAAAGGCTTTGGACTTATCCCTGAAAGTCCTGTGGTTTTTAACTACACAATTTTAAAAAACAGTGGGGTTTTCGTCTGTTTGTTTTGTTTTGAGGAAAGCATGCTGGACTGTAGCAGACCTGCTTATATAAAGGGCAGGGTCAGGTGTCCTTGTCTTCTTCTTGATTCAAATCAATCATTTAGGGGTCTGAAGAGATGGCTCAGTGGTCAAGAGATGGCTCTGCTGTTCTTGCAGAGGACCCAGGCTGGGTTCTCAGAATCCAAATGGCTGCTCATAACCATCTGTAAGTCTAGTTCTGAAAGCCGTGACACTTCTCTGGCCTCTCCAGGCAGCAAACAACACACATTCATTCAGGCAAAATATTCATTCACATAGAGTAAGTCTTAACTCTTTTTCATTTTAGATTCGTTTGCTTGTTTATTTAATGTATATGAGTATGCTTCTCTTCAGACACACCAGAAGAGGGCACCAGATCCCATTACAGGTGGTTGTGAGTCACCATGTGGTTGCTGGGAATTGAACTCAGGACCTCTGGAAGAGCAGTCAGTGCTCTTAACTGCTGAGCCGTCTCTCCAGCTCCAAAAACCATTTTTAAAACAAACATCATTTAGAAAGACTTCTGCCGTGCTGGCTGCTGGTCAAACTGGGTAAGCTGTCTTTACCCTCAGCCTGCTTGGCTTCTCCTGGCACTGCTTACTGAACCCCTTTCTTTCCTCTACTGATTCTGCTGTGCGGCTTTTCTACTTTATTTGGCTAATGTAATGGATTACACTGATTGATGACTGAGTGTTGAATCAATCCTGTATTCATGGGATAAACTCAGCAATGTGTGTATTGTTCTTTTCTAGCTACTGCTGGCTTCATTTTGCTAATTTTATTGAAGACTTTTATATCCATATCCATAAAAGATATTGAGCTGCAATTTACTTTCAATTTCTTTAATAATATTTGGGTCAGTTATAACCTCTAAAACAGGCTCTAAAATAGGCTGAAGTGTCTTTACTGTGAGTGTCTTTGTGTCCTTCAATCGTATATCCCAAACTCCTAGAGCAGCGCTGGTAGTGCGCAGCAGGATCTCAGTATTTACTGTGTGAGTGCTTACGCTTTAACACACACAGGGCCACACTAAAGCTTTTTCTTTCAGTTGCTGAAAAACCCAAGGGGCAGGCAGATGGGGTCAGCGGGAAGAAAGCAGACAGAGGCTCCTATGTTAGCGACTGCAGACGCGGGGACCTGACTGCAGTGCTGTGGGACTGTGAGAAGTCACACAGCATTTGTAAAAACATCCTGGATAGGAAGGAAACAGCCAAACAAAATCAAGAGCAGAAAACCACGTGGCGGCCATGGAAGGCGATAATGCTTATGCCATGTGCAGCAGCAGGTTAATCTGATGAGATGGAAACCAACCGGGAGGCTCAGTGGGTAGGAAGGAGCACTCACTGCTCTGGGAGGGGAGGACCGGAGAGCAGGTCCATAACCATACCAGAAAGCTCCCACACCCTACAACTCTAGTTCTAAGGGGCCCACACCCTCTTCTGTGCTGCACCTACACACACACACACACACACACACACACAAGTACACACAGACACACATAAATAAAATTTTAAAAATTAAAAAGAAAAATGAAATGTGCCTGTTTTAATGCGGTCCCATCACACTTGCTATAAAAGTCAGGCCTATTTAGCAGGCTGCTATAGTAACCACACTGGACATCCGCCCTGGAAGCGTGGTGGCTATGACTTTTCCGGACTATTAATTATAGCAAATTGTTAAAATTTAAGCCTGGGATTATTCTGCATTTCTAAAACCAAGAGGCCAGGCTTGTTAGGCAACACTGATCTCTGTGTCTGTTTGCCTTGGTCTTATTTTCACAGCACCCTAACTGCCCACTGGACACACCATGGCTAGTGAAACTCATGTACACTAGTAGGATGGTGGCTCCACACGGACAGTTGTGGGGTAACTAAAACCTAGAAGCACACTGCTTTGCAAAGCGCCGTAACGTGTACAGGGAATACACATGGCCAACAAATAAAGTCTGCAGGAGAAGCACCCTGAGAAGGATGGCCGGGCCGGCGTCTGTAGGAGCTGACTGAGGACCACCTTCTCAAGCTCCTCAGGCCTCTCCGCTGCCCACTGCCATTTGAGAGCCACTCACTAGTGGTAACGCAAGATGTACTTCAGACTCCGACATGTCTGCCATGAGAGGAGGCGGGGTGGAGCACAGGGAAAGGGGAGGAGACCAGGATGGGGAATTTTAAATTTTACTTTTACTCCTTCTTCTTAAGGTGGATTTCATTATTGTACTCAAACTCCTTATGAAGCCCAAGCCTTAGCCTTTTGTACCTCTGCCTCCTGGGCACCAGAGCCACTCCGTGTGTCACCTATGCTCAGCTGTGACAAGTGCTGTTCAATTAGTAAGACAAAATCATGCAACATGGAATTTACATGGTTTCAAAGCTACAAGGAATTGTGTCTCAAAACAGAGGCTCACAAAATCTTTAGACTTCTATCAACGTAGGAACTTCTCAACTGTACCAGTTATCCGAATCTCTACTCTCATGCCCATATGTACACCTGGGAACTTGACTGTTTTGTAAATATAACTGTATTATATATAGATTATATATTACAACCTGTTATTAGTCTAAGCCATAGATTATTCAGCTCTAAAAAAGAAAAGATGTTTATACATTAAATGGTTTCCTCAAAAACTTGGAAGAAACTGGGACTATGTTAGGGCAGAGGGAGCAGCCGTGGGAGCTATCCTAAAGCACAAGGTTACTGAGAAAGCGCCTGCAACCCCGCCCGCACAAGGGTTGGCTAAGCAGGACAATCACTGAGTCTGAGGCTAACCTAAACCACATAGTAACTTTCTGGCCAGCAAGAGCTACAAAGTGAGATCATGTCTTAAGAAAAGGAGAAATAAATAATTTCCTTGAAAAAAATCTACTCTATTAAGAACCGCAAGTAAAACAAACAGGAATGGCTATTTAAACTATACCTTGAAATGTACTGTGATGTTCCAAGGAAGAGCTGAACTTGATGCAAGTAGATCAAATAGTAAACCAATTGGATAATGCCTAAAAATGAAAGGTATATCTTAAAGAGAGAAAAATACATAAATTTGTAACTAAAATCCCCAAACCAATTTCCAGCACACCTTACCGCACGCTGCCACAGGCTTTACCGGCTCACCACAGAAAGAGAGCTGCGCGGCTGGCTACGGCCGGCAGTACACACGGTCAGTACACTCAGTACACACGCTCCCAACAGCTGCTGGGCATTTTTCTTCTAAACTTTCCATTTCCAACAGCAGTTTCAAGTACTCACGGGAATCTTATCATCTGCTGTAGTTAAATTATCATCCAACTACTTCTAAGAGGGACCTATTCTTTGTAAGTTTATTTAAACACAAAAATATCTTGTTTACGTTAGACAATTCTATTATGCAGCTCTGGTGGATCAGCTACTATCTTAACCACACTGCCTCAAACACACAGCAATCAATCCACCTCTAACTACCTCTAACTCCTATCTACCTCTAACTTCTAAATGCTGGGATTACAGATGTGTACAACCACATCTGGCTTTCAGCGTAACTGTTTTGTTCTGTTTTTGAGATGGTATCTTCCATAGTTTAGGCTAGACTTGAACTCCTGGTCCAATTACCTTGAGAGATGTGTTGCTAAAGCCAGTTTCTGTTTTTTTTTTTTTCTAAATTAACTTTTGTTTATTTATTTTTACAATGTATGAGTGTTTTATCTTCAAGAATGTCTGTGGACCACATGCATGTAGTGTCCTCAGAGGCCAGAAGAGGACATCAGATCTCTTGGGACTGGAATTAGAGATAGCTGTGAGCCACCATGTGAATGCTGAGAACTAAACCCAGGTCCTCTGCAAGAGCACACAGTGCTCTTAACCAATAAGCCATCTGTCCAGCCCTTGCTTTTTGTTTTCAAAATTTAGAAATTTCTAAGTGTACATTCACCTAAAGAGCATGAAATCCCCCTGGTCTGTGATAATATTATGTTTGTATGTAAATGTCCAGTCTTTCAACTATACAGTTACAGAATCTTAATACAGATTCGGGATATTTATTACAAAAAATCGAAACCCTCTAGGCATGGTTGAACTTGTCCATAATACCCAGCATTCAGGAAGTGGAGGCAGGATCCAGAATTCAATGGTTAATGTCAGCAACATAGCAGGTCTGACACCAACCAGGGCTACGTGTAACCCTGCATTCAGTGAATGGGTAGATGGATGGGTGGATGGATGGATGGGTGGATGAAGAAGGGAGGGAGGGAGGGAGGGAAGGAGGGAAGGAGAGAGGGAAAAATAAATGCTTCTTATGCAGAAAAATCACCACATTGAAGATTCACAAGTTATTTTTAATTGAGTAGATCAAGGGCAACACCAACCAAAACCCCAAGTAATTAGATGTACTTGCCTAGTTACAGCCTGAGTCTGATGTCCAGTACTACCGCTGACCCTGAAAAGGCCCATTTTACAAAATAATTTTTAAACCCAAAACTCACAACGTTACAAAAATGAAAAGCTAAAAACAAAAAATGGAGATGAGGGAGTAACGTCCACATTATTTGCAAACGGTGAAGAGCATCCCGCGTTCTCAAAGCACAGCATGTGAGTGTGCACTGGCCATCTCTGCAATGCGCTCTCAGTCACTGCAGCCTGTCTAAGTCTAAGGTCAGCAGTGTGAGTTTGTTTTTCAATTCAGAAGTCAGTTTTAACTTCTTACTTCCACAGTCCCATTCTGAAAATTGTTTATACAATATTTAAAAATCACATTAGATATATGCTTATCTTACAATTACCAAAACAAAAGAACTCTCTCAATTGTTTACTCAAATGTTGAAGATCTAATTCACTTTCTTTCTTCTCCTCATTCTCTCTCCCTGCAGCACTGGGAGTTAAACCCAGTGTTCTCCTATTGAGCAGCAAACGCGGTCTCATGTTACCTATTAACATGATTTACTGCCACAGGAGTCTTCAGAGAATATACGGCTGTTCTCTGAGGATAGAAACAGTATGCAAGTATCACATACACGTGATGAGGACTTGCTTCAGTGATACCAAACTTCACTCCTTAAACCGCAGTGTTAGAGCACCCTCTGCTGTCTGGTTAAATCATTCCATAATGTGCAGTTCAGATGGATCAACACTTCTGTTTCTCAGATAACTTAAAGTTAGCAACACAAATGCACGGGGGCTGGGGCTGGGAGCCAGGAAAAAAATAAAGCACTTGTAGCCTTCAAGACTATGACCTAGAACCTAGCTATGCACCAATAACATCTCTTTCGTTTTTGAGACAGGGTCTCTCTAACTGTCCTGGAACTCACTCTGTATACCAGGCCGCCTGTAACTCAGAGCTCCGCCTGCCCCTGCTAGGATTCCAAACATGGCCATTATGCCAGGCTTATGCCTTAACTTATTGGACATTCTGTGTGTCTACTACTTTTCTTAAATAGCTTTTTTGTAATCTGGGTAAATTAAAATAAGCAACTAGAATATTTGTAATTTTTTACAAATTTCTAATTTTTTATAATTTGTAATTTTCAAATTTCATTTAAATGGCCTTGCTCAACATCTTTCTGCATCCAACTGCATGCAAACATGAATGCAGGATCCCAGTGTATTTCAACCTCTTCCACAGCCTCTCTCTGTAACTTTTCTACTTTAAATATTTTGGAAATACAATAAATAAGACTCAATAACAGAAAATATCAAAACCTTATCTGCACATGGATAAACCCAAATCTAGGAGTTTTGAAGAATCTTTAAAAATAGCACAGAAGCCAGGGTATGGGGCTGGAGAGATAATCTCTGCATTTAAGCACACGTACTGGGGTTGGAAAGATCGCTGCCAACTCAGCAGAATAAAGCGCTTGCTCTTGCAGAGGACCCAGGTTCGATTCCCAGCACTGAAAGTGTGGCTCAAAACCACCTGTAACTCTAGTTCCAGGGGATCCAAGACTGTGTCCTCCCCCACAAGGCCACACAAGACTCTCTTCTGACCTATATGGACATCACACATCCACACCAACGAAACAAAACATCCTGATCTTTCAGAGATTCCCAAGATCAATTCCCAGCGTCCGCACAGAGTGAGTCCTAGCCACTGCCACTCTTGTGGCAGGGTATCTATCTGCTGCTTTCCTTCTCTGTCCTCCACGGGCAGGCACCTGTACTCACCCGCACATGCCAACACACACGGCATACACAAAATTAAAAAACAATCTTTTTAACAAAGAAAATACATTAATACATCATCCAATCATCCATCCATTCATCCAAACAGAAGGCAGGTCTCCCCCCTTTCTAGGAAGGTTTAAATGACAAATGTCACCCAACATTAGGTATTCGAACACTGGGTCCCCATCTCTAATGGCACTGTTTGGGAAGGCAGAGGTTTTTTTTTTTTTTCTTTCTGCTGTGTTTGTGGGGAGTGAGGGAGTGGAGTGGAGTGGGGTAGAGTTGAGGACAAGGACAGGGTCTCATATAGATTAGGCCCAATTCATTATGTGACCACTGATGACAAACATCTGATCCTCTGGCCTCCACATCTGAGTGCTGGGATTGCAGGTGTGCCGCACAATGCCTGGTTTCTGACATGTTAAGAGACTGAATCTGGGGCTTGGAACATGCTGAACAAGGCAGACTATTGTCTACAAAGCATTGTTTTTTGTTTGTTTGTTTGTTTGTTTGTTTTTGAGAGAGGGTCCTGCTGTATGGTGCTGGCTTTCCTGGTATGATGTATTCTAGGGCAGGCTCTAAGTGGCAGTTCCCTGCTTCAGCCTCCTGAATGCTGGGATTACAGCTACCTTGACTGGCCTTCTTTCTTTGTAGAACTTTCCACAACGGTTGTAGGAAACTATACCTTCTTAAAACTAGCATACACTTAGTGCTTAATGAAGAAGAAAAGTTCACTCACCATTTCAGGGGTGTGCCTTCATATTCAAACCATATCTCACTAACATCTTCTTGTCTCAGAACCTTCTGAAAGTGCTTTTTCACTTTGTCAGTAACCAACGTCAAATAGCTGACTCTTGGCAAAAGCAACTGAAATGAAAATTTGAAAAGCCTTATTTACTTACTCTTTATTGCTTCAAAACAAAGATATTAAATAAGTCTTTAAATAGTAAGGGAAACAGTTGTGTTCTTTGTATTACTTTGACTAGTTAATCCCAAATAATCTGCTTCTTATAGCAACTAAAAGCTAGAGGTTAAAAGAGTAAATGTTTCTAATTGGGTTATAACTTCTAAGTAGAGCTAAGGAAAGAGATATTTATAATTGAAACAAATCTATAATTTTTCCTTATCACTTTATATAATACATAATTGCATGTCATACTAATTAAGATATTAAGTAGTTCTATCAAATTTATTGTAAAGTAGTATCACCTCTTTTACATGGAACTTAAATGTTTAATGATATTAAAATATCATTTATAATATTTTAATAATATAGCAGCTATGGCAAAGATACAATAGACCCTTTTGAAATTAAAGCACCAATACACACTGAAGGATACACAAAATCACAGGGGTATAGCAAACCAGCCCTCTTTTAAAATTATAATCTATTGGTGTAAAATACATGTGTGTAGTGGTTGGCTTTGCCAACTCAACACCAGCTGGAATTACTTGGCAGGAGTGTCCATGAGGATCTGTCTACACAGAGCTGGCTTGTAGGTGTGGTTACCGGATGTCCCCTGGACTGTGCTAACTGATGGGGGGACACCATCTCCTGGGTTCAGGTTCTGGGCTGGATAACGGTGGAGGAGGGCAGTGAGTAGTGAGCATTCGTGGACTCATGCCTGTCTGTTCTTCACTGTGGGTGCTCATGCCTGTCTGTTCTTCACTGTGGGTGCTCATGCCTGTCTGTTCTTCACTGTGGGACTCATGCCTGTCTTTTCGTCACTGTGGGACTCATGCCTGTCTGTTCTTCACTGTGGGTGCTCATGCCTGTCTGTTCTTCACTGTGGGACTCATGCCTGTCTTTTCGTCACTGTGGGACTCATGCCTGTCTGTTCTTCACTGTGGGACTCATGCCTGTCTGTTCTTCACTGTGGGTGCTCATGCCTGTCTGTTCTTCACTGTGGGACTCATGCCTGTCTGTTCGTCACTGTGGGACTCATGCCTGTCTGTACTTCACTGTGGGTGCTCATGCCTGTCTGTTCGTCACTGTGGGACTCATGCCTGTCTGTTTGTCACTGTGGGACTCATGCCTGTCTGTTCTTCACTGTGGGTGTGCTGGAACTAGGCGCTTCACCCTCTCCTGCCTCAACTGCCAAGCAAAAGTGGACTGTAACCTGAAACTAAACACACAACAGTGAATTACTTATTTAGAAATAATTCCCTAAGCTGCCTTTGTCAGAGTAACTTATCGTACCAAAAGATAATGAAATTAGCATAGTAAACTAAGAATTTTCAGGCAGGTGTGATGGCCCATGCTTTTAGCTCCAGTACTCCAGTACTCAGGAGGCAGAGGCAGAGGCAGGTGGATGTCTTTAAGTTCAAAGCTAGCCTGAGGCTTTACAGTGAGACTTTTTCTCAAAAGAGAGAAAGAAGGAAGGGAATAGGAGAGGGAAAGAAGAAAAGGGCGTGGGGTGGGGGGTGGGGAGGAAGGGATCAGGGCTCAGCATGGAGCCTTGAATCTGTGTTTCCAAGGAGTGAAGAGAGGGCTCCGTGCCTAAGAATGCTTTACTGCTCTTACAGAGCACGGGGTTTCCTTCCCAACTCCCACATGACGGCTGGCTGGCTGTAACTCCAGTTATACAGGACCCTCTTCCTGACCTCTAAGGCCTCCTGCACAAGTGGCACACATATACACACATAGACACACAAAATAAAATGAAATAAAAATTTAGAAAAAAAATTCTAGTACTGGGCACAGAGGCCAAGGCGAGAGGATTACACACTCAAAGTCTGTAATACAGTCCTTCGCACAGTCACTCTTTTCATTAGTATTTACTTGTATGTGGTGTGTGCGGGAGCCTCCAGAAGAGGGTGCAGGACCCCCGGGAGCTGGAGTTAAGGATGGTTATGCCCCATCTGCCATGGATGCTAGAAATGCAACTGAGGACCTCTGGAAGAGCAACAAGCACTCTTAACTGCTGAGCCATCTTACTGACCCATTGACTGATGTGTGTTTGCATGAGACAGACAGACAGACAGACAGACACACAGACAGACGTGTATAAGTGTGTGTGTTGTGTGTGGTGTGGTTGTGTGTCTGGTAAGTGTGATCGTGGTGTGTCTGTTAGGGGGTGTCTGTGGTCTGTGTGTGTCTGTAGTATATGTGTATCTCTGGTGTGTGTGGTGTGTCTGTGGTCTCTGTAGTGTATGAGTGTGTATTTATATACAACCAAAAATAAATGCTTACCAGTCTGTCCACAGTGAATGTACACATGCACAAACACACACATTTTTTTTCCATTTAGATATTTGGAGGCTAGGAACTGAACCTATAGCCTCTCCTCTAAATGCTAAGAAAATATTCTACCACTCAACTATACTCCACACCCCAATGTTCTACTAAACATGCCAGGTCATAACATGCTATGATCATATAGTAGGTCATTAGGTCACATTTAACATTAAGTCATGTGAAGAGGTTTTATTAGTGTATATGTATTCATAAGTCCATTAATTAACATATTTGACTAATTGCTTGGAATCATCTGAATATTTAAAAATCCAATGTGGGGTTAAAAGCACTGGCTGCTTTTGCAGAGGACCTGGGTTCATTTCCCACCACCCACATGACCGATCACAGCTGTGTACAACTCTAGTTCCAGAGGATCTAGGGCCTTCTTCTGACTTCCTCAGGTGGTACAATCATGTAGCATCCTTAAATGAGGGGAAAATACCCATACCCATAAAGTAAGTAAAACTTAAAAAACTAGTTTCCTATTAAAACACAGCACATTGCTTCAGATTCCGCTATGAGGTGTGCTATGGTAGGCACTGACATTCTAAGCCTGTGCTCTGTTGTGGAGACACCCTGATTCCACTCTTTATAGATGACTACATGTACACCACAAGGAACGCATAACAGTATGTCTAAAGTAAGTGTGTGTGTGTGTGTGCGTGTGCGTGTGTGAACTAAGGGCAGCAAGATCAGAGGGATTTATATATCTTGGAGAATTGCTATTGTTTATGTGTATGTACAGGTGCTTTTGAAGGGCAGAGCTGGAGCTTATAGGGGTTGTACACTGTCAATGTGGACACTGGGACCCTGGGTCTCTCCAAGAGCAGCATGTGTACTTCTCTGCTTAGCTGCCTCTCAAGCCTCATTTACAGTGTATCAGGTGCATGTGCACATACATGCAGCCACACAGATCAATGTCAGCTGTCTTCTTCCTTATTTGTTTTAAAGAGTTTATATGTACGAGTGTCTTGCCTGCATGTATGCCTAGTACCCACAATGCCTACTCCCCAAGGGGACCAGAGGGTGTCAGCTCCCCTGGCACCCGGGTCACAGATGGTTGAGGTGCTACGTGGGTGTTTAGAACTGACCAGGGTTCTCTGCCAGTGCAGCAAGGCTCTAAGCGCTGAGCCATCTCTGCAGCCACTGTCTGCCTCACTACGCCACTAAATCCGGAGCTTACTGGCTGCAAGGCGGGGCTGGCTGGCCAGCGGGCCCTAGAGACCTGTCCCCCCTCCCCAGAGCCCACACGATGGCACGTGGCAGTTTTCATGTGGGACCTGGGGAGCTTAATTCGGGTTGTCACACTTACATGGTAAGCACGTGGCCAGCCAAGTAACCATCCTAGTCTTCTACTGAAAAGTAAGGGTGAGGGGAGGAGGTGGTCCGGGAGGAGAGAAGAGAGGGGAGTCTGCGCCAGGATGTATCATATGAGAGAAGAATACAAAAAAGAAAAAGAAAGAGAAACAAAGGAAGGAAGGAAGGGTGGAAAAATATCGAAAAGTGACAGCCTCCAGGTTCTAAAGCCTTTCTCTTTTAAGTACCAGACAGAGTTACAGATGCCTTTGAGACTTACATAGTAGGGCTCCGCTTCTCTCTCGGTTATCTCATCCTGATAGAGGGTGAAGCAAGTTGGAACTCGTCCAAACCACACATCTCGAAGCACATCTTTGTCATCTGTCATTCTTCCAGTGGGTAAAGTAGTACATATAGGCTAAGCTCTTTCTCCAACCAAAGTCAACTGGAAACAAAAAAAAGAGCACGAGTCAGACCCTTCCGAGAGTGAAAACATTTCATAGGCAAAAGGAACACCAAAACAACTTCACCTAAAGAAAGGGCAGAGCGGGGTGTGGGCAGGCCTCACTGATACACACCCTTAATTCCAGCACTTGGACGCAGAGGCAGAGGCAGGTGATTTCTCTAAGTACGAGGCCAGGATGGTCTACATAGTGAGTTGGGGGGAATGGGGGGGGAGAGAGAGAGAGAGAGAGAAGGAGAGGAGGTAAGGGGTAGGGAGGTAAAACACAATCTCAAAAATGTCTGTGTGTGTACACATGTGTGCATGTGTGTGTGTGTGTGTGTGTGTGTAGCTAATTACATATTCAAGTCATAAGCAGTATGAGCCACATCAGAATAGAAACTATATTTCTGCAAAATGTTTTTGAATTGTTCTTTCTGTGCCTCCTTTCTTACAAACTGCAGTCAGTTCTCGTAACTCCTGCCAGCCCCCTCTCAGTTTTTAGCTCAGCCTCTTCAAAGGTCCCCCAGCCATTCCTCCCTCAGCCCCTCAGCAGTCTGCGGAGCAGCCCTCTCCCCGGCCCCACTTGGCTTCTCCGGACTCAGCTGTCACCAACTGTCTAGCCACTCTGCTGGCCTTTCTCCCGGCTCCTGCCACTATGGCGCGGCCTCCCGTGGCCGGCAGGCTCCCGCTCTCCTCTGCTCAGGCTCTTTTCCGCACTGTCTTCTCTCCTTCAGCCCCTCTCAAGCCTCCTTCCTAAACCCACTGTCTTCTCTGACCTTACTCTCCTGTCCCCTCGACCAACCCTCCCTGCCCTCTCTCAGCCTCTTCTCTGCTTCTTTATATCCTCTCCTATTCCTAGAAGTCAGGAGGCTACCAAAACCAAAGGCCATGGGTCAAACGGTTCTCTTAAAGGGCCAGGTACACAACAGAAATCACGACACATACTTCTCTTTCAAGCCCAGTAGAATCTTACCACTCACCTAAAAGATAGCCTTGTACCTGTGTCCTATGATCTTAATCTAATTTCAGAAGATTATTCACATAAGGACACTTGCCCCATTCAATGTATTTAACCTCTCCTACCAAGCATCTCATTCCTCCTGAAAAAATAAAAAGAATATTTGCTTCGAGCTGCAGAGGAGGTCAGCTGATAGCGTATACCAATCAAGAACTGGGGTTGGTGGTGCCAGCCTATAAACCTCATGGGCTCAGCCTGGGCCACATGAACCCCTGCCAAACAAACAAACAAACAAGCAAGCAAGCAGCAAACAAACAACAACAACAAAAAGCTCTTTATTAAGCCTATTGCCCTTCCTAAATTTCATCAGAGCCATAATTTGGCCCCACCAATATTTCCAGTCCCACTGATTACGACTCCGTCCTGTAGCCCTCCCTCAATAAGACCCAACCCCTAAGTATCTAGTCGCTGTGCTCCAACTCCCCAGCCTAGTATTTACGCTGCTTTTCTCCAGTTCTTACTCACATTGTAAGTAACTAACGGTCCTCAGCCCCAGTGAAATATTTCTCCAACTCATAACTCCCTACTTCACAGGGTAGCGCTAACTATGCACATGAGGACAGTCTCGGGATCAGGGAAGAACAATGTGCATGATTTCTGGGACAGCCCAGTGTCTGCCACGCTCACACTCCATGCCGCCTGTGTACATGATGAGCACACACTGCTGAGAATGCATAGAGCAACCCAAAGGAAGTGCACCTGTGTGTTAAGGGTCAATACAATACCAATACAGTACTGGGCAGTTAATTCATAATTTAGTATAATGTATAATGAAAAAGCCTAAATCACTGCATGGCTCCCTCCAAAATTATGGGCCTAGGCGGATATCAATTAAAAATTCTTTATTGTTGAGTTATTGTTTTATGCTTATGAATGTTTTGTCTACATGTATGTGTGTGCAACACATGCATTCCTGGTGCCCTGAAGATCGAGAACAGGGTGTCAGATCCCCCTGAACTGGAATTACAAGAGGTTGTGAGCCACTATGCAGATGCTAGGAACTGAGCCTGTTGCAAAAGCAACAAGTATTCTAATAGCTGAGCCATCTCTCCAGCACGTCAATTACTAACAGAGGTACATGAAAGAGCTTGTTTTCATCCTTTCTCCTGACCCATGCCAAACACTTTGTGATTGTCATCAGTTCATCCATAGTTAAAGATCAGTCAGACATAGGCCATCCACACATTCACACATCCACACATAGGCCTTAGGTGGGAAAAGGCCTGCCTTATGTCAAACTACCGGCCACTAGTCAACTCAGAATAAGGACCTTGGTACTTAGCAGTGCCTTAACTTTTATTAAATATATTCAAGTATTTTAAGCAAGTGATATACACATATGTAAATTTTATTCAGCACCACAGTGAGACTTCAAATTCAAGCATGCTTGAATTCTACACTCAAAAGAAAAATTTCTGGATGTACAAATCATTCAAATTAACTTGCTGAAAACAGGAAGCTCCTCATTACTTCCTGACTAGGTTAACAGTTGATCTTTAGAATAACTGTCCATGGAGAGATGGATCAGCAGTTCAGAATGCCTACCCATCTTCCAGAAGACATGAGGTCTTTCCAGCACCCAGCCAGGATTCCTCGCAAGCACCTGAAATTCCAGTTCCAGAAAATCCAATTCGCACTTCTGGCCTCTTTGGGCACCCACAAATATATCATAAATTCACACAAATACACACTGAAACAAATAAACATTAAAAACCTAAGTAAAATAAATTTTAAATAAATAAAATGAATAGATTTACCTGGTTATGAACTGGTGAGATGTGTCGGTGGATAAAGGCAATGATCGAGTTAGATTACTGAGAGCTATGGTGGAAGGAGAAAACGGACTGCCCTGGCTGTCCTGACCTCACATGACTACATGGCAGATGCACACATGCGCGCGCGCACACGCACCCACCCACACACCCACACACACACACACACACACACATACCTGTATCCACACAGTAATCTCAAGTTATACTACAGGGCTACAGGCATAAAGACAGCCTGGTACAGGAGTAAAAACAGTCAGGAAGAACAATAGAACACAAGATCCAGAAATAAAATGGTGAAGCCGTGTCTCCACTTAATTTTTTGACAAAGGAGGCAAAAACAAACACTGGAAGGAGGACATCCTCTCCAGCAAAGAGTGCTGGCTGTACCTGTACCTGTAGCTGTAGCAAAATGAAATTACTCTTACCCTTCACCTTGTATAAAAATCAATACATAATAGACTAAAGACCTTAATTTAAAACTGAAAACACTACAATCTGAAAGAAAACACAGGCAACACCTTTTAAATTACTGGGTTAGGAAGAACTTTCTGAACAGAACACCAACAGCACAAGAGTCAACCTCAAGTATCAAAAAGTACGGCCACCGGGAAGTGAGAAGTCTCTGTACAGCAAAGGACACAGCAACCAAAGACAGCCGGCAGAATGGGGGTTGTCACCAGTTACACTCAGACAAGGGCTAATATCCAAACTTACAAAGAACTGGAGAAATTAAACACCAAGGAAATAAAACTGCCAATTAGCAAGTGGGCAAATAAGCTTGAATATTCACTGTTCAAAAAAATGAAACTCAAGTGGCCAATAACTTTTTTTTTTTAAAAAATATGTGTTTTTTTTCCAGATTTATTAAATGAATATAAATACACTGTAGCTGTCTTCAGACACACGAGAAGAGAGCATCAGGTCCTATTTCAGATGGTTGCTGGGAATTGAACTCAGAACCTCTGGAAGAACAGTGCTTTTAAATGCTGAGTCATCTCTGCAGGGACTACAGATTAAAACTACTCTCAGAGCATCTCACCAATGGTTATCTGTCATCAATAAACATGACAACAAATGTTGTAGAGGCTGTGCAGAGAAAGGAACCTCAACCACAATTAGTGGGTACAAGACACTGCAGTGAGACACTGTTGTGAACTCAGTTTGAAAATTTCTCAAAAACTTTTGAATAGAATTATCATGTGATCTGCTATTTCATTTCTGAGTATACCCTAGCATAGAAGTGTTTGCAACCTCATCTTTATTATTGCCTTATTCAGTAGAGCAAGGAACTGAAATCAACCTCACTCCCACCAACAGACAAATGGACAAGGAAAATTGGTACATATAAAATTATATATGTATAAACACACCCCACGTATGTAAAATGGAATACCATTTGGATCTAAGAAAATGAAATCACAAAATTTGCAGGAAAATGGATGGACTTAGAATATATATAATTACGCAAGGTCACACACTCTCAGAAGAAAAAAACCCACATTTCTTACTTACACGCAGAATCTAATGTGTGTGTGTATGTGTGTGTGTGAATACACATAGGTACAGTAACATATGAAAGAGAAGGAAAAAGGCTAACATTAGGGGACCAAGCCTGGAAGCAGTACCAATTCCCACGAGCTCTCTGCTTCAGTTCCTCCCTTCAGGTTCCTGCCCTGACTTCTCTCTAACCAACTGTAACCTGGAAACAGAAAATGAAATAAACTCTTTCTACCCCAAGCTGCTCTGGTTCATCATGTTTTATCAAGAGAGTAGAAACCTAAGACACTCTAATACACTCATCTAAAATTGAATGATATAAAGTAGTTTTGGGAACCTTGAAACGTCCAGTCAACTATGACTCTTGCTCAAGCGAAAATAGCTAAAAACTTCTTAACTAACAGATTTGAAGAAAACTCGATCCAGTTGTGGAGTTTTTTTTCATGTTTGTTTCCTTTGCTTCTTGTAGTAGTGATGTCAGAAGCAGTGCCCTAGACACACTAGTCAGTACTCTACTATCTGATTTACAATTTAAATGTTCAAGAGTCACTATCAACCAGGCCTCAAGGAGGCCTGTAATTATCGCTACTCAACAGGCTGAGGCAGGAGGAAAGGCCTGGGCCAGAGTAAAGTCAAGGCCAGCATGGGAAACAGTGAAACCCTGTTGCAGAAAGAAAACTTTCCAGACAGAGCTCAGAGACAGAGTGCTTGCCTGGCAAACGTGACAGCCTACATGAAGGAGTAAGCAGTGGCCTTTGTAATCAAACAGTTGGCAGCTCCAACTCTTGCTCAAGAGAAAGTAGTCAGAGTTCCTTTATTAACACATTTATGGTCAAGTCATGAGACATAAATAGTAATTCAAGGTAGATGGAATAGTCTCTTCTTAAATTCACAAACACTGAATACTAGACCTTGGGTTCAATCCCCACTACTATCCATTCACAGACACAAACCCATGCATACACACACACACACACACAAGTCACTATCAATATTGTCCCAACCTATCTTCTCAGAAATGCAGGTAGAAAATAACTGACAATAAACAAAACCTAAAATGGCCCAAGGCCACATTAGGACCGCTCTTTCCCTCCCAATTGGGAGGAGTCTAGAGCACTATTCTAGATAGATGACCACCATGCCTGGACATGACTTCTCCCCTATCTGATGCTCAGGGCACTTGACCATGTTGCTCTTACCTTGTCATTCTCTTCTGCTTTTTCTCCTTCCTATACCAGAGCAAACAACAGCCAACCTTCTCTCCTCTAATTTCAGAGTCCCTCCTCAAAGAAGATACAAGGATGAGTTTGAGGAATGAAAAATTCCTCAAAACTCAATTACAGGCAGGGCTTTTTGCTTTGTCTTGTTTGTCTGTCTGTTTTTTAAAGAAAGGGTCTTACTATGTAGCCCTGGCTGTGTTGGAACTCACTCTAGATCAGGCTGGCCTTGAATTCAGAAAGTTCTGGGTAGGCACCACTATGCCCAGGGAGGCATGGGCTTTTTTTTTTTATTTTGTTTTTGTTTTTTTTGTTTTTTTGTTTTTCGAGACAGGGTTTCTCTGTGTAGCCCTGGCTATCCTGGAACTCACTCTGTAGACCAGGCTGGCTTCGAACTCAGAAATCCACCTGCCTCTGCCTCCCAAGTGCTGGGATTAAAGACGCGCGCCACCACTGCCCGGTGAGGCATGGGCTTTAACATCTTGTAATTCAGTCACGTTTATGAACATTCTACGTAGCTACATACACCAAGAAATAAATTAGAGGCTTATATCCTATTTGCAATTCTTCCTTTTTTGCTCTTAGTTTTTGAGACAGGGTTTCAAATTGTGGCCCCAAAAGAACTCCAACTCTCAATCTCCCTGAAGGCCCCATAGTTAGCCACATTGGCCACTGATACATTTGGAGTTCAGGGAAAGAAGCCAACTGAGCCAGGGCAGATCAGCTTAACAGAGCATGGTATTGTTGATATACATTTTGTAATCCAAACTGCCTAAGAGTTTAGTGGAATATAAACAAGGTTACTTATTACTTTAAATTATGCAGTCAATATTAATAAATGGTCACCTAGGGGCTGTGAGATGGCTCAGTAGTCAAGAAGAGCACTGTCACTCTTCTAGAGGAACTAGGTTCAACCAGGCAGATCACTACTCTCTGCAATTCTAGCTCCAAGAGATCAGATACCTCTGACCTCGACTGACACTGGAACACATGTGCACACACCCATATGCAGAGATGCATTATTATTATTATTTATTAATAACAACAATCATTAAAAAGAGGAAAGTTTACCTATAAGAATTTATGTCTCTGGTCTAATAAAACTTTAAATGTATAAGCAAAATTGATGATGCCATTTTCTACTGTCTTTAAGTTAGTTACCATGTCTTTCCTCACCTGTAAAATGGAAAACAGCCCTACCACATTAGTCACAAACAAAGCAATCAATTTATGTGGCATACAACTGTAATTTCAGCACCTAGGAAACAGGGAGCAGTACAAGTTCCTGGCCAGCCTGGGCTACATCAACAAACTATACCTTAAAAGCAAGTGGGGAGGGGCAGAAGGGACCAGGGATGTGGCTGAGTGATGATAAACACCTGATTAGTCTTCATGAGGTTCTGAGTTCAAACTCCAACACACACACAAAATGCTTCAGGAACTAAGAATAATTAAAAACATAAACATAAGTAGGAATTTTAACAATTAAAAAAAAAGTAACAACAACAACAGTGTTCCTCAGTGTTTCTATTGCTGAGACCAAACACCACGACAAAAAAGCAATTTGAGGAAGAAAAGGTTTATTCAGCTCATACTTCCACATCACTGTTCATCATGAAAGAAGTCAGGACAGGAACTCAAACATGGCAGGAACCTGGGCACAGGAACTTATGAAGAGGTCATGGAGGGTGCTGCTTACTGGCTTGCTTTCCCTGGCTTGCTCAGTCTGCTTTCTTATGAAACCCAGGACCACCATCCCGGGGATGGTACCACACACCATGGGGTGGGCCCTTCCCCACTAGTCACTACTTGAGAAAATGTCTTACAGCTGGATCTCATGGAGGCATTTCCTCAACTGAGGCTCCTTCCTCAGTCATGTCTCTAGTTCGTGACACGTTGACACAAAACCAGCCAGTACAGAAAGTTCTAAAAGCTATGCATCAAGTACACTGCTAAAATAATATTCAATATAGTCAAGCTAAAGAGATGGCTCAGCAGTTAGGAGAAGTTGAGTACTCTAGAGTTTAGTTCTCAGCACCAACAACAGTGTCTGACAAGGACCTCTAACTCCAGCCCCAGGGGACCTGATTTTACTCTCTCTCTCTCTCTCTCTCACACACACACACACACAAACGTGGTATGCACTATGACTACAGAAAACATTTAAAACCTTAGACATGCTGGGGCACTGGAGGTGCACATCTTTAACCCCAGCACTTGGGAGCCAGAGGCAGATGGATCTCTGAGGCCAGCCTGGGCTACAACATTGAGTTCCAGGACATCCAGGACTACATGAAGAAACCCCATCTCAAAAACAACAACAACAACAACAACAAAAAACCCAACAAAACAAACAAAAAAACCCCCAAAAACCAAAACAAAAAAAAAAACACCTATAAAACCTTAGTCCTTAACAGGACATGGCAGGAAGGGCAATCCCCACTGCTAGCTGCGCCCCCTCCGTGCCCATGCACACGCTGGTATGCCCCCTCCGTGCCCATGCACACGCTGGTATGCCCCCTCCGTGCCCGTGCGCGCGCTGGTGTGCCCCCTCCGTGCCCGTGCGCGCGCTGGTGTGCCCCTCTCTGCTCTACCTCCCAACTTGGCGCACCACTCAGTGCCCGTCTCTAAAACCCTCTCTTCTACGCACGGATGGGCAGATCATCCCCCGTCCTTCACGGACGCACCATTACTTCTCATCTTCTACAGAACTGACAAGCTTGTACAGCTGTCACCTTCAGTGACATTAATGCACTTCCTTGGGGGAGAGAACTGTATGTCGCATACCATGTTCCCCCTGACACCTGGAGCACTGTATGGAACACAGCAGGTACAAATCTATCGTCTGCATCATTTAGCTTCTTTAGAAAGAGTACATGAGCCTGCCAAATTATGTGAAAGAATGAGAAAAAGTCAGACGAGCATGTGTGGGAATGGGGTGTTGAAGGGGGTGTTGTATCCTGAGAGGGTGGGGCAGAGGCACAGCTCAAACGCACTTTGTGGCATAGGCTTGCCTTCAATTTCCCATCCTTCTGCGTCTCTCCTAAGTACTGGGTTTACAAACATGCACTGCTCAGCCTCGGACAACAGTTTTAAATCTCTAGAAATACTGTATATTTTATTCCATGTCACAATGACTATTCCCAGCCTGTATGTTCTTATTTGATAATATAAATGATAAATCTGAGATGGAATGGCTGAATGCTTTTCTAAAATCCGGTGGCTACAAAAGAACGGAGTCAATAGCAGCCGCCACACTTGCTCTCCTAACCTTTCTTCCCATCTTACTGTGGTTTGTTAGCACCCTCTCCAACCCAAGCACCCCTCTGCGCACGGTAAATGTACGCAATTAAAGGTTACTTCCTAAGAGTTTTCCTTACATACTTACTTTATTAGAGAATTTCAGACATGCATACGATCAAATCTACCACCCTCCAGCACCCCCTGCCATCCCCTCCCAGCTCCGTGAGCTTTTCAGAGCCCACCTCTACGTTCATGGGCGCAGGGCAATCTACTGAGGCACGAGCAGCCTTATCCCTGAAGAAAACTGACTCCTCCTCTGGCAGCAGCCACAGCAGCTCAGCTCCAGGAACTGTATGAACCCTTCCCCCCCTCCCCTCCCTCCCCTCCCCCCCATCCTCGATGTGGGCCGGCTTGCTCTGTATAGGTCTTGCCCAAGTCACTGCAGCGGTTAAGATCATGTGCGTAAAGGTTCTGTCCTGTCCAACAAATCTACTTCCTCTGACTCTACAGGAGCTTCTATAAGGAGGAGAGGAGTTAAATATTACTGGAACTGTAGTATTAAAAGGATTCTAAAATACGTAGAACTTGGGGGTTGAGGAAAGGCTGTTGGAAAGGACTTGCTGGGAGAGCTCGAATGCCTGGTCAGGAGTGGCAGCATCAGGACGGAGGCGCCTCAGTGAGCACGCCTTAACAAAGCCCTATAGCTACCTCCAACTCCTACACACTCATGCCCCCCACGTGTGTGCAAACACACACACACACACACACACACACACACACACGTACACAACACAACCACACAATAAAACAAAAAATACACTTGGAACTTAAAGGATGGCAACAAATGGTCAAAGAAAAAGTCACATTCTTCAACTTACAGTGCGTTATGTGCCCTCAGAAAATAATTTAAATTAAAAAAGTACAAATGTAGCAAAGTGTGGTATTGAATACCCATAATCCCAGTGCTCAGGAAGTAGAGGCAGGAGGATTGGGAAGTCACAGCAGGCTTTGGCTATCTATCAAGTTCAAGGCCAGCCTGAGTTACGTGAGATCCCATCTCAAAAATCCAAAAGGAAAATAATGTAAGTTAAAAGTGTATTTAATATCTAACCTACTCATGACATAGCTAAACCACGTGGCAACTGCAGAGTAGCAGGCTGTTTCTCCTTGTGAACCCACATAGCATACTGCAGCTGCCACACAACAGGGAGAATCCTGACACATCCGAGTAGAGGGGACAGCTTAGCGGCACAGTGCTTGTCTAGCAAATACGAGACCCCAACTTTAATCCCAGCTCTGAAGACAAAGGGGGAGAGGGGAAGGGAAATAGTAACACACAGCTAATTCCAGTTCTTTGGAAGTTGAGACAGAAAGTTCACTAGTATTAGTCAACCCTGGCTACTATGCCTGGTTTCTCAACTTGACACAAAGGTAGACATGTTGGAGAAGAAGAACTCTTTCGGTATAACTGGCCTTTGGGCAAGTCTATAGGGCATTTTCTTGATTAACAATTGACATAGAAGAACTCCTTCCACAGAGGGCAGGCAGTGTGGTGTGGAAGGGCCCATTCCCCCAAGGGCAGACAGTGCCACCCCTGTGCAGCTGTGTCGGCCTGGTATAAGCCAGCAGGCTGAACACGCAGTGGATTAGGCAGGTAAGCACCATTCTGCCGGGGCCTCTGCTTCAGCTCCTGACTTCCCTACAAGATGGACTGTGATTTCAGGACACAGAGCTGAAATACACCCTTTCCTCCCCAAGTTGCTTTTTTAAACCACAGCAGGATAATGCTAAAGATACCTTACAAATGAGTAAGAAACCAGCCTAGGCTACATGGCTAGACCCTATTTCAAAAAGACCCCAAAAGTCCATGTAGTTCATGACTGTGCCTGGCATCGAATTCCAGTCACCACAAAGCTGAACACACCTCTGATGAGGCACAGTCAGGACCGCCTGACTGTGAGCATGCAGAAGCAACCTGTGCCAACATTTTAGTAAACTCTCGCCTAGGAATATTATTTAAGAGTTAATGCTGTAAAGGCTTCAGTATCATATGTGACCCCAGCCCAGGCACTTTGCTAAGCCCCAATCTCCTTTTCCTACAGAATGAAGCCTCTTTTCGAATCACTAAGTTGTTCCAGTGGAAAACCTACAAGGAATAGAGAGGCACACTGCGAACGCTAGTGCAAGCAACGCCCTTAGAGAACCCGTGAGTTTTGAGAGAGGTGAAACGGGACAAGGCTCTCAGAGCGGTGCATGGAGGGCAAGCCTGGAGGGCAAGAGGAAAGCAGGAGGCAATTTAGCAATGAGGCTTACTAACATGAGTACTGGGCCTAGAACGCAGTGGGCTAGCAGGAGACAGACGTATACCTTCCCAAGGTATGTGGGAAGCTGTGCAGTCACGCAGCGTCTGGCTCTCCTTAAATTGGCAAATCGCTTCACACATGGGTCTCCGGTAACGTCTAGTACCCCTGCATTCCTCCAACCCACCCACTGCCCCACTCTCCTGTGTCACTCACCAGACCTCTCCATAGTTTCCCAATCTCCTTCTCTTTCCTTCTACTTGTCTCATGACCCTATTTCTACTTCCTCTTTTTTTTTTTTTTTGAGACCGGGTTTTCTGGCTGTCCTGGAACTCACTCTGTAGACCAGGCTGGCCTTGAACTCAGAAATCCACCAGCCTTTGCCTCCCAAGTGCCGGGATTAAAAGGCGTGCACCACCTGCTGCCTGGCTCTACTTCCTCCTAAAGCTGTGGGTTCAGTCAACCTTAGCAAGGGATTTATTGACTGGTTCCACCCTGGGGTAGGGAGAAAGAAGAGTGGCTTTTATGCTCCCGCTGTATTTCTCGTGTGCCTCCCTCTCACCTAAAGGAAACAAGCTCCCAGGGCATCTTTCAAACACCTTTAGATATCAAATACACTTGTTCCAACTTCCACTTTCACCTTCAGCTGGGATTCCTGAACTTGTTTCTCAAGTGTTCTCCTGCACACGGGCACTGCCATTTGGAAGTTTAACACCTGCACAACTGAGGTTGACCTCAGGTCTTCTCTCTCCCAATACCACATCCTCCTCCACTACAGAAGCAGAAACCCCATTAGTCTGTTGCTCTGCCCACACACCTTACAATCATCCCTAACCATTCTTCCATACCTGACTACTCCAGTTTAGAAGCAAAACTATAATCTAAGTATTCCCAAGCACACCAGACCCAAGCCACTCTGACCTTTATTTCTGCAGTCAACATGGCAATCAGATAATTGCAAAACACAACCTAGATCAGTTGCTCCTAACTCAAACTTATCTCATTAAGCCAAGCAGTGATGGCCCAAACCTTTAACCCCAGCACTTGAGAAGCAGAAGCAAGTAGATCTCTGTAATGAACAGTTAAAAAATAAAAATAAATAAATAAATAAATAAATAATTAAAAACAGGGCCTTTTAGACATTACACCTAAGAACTCAGTTACCTCACTTACTCAAGATAACCAGACACAGTCCTAGAACCCCATGATACCCATTAGATGGCATATAAGCAGGGACCAAGAGCAATGCTCTGCTCTGTACTTCTGGAGAGATGCTACCACTGCTCTGTGGCTGTAGAGTCTCCCCCAGGATGCTGACCATCCAATTAGAGAGTTCTGTTAGAGACCAGACCTGACCTTCAGCTAAGATAGGTGGAACAGGTGAGCAGCTTTGGTGAAGATAGGCTTAGGACCATAGTCAGGAATTTAGACTGTGAACAATGTGTAATGACCCTCAGCATAATAAAATATAACTTTTGTATACTATATGTATCTACCTTCTAGCCTGGTCAACAAAGCAGGGCTGTTACACAGAGAAACCTTGCTTCAAGAAACCAATTTTAAAAAAAGTAAGAGAGAGAGAGAGAGAAAAGTAGAGCCAGGTGATGGTGGTGTATGCTTTTAATCTCAGCTCTGGGAGGCAGAGGCAAGTGGATCTTCTCTGAGTTCAATGCCAAGCTGGTCTACAGAGCAAGTTCCAGAACAGTCTGGGATACATAAAGAAACCTTGTACAGAGAGATAGAGAGACAGAGAGACAAAGGACTGAGTCGGGAGAGGAAAGGAAAGGAGGTGGGGGGAAAAAGGAGAGGAGAGGTGGAAGGAAGGAATCTGAACCTTTAATGCCAGCCCTCAGAAGGCAGAGGCAGGTGGATCTCTATGAGTTTAAGTCCAGCCTGATACAGGGCCACAAAGTGAGATCCTGTCTCAAAAAAAAAAAAAAAAAAAAAAAAAAAAAAAAAAAGTAAAAACTAGGAGCTGGTTCATTGGGACAGAATTGCGGCTACACCCCCAGAGGGCATGGGTTTGAGGCTCAGCCTCATATCCTTCAGTAACTCTAATTCTAGGGGACTCCTTGATGGGCACTGGGTATAAATATGATGGACATACATAGATGCAGGGAAAACCCGGTCACATTAAGATTAAAACGGAAAAAAAAAGTTTTTACAAAAAGTCACACAAGGACTTTGTCTCATCTCTGAACACTCCGCTTTGCCCCTGGAACTGGCTAGTCTGCCCGGAGGGCCTTTCCATGAGGCTTAGCTTCACTTAGACACCTTTTCTATGGACAGCACTAAGATCTCCCGTGCACACCACCAACCCTATCCATCCCCTTGCATTGGTTTATGCTTTTTCTAGAACTTTCTATCATCTGGGAATACTTT
This sequence comes from Apodemus sylvaticus, assembly GCF_947179515.1. Classification (NCBI taxonomy): domain Eukaryota; kingdom Metazoa; phylum Chordata; class Mammalia; order Rodentia; family Muridae; genus Apodemus; species Apodemus sylvaticus. The sequence continues at coordinate 47,409,337 of NC_067490.1, read as the reverse complement.
TTCCCTCTGGGACAAGAACTCAATGTGTCACCCTGGTTGGTCTAGAACTCACTACGCAGACCAGGCTAGCATCCTGATTACTGGGAGTAAAGACAAGCGGTGTATGTGTGTGTGTGTATGCTTTCTTGAGACAGAGTCTTGCTCTGTAGTCCAGGCTGGCCCTCCAACCCAAGGCAACCTTCCTACCTCAGCTTCCCTAGCATACGGATTAGAAACTTGGGCCATCACAGTTGGGTTTTGTTTTGGGGTTATAGTTTAGTCTTGTGCTGCTCAGGAGCCAACGCAGGGCCAAAAATGCTAGGCTGTTTTGGGCTTTGGAGGATGTTGTCTGTGTGTTGGAAAGAGTCCCATGTCCTCCAGGATGGCAGCAAACTCATTAAATAGCCAAGGCTGGCCTTCAACTCCTGATTCTCCTGCCTTCACCCCACCTTCACTGCCTCAAAACTTGACTCAGAGTACATTAAACTTTGTGTAAAGTGTAATTTTCTCACCTGTCACGATAACTACCATAAAGCCAATGCCCTTGTTCTCAAATTTCAATTCAAATAATAACTTTAATGAAATCAGAATATTTGCATCTGACTCAAGTACTCGGTATCAAGGACCCAAGATACTCATCAGGTGAATGCTAGAAGGCTTTTAGATAGTCAGTTGCTCCTGGGGGGTTCTGATTTAGTTTCCTCAGGAAAAAGAATGCTACAAGCTTTGGGAGAAAAACCTACATGCCACCCAGCTTCTTAGGTTCCTCAAGCTTATATTCTTTGAGAGCAATTCCAACAAAGTAACTAAATAAATGTAAGTGTTCTACTAACAGCAAAATGCATTTGTTAGTATTAAGTACTATTATTAAACGAAGACTCAAAGAACAGCATTGAAGATAAACAGTTCTGCGTTTAGATAGAATCAATAAGCACCGAAATAATTACAATTTAAATAAAATGCAAGTCCTTAACTTGAGCTCCGGACTCGATGCCACATTTCCTACCTTAGTAAGGAACTGACATACTAACTACCCAAAGAGACAGCTAGCTAGGCTGCCCAAGGGCTCCGGGGCCAGTGTGTCGCCAACCGCACCTCCGCCCAGCGGCACCGCCTCCCCCGCCATCGCCTCCGGGTGTGCTCCCTACACCGGCCGCTTGCCCGCAGCCGCTGCCCTTGCCCGGCCCCACTCCACCACACACTTCCGCGCCCCGGACACACTTGCGCCCTACCCGAGGTGCCGGCTCTGCTCCGGCTTCCCGCAGCGGGAAAGAAGCACGCTCGAGTTCTGCCTGCCGGGATCACAGCGTCCTGCAGAGGCGCAGGAGCAGAAGTCCCAGTGCGCGCGCAGCCGCACAGAGTGCCGCTGCTGGGGTCAGGAAACAGCCCAGCGGGCACTTCCGCCCTCCGAACCAGAGCGAACCCGCAGCGCCGGCAGCCCACCGAAGGTCCTGTCACCCTCGGCGCCCGGAGATGACGTCACCGGCCCACGTGGCTAGCGCTCCTCCGCGCTCCGCCCTCCGCATTCGGCCCAACCCAGCAGGACCGAAGGTGCTCCTGAGCTTGCGCAGACACAGGGAGTGCCTGAACTCGGAACGAGTTTGCCGGTTTTCTCCTTGGATAGATAGAACGTTGGTGTTCCCGGTTGTCAGTGTGACAGTTGTAGAAGAACAGAGAAATAAAGGATCCTGAGACATCGGCTGCCGTGGCAGCAGCATTTTCTCTTCCTTACAAAACAGTATTGTAAAAAAAAAACCTTACTTTTAAGAGTGATTAGGATGGTTTAGTTGGGCTAGAGTCAGGACAGGGGTCTCAAGCTGCAGCTGCGGCAGGTCTGGGACGAAACTCGGTATCTCCGGCTCCTCAGCCTCCCAAGTGCTAGAACTGCAGACGTGAGCCACCACCCCTGGCTTTTAAGGTAAACCACATTCATTTGCTCAGAAGAACTCCCTACTCCTGGAGGACCACAGTAGGCATTAGTGGCTGTATTTAACCCCAGTTGGTAAAAGTACCAAAGCCTCCCTTACCTCTAAGAGTACCTTTCCTGCTCTTCTTGCTTTGAAAATAAAACTAAACGTAAAGAGTACTTGAGCTGGGACTTTACTCAGCAAACATTTTAACACGCTCCTCCTCCTCTTCCTCCTCCTCCTCTTTTCTCCTCCCTTCCCCACCCAGAGGGGATGGACTGTCTAAGCAGTTCATAAGAGGTGGTTGTTGGAACCCCCAGAGCTGCAGTTACAGGCAGTTGTGAGGTACCCAGTGCAGGCACTGGAAATGATTTTAGTCTTTCGCAAGAGCAGTGAGCACACTTAACTCTTAACAACTTTGGTCTGTAGGCATTTCTCCAGTCTGGTTTTTTTTTTTTTTTTTTTTTTTTCCTTTCTTCCTCCTTTTTCGGGTTTGAGACAAGCTCTCATACGCGCGGACTGACCTCAAACTCTATATAATCATGGATATCCTTTAACCCCCATTCTCTGACCAGACCTTGAGTTTACCATCCTTCTGCTTCAGTTTCTCGCTGGAATTTCTGCCACGACCTTGCTTCTGTCAGCAGCAGCAGAACATGGCCAGAACCATGAATCATTTCCAGTGTCTTTTATGCCTGAGCATACAATAGTCATTTATTCTCGGTGCTTAGACCACTTATGATTTCAGTTAGCCACTGATAACTGAGTTTAAAGTAGCAGAGGTTTCTGCTTTGAGTAGGTGGAGTGAATGAGAACTGTGCCTTTTGAGCTTTGGTCTGGTATTCTTACTAAAAAAAATAAATAAATAAAAATTCTTACATTTTTCTCCAAGTAATATAAACATTTACTAAGGAGTCTCATTATAAAACAACCCTGTTTTTTTTTTTTTACTCAAATCACTGATGATATTGATGATATGTTCAAACACTAGAAGTCCTTTGGAAGCAGATTTTATTTTATTACTTATTAAATTCTAGAGAGAAATCACACTGTTATTCAGTGTGATTTCTACAAGTTTCCAAATAGCATGTGCCATATTCAATAATATTGAAAAATATTTCTTAATTTTTCTTACATTGACTTTTGCCTCACCTCTGGTGTAGTTTTAAGTACCTCAGACAGGAGGGTGTACTTAGCAAATGAGTGTAGTTTTACCTGGAAAGGCAGGTATGGTATCATCTGCAGCTCTAGCACTTGGGAAGCTGAGAAGCCCGAGATTATGATCTGAGCTTGGATTAGAAACGGAGGTCCTTAAGCTTGTTAATATTTCACCACAATATAAAATAAATTAAGATTTAGCAATATCTAAAGTGTCCCTCACCTGAAGACTTTGAGTCCTGAACTGTCCAGTTAAAAAATTATCCAGAAACAGAGTAAAGAGAGGGCTATTGAGGCCACTGTTTTGATATATTCAGTTCTAGTATAGATCTAAGAATTCCAAAACATTTAAATGAACCCACAATTTTCTAAAGTTTTCTAATAACTCAAAGGGGAAACAATGAATGAATTCAACAAAGGCCATCTTGAAAAAGAATACACTAAAGAAGGTAGAATAGAAAACTCATTACACAAATAAAAGTCAAAGCTGAGTCTTATAAATTTCCATAACAATCTAAAACTCTAGTTTACTGTAGCCATAGCTGCAATCATTAAAACACATGTATAATTAAGTAGCTACAAAGATTAATCACTTTTTCAAAAGTATTAGTTAAATAACTATAGAATTAAATTTCATTTTTTTCTTTTATTGAAAATAGATTATTTTCTCATACAGTCTATTCTGTTTCCCCTCTTTCCCTGCCCCCCCCTCTAGTTCCTGCTCAATTCTCTTGTCCTCTGGATCCACTCCCTTTCCAGATTCTAAGACATGACAACCAATCATGGCAAAATAAAATATAAGATGAAGCAAACCCATCCACATCATAATTGGACATTGCAACTCAACCAGAGGAAAAGAGTCTCAATAGTTAGATCCACTTGTTCTCACAGTCAGGAGTTTCATAGGAATACTGAGATAATAGCTATTATCCACTAATCACCGATAGAGACTGGTGTAGACCCTGTCCTTGCTACTTCCGTTTCTGTGAGCTCATATGCGCTTTCATTAGTTGATTCGAGGGCCTTGTTATCCTAGAGTCCTCTGTGTCTGCAGGCTCTTACGGTCTTTCTGCTTCCTCTTCATAGGCTATGAGCTATGAGGAGAGAGATTTGATGGTAACTTTCCACTTAGACTCCATGTAGTATCTGGCTGTGAGTCTCTGCATGTGTTCTCTTCCTCTCTAATGATGACTGGATAAGGTACTGATCTATGAGTAGAGCAGAGTATCATTAGGAGTCACTTTACTATCTATCTCTCTGTCTATATATCCATCTATCTATCTATCTATCTATCTATCTATCTATCTATCTATCTATCTATCTATCCTGTCTATCTATCTATCAACCAGTAGTGTTTGGTTTTACTCTGGGTCTCTGGGATATCTAGTTTCTAGTTCTTGATTACCCAAGCTGTTTCGGGTATAGGTTCAAGCTGTGTTGGGTATAGGTTCGTTCTTGTGGAGTGAACATTTGTCAAATGAGACATTGGTTGGCCACTGCCACAAGTTCTGAGCCACTGTTGCCCTAGCATTTTTTTTTTTCAGGTAGGACAGATTGTAGGTCAAAGGTTTTGTGTCTGGGATAGTGTCCAAGTGTTCACATTTCTGTTCCAGTAGCACTGAAGAGATTAGAATGTAGAGGGTGAAGGTTCCATATAGGTGCCAGCTCATTTTTTCCCTGTTAAATTTCTGGGCTTGCTGTCCTTGGCAATGGGACCCCTCTGCCTGTTTGTGGAAAGCAACATTTTGCGTTAACAACAGCCTGGGTAGTTTGGGGTTTTTCATGGGACCTATTTGGCTAATAACTCAATTGATTGCAGCTCAGTGCCACCATTGGAAGCCTTGCCTGGCAACAAGAAAAAGCCAGTTGAGACTCCTTATCCCCCATTACTAGTAGTCGCATTAGGACCACCTTTATAGGTTGCAGGAAGTTTCCACTGCACTATGTTTATTTACACACACTCCCCCAACTGTCCCCAATTTCAGCCATTACTTCTGACACCTCTTCCATACTTAATTGCCCCTACCTTCCCTCAGTCCTCTCAAAAAATCTATTTCCCCATCTCTGGAAGAGACATTCATTAGGTCCCTCCTCTTTACCTAACCTCTCTGGTTCTATGGATTGTAGCTTGGTGTCTTAGTTAGGGTTTTAATGCTGTGAAGAGACACCATAACCAAAGCAACTCTTATAAAAGACAGCATTTGATTGGAGATGGCTTACAGGTTCAGAGGTTCAGTCTATTATCAAGACAAGAGCATGGCAGCATCCAGGCAGACACAGGGATGGAGGAGCTGAGAGTTTCAGCTCTTGTTCTGAAGGCAGCTAGAAAAAGACCGGCTTCCAGGCAGCTAGAATGAGGGTCTTAAAGCCTAATGCACAGAGTGACACACCCACTCCAACAAGGTCACACCTGCTCCAACAGGGCCACACCTCCTAATAGTGCCACTCCCCGGGCCAAGCATGGTTACAAACCTTGGTTATCATTTAACAGCTAACATCTGCTTATAAATGAATGCATACCATATTTATCTTTCTGAGTCTAGTTAACCTCAGTCAGGATGATTATTTTTTTAGTTCCATCCATTTTCTTGCAAATTTGAAACTGTCTTTTTTTTTTTTTTGAAACAGCTGTACAAATATATCACATTTTCTTTTTCCATTCTTCTGCTGAGGGGCATCTAGGTTGTTTTCAATTTTTGGCTATTATGAATAAAGGTACAGTAAACATGGTTGAGTATTCTTATGGTAGGATGGAGCATCCATTAGGTTTATGCCCAAGAGTGGTATAGCTGGGCCTTAAGGTAGTTTGATTCCCAATTTTGTGAGGAGCTGCCATATTGATTTTCATAGTGGCTGTATAAGTTTGCATTTCCACCAGCAATGGAGGAGTGTTCTTGCTTCACATCCTCGATAGCATGAGCTGCCGCTTGTGTTACTGACTTTAGCCATTCTGACAGGCTTGGTTTGTTGATATCTAGTTGCTTGGGTTCTTTATATATTTTCAATATTAGTCCTGTATCAGATGTAGAGTTGGTAAAAACCATCCTTTCCCATTCTATAGACTGCTGCCTTGTGGGGTTGTTTGTGACCTTTGCCTTGTTGGAGCTTTTCAGCTTCACGAGGTCCCATTCCTTTGTTGTTCTCAGTGCCTGCTCTATCGATGTTCTATTCAGAAAGTCACATCCCTTGGCAATGTACTTAATGCTATTCACCAGCTTTTCTTCTTTAGGTTCAATGTATCTGACTTTATATTGAGATCTTTGATGCACTTGTACTTGAGGTTTTTTTAAATTTTTTTTATTGATATATTTTTATATACATTTCAAATGATTTCCCCTTTTCTGGGTCCCCACTCCCCGCAAGTCCCATAAGCCCTCTTCCGTCCCCCTGTTCTTCCATCCACCCCTTCCCATTTCCCTGTTCTGGAATTCCCCTATACTCTTGCACTGAGTCTTTCCAGAACCAGGGACCACTCCTCCATTCTTTTTGGACATCATTTAATTTGTGGATTATGTCCTGGGTATTCAAAGTTTCTAGGCTAATATCCACTTATCAGTGAGTGCATACCATGATTGATCTTTTGAGACTGGGTTACCTAACTTAGTATGATGTTCTCCAGCTCCATCCATTTGTCTAAGAATTTCATGAATTCATTGTTTCTAATGGCTGAATAGTACTCAATTGTGTAAATATACCACATTTTTTGTATCCATTCCTCCGTTGAAGGACACCTAGGTTCTTTCCAGCTTCTGGCTACTACAAATAGGGCTGCTATGAACATAGTGGAGCATGTGTCCTTATTGCATGCCAGGGAATCCTCTGGATATATGCCCAGGAGTGGTATAACAGGGTCCTCAGGAAGTGACATGCCCAGTTTTCTGAGGAACCGCCATACTGATTTCCAAAGTGGTTGCACCATCTTGCAATCCCACCAGCAGTGGAGGAGTGTTCCTCTTTCTCCACATCCTCGCCAACACCTGCTGTCTCCTGAGTTTTTAACCTTAGCCATTCTGACTGGTGTGAGGTGAAATCTCAGGGTTGTTTTGATTTGCATTTCCCTAATGATTAATGATGTTGAACATTTCTTAAGGTGTTTCTCAGCTCTCCGAAGTTCTTCATGTGAAAATTCTTTGTGTAGCTCCGTACCCCACTTTTTAATGGGGTTATTTGTTTCTCTGGGTTCTACTTTCTTGAGTTCTTTGTAGATATTAGATATTAGCCCTCTGTCGGATTTAGGGTTGGTGAAGATCCTTTCCCAGTCTGTTGGTTGACGTTTTGTCCTTTTGACGGTGTCCTTTGCCTTACAGAAACTTTGTAGTTTTATGAGGTTCCTTTTGTCAATTCTTGATCTTAGAGCATAAGCTATTGGTGTTCTATTCAGGAACTTTTCCCCTGTGCCCATGTCCTCCAGGGTCTTCCCCAGTTTCTTTTCGATTAGTTCCATTGTGTCAGGTTTTATGTGGAGGTCCTTGATCCATTTGGAGTTGAGCTTGGTACAAGGAGATAAGAATGGATCGATGTGCATTCTTCTGCATGCTGACCTCCAATTGAACCAGCACCATTTGTTGAAAAGACTATCTTTTTTCCACTGGATGCTTTCAGCACCTTTGTCGAAGACCAAGTGACCATAGGTGTGTTGGTTCATTTCTGGGTCTTCAATCCTATTCCATTGATCCGCTTGCCTGATATTGTACCAATACCATGCAGTTTTTATCACTATTGCTCTGTAGTAGAGTTTAAAGTCTGGGATACTGAATCCCCTGAAGTTTTTTTTACTGTTTAGAATAGTTTTAGCTATCCTGGGTTTTTTGTTATTCCAGATGAATTTGAGAATTGCTCTTTCTAGCTCTATGAAGAACTGGGTTGGGATTTTTATGGGAATAGCATTTGATCTGTAGATTGCCTTTGGCAAGATGGCCATTTTAACTATATTAATCCTGCCAATCCACGAGCATGGAAGATTTTTCCATTTTCTGAGATCTTCTTTAATTTCCTTCTTCAGAGATCTGAAGTTCTTGTCATATAGGTCTTTCACTTGTTTGGTTAGAGTCACCCCAAGATACTTTATGCTGTTTGTAGCTATTGTGAAGGGGATCATTTCTCTAATTTCTTTCTCAGTCTGCTTATCCTTTGAATATATAAAGGCTACTGATTTGCTTGCGTTGATTTTGTAGCCAGCCACTTTGCTGAAGTTGTTTATCAGCTGTAGGAGTTCTCTAGTAGAGTTTTTGGGGTCACTTAAGTATACGATCATATCATCTGCAAATAGTGATAGTTTGACTTCTTCCTTTCCAATTTGTATCCCTTTGACTTCCTTATCTTGTCTAATTGCTCTAGCTAGGACTTCAAGAACTATATTGAAAAGATATGGAGAGAAGGGGCAGCCTTGTCTAGTCCCTGATTTTAGTGGGATTGCTTCAAGTTTCTCTCCATTTAGTTTTATGTTGGCTACCGGTTTGCTGTATATTGCTTTTACTATGTTTAGATATGGGCCTTGGATTCCTGTCCTTTCCAAGACTTTTAGCATGAAAGGATGCGAATTTTGTCAAATGCTTTTTCAGCATCTAATGAAATGATCATGTGGTTTTTTTTCTTTGAGTTTGTTTATGTAGTGGATAGCATTTATGGATTTCCTTATATTGAACCATCCCTGCATCCCTGGGATGAAGCCTACTTGATCATGGTGGATTATCGTTTTGATGTGTTCTTGGATTCGGTGGGCAAGAATTTTATTTAGTATTTTTGCATCGATATTCATAAGGGAAATTGGCCTGAAATTCTCTTTCTTACTTGGATCTTTGTGTGGTTTTGGTATCAGCGTAATAGTGGCTTCGAAGAAGGAGTTGGGTAGTGTTCCTTCTGTTTCTATTTGGTGGAAAAGTTTGAAGAGTATTGGTGTTAAGTCTTCTTTGAAGGTCTGATAGAATTCTGCACTGAAGCCATCTGGTCCTGTGCTTTTTTTGGTCGGAAGGCTATCTATGACCCCTTCTATTTCTTTAGGGGTTATGGGTCTGTTTAGATGGTCTATTTGATCTTGGTTTAATTTTGGTAATTGGTATCTGTCTAAGAAAATGTCCATTTCCTCCAGATTCTCCAGTTGTGTTGAGTACAGGTTTTTGTAGTAGGATCTGATGATTTTTTTGAATTTCCTCGGTTTCTGTTGTAATATCTCCATTTTCATTTCTAATTTTGTTAATTTGGATACTTTCTCTGTGCCCTTTGGTTAGTCTGGCTAAGGGTTTATCTATCTTGTTGATTTTTTTCAAAGAACCAGCTTTTGGTCTTGTTGATTCTTTGTATGGTTCTCTTGGTTTTTACTTGATTGATTTCAACTCTGAGTTTGATGATTTCCTGTCTTCTTCTCCTCCTGGGTGAATTAGCTTCTTCTTGTTCCAGGGCTTTCAGTTGTTCCGGTAATCTTCTAGTGAAGGCTCTCTCGAATTTCTTTTTGGAGGCACTCAAAGCTATGAGTTTTCCTCTTAGCACTGCTTTCATTGTGTCCCATAGATTTGTGTATGTTGTGCCTTCATTTTCATTAAATTCTAAGAAATCTTTGATTTCTTTCTTTATTTCTTCCTTGACCAAGGTATCATTGAGTAGAGTTTTGTTCAGTTTCCATGTGTATGTGGGCTTTCTGTTGTTTTTACTGTTACTAAAGACCACTTTTACTCCATAGTGATCTGATAGGAGGCATGGGATTATTTCAATCTTCTTATATTTGTTGGGGTCTGTCTTGTGACCAACTATATGATCTATTTTGGAGAAGGTACCACGAGGTGCTAAGAAAAAGGTATATTCTTTTGCTTTGGGATAAAAAGTTCTCTATATATCTGTTAACTCCAATTGGTTCAAAACTTCAATTAGTTTCATTGTCTCCCTATTTACTTTCTGTTTTCCTGATCGGTCCATTGGTGAGAGTGGAGTGTTGAAGTCACCCACTATTGTGTTAGGTACAATGTGTACTTTGAGCTTTAGTAAAGTTTCTTTTATGAATGAGGGCGCCCTTGTGTTTGGGGCATATATGTTCAGGATTGAGAGTTCTTCTTGTTGGATTTTTCCTTTGACCAGCAAGTAGTGACTTAACATGTCTCTTTTTTTTTTTTTTTTTTTTTTTTTTTGGAATTAGTTCGATCTTTTTTTTTTTTATTTGATATAATTTATTTACATTTCAAATGATTTCCCCTTTTCTAGCCCCCCCACTCCCCGAAAGTCCCGCAAACCCCCTTCTCTTCCCCTGTCCTCCCACCCACCCCTTCCCACTTCCCGGTTCTGGTTTTGCTGAATACTGTTTCACTGAGTCTTTCCAGAACCAGGGGCCACTCCTCCTTTCTTCTTGTACCTCATTTGATGTGTGGATTATGTTTTGGGTATTCCAGTTTTCTAGGTTAATATCCACTTATTAGTGAGTGCAAACCATGATTCACCTTTTGAGTCTGAGTTACCTCACTTAGTATGATATTCTCTAGCTCCATCCATTTGCCTAAGAATTTCATGAATTCATTGTTTCTAATGGCTGAATAGTACTCCATTGTGTAGATATACCACATTTTTTGCATCCACTCTTCTGTTGAGGGATACCTGGGTTCTTTCCAGCATCTGGCAATTACAAATAGGGCTGCTATGAACATAGTAGAACATGTATCCTTATTACATGGTGGGGAGTCTTCTGGGTATATGCCCAGGAGTGGTATAGCAGGATCTTCTGGAAGTAAGGTGCCCAGTTTTTGGAGGAACTGCCAGACTGATTTCCAGAGTGGTTGTACCAATTTGCAACCCCACCAGCAGTGGAGGAGTGTTCCTCTTTCTCCACACCCTCTCCAACACCTGCTGTCTCCTGAATTTTTAATCTTAGCCATTCTGACTGGTGTAAGATGAAATCTTAGGGTTGTTTTGATTTGCATTTCCCTAATGACTAATGAAGTTGAGCATTTTTTAAGATGCTTCTCCGCCATCCGAAGTTCTTCAGGCGAGAATTCTTTGTTTAACTCTGTACCCCATTTTTTAATAGGGTTGTTTGGTTTTCTGGAGTCTAACTTCTTGAGTTCTTTATATATATTGGATATTAGCCCTCTATCTGATGTAGGATTGGTGAAGATCTTTTCCCAATTTGTTGGTTGCCGATTTGTCCTCTTGATGGTGTCCTTTGCCTTACAGAAACTTTGTAATTTTATGAGGTCCCATTTGTCAATTCTTGCTCTTAGAGCATACGCTATTGGTGTTCTGTTCAGAAACTTTCTCCCTGTACCGATGTCCTCAAGGGTCTTCCCCAGTTTCTTTTCTATTAGCTTCAGAGTGTCTGGCTTTATGTGGAGGTCCTTGATCCATTTGGATTTGAGCTTAGTACAAGGAGACAAGGATGGATCAATTCGCATTCTTCTGCATGCTGACCTCCAGTTGAACCAGCACCATTTGTTGAAAAGGCTATCTTTTTTCCATTGGATGTTTTCAGCCTCTTTGTCGAGGATCAAGTGGCCATAGGTGTGTGGGTTCATTTCTGGATCTTCAATCCTGTTCCATTGATCCTCCTGCCTGTCACTGTACCAATACCATGCAGTTTTTAACACTATTGCTCTGTAGTATTGCTTGAGGTCAGGGATACTGATTCCCCCAGATTTCCTTTTGTTGCTGAGAATAGTTTTAGCTATCCTGGGTTTTTTGTTGTTCCAGATGAATTTGATAATTGCTCTTTCTAACTCTGTGAAGAATTGAGTTGGGATTTTGATGGGTATTGCATTGAATCTGTATAGTGCTTTAGGCAAAATGGCCATTTTAACTATATTGATTCTACCGATCCATGAGCATGGGAGGTTTTCCCATTTTTTGAGGTCTTCTTCCATTTCCTTCTTCAGAGTCTTGAAGTTCTTGTCATACAGATCTTTCACATGTTTGGTAAGAGTCACCCCAAGATACTTTATACTGTTTGTGGCTATTGTGAAGGGGGTCATTTCCCTAATTTCTTTCTCCGCCTGCTTATCCTTTGAGTATAGGAAGGCCACTGATTTGCTTGAGTTGATTTTATACCCTGCCACTTTGCTGAAGTTGTTTATCAGCTGTAGGAGCTCTCTAGTGGAGTTCTTTGGGTCACTTAGGTAGACGATCATGTCGTCTGCAAATAATGATAGTTTGATTTCTTCCTTTCCAATTTGTATCCCTTTGACCTCCTTATGTTGTCGAATTGCCCGAGCTAGTACCTCAAGTACAATATTGAAAAGATAAGGAGAAAGGGGGCAGCCTTGTCTGGTCCCTGATTTCAGTGGGATTGCTTCAAGTTTCTCTCCATTTAGTTTGATGCTGGCTACCGGTTTGCTGTATATTGCTTTTACTATGTTTAGGTATGGGCCTTGAATTCCTGTTCTCTCCAAGACTTTAAGCATGAAGGGATGCTGAATTTTGTCAAATGCTTTTTCAGCATCCAATGAAATGACCATGTGGTTTTGTTCTTTGAGTTTGTTTATGTAGTGGATTGTATTGATGGATTTCCGTATATTGAACCAACCCTGCATTCCCGGGATAAAGCCTACTTGATCATGGTGGATGATCGTTTTGATGTGTTCTTGGATTCGGTTGGCAAGAATTTTATTGAGTATTTTTGCATAACATGTCTCTTTTGATGACATGAGGTTGGAAGTTAATTTTATCTGAAATTAGAATGGCAACTCCGGCTTCTTTCCTGGTACCATTTGCTTGTAGAATTGTTTTCCAGCCTTTTACTCTAAGGTAGTTTTTGTCTTTGACACTGAGGTGTGTTTCCTGTATGCAGCAAAATGTAGGGTCCTGTTTACGTAACCAGTCTGTTAGTCTATGTCTTTTTATTGGGGAATTGAGTCCATTGATGTTAAGAGATATCAAGGAGTAGTGGTTATTGCTTCCTATCATTTTTGATTTTAATTTTATACGTGTGTGGTTATCTTCTTTGGGTTTGATGAAAGAAGCTTAATATCCTGCTCTTTCCAGTGTATAGTATCCCTCGTTGTAATGGTGTTTTCCCCCTATTATCCTTTGTAGGGCTGGGTTTGTAGAAAGATTTTGTGTAAATTTGGTTTTGTCATGGAATATCTTGGTTTCTCCATCTATAGTAATTGAGAGTTTCGCTGGGTATAGTAGTCTCGGCTGGCATTTGTGTTCTCTTAGAGTCTGCATGAGCTCTGCCCAGGATCTTCTAGCTTTCATGGTCTCTGGTGAGAAATCTGGTGTAATTCTGATAGGTCTTCCTTTATATGTTACTTGCCCTTTTTTCTCTTACTGCCCTAAGTATTCTTTCTTTGTTTAGTACATTTGGGGTTTTGATTATTATGTGACGGGAGGTATTTCTGTTCTGGTCCAGTCTGTTTGGAGTTCTGTAGGCTTCTTGTATATTCATGGTCATCTCTCTCTTTAGGTTAGGGAAGTTTTCTTCCATAATTTTGTTGAAGACATTTGCTGGCCCTTTCAGTTGTAAATCTTCACTCTCATCAATGCCTATAATCTTTAGATTTGGCTTTCTCATTGTGTCTTGGATTTCTTGGATATTTTGGGTTACAAGCTTTTTGCATTTTGCATTTTCTTTAACTGTTGAGTCCATGGTTTCTATGGTATCTTCGGCATCTGAGATTCTTTCTTCTATCTCTTGTATTCTGTTGTTGATATTTGCGTCTATGGTCCCTGATTTCTTCCCAAGGTTTTCTATCTCCAAAATTGTCTCCCTTTGTGCTTTCTTAGTTGTTTCTACTTCTGTTTTTAGATCCTGGAAGTTTTTGCTCAGTTCTGTCATTTGCTTGTTTGTGTTTTTCTCTAATTCTTTAAGAGATTTTTGTGTTTCCTCTTTCATGACTTCTGCCTGTTGATCAAGGTTCTCCTGTATTTCTTTAAGTGATTTTTGCATTTCCTCCTTATTGGCTTTTGTATTCTCCTGAATTTCTTTCAATGATTTTTATGTTTCCCTTGTAAGGGCTTCTAATTTTTGATCCATTTTCTCCTGAATTTCTTTAAGTATGTCCTTCATGTGTTCCTGTACCAGCATCATGACCAGTGATTTTAAATCCAAATCTTGTTTTTCTGGTGTGTTGGGGTATCCAGGACTTGCTAATGTTGGAGAATTGGGTTCAGATGCTGCCATAATGCCTTGGTTTCTGTAAGTAATGTTTCTAAGTTTGCCTTTAGCCATCTAGTTCTCCCAGGTGTTAGATGGTCTTATTGTCACTGGCTGGTGCTTCAACCTACTGTGGATCTTTAAGGTTATCTCTGCAACACTGGATGACTGGGTTTCTTCTGGCACAGATTTCTGATATGCTCCCTTCCTGTTTTGTGCCTTTGGAGCCCTTCTCTGTCTTGCCTCAAGCAATGTTATACTTAGGTTGTCAAGGTTAACCAGGTGTTCTCTGTCTGCTCTATTATGGAGCGAAGATTTTGTGGTGGGGGTCACTCCCTCTGTTGATTCTCACATAGGACACAGGTCCTGTGATGGACTGGCTTGCAGATGAACCGCCTATGTGCTTAGTTCCTGAGTGCAGGCAGACCCCTGGCGGTTTGCACCACCAGAAATCTAAAGCTCAGGGTGGTACAGTACCTAGTGATCCTTTTCTGTCCCCGGCAGGCAGCAAATATGGCCGCGGGGCTTCTCTCCTTCCAAGCTCCCTGGGCAGGACACGGGCCCCAAGCCTGGTGGGCTGGCAGATAAAACCCACCTATGTGCTCAGTTCCTGAGTGCAGGCAGACACCTGGCGGTTTGCACCACCAGAAATCTAAAGCTCAGGGTGGTACAGTACCTAGTGATCCTTTTCCATCCCCGGCAGGCAGCAAATATATGTGTACTTGAGTTTTGTGCAGGGTGATAAGTGTGTATCTGTTTGGATTCTACATGTAGGCATCCAGCTTGGCAAGCAACATTAGTTGTGTATGCTTTCTTTTGCCAGTGTGTATTTCTATCTTCTTTATAAAACAATCAGGTGTTCATCTATTTGTGGATTTGTGTCTGGGTCTTCAGTTCAATTCCATTGATCAACATGTCTGTTTTCATCCCAATAAAATGTGGTTTTTATTACTATAGTTCTGTAGTACAACTTGAAATCAGGGATGGTGAGACCTCCAGCAGTTCCTTTATTATTCAGAATTATTTTTTTTCAAATAAAGTTGAGAATTGTTCTTTCAAGGTCAATTTAAATTTCAATTTAAAGAATATTGTTGGAATTTTGATGGGAATTGCGTTGAATCTATGGATTGCTTTGGCCACTTTTACTATGTTAATTCTACCAATCCAGGAGCATGGGAGTTCTTTTCATCTTCAGATATTTTCTTTGGTTTCTTTCTTCAGAGACTTGAAGTTTTTATCACACAAGTCTTTCACTTGCTTGGTTAGAGTTACCCCAAAATATTTTGCATTATTTAGGGCTACTGTTTCTCAGTTCATTTGCCATTTATGTATAGGAGAGTTACCTATTTTTTGGGGGTTAGTCTTGCATCCAGCCACTTTGCCAAAAGTGTTTACCAGCTGTAGGAAATCCTGGTGGAATAGTTAAAGTCACTTCTGTATACAATAATATCATCTGCAAAAAAACAATACTTTGACTTCTTCCTTCCTAATTTGTTTCTCCTTGATCTCCTTCAGTTGTCTTATTTCTCTAGATAAAACTTCAAGTACTATATTAAATGGATATGGAAAGAGTAGACAGCCTCGTCTTGTTCCTGATTTTAGTGGAATTTCTTAGAGTTTCTATCCATTTTTTAAAAGATAATTTGAGGAGTATTGGCATTAACTCTTCTTTGAAACCATTGAGCCCCGGGCTTGTTTTAGCTGGGAGATTTTTGATGATTGCTTTATTTCACTAGGGATTATAAATCTATTTCAAATGTTTACCTTATCTTGATTTAACTTTGGTAAGGGGCAACAGTAGCAAAAATGATCAATTTCCATTAGATTTCCATGGAATATGGGTTTTTAAAGTATGTTCTTATGGTTCTTTGTATTTCCTCCATATCTGTTTTTATGTCCCCTTTTCTTTTCTGGTTTTGTTAATTTGGGTATTTTCTCTCTCTACTTTGCAGTTAATGTGGAAAAAGGGTTTGTCTGTCTTATTGATTTTCTTAAAGCACCATCTCTTTGTTTCATTGATTCTCTGTATTGTTCTCCTTCCAGGTTATTGAGCCTTGAATTTTATTTTCTTGTCTACTACTTTGGGGTGTGATTTCCTCTTTTTTTTTCCCTAGAGCTTTCAGGTGTGCTATTAAGCTGCTAATTTGAGATTTCTCTAGGGATTTTTGTTTTGCTCTTTTTTGTTTGTTTTTATGAAAGTGTAGGACCTCCTTTTGGGGAGACCCCCACTCCATTCTCGGGATAGCGTACACCCAAGGAAACGCAAGAGACCGACTTGATGCAAACGCATGAGGCAGTTTATTATCAGAGCTCTGGGCCGACATGTATCTCATATAGGAGACAGAGGAGTTGACCCTGAGGCTCAAAAGTTAGGGGTTTATATAGGAAAAGTCAGGGGGGTTTTGGCGCAGTCTCAAAAGTTAGGGGTTTATATAGGAAAAGTCAGGGGGGTTTTGGCACGGTTACACATGATTTGCTGATTCAAACATTGGTGGGGGATTTTGGCGCACAGGGTGGGCTTTTTGGCATACCTGCAGATTGGCCGTCAGCAATGTAGGAGGGCAGTTTATTTTTGTTAGCAGGAAGGTCACTTTGACATTAATAAACTGCATTCAAGGGACTGGAGACCATCCAGATGGCGTGTGACCCATAGGAGATTGCCCAGGCATGCCCCTTATCTTTTATGGCCACTTTGTTTGTGGAATGACTCAACTACAACCTTGCTTCAAGCTTGTCTGGCATGCTCGGGCTCTAAATCTGCTTGCTGCCTCAACTATGGATTCTGAAAAGTCCCAACTCCCTTCAAAAGCATTTAGTACTATTAACTTTTCTCTTAGAAAACCCTTTAACACCACTTTCACCATGTCACATAAATATGGGTAAGTTATATATTTCCTTGAGTTGTTCAGTTTCTATGAGCTTGTAATGTTTTTGTTGTTGTTGATATCCTCTTTTAATCCACTGTGGTCTGAAAGGATGCAAAGAGTTATTTAATTTTCTCATATTTGTTGAGACTTGCTTTGTATCTAAGTATATCGTCAAATTTGAAGAACGTTCCATGAGGTGCTGAAAAGAAGCTGGTGTGTGTGTGTGTGTGTGTGTGTGTGTGTGTGTGTGTGGATGACATGCTCTGTAAATGTCTGTTCGGTTCTTTTGGTTTATACAGGGTGTTACCTCTAGCATTTCTGTTTAGTTTTTTCCTGGATGACCCATGAGCGTGAGTGAGTTCTTGAAGACTCCCACTATCAGTATTTGAGGGTTCATATGTGATTTGCCCTGTGATAGTGTTTCTTTTACAAACTTAGGTGCCTTTGTGTATGTGGCATAAATGTTAAGAATTGAAATGTCATCTTGGTGGATTTTTCTATTGATGAGTGTGTGGTGCCCTTCCCTATCTCTTTTTGATTAGTTCTGGTTTGAAGTCTCTCCTGTTAGATATTAAAAGGCATACTTCAGCTTCTTTCTTAGGTCTATTTGCTAGGAATATCCTTTTCCAACCTTTTACCTCATGGTAATATTTATCCTTGATCTTGAGATGTATTTCACGGATGCCGTAGAAGGATGGGTCCTTTTTCACATCCTTTCTATTAGTCTGTGTCTTTTTACTGGCATTTGAGACCATAATAATGAGGGCTATGATTAACCAATGATTGTAGATTCCTATCATTTTACTGTTAGTGGTGGTGGTGGTGATGATGGTGGTAGTGGTATGTGTTTTCCTTCCTTTGATTTTGCTGCTGTGAGAATATTTATTCCCTGTGTTCTCATGCTGTCCAGACTCTGTGAGATTATCTGGGGCTAGAAAAGTGCAAGGCTTAACTGAAGTTCTGGCTGAAGTAGTCTGCGAGGCTGGGCCATCTGAGGCTAGCTGCTTTGAATGTTTGGAATGTGCAGTGTGCACAAATCAGCTAATAATGATTCTCTGCTGTATGCTTGAGCAGGTGAAAGGCATCTGTTAACTTTGTAAGTCCATATGGACTACATGACCAAACTGTAATATAAATCTCTGCCAAGGACCAGCCTCGGCTTGAAGAGGGGTTCTGAGGAAGGGGTGTTTAGAAGTGACTATGAAATGACTCCAAATGATGGGCTTCAAGTTGACAGCCTTGTAGTGTTCTGGAGATAGTTCCCTAGACAGCTCTCTGTAGATAAGTCTTGGCTCTGTAGTCTGCTTCAGATAGCTCTCTGTTCAAGACAACTTCCTGCTAGAAACAGCTCTTTGTGAAACAGTATTGGCAAAACCAGAACGGGGAACTGGGAGGGGTGGGAGGGAGGACAGGGGAAGAGAAGGGGGCTTACGGGACTTTCGGGGAGTGGGGGGGGGCTAGAAAAGGGGAAATCATTTGAAATGTAAATAAATTATATCGAATAAAAAAATTAAAAAAAAATTCTAAAAGCTGCCTGGGTAGCTCATGAGTTTTCTGACAAAATTCAGAAAAGGTACTAGAAAAAATTCTTAAAAAACTGTATTCCCTCTCCAAGCAGTTCTCTCTGGGTACCTACTTGGAAAAAATTCTAAAAGAGGTCTCCATGGATTTTCTGACCAATGTAAAAAACCCTGCTAGAAAACATACTAAAAGCAGGGCAGTGGTAGCGCACCTTTAATCCCAGCACAGGGGCAGAGGCTGGTGGATTTCTGAGTTCAAGGCCAGCCTGGTCTACAGAGTGAGTTCCAGGGCAGCCAGGGCTACACAGAGAAACCCTGTCTCGACAAACAAACAAACAAACAGAACATGCTAAAAGAGCTGTGCTCACTCTGCAAGGATGTTCTGACCAAAGTCAGAAATTCTTTCAGAAAAAAATTTAAAAGAGCTTTGAAAAATTCTAAAAGAGCTGATTTCTCTTTCCAGAGATCTCCAGATAGTTTATCCAGATAGCTCAGCTCTTGAAGACCAAAGCCCAGTCTTTTATTTACATATGAATTTAGTCTTTTACTCTAGTTCTCTTTTAATTATCCAATGAATTAGCATTCTATGACCTTGGTCCCTTGGTTCTTAAAAGAAGACAGAAAGCATTTTTTTCTTTTATCATGGCAAATGAATTCAGAGACCTGCCTGCCTTTGTAAGCACTAATAATAAACTTAGCTGGGTGGGATCCTGTCCTGAGATTACCATTCTGACCATGCTTGGACCTAAATTCACTCTGTTCCATGCTGACCTTGAACTCAAGAATCTGCCTACCTTAGTATTTTTCTGACAAGCTGGCTCATAGTGCAGCTGCCTTTGGTCTTTTAGGTTTGTGAAACCCCTTATATAATTCATATTGCAACTTTATATTTTGCACAGTTGAAAAATTTTATATATATATATTATATATTTCTGTTATATATATGTATATTTTAACTCATGTTTTCAGAGTTCTCTCCCACAGCCTTAAGGGCTGTCCTGAAGGTCACAGCATTAATCATTTTTGCTAAGGACATAGACATACCCTCACCTCCTGGACCCATGTTATATCTGATTATCATGGAGTCATTAATCTTGGCAGAGAGGAGATTCCCCAATAATCTTGGCAGGGAAAATATTTCCCAAAAGAAAAGGATATTTTATATGAAGGGAAGAATATTTTACATGAAGTAAAATATATATTTTTAATACAAACAAGCCTCACAGCCTGCAACTGTCAACACATAGAGGCCCAAGCCCTGCTGGTTCTGTTCCAGGGGTTGGAACCATGTCATGCTGCCCCTTTTATGACCATGCATGACTTGTCAAATCTCCGTGCCATATGAAAGGATGACATGTAATAAGAAGTCATGAGGGCCTGGGAGCTAACAAGATTCATTGACTTCTGCACAGACATTCATGAGTCAGCTAGTTTCCCAAGCTGTTCTGACATGGGGGGATCAACATTTGTTTCACCTATTTTGTTGTTCTCTTAGGTCTCTTTTTTCTTCATCTTTCATGTCTAGAACCAAAATCATCTGGAGGTCATCTATGTTAAAATCTAATCTTTATTAACTTTGAAGGAATCCACAGCTCTTTGCTTCCTGTAGAAATAAAACATATACCCTTTCCCAATGCAATACATTTTCTGACTTCCATTTGGAAATTAATACATCCTTAAAGTTTATAGGATGGTTAATTCAGCAGCCCTTCCTAAAATCCAATATGTTTTAGTAGCTGTGATACCTATCTCACTGACAGTTAAAAAACTTAAAGTTAATAAAGCATCATTTAATCTACCTGTAGGAAACCTCATATCCCACTTCTGTTTTATGAGCATTTCCTTTAAAGTATGGTTGGACCTTTCCACAATTGCTTGACTTATACGACTGCCATTCATGCCTGAAACATGGTTTTTATATACTACTTTAAAATTTGTTACATTTTACTTGATACATATGCTAGCATATTAAGGGTTTTAATCTATAAAGCTATCCATACTATATGTATCACTTCTAATAAATGTGTAATTGCACATTTATTAGCCTTTTCAGAACTCAAGGCAGGAATCCTGAATAGGTATCAACTGTATGATGTACATACTTTAATTTTACAAACTCTGCAAAAGGCACCATTAGGGTTACTTCTGGCAGATAATAGAGCCTTGACTCATGTAAAGAGCAAATAGGACAATTTTTATAATTACTTTGACTTTTCACCAGGTTATAGAAAGTTTTTCTTTAACTTTTAGTATTATATGATGCCAGTTATAAAAACTTGAACTTCTTATGCATTTCCTATTAATAATTAATCTATCTCTCATTTCCTAGTGCCAATGGTTCTGACAAACCTGTATGAGAGCAAACATGGGTTATATATACTGGGTGATCTCTGTCAATTTATCTGTTGTAGGTGTAGAAATAACAAAGTCAATTTTGAAATATCTGTAATAAGTCCAGCAGTTTCTATATGTAAAACAACTGTGCAAGTCAAGAGTCGGGAACTATATTAAGAGATTCTGGAAAATCTAATAAAACTATTAAAATAGTATATAGTTCATTTTTTTGAACTGAAGTATATAGACTTTAAAATATTTATATTTCCTCACTTATAACTTGCCATTCCTAATTTATTCTCATCTGTATAAAAGGTAGGAGCTTCAGAAATTGGTGTTCCTCTCATTGTATAAAGAAGAATCCAATTTTTTTTTTTTTATAAACTGAGGTTGCTTGCTCTTGGAGTATTTGTTGTTACTATCTCCCCCCAAAATTACTGCAAGCTCTTTACCAATCTTCATTGATTACCCATAATGAGTAATTTTTGCAGTAGTATATAGTAATTTAATCCCTACTGGGTTTGTTACTGATAAATGACAAACTCTTAGTCTTCCTTGCACAATCAAATCAGAAACCTTTTCTATACATGTTTTAATTTTTCCTCTGTTTATATGCTAAAATATCCATTCTAAGATATAATTTTCCTTCTACATAAGAATTTCTGTGGGAGAATGAGTAGAAGGCAAAATAAAACTAATCAGTCTTTGTTGGCTCCTAGGATTCCACATATGCTCTTTTCTATCAGAGCCAATTTTCTCTCAGATTTTACTGATAATTTTCTTGGACTATTTAAGTCTAACTCACCTTGTAAGGTGTGAAATAAACTAATACAATTTTAGGCCATAGCCAGTTAATGTCTCCCAGCCACTTTTGAAAATCATTGAATTTGTAATTGATCTCTTATTATCTGTGGATGAATTTTCTGTAAACCTATCTTATATCCTAGATAGTTAATAGAATATCCTCTTTGTATTTTTTAGGAGCAATTCATACTCTCCAACTAGGCAAAATTACCCTTACTTCATCAAACATTTTTCGTTATGGTATTTGCATTTGAATCAGCCAGTAATATATCATGTATATAATGATAAATTATACACTCAGGAAATTGTTGATGAATTATTTCTAATGGGTGTTGTACCAATATTGACACAAGGTGGGGTTATTTAACATTCCTTGTGGCAAGACATATCAATGGGATTTTTTAACTAGATTTTCATGGTTAAATCTGGGCACAGTGAAAGCAAATGTTTCTCCATCTTGTTCCTCAGGGAGTATTGAGAAAGCAATCTTTTAAGCCAATAACAGGCCATGCATTAGGTAACAAAGAAGTTAAAAGGATTCCAGGTTGTAAATGACCCTTAGGCAGAATTACTTGGTTAATTGCTCTCAGATCTCTCATATCCTCCATTTTCCAGATTTCTTTTTAATGACAAATATAGGAGAATTCCAAGAGCTGGTGGACTCTTCTATATGTTGGGCCAGCAGCTGCTCTTGGATCAGCTGTTCTGGGGCCTGTGACTTTATTTAAGGTTCATTGATCTACCCTAATAGGTTTGTTAGTTAATCACTTTAATGATAGGGCAGTTTACTCTATCAGCTGTGGTAACCCTATATATATTTAGCAAGTCATCTTCCACTGTGTCCTACCTATGGACAGCCTTGACATTGTGTAACTGATTTTGATACCATTTTTTCAATACCTTTATCAAGAACATCTCCTATCTTATGACTTGCTCTTGAAATTAGAGGAACACTAACCCAGGCTTCCCAGTGTTGCAGGAGATTTCTTCCCCATAATTTCATGGCGATAACTGCCAAATATGGACTTACTTTTCCTATCTGACCCTCTGGTTTTATTCACTTAATCCATTTTAGACATTTTTTTTAACCTGAGAAAATATCCCAATCCCTAGGAGATGTGGAGATACACTTTGAAGTGGCCAAGTTGGAGTCTAGGAATCTTGTGAAATTATTGTTACATGCTCTGGTGTCCACTAGGCCTTCGTTCTCCAGCCCATCTAATTGTAATTTTAACTTTGGTCTCATCATTTTTAGCAGTTTACTAAATATTTATTTCCTGGTATCTTCAGAATGTCTTGTTCTATCCATCAGCGTAGTAAGGCTCGTCATACCCGGCCCTACTCTTTCTAGCTGCTCTCTCGAACAGTCTCTTCTTGGCTGACAGGGAACAAATGGTTCATGTGGGTTGGGCAGGGCCTGAGCAAAGCCCTGTGTGCACTTTTCCAATAGTGAAAAAGCAGGTGCCTCGTATACCGCTGCATGATCTGATTTCATGAGCTGGTGGCTTAGTTTTCCACATCCTTTACATATCCCAGGAAGCTTTCTCCCTAGATTATCATTGAAGAAAAAAATTGTCCTCAGGAACTGTCTACAGTCCTTTAGGAAATGGTCTTCCACAGCCAAAGCATCTGACATTCTGAGCTGTCATGAGTTTAGCAATTTCCTGTCCAATTATAACAGAATTGTAAGCATTAGATCTAATGTCCGTGCCCTTCCCCCAGCCTTGAGTAAGCAAAACAGACCCACAAAAGTTTTACAACCTAGTTGAAGATGCTGGCCTTGCTGCATTTGCAATTCCCTACAGAAGTAGACTGCCTTCTGAGCTTGCTTTGCAACATAATCCAGTTGAAACAAATGATGGCTCTGTGGGCTCTCCCTATATAAATACAGTGCTGAATATTTCACTTTGAGCCTTGATCAGAAACTTTGTCTTGGCTTCATCCTTGTCTTGCACCCTGTTCCTTTTTCATTTTCAGCCCCTCTTTCAGCCTCTCCATGGCTGCTAGATGGCTACAAATATCCACAGTAATTTAAATCCAGTCATAAATGGGCATGGATTGGGCCTTTAAATGTCTAATAACCTTTCTGCATTGAGTATTTAGCATTCTCAAAACTAAGGGCTCAATTAAAATTTCTCTAGCATCTGGATCTGATATTGCTGTAAATATCCAGATAATCTTTGTAAAAAGAAGTAAAAGATCATACGTGCCCTGAGTTATTTTTGCAAATGATCCATTTTTCTGATTATTTGTTTCCTAAATGATTGTTTTTCCTGTTGTTCAATCTTGTTCCACGCACTTAAAGCTATTGTATGGCATCTCTCTAAGGCAGCATCATTATGTATAATCCACATTTGTAACTCTGTATATTGACCTTACTCTAACCACTGACCCTTGACATTTCAATACCATTAGTCCTATTGCATTGCTCCTCAGATAAAGCCTCTTCTCTCCAGCATGTTAGACATGGTAATTGATGGCCAACTTCTAAAACAGCTCATATGAAATCTTTCCAATCTTTTGCATTTAAATGATTTTGCATGGTCCAGTAATTAAGTATCTGTTCCATATAAGGGGAATGCATAAGCTACCATTAAATCTTTTTAAATCTAACATCTCTGTAGGCTTCTACACAAATTCTTCATAGACTAGTGGGTTTCCCTCATCTAGAGCTAATTCTCTTACAGTAGCTGGAAAACTTATTGTAGGTCTTCTATTGGGCCTAGGCTGCCATCCTGCGATCTTATCACAAGGTGGCGCCGTGGGCACTAGATTGGATTCCTCTGAACTAATGAGAAAATTGTGTATTCTGATTTTAAAAGTCCTCTAATTTATTCTCTACCGCTTGTAATTTAGCATTTCATCTCTCAGTCCTCTCCTTATCCAAGTCTACTTCCTGTGAATTTGAGGGAGGAAGACAAGTAGATTCTCCTTCTTTCTTCTGATCTTCCTTAGAGAGGACATAGAAAACTGCAATTATTGTCCAACATCTAGTTAGTTCTATGCTGATAATCAAAGCAAAACTATACAGGGTCCAAATACCTTCTGCTATAGTGTTTTCTATTTTTTTAAGCACAGAACATATTTTCCTTTTAAATATCACTCCTTACTTTCTTCACTGTATTTTTTAAAGTTAAGATTTCCTTCTTTGACTATCTCTACTTAGTTTCCTTTCTTCTTTTCGGTGTCTCTTTCCCTTTTTACCACTTCCAAACTTTAATATTTAGTTCTATACTTAAGTTTCTCTAAATTTTCTCCTCTGGGGATTGCCCACTCTGAGCATACATTACTAGTTCTGAGGTGTTTGCTTCCTGCCCCAGGGTGGCCCACTGTGGATCCACCCCTCCCCCCCCTCACAGAGCACTGTGCCACAGCGGACTGCCACTTTTGTGCCTGGGTTCTCTCATCCAGGCCTCATGTCGTGAGCTTGTCTAGAGCCTTCACCTTGGATCTCGTGCCCCATGTTGGTTTGTCAGATATTATAGGACTTTTGTGGGCTGAACTGTAGTTTAAATAGGACACAGAAACTTGTATATAGTTTAAAGCTGTTGGCCTTATGCCTGGGCAGTCTCTCAGGTTGCTCAGCTAAACTTATCTTAACGTTCCTGCTATCCTCTCTACCCGTGTTGTTCTCACTACCTGCTTACAGCTCAATTTTCTCCCTTCTGCTCTGTTCCCTGTCTCCCTCCATCTGCAACTCTCTTCTAATCCCCCAAATCTCCTTTCTGTCTCGACCTGAAAGTCTTTCCCTCATACTTCCAACCTAGGTCTGGCCAGTCCATCAGCTCTTTATTATACAAAAAGCGTATTCCAGTCTGAACCAATCAGCAGCAAGACAATCTGATCCATCTCTTAGGGTTGCATGTAGGTGATGAGGGCTGACAGACCTTCATCTTTAGGCAGGTGAGGAAGGGCATATATTTATATATAGAAAACTGATGATGTCAGGGTCCTCTGGTAGTAGTATGCCCAGTTTTCTGAGGAACTGCCAAACTGATTTCCAGAGTGGTTGTTCTAGCTTGCAATCCCAAGCTGGGATTACCAGCTGAGATAACCCAGTCACTAAAGATCACACAATGTGTGTACTCACTGATAAGTGGTTATTAGCCCAGAAGCATGGAATACCCAAGACATAATTCACATATCAAATGAAGCTCAAGAAGAAGACAAAAGTGTGCATACTCTGATCCTTCTTAGATTGGGGAACAAAATACCCACAGAAGGAGATACAGAGACAAAGTGTGGAGCAGAGTCTGAGGGAAAGACTATCCAGAGACTGTCCTACCTAGGGATCCATCCCATATACAGCTACAAAACCCAGACATTATCGTGGATGCCCACAAGTGCTTGCTGACCGGAGCCAGATATAGCTGTTATCTGGAAGACCCTGCTAGTACATAACATACAGAGGGAGACACCCTCAGCCAGTTGTTGAACTGAGCACCGGGTCCCCAATGGAGGAGCTAAAGTAAGGACCCAAGGAGCTGAAGCGGTTTGCAGCACCATAGAAAGAACAACAATATGAGCCACCCAGTACTCCCAGAGCTCCTAGGGACAAAACCATCAAGCAAAGAGTATACATGGAGTTACCTATGGCTCCAGACACATAGGCAGCAGAGGATGGCCTTGTTGGACATCAAAGGGAAGAGATGCCCCTGGTCTGGGGAACGCTCAATGCCACAGTGTAGGGGAATACCAGGACAGGGAAGCAGGAGAGGGTTGATTGGGGAACAGGGGGAGGGGATATGGGTTATGAGACTCGGGAGAGGGGACAGATAAGGGGACAACATTTGAAATGTAAATAAAGAATATATCTAAGAAAGAAAAAAGAAAAAAAAAAAAAGAAAACTGATGACAGGCCAAAGATGTGAAAATACCAAAATCCTGTCACCACTTAGCTCTCATCTGGTACAGAACTAACAATTGAAAATACAGAAACACACCTTCATCAACATTAGGGAAGGTCACCCCAATACTTTCTTTTTTGTGAGTTGGGGTTCTAGGGAGAAAGGAGCTTCTCCAAATTTAAGCTCAGTGTTTGGGATGGGGCATGCAAAACCCTGGTTATTCAGATGAAGTTTCAGTAAAGACTCTAACATTTTTTTAAAATTCATACTTCCCTCTAAAGTGTGAGGTAGACAATGTGATTAAAGCACAGTGATCATTGATGCAGATGGAGTCATTGGATAAACATGAAGATGAAGAAAAAGGGCGTATTTGAGTAGTTGTTCTTTTTCCAATCTAACTGTAACCAGCTTTATTAAAGATACTTTTCATAAACAGTCATGGTATTTCTGGGAAATAGGCAGGACATGGGCAGACACTCAACAATATATAAGAACTTTCCAGTTCCCTTCTCGTATAGATTACCAATATCAGAAAACCACTATGAAACCCAATGAAGTCTTCATTCAGTGCTTTGAAAAGGGGGAAGTAGCTTAGAGTGAGGGTGACATTTCACATTAAGAATGTTGCTTAACAACTTTTCACAAGCCGACCCTGACTTTCAGGAAATGGACATGGCAGAATTATCAACCCGAAGATCCACAATCTTTTATAAAGAGAACCAGCGCTCTTCTGCAAAGTCCACATCGCCCAATAGACTGGAAAACTAATTTTGGGGGCCAGGTTCCAACAGGTCTCTGGTTTTAAGGAAATTAAATCTATGTTGGTGGTACAGGGGGAAGAGGATATACAGATAATTTAGAGTTTTCCCAGACCACAAGGCATTTTGTGCCTTGGTGGCCACCTATGTCAAGACCAGGATTTCTCTCCTGGTAGCCAACAGGAGCCTTTCAAAATCATCAGGGAAAGAGGTATACTGTCCTCAATCCAGCTTGGGAGATATTTTTTTAGTGACACATGATCCTTCCCCCAAATAATGAAGTGCTCTGTGTGCTAACAATACAGCTTTAAAAAAAAGTAAAGCAAAATTCTGCATTTTTAAAGAGTTGATAAAAATAGTATTTCAAACTGTACAGTCACCAGAAGTACGCACTTATCAAAAATGCACACAGGTCACTTGGCATCTCCAGCACCTTCAGGTGTCTGTGCCTGGTCTGTTTTCGCGTCTCCATTTTCTGCAGGGTTATTTGCATCCGTGCCAGCGTCGGCTTTCCCCTTCTTCTCTTGGGTACCTTCTCTCCCTTCTGTGCGGGGGGGGGGGGGGGGGGGGGGCCTTCTTAGCCTTGGGCGCTGGCGTTGGAGGAGCAGGTTTAACAGACACAGTGCGGATCTTCTCTGTGACTCGGCCTTCACCTTGGCTTTGTCTCATTAGAGTCCCCTTCCGCCTTTCTTTTGGGCGTGGCGGCTGCAGTGGGCATTGGTGCTGAACATACAGCAGCTCGAGGGTTTGGTCCATCCGGGGGTCGTCCTCACTGCTTCTTCACACTGCTCCTTTTAGTAGTTTTTAAAGGTAAAGATATAAATTAATGATCATTGGCTTGGGGGTCAGCTATCACTATAAACAACCTGTTATGTATCCAAGAAAATAAAAGGCTGTCAAATGTGCTTTATGCTATTAGAAAATACTTAGATAAGTAGGCAAACACAATACAAACACTCAAAGTTGTCTGACAACTTAGTGTGGACAAAGTATAATTATGAGTTTTAAGGGAGTTCATTCACAAGGCATCACTTTTTAAGGGACAGAAAAAAAAGGAGCAGTCCCACAACACCCAGAGGAAGCTCCACTCCTGGCATCTTAACCCGGCTTAGGATCATAGGATCAGAGGTGAGGAGGACACAATATCTGTCCCAACACCGGGAGTAACTGGGACCAGCAGGACCAGGCATTCCGAGGCTCTCTAACACACCCTGGATGCCAGGATCCCAGAATCACAGGATCACAGAGTCAGCATGACTCTTGAGGAATTCTGACACAACCAGGATCATAGGAAGGACAGGCTCCAGTCAGATATAGTTAAGGCAGATAGCACCAGAGATAACCAGATGGCGGAAGGCAAGCATAAGAACATAAGCAACAGAAACTAAGGTTACTTGGCATCATCAGAACCCAATTCTCCCACCGTAGCAAATCCTGGATACACTATCACACCAGAAAAGCAAGAATCAGATCTAAAATCACTTCTCATGATGATGATAGAGGACTTTAAGAAGGACATAAACAACTCCCTTAAAGAAAGACAGGAGAATATAGGTAAACAGAGAGAAACCCTTAAAGGGGAAACACAAAAATCCCTTAAAGAATCACAGGAAAACACAAACAGGTGAAGGAAATGAACAAAACCATCCAGGATCTAAAAATGGAGTGGGAAACAAGAAAGAAATCACAAAGGAAGACAACCCAGGAGATAGAAAACTTAGGAAAGAAATCAGAAGCATAGACACAAGCATCACCAACAAGACATAGAAGAGAGAATCTCAGTGCAGTAGATGCCATAGAAAACATTGACACAACAGTCAAAGAAAATGCAAAAAGCAAAAAGCTCCTAAGACAAAACATCCAGGAAATCCGGGACACAATGAGAAGACCAAACCTAAGGATAATAGGTATAGAAGAGAGTGAAGATTCCCACCATAAAGAGCTAGTAAATATCTTCAACAAAATTATAGAAGAAAACTTCCCTAACCTAAAGAAATAGATGCCCATGAACATACAAGAAGCCTACAGAACTCCAAATAGACTGGACCAGAACAGAAATTCTCTCGTCACATAACAATCGAAACACCAAATACACTAAATAAAGAAAGAATATTAAAAGCAGTAAGGGAAAAAGGTCAAGTAACATAAAGGCTGGCCTATAAGAATTACACCAGACTTCTCACCAGAGACCATGAAAGCTAGAAGATCCTGGGCAGATGTCATATAGACCCTAAGAGAACACAAATGCCAGAAAAAAACTCTCAACATGGATGGAGAAACCAAGACATTCCATAATAAAACAAATTTACACAATATCTTTCCACAAATCCTGTCCTACAAAGGAAATAGATTGAAAACACCAACACAAGGAGGGAAACTAAAGCAACAAAGCAATCTTTCAACAAACCCACACAAACATAATTCCACCTCTAACAACAAAAATAACAGGAAGTAACAATCACTTTTCCTTAATATCTCTTAATATGAAAATATTACCAACATAATCGATTGAAATTCAAAATATGAAGAATTAGAAATTTGTTGGCTGTCACCCAGTGGTCTCTCTAATTTGGAAATTGGAGAAATATGTACAATATTGTGCAATCCATATACACTTTCTGCTTGTTTGTACATGACAGTGTCTTGCTGTGTACCATCTTATGATCTGGAAGTCATATTTCTCCTATCTCAGCCTCTCTATTAATAGGATTGTTTATTTGATGTTTTTACACTATACTATGGTTTTCAGAACAGATTACATATTTCAAATTTATTTATATAGCCAAAAGAAATGTAGACAATTAATTTGGGAGGTGACTTATAAGAGAAAAAGAGCAAGACTTCATTTTTTGCTTGATATTTATAATTATTTTTTCAATTTTGAAGAAGAGTACTTTATAAGTTACTCTTTTTATGAGATGAATGCTTTTCAAAATCATCACAGCCAATGAATCAGAACCTTACCCTCACCTAATGTCTGTGCCACCCTCCAAGCAGAACCATTGTTCATTGAAACAGTTGATGAATGACTTCATGGATAGTCCATCTTAATACATACTTGGTTCTTAAATGAATATAACTTGTTCCCTGTGGGCTGAGAATGATGACAATCACTCAAGTCAAATAGCTTTGACCATAGCAGGAAATCAGTATCCAAATAATCGTAACTACAATTCATTCCTCGGTGCAGCAAAACTGTCAACTCTTAGCTTAGCTACTATGGAGGTAAAATCCCTTGGCTATGTGAGGGACATTAGAAGTACAGCCTTATTACAATGAACTCCAATATCCAAAAATTGTTTTTATTTTGGGTTTGTACCACAGCAAAATCCAAGATCTTAAGCTCTACTAGAAACAAAACAAGCAAACAAAAAAACCTTTATCTCTTTATGTTCATTTAATAACTTGTCCATCATTTATATATATTTATATATGTATATATGTATGTACATATATATATAGTGTTGAATATAATAAAAACGTTTTAGCCAATTTACTATTCCTTTAAGTAATGACCTATACTAATTTTAGTAGTTGCATGGAAGTCTATCATGCAGAAATATAATGATTTATTATTTGTGAGCTATTAGCAATTTTTTTGCTGTTATAAAAGTAATACAACTATTATACGTGTATACCTTTTGTGTACTTGATGAATTTATAACATATATAAGGTCAAGTAGAAGATATACTTTTAAAAAACGTGTTAGTTATAAGATTGAATATCAACTTAAAAAAGAGAGAAAATAAACTGTAAAAGACTTATGGAAGGGAGACCCGGAAGGGGGATAACATTTGAAATGTAAACAAATAAAATGATAAATAAATAAATAAATAAGAAAAAATGAGATCCTCTTCTTTCTGAACAAATGAAAAAACTGTCAGCTCAAGTCCAAGTGGATCAAAGACCTCACCATAAAACTGGACACACTAAATCAGATAAATGAGAAAGTGGGAAATACCCTTGAATTCATCAGTACAAGGGACAACATCCTGAATAAAACACCAATGGATCAGGTTACAAGATCAACAACTGATAAGTGGAACATCACCAAACTTAAAATCTTATGTAAGGCAAAGGATAATGCCAATAGGACAAAATGGCAGCCTACAAGTTGAGTAAAGAACTTAACCCACCCTACATCCAACAGAGGGCTAATATCCAAGTATATATAAAGAGCTCATGAAATTAGACCAACCAACCGAATAACCCAATTACAAATGGGGTGCAGAGCTAAACAGAGAATTCTCAATAGAGGAATCTCAAATGGCAGAGAAGTACTTAAAGAAATGTTCAATATCCTTACTTATCAGAAAAGTGCAAATTAATGCAACCTTAAAATTCCACCTTATGTCCATCAGAATGGCTAACATCAAATATTCAAGCCAGAGCACATGCTGGAAAAGATGTGGAGCACAGGGAACATTCCTCCATAGCTTGTGGGTGTGCAGCTACTCTGGAAATTAATTGGGCAGTTTCTGAGAAAATAGGGAATAGTTCTACCTGAAGACCCATTTAAACCACTCCTGGGCATATACCCAAAAGATGCTCTGTTATATCACAAGGACTTGGGCTCCACTATCTTCATAGCAGCTTTGTTTGTAAAAGGCAGAAACTGGAAACAACCCAGATGTTCCTCAACTAAGGAATGGGTGGAGAATATGTAGTTTATTTAAACAATGGAATACTACTCAGCTATTGAAAACAAGGACATCATGAAATTTTCAGGCAAAAGGATGGAACTAGAAAATATTAGCCTGAGTGAGGTAACCCAGACCCAAAAGAACATGTGTGCTATGTACTACTTATAAGTGGATATAATCCATAAAGTACAGGATACCCATACTACATTCCTTGGGCCCAATGTAGCTAAACCAAAAGGAAAGTCGAAGTGAGGAAGCTTGAATCTCACTCAGAACAGGGAATAAAATAGTCATAGGAGGCAGATGGAGGGAGGGGGAAGTGGGTGAGAAAGGGCATGGGGGGGAAATGAGAGGTAGGATCAGGTGTGGGGAGACACAGGTGAGAGGACTAGATGGCCAGGAGAATGAATGGAAGACAATAGCTGGTGGGTTTAAGGGTCTAGGGGCCAACTCGAGGATGCGCCTGAGACCTGGAATGGGGGAGGCTCCCAGGTGACTTTAGTGGAGACTCCTAGCAGTGAGGATGTGGATCCTGAAGTGGCCACTTCCTGTAGCCAAGCAGGACCCCTTGTAGATGGATAAGGACAGCAACCCACCCACAAAACTTTTGACCCAAAGTTTGTCCTGTTTACAAGAATCACAGGGACAAAGATGGAGCACAGACTGAGGGAATGGTCAACCAGTAACTTGCTCCACTTGAGACCCATCTCATGGGCAAGAACCAATCCCTGACATTGTTAATACTCTGTTATGCTTGCACACAGGAGCCTAGCATGGCTGCTCTCTGAGAGGCTCCACTCAGCACCTGATTGAGACAGGTACAGAGACCCACAGTCAAGCATTAGACAGTCAGTCATGTGGAACAGTTGGGAGAAGGGAAGAGGGACTCCACAGGAAGACCAACAAACTCAACTAACTTGGACCATTAGGGGCTCTTAGCGGCAGAACCATCAACCAAAGAGCATACCCGAACTAGATCTAGACTTCCCTCCCCGCACATATGTAGATGATCAGCTCAGTCTCCATGTGGGTCCTCCAACAGCTTGGGTGGGCCCTATCCCTGAGTGTCACCTGCCTGTAGATCCTGTTCCCCTAACTGGACTGCTTTGTCTGTCCTCAGTTGAAGAGGCTTTGCCTAGCTCTGCAGAGACTTGATGTGTCAGGGTAGGGAGATACCTAGGGTGAAGCTAGGGTAGAGGAGGAGGGGGTATGGGAGAGGTATTGTGTGAGAAGGAACCAGGAAGGTGGGCAGTAGTCAGGATATAAAGTGAATAAACATGTAAGTTAAAAAATGAAAGAAAAAATGTCTGTGATGACAAATTGCTAATTATCATTAATGAAACAGAAGGCACAAAAAGACAAATCGATGCAGTTAAGTTTTAATGACTCAGTTGTATATTCAGTTTACTAAACCTTGAACATTTCAGGAAGCCAAAACCTAAAGACAACTTTGGAACAGAATCTCCAATAGTAAAATCCCTGGAATGGGCTGGTCACTGACCCTTCCTCTGCTCCTGCTAGTCCTAGATTACTCACAGGGTCTCGGATTCCCTGGATGATTTGTACCACAAGGGGTTTTTGTTTTGTTTTGTTTTGGTTTGGTTTGGTTTGGTTTGGTTTTTTTAGATTTAATATTTTCTTTAATCAATGTATCCTTTTTTCCATTGTTTCTTCGACACCTGGGATTCTTTCTTCTATCTCTGTATTCTCTTGGAGAGATCTGTCTCTTGAGATCCCATTCAAAATCCAAAAGTTTTCAATTACAGCATTTCATCAGTTTGGGTTTTCTACATTGAATCTTCTTCCATCTTTAGGTCTCAGACATTTCCTCCCAGTGTTTGTGTTTATCTGAGTTTCTTTAAGGTATTAACTAATTTATGCTATAAGGACGTCTATTTTCTGCACCCAGTGGTTTTCAGGTATTTTAGAGGGCTTAAGCAATGTTCCAGTACTCAGGGTCTGCTGTGGTCAGGTCGTTGGGCTCTAGTGGACCATCCTGTCCTTATTGATTATATCTTTACACTGAAGTGTAGGCATCTTGGATCAGGATGACTGTAGTTCTAGGTGTTGATATCTGTTTCTGTTGGGTGGATCTTTTGTTTCCTCGTTTCTTGGGCCTCCTTGGATTCTAAGATAGTTTAATGGCTGTGTGCAACCTGGTAGGCAATATTCTGTGGACCTGTTTCCCTGGCCTGCTCAACTGATATTCCCAGGATATGCCTGACAGTATTGTAGGCTTATAAGTTGGGGCAAGGAAGGTTGGAGGAGAAGATCTTTGTGATCCATCAGAAAAGTGGTCATAGAGGAAAGGGAGAGTATAGCAGGTGTTCTACAGAGCTTGGATGAGACAGGGGTATTGGATCTAGAGGACCCAAAGGTGAGGTGTAGATCAGCAGCAGGCCTATCTGCTTTCCTGGCAGGAGAGGCCTTTGGATTAGCATGGAGTGCCTGCAGGGCTTGAAGCTTGGGCCATAGTAAGGAGTGTGTGTTTTGGGGGGGTTCATTATGAGGGGAAGATTTGTGGGATCCACAGGAGATGGGAACAGCAAGGATCAGAGAAGGCTGCCACAGGTGTTCTGGTGCAGAGCTGGGATGAGAGCTAGATGAGCCATTTTTGAGGTAGTAACAGGAAGCAAGAAATATTGGAATAATAGAATAATTTTACAAATATAAGACACATTAATAAAAAACAAGCAAGAAATATAGTAAAGAAACTAATAGAAAATAAGGCAGTTCGCTTGAAATTATATACACAAGTAACATGAAATGGACTCATCTGGTTGTATTCATCTGTTTACATGTCAGTTCAGAAGAGGTAATGAATCTGAGTGGGAATGGAGAATGGGTTAGAAGAATGTGGGGATATTGGAGGGGATCAAGGGATAAAAGGGTGTTACAGACCATGTGTCTGCTGCAGGATAACCAGGATTCTTTGGTCCAGGAAGACACAGGTCCAGCGGAAGATGACAAACTGGCATGACCACAGAGGTGGTTTGAAATCTGAATGTATTTTTTGGGTATTTCTCAAAGTCCAGTCAAGTTAACATCTCGAATTAAGCATCATATACATCTGTAAAAGGCTAGCTAGGCTTTCTTGGGCAATACAGGGTGTTTACCCCAAGTCCAGGGCCCATGCAGCTAAACTGCTTCTTCATCTTGGTCTCAATGTCTCACTGGCCCAGGAACTGAAGATGGATGATTCTTGTGCCTAGCCTCCTGGTAAAAATGGCGACATTGTAGAGCTTGGGAAGCTGTCTGGCTCGTGCTGTCTTTCAAGAGTACTTCTGCTTAGACTGCTGGTTGTAATCTTTTCTGTGCCATGCCTGGGGCCATCATAGGCCCGGGCGATCAGCTCTAATGATTAGCTCCAGTAGCAGCCTCTAGCCTCCAGCCTGGTAAAGCTAACTGGCTGCAGCTTTTTGGACCAGCCTGGTAAATTAACCGGCTGTTAGCCCTTAGGCCCAGCCTGAAATCAACTAACTAATGCATTCCTCCTCCAAGTGTCTCTCTGAGTAAAAAATCTACTGTCTCTCTCTGAGTAAAAAGTATCTATTGTCTCTCTCTGAGTCAAAATTGAGTTTTCCTGAGTATTAAGTATAAACTGTATCCTTAGTCACACCTGGATAAGCTAAGAAAGGTTGTTTTTCTCAAGGACTCCCTGCATGAGGCCTGTAACACAAAAGGCCAGTTCCTCATAAACTTCCCTTGTTATTCAGGTGGGCCTGAGATAGCCTGTCTGTAAGCAAAATCAAGAGTTAAAGGCAGAACTGGATTAACTTGTGGGGGAAGGTAACTAGGGAACCAACTCAAATGTAAATTCTTTCTACCTTGCCCAGTACTCATCTGTATGGCAGGGACCTCATAAGATTTTTCAGATGTAAATATCCTTAGTCTGGGCCCATAGTTTGGAATACACCTGCCCTGAAAGGCAGTGACTAGAAAACCAAAAAAAGAATTTGTGACTGAAATTTCTAGAATGCCTTTTCTACCATAATAACATAAATGGTTGTAGCAAAACAAAGCAGAATTTTTTGGCTACAAGATGAATACTTATATATCTATATTTGCTTGGTTATACCATGTCTTGGCTATAAGGAAAAAGGAGAGTTTAGGAAATTGCCAAGTGAGATTTTCAGCTTCTAAATATACAGAGAGGTCAGTTATTCTCAAGAGACATTTTTCTTTCACCTCTGTCTGTAAAATATCATGTTTACAGACTTCACTGGGCCACATCAGCAAAAGGGGGGCAAGCAATGTAGTTTATTTTTTAATTAAAACATGAAATGAAATTTAATGAAAACGTTTATAACTTCAGACTTAGAGAGGAGGCTCATTGGTTCAGTGTGCTTCTTCCTCTTGTAGAAAACTCATTCAGCTCCTAGAATGCAAATCAGGTGGCTCACAATTGCTTCCTATTCTAGCTCCTTGGGATCTGACACCGTATCCTAAAATAATAAAATAAGTAAGAGAAAATCTACTTCCAAGAGGACAGAAATAAGCAGCTGAATGTTTTAGGACAAGACAGAATTTGAATGAGAGACTGAGAAAAGTACTGACATCTTCTACATGACAAGCCCTGTACATTAAATGTAAACATTCTATAGACATCATCAGCAGTAGAGAGAATCAAGTAAAACATCAGGGCTGGAAATCAAGGTGGGTGTATTACTACATTCACACACTAAGGAAAGGCCTTGCAAGATAAGTACAAACTAATGCCAAGCAGGGGTACAAGGCCTACACTGCATATGTGCACTGACATCATTTCCTGCAAGGCTTGTCAGTGATGTATGAGAAAGAATGGGTCTGCTTGCCTTCACCAGTGTTGCTTGGCAACGAGTGTTACATAGACAGATTTCTCAGGCCTTGGGCAGCTGAAGAGGAGAGTTTTACTTCTGGAGCCAGCAGGCTTAGGTGTTGGTTGTTGGACTTTTTGCTCAGTGGTCAAAGGATCCTATAAGTTAAAGATACACAGAATTGAGCTGGCAGAGGGTGATCACAATTTCACTCTCGACCCTGTGAAAGCTCTTCCACTCCAAGAAGCAGAGAACCCCTTTGGGGTTTTGCGAATACCTGTGTTCTTAGAACAGAAACTTGGCAGATTGGGAAGGCAATGGTCAAGCTTGGTATTGCCATCCATGTGATCCTAATAATAAGTTCCATTGTGCTGGGTTCAGCAGCAATAAGAAGAAGTGACAAGACTCCACTCTTAAGAAGATTCGCATAAATCCCAAGGAGAACAGACAACAGGATGACAGGTAAGGGGCTTGGAAGCAGAGAGCAAAGGATGAGGGGCTATGAGGAACTTGGGTGAGGGGAGAAGCCTAGCATTACTGGATCCATGGAGGACAATGATGCCACAAACCCTGCAGGCCTCTTGGCACCCATGACCAGAGAGCAGTCCAGTGTTCAGGCCATGTTCTTGAGCAAAGGCACACGACCAAAGTTCTAGCTGGTTTCCTGTCACTTCACAAGTGCCCTGTAGATCATCTTATTGACCAGCTTTGACACCACAGCATAAACAGGCAGCGAGGTGTAGCATCAGTGAATGGGGTCAATGTGAATCAGCTGCTGGGGGTCTCCACTAAGGCGGGCTGACAGGAGTTAGTCCAGATAGCAGCATACTGGGGCTGCTGCCTGTGACAGCCAGTGATTATTGAAAAGTAAGGAGGGAAAATCAAACACACACAGAGAGAGGAGCGAAGGGAAGGGAGATGGAGGAGAGGAAAAAGGAGAGGGAAAGGGGAGAGGAAAATGGGAGAGGGGATAGAGAGAGAGAGAGGAAAAGGGAGAGAGAGAGGGAGAGGGAGAATGAGAAGGAGCATAGTTTCAGCAAAAGCAAACTCCAGTGTTTTATTTTTTCTCTTCTCTTTTTATTCTCTTTAAGACAAAGTTATTCTATTTAGAAAGAAAATTACTTCATAGCCACAAGTTACACACTTTCCAAAAACATTTACCACAGAAATATATTCTTTGAAAAATAGATTAAAATCATTACCTAAGAGGAAATTACAATAGGATTATTGATTATGTATTTCTTCTCTGAAACAGATCTAACTAAACAATTCTCATCAATCTTCGCACAAGCTCATTGTAACTTCAAAACAATAATTCTTTTGTCGTAGATTAAAAAAGAAGGGCATCCTGAGACACCTGAACCGAGGAACCATACAGCTCTGAGAAGAAGCCTCCACATCGGAGGCATTGCTGTTCCCAGGGGAGGGGATGCACAGCTGAGCTGAGGAGCCCAGGATCCCCAGCCCTGCTCCTACTCCTCACTTCTCTTCATTGCTTCATGTATCCTTTGATGAGTGAGTCACACCAAGCAGGAAATCTCATGAATGAGGGTCCAGTGAGTGGAGGGAAAAACCCAGGGATGGCTTCCCTCTGCTCTCAGTAGTAGGAAGCAGGGAATTGGGCAAAGGGCAGTGATAACATAGAATTTCTTCTTGGGGTAGAGTTTTCCAGGTTGAGAATTGATGGGAGCTCAAGCCTTGTGCTTGGAGAGCACAGCTGTTAGTGGGATATCCTGCTAAGAGATTGATGGGGATTTGTGGTAAGCTCTGGGATTGGTGGATTTTTTCACACCCCTTTCCCTGCATTGGGCCCAGGGGTTAAGACAAGTCCATCCCAGCTGGAGGTGGCTTTTGCCACAATTGCCACCTCTGCCCCTTGTGGAGTGAGGGTTGGGAGTACTGGGGAGGAGGTGCTACCAATGTAGACAGCTTCTGTGGGACAGCTCCTGCAGTGGTGTTTCAGGAAAGCTGTGGGCTGAGGCAGGAAAGGTGTCCCTAGCACCACCACCATAGTCAGCTCTTGAGGGGCAGCTCCTGCTGAGGTGGGATAGGTGATGTGCCCTCATGGACTACTCCTGTGACAGCCGCAGGCTGAGTTGTGCTGGTGCTGCTATTTTGGACAACTCCTGTGGGATATTTTACTTTGGCTGCAGTCTGGGGTGGCAAGGAGGGGCCTGCTACCCTTACTTAGTTGGCTTTTGTGGCACACTGCTCTGGGATACCATCATGATGACTTGAAGGAAACTTGCCCAAGAATGGGCTATCAACCAGGAAGCTATCATACCTAGGTATAAGCAGTGAAGGTCCCTGAGCGTCCATTCACACCTCACCAAACAAATGAGTATGGCAATGACAAACATGAGAAGGCACATCAGCAGCAAGAAGCAATCCTGGGATGAAGTCTCTGGGCCATACCTTTCCAGAGTGCACCTATCATAGCCAAGCCAGATGGTGGACACATTAATTCTGTCAGAATTAGAGATGAGGAAAATTAAGAATATAGCAGGGAACCCAGCACTGTATGAAGCCTTAGAGTGAGTTGTAGACACTGCTCAAGGTGATGTACACCTCCGCTGAGACCAGATAACCACAGCATGAAGATACACATTTCCATCTTTAGACCTTACACAATTTGAAACAGTCACTAAACGGAACACTTTCCAAGAAGTCATTGAGCTAGTGAAAAAATTGAGTACTCTGAAATATGTAACGAAGTAGCTACACCACAGATTTTATAACTCGATTCAAAAGAAAATTAAGGGAACACCATCACATATGAGAGTGAATTTGGCAGGACCACTTCAAAATTGCAGAACTTTTTCTCAAGTAATTGATTTCTTTAAAGGATACAGTGGGTAAGACTAAGAAAAGGTAGTAACATCTAATATAAGAAGGAAGCCATTTAAATAAGGGGTTCAGAGTTTCCAGTGTACTCACAGATATTGGACCCTTTGACAGAAATGCCATTTGTAAATAGAAATCCACAGAGGGACACATCAAATAAGATTTTTGGAAGGGACAAACCTAAGCCATTTTTAGGGACCAGAAGGCCAACACAATAGTGCCCACCAGGTACAAAGGAAAAATCATCACCCAACTACAAGGAGGCAAATATATGCATTTTGGTGCCTGGACTCAAGTCAGGCACCAATAAGACTATATATGTATCATGTTGGCCCTAAAAATTGAGAATAAGAGCATCAATGTTAGATGGCTAACTGATATAGGTAGTGATATTAATATATACAAAAGCCTAACCGATACTATACCAAGGAAGGAGAAAATAATTATACAAGGAGTGGAAAGAGAATTCTTACTGCCAGTGCGTGTTAGAAATTAATGGTATATGACAAAATATTCCCTTTAAATAGTGCATCAGAAAATATTTTAGGTTTTCTAGCAGTATTTAAAAATTTCCCAGATTTTCTAAATTTTAAAAAGATAGCCAAGATAAAGGGTATTTGGCAGACATAAAAATAGAACCTAGAAAACTACCAGCACAATAACCCTTACTTACATCACAACACCCAATAAATGAAGTAAATGAGATATTTGAAACTATCAACACCTTATTAAAAGAAATAATTGAACCAACTCAGAGTTTTAATTTTAGTAGCTCAATTTGTCCAGTAGTAAAACCCAATGACAAATGTTGAATGACTGTACATTACTGAAGGATTGATGAATTATCTCCAAAACTGCCAGGACAATTACCAGATGTAGAAGGTAGTTTCGTGAAGATTAAGAAAGCAGTGCCAAAATGGTTGGCAACTGTAGATTTGTCAGACATGTTCTTTGGCATGCCACTGCACCCACAAAACAGAGAATACACCACATTCACTTGGCAAGGAAGACAGTGCCAATGTTTAAGCTACATAAACAGCCTATTAATTACCCACAATGTTCTAATATGGTCATGACAGCACCTAATTGTGTTATATATTCATAAGTTGATACGCTTTGATAATAGGACAAGAAAAGGAAAATTCAAAATCCAACAGACCAAACCATACAAACCCTGAGAGATGTTGGGCTGATAATTAATAAGGACAAGGCATCACAACCTGATAAGATAGAGAGGTCAAGATCTTAGGAATAATGTGGTCCAACACAGTACCAGAAATATCTAAAGAAGTCATAAGTAACTTATAACAGCTTAAAACATGAAAAAACCAGGGGTACAACATATAGGATTATTTGGATATTAGAGACATACATATATATTTACAAGTCATTTTACAACCATTGTAAAATATTACAAGGAAAGCAAAAGATTTCATTTGGGATTAACCCCACGAACAAGCTGTGAAAACAGTGCTAGAATATATAAAGGAATATTCTAAACTACAGGAAATTCAACCAGAGGATGTAGTATATTTTGACATACTGTATCTGAGACAGTATGGAAATTGGAATATTGTTGCCAAAAGGAACAGTAGAGAGTGGCCAGTACGATTTTATTGTAAATGCTTACTATGGTTGGAAAACAAATTCTCTCTATTTGAGAGAACAATTTGGACAGCATAGAGGCTATAAAAATGTGCCACAGCATGCTACAAACCAAATAATATTAAAAACCACCATCCCAATCCTAGATTGGATCTAGGCACCAGAGGAAGCATGGGCCGGTCTACCCATGGAAGGAATGTACAATGGAAAAGGTGCTGAGCAGAGCTCCTTCGCTCAGTACCCCGTCTGCAAAGGGGTCGGTGCCAAAGGCATAGGAGTCGATACTTCAGACCGACTGCCCTATGACTCCATGGGGATTATCAATCATCCCAAATGCCACCTCTCCCCAGAAACAGGTACCACTAGGGCATTGGGGGACAGGAGAGTACCAGCCTTCCCTGGTTAATGCCTGGGTTATGGATGGCTCCACAACCAGTAAACAGAATAAGGTCTTGTGGAAGGCGGCAGCCTACAGACCAGGGAATGGAATGGTGATCACAGAAAAAGGAGCAGGTAAATCTGCACAACATGCAGAAGCAGTAGCAGAAACACTGGCAGCAAGACAAAGCCTCAGAGAAAAACAAAATATACTACATTTGTTCACTGACTCATGGTATATACAGTGGCATATACAAATAGCCAGGAAAATGGAAAGTAAATGATTAGAAAATCAATGCCAAAAATGTATGGTCCAAAGAACTTTAGAAGTAATTATATAGTATAGCCAAAGATATCTCTATCTCTATCTCTATCTCTATCTCTATCTCCATCTCCATCTCCATCTCCATCTCCATCTCCATCTCCATCTCCATCTCCATCTCCATCTCCATCTCTATCTCCTTCTCCATGTCTATGTCTATGTCTATCTCTATCTATCTATCTATCTATCTATCTATCTATCTATCTATCTATCTATCTATCTATCTACCTGTCTGTCTATCAAATCATGCGAATGCCCTTACCATCGAGGAAGGCAACCAATATAGACATAATGATACAGTAGATACAATAGACAGCCTAGCAATTAGATTAAAATAAAATTGGAAGCAGAACAGATTGGCCCCAAAGAGTTAAGTCTTAAATCAGAATGGAAACAAATACCAATTTGAGATTTAGAGGCAGAAATTACCACTGAAAAAATATTAAGAACACATGAGACACCAGGACATAAGAAACACATGCCACATTCCAGTAGTTTTCAAGCAGAAATTAAAGGTGACATGGAAAAAGATTAAGGATACAATAAACAATGCAAACATTGCCCAGGTAGAAATCTAGACTGATACACCACTATAAGGGAACAGAGACATAGGCTGAGTCATATTCATACCTTATAAATAGACCTCATAGGACAATTAAGTCAATGGAAAGGAGCATATGCATGCACCTTGGTAGACATTTGCACTGGATTGTGAGACACCAAAAGTAGACCACACCCAAACAAATCTTTAACCATACTCACATTATGATTGGATTTCCCATGTCAGGACTGCAAATATTATACAACCTTGTCAAAGAACACACTTCACAGGGAGAAATGCTAAAAATATATGTAAGATTATGAACATATAATGGGAATAGTATATGGTTGATCAGCCCACAGCATCAGGAGCCATCAAAACAGTTAATGGCCTGCTCAACACTAGGCTAACAAGGAGAGATATGAGTAGCTCCCTGGCCCAAGACCTAAGGAAATGCATGCGCAAACTAAGCAGTAGACCAAGATGGAATAAGAATTCTGAATACAGGAGGCAATAAAATATAACATCGGCATAGATTACCCAAGGGAACAGAATAAAGTACTAATTAGGGGACTATAAATGCATTCACAGGAAAGAAGGGTAGGAGGCTTGAAGTAGAAGTGGTGACCCAAGAACAGGGAAACACTGTATGGATTACACAAGCTCAAGCCAACCTAAAACTTCTAGACTAAATAATATTGTGTGACATATTGTGTGTCTTAGGAGAACTTTATATAAAAACCTCTATTACACACGCCTAGCATTAATTATAGTTATACTGTAGTGCTGGTGGTGAATTTTCCAACATACGGGTGCAACCAAATAACATGTCAAGAGCAGAACACAACTAATACAAAGTTGGTAGGAATAAAATTCTCCAATTGGATTATTTGTTAGACTGGGTTCCTACACCACCATCCCAGTTAAGGTGTCCTGGAAGCCCACTTAGCACTGGTACTGACTTCACAGTATTACACTGGATAAGAGGGATACTAATTCTAACTAAATGTGGAAACATCTTGGTATGACATCCTGTATACACTCCTGGGGGTAATAACAAGTATACTCATAATTACTGTGGCCTCCCCATGGGTGATTACGGCCACAAGCATGTTAGTACCATTATGCTTGCGGCTCTTATTGTTTTGGGATTATGTCAGGGAACATCAGGCAACAACAGTACACCAAGTGCAGGAACCAGCACAACAGCTAGCACCGGTTCAGGCACAGAGGCCAGCACAAGAGCCACAGAAACCAGTAATGACAGACTCCCTGAATAACACGTACCACCACTGCACCAAATATGGACACCCCCTCCCAGAAAATTTAATACCACCAACTACCCCACTATCGCAGGACCAGATAGAAAACACCAGGTTATTGGAGATGAGAGAACTGGACAGGGTTCATTGGCAGCACCCACACTTTCTGGCAGAAAATTTATTATTGAAATTATGGATGCTTTACAGCATGTGACCAATTCAGAGCAGCAACCAAACCAGCACATCCCTTTAAGACCTATGTGCTAGATACCTCAGATAGAAATAATACTAACATTCTTGAGCAAAATCCATTAAGATGCCATTTCAATGAATTATATACTAATGCACCCAGTGTAAAGCTATAGTCAATAATCTTTGTAGGACACATCCCCCCAATATAGCTTATAACTGTCTGAGCAAAACATCTATATCAAATGTAATAAGACTGCATGTTGGATTGTTATGTGCCCACTTTACAAAAATTTGAGGTCTTCAATCTTTAAAATTATAAACACAGCAAAGTTTAGATAGAAGATTAAGAACAAAATAGAGGTATAAGCAATGTCATATATTAGAAAATGGAATACCCCAGTACTATTTGTATGGCCAATTGTAACTGCCGGCAGTAGTCACATGGATTACCAGGTTATCTGGAAGGAAATCTGGGATAGAACGGAGTGGCAAGAGCAGCATGGAGCCAAGACAAATAGGTTTTTGGC
Organism: Apodemus sylvaticus; assembly: GCF_947179515.1. Lineage (NCBI taxonomy): Eukaryota > Metazoa > Chordata > Mammalia > Rodentia > Muridae > Apodemus > Apodemus sylvaticus. The sequence goes on along the minus strand of NC_067490.1, from coordinate 47,364,984 downwards.
TTGATATCCGATTTTCGTCTGGAGGTGGACTCCACTAGTTCCCTCTTCCCACTGTTGGGCATTTCATCTAATGTCACTCACTCTGTGTCCTGAGTGTCTTTCACCTCCCAGGTCTGGTACATTCTAGAGGGTCCCCCAACCTCCTACCTTCTGAGGTTCCTTCACTCCTGATCCCCCCAATACCTGATCACGTTCCCCTTTTCCCCTCCCTGTCCCCTCTCCCACCCAAACCCTCCATCCCTCTGCCCCAGTGATAGCTTCCTTCTCCCTCCCAAGTGGGCTTGTTAACCTTCTTGAGTTCTGTTAATTGTATTCCGGGTATTCTGTATTTTTGGGCTAATATCCACTTATTAGTATGTACCATGCCTGTATTTTGGGTCTGAGTTAACTCACTCAGAATGATATTTTCTAGTCACATCCATTTGCTTGCAAAACTCATGATGTCCTTGTTCTTTTTTGAAAAAAAATATTTTATGTGTATGGGTGTTTTGCCTGCATGTATGTCTGTATACCACGTGTATGCCAGATGCCCACTGAGGTCAGAAGAGGGCATCAGAACCTCTGGAACTAGAATTGGAGATGTTCCTGAGCTATAATATGGGTACTAGGAACTAATCCTGGACCATCTGCATGGTCGTCCAGGGTAACCAGAAAGCTATTTCTCCAGCCCTAAGAGCATATACCTTTGCTATATTCCCAGCCTTTAGATCTTAATAGTTATCTTGTTTCTATATGGTGGTCTTATTTCTATGTGAAAAATGGCCCCAACAGAAATCAGGAAACCTTAATTAACATTTGAAAAGCCTCTCACATTTAAGCAAGAAATTAAATATACATGGAAAGAGAATATTGACTGCACAAAGCTATCCTGACTGTCACGTGGGCATGGTGGCACGCACACACAGAAACACCATGTATGTACACACAATGTTAAAATAAGAATAAGAATAAAAACTTAAACAACAACAACAACACTCAAAACATTATTTTGTTAAGAAAAACAATTCACCTGAAAAGAAATGTTTTGCAGATGGAGTAAAGGGGAGGACATTCACAATAACGTCCTAAGAAACCTTCAGGGTGGGGGCAACATTCATTTTCCTAGTTGAGAGGTGTAATGAAGAAAGACTTCCCAGAACAGACCCAGTGTTAAAAAGACAAGAAACCTTTCCAGAATAAATAACAAGTATGTTTCAAAAGTAAGTACCAGAATGCTCACACAGAAAGGTGTGAAAATTACTCATGTTTAACAAGTAATTTCTGAGTTCTTAAAAAAATCAAGTAGATAACCATGCATATGATGAGCTCAATTCTTCCATGATGTCTTATAGTGTCTTCAGAAAATTTGGTCATTTGTCTGAGTTTCACAAACATTTAGATGAATTGATGAAATGTTTGTGTGTCTTGAACCAGGCAGGAGGTATTGTTTATACAGCCAATATACTGATGATTCTTTAATTTGAATACTTGCGAAAGAATGTGACTATTCATCTACAGTGTATATTTAATGGAAATAATTGGAAAGTAATGAATTTTATAAAACCTAATATAAAATTCATTTCAATCTGATTTCAGAGTATATCATTTTATCATATTGCTCTCCATAGTATTTAAAATGTAACACATAGATTTTTTTTTTTGAGTCAGGGTTTCTCTGTGAAGCCCTGGCTGTCCTGGAACTCACTCTGTAGACCAGGCTGGCCTCGAACTCAGAAATCCTCCTGCCTCTGCCTCCCAAGTGCTGGGATTACAGGCATGCGCCACTATGCCTGACCTAGATTTTTTTTTATTAGATATATTCTTTATTTACATTTCAAGTGTAAATATTTACACTTGGTTACCACCCCCCCCGAAAATTCCATAAGTCCTCTCCCCTTCTCCTGTTCCCCAATGAACCCATCTGAGTGAGATAACACCATCACAAAAGAACACACATTGTATGCACTCACTGATAAGTGGATATTAGCCCAGAAGCTTGGAATACCTCAGATAAAGAAAGAGTTACATTTGAAGTTGCAAAGCTCAGAGCAGCCTCAGAGGCTTGCATGACCCTCCTTGCACAGTGAACTTTTGTTGGGTCCTTGACTCACCTTCCGCAAATTACTCTGAGGCCAAAGCAGCATTATTGCAAACCTATCTAGATGTTGTTCACAGTAAGTTCAAACTTAAGATTTATGAAGTGTCAATGAGGCTATGGAACTTAGGAAGTTGTTTAAATCTGGTCTGCCTACATCACAGAGTTATTATGGATTCGGAGAATTGATTTGATGTTACTCCTTTGCATCCTGATGATGGTAAAGGTTTTAAGAAGTGATATCATTGGAAACTTTTGCCTCAAGGAATGGCTTATAGTCTCATCTCATGTGAGAAAAAAAATTTGTCTCTGCTTCAATACAAGAAGCTAGGACTTTGAATCTTTCAGTGTAAATTATCCATGGAATTTCATTACAGGCCCTTGCTCTTACAATGGGCTTTAAAATTTAAGGGAGTGGTTGTTACTCCAGAAAAGATTGAGGCAATATGTTTTTCAATATTTGGGATATCAGCTATATCCTAAATGAATTGAGGCGCAGAAAATTCAAAAAAGGAAAGATAATTTACTTACTCTCAATGATTTTCAAAGGTTATCAGGAGATACTAATTGGCTAGAACCTCATCTTAAACTTAGTACAGGAGAACTTAAACCTCTGCTTGATACCTTCAAGGAGAAATCCTAATTCCCATCGACAAATAACTAATGAGGGATGAATAGCTTTGCAGAAAGTAGAGGAAGCTATTAACCAGCAACAGATACATTATAGAGCCTATGATCAATTATTGGCTGCTTGCATTCTTGCTACAACTCACATGCCAACAGCAGTCCTTTGGCAGAAGGAACCACTACTGTGGATTCACCTTTCTTCTTCTCCAAAGAAAGTTTTAGCATCTTATTATGAAGATGTTGCTGTATTAATACAGAATTGTAGGATAGAATGGAGAAAATATTCTGGGAAAGAACCTGATGAAATATTTACTCCTCATTCCAAACAACAATTAATTTACAATTGGTTATTGCAAAATACTGATATTTGGCTAATTCCATGTGCAAATTTTCTAGGCAAGATTGATAATCATTATCCAAAAGACAAATTGTTTCAATTTGCTTCTATGCGTGCTTTTATATTCCCTGTGATTTGACACATGCAGCCCAATAGAGAATGTACTTGCTATATTTACAGATGGCTCATCTAATGGGAAGGCTGCATATGTGATTGGATCACAGGTCCATTCTCTTGATTATCCCCCTGCTTCAGCACAAATAATCGAACTAAGTGCTGTAGCTGCTGTTTTTGAAATACTAAAAAAACAAGCTTTTAACTTGTATACTAATAACCAGTATATAGCTCATAGCTTGCAATTGCTTGAAACTGTTCCATTTTCAGATATTGCTAATTCTCAAATTTTGCAATTATTCATGCAAATACAACTCAATTTAAGAGAACGTGTACAGTTCCCTATTTTGTAGGGCATTTAAGAGCTCATACTAGATTGCCAGGACCCCTTAGTGAGAGCAATGCCACAGCAGATTTATATACCAGGAAGGTTATAGGTCTTACACAGGAACAATCAGCCAAACAATCTCATTCTTTACATCATCCAAATAGTAATAGCTTGACACGGCAATTTGGTATCTCTTGAGAATGTGCATGTCAAATTGTAAAGACTTGTCCTCAATGTCCTCAATTTCTACCTGTACCACATAATGGTGTTAATCCTCGAGGACTTATACCGAATCAATTATGGCAAATAGACATTACTCAGATTTCTAATTTTAGAAAATTAAGATATGTACATGTGACTATTGACACCTTCCCAGGCTTTCTAGCTGCCCTGCTTTAACAGGAGAAGCAACTAAAAACATAGTCATTGCCTGAGCTGTTTTTCTATATTGGGTGTTCTAAATCAGATTAAAACAGATAATGCAACTGGCTATTACAGTCAAGCATTGGAGATTTTTTTGTTGATTTAATATTACCTATATTACTGGGATTCCTTATAATCCTCAATGACAAAGTACTGAGAAACTGTTATTGAAGAACTTTAAAACAATATCTTCATAAAAGAAGAAAGGGGGTTTATATCCTCCATATATACACCACAAAATTATTTACACCACGTTCTTTTTTATTTTAAATTTTTTAAAAATTTGGATGCCAAGGAGCTCTCTGCTGCGTGTCTATGGCTCCCTACATCTAGGTCTGCTCATGCCCAGGTGAAATGGAAAGGATCCATTTCACTGGTGTATGTCATGATCCCAATCGGGTATTTCATGTGGGGAAGAGGGCATGTTTGTGGTTTTTCCTCAGGATGCTGAAAGAGCATGCTAGCTGCCAGAGTGATTGGTGTGACATGCGGATGCTGGGACAAAGAGTGCTGCTGACCTGTAAGCTTGCTGAGTGGCCTGACAATGGTGACCGAAAAGCTGATTTGGACATTTGTTCCTGACCCACCTTTGTTGACTCTTTCCCAGTTTGGACAAGCTGTCTTGACTCAAGCTTTTAGACCTTGTCGGACAGAGAACATGGAGACCGGAAACTGACTTAGCAAAAAATCAATCAAATAGAGAAGTTGTTATAATGACCAGTTTGTTCATGACTCAATCATGAACGGGTTTAGAAATCAATCCAATTCTGGACATGACAGTCTTCATTTGGGAGGCTGGTTCTGGACATTTTCGGAGACATATTTGGAAGTGAGCTGCAGTTGTCTATGATGTTATGTTAGCAATAGATAAAACTGAGACAGGATATGGATTTCAAACAAGTGTTAGTGCATGTGTTAAAGCTCCCAATCTTTTCTCAATTGGTAAAGTCAAAACTACCTTTGTCTCTTCTACACTATTTAATGTAAGTTGTATCCATCATACACTTTCTAATTGTGTTAGTGTATTGGAAACTGGCATGTCTGTTATGGTGGTCTATCAACCAGCTTCTTTCTTATTGCCTGTATTATAGGACTTTTGTATTCTGAAAAAAAGCTTGCAGGTACTGGAAGAAGTGAGTCAGGCTTGAAGCAGAAGCAAGAGAGTAGTGGGCTTGATTATTGCTGGTATAGCAGCTTTAATTGCATTGATAGCTAGCACCACTGCTTCTGCAATTGCCTTGACACAAGAAGGTAAGACAGCTAATTTTCTTTAATCATTTAGCAAAAAATGTTACTAATGTTCTGAGTATTCAAGAAGACTTAGATAGGCATTTGGACCAATGGATTGATACTCTTTCTGAGCATCATATTATTGGAGAGCAGGTCCAGAGTTTAAAGTAAGAAGTCATCTCCAGCGCCATGCTAAATACAAATGGATTTGTGCTACTTCTCAAGTTTACCATGATAGTCACTATAATCAGGAGAAAGTTCAAAGACACTTATTTGCAAGGGTGTTTTGCATAACTCCAACATCTCTCTAGATGTTTTAGATTTGCATACTGAGATTATGAATTTAAAGAATGCTGCCCCACTGAGGTTTGATGCTGCCATTGTTGCTGGAAAAATTATCCATAGCCTGAAGTCAGTATTTCAATCCTGGTCAAGCTTTCAGAATGGCATATATGGCTTGATCATGCTAGCCCTTCTTGTCCTGTGGATACTTTTGTTCCTGACCATCATGTTAAAGCTTGTCTTTAACAACATTAATCGGTTGGCAGCCAAGGTACATGGCTTGAAACTGAGAACAAACCCCCAAACAGAGTCACTAATATAACAGGCTGGCAAGCCAAGGACGGGTAAGATTCTACACAAAGCCTTACCGACCTAAGACAGAGACATGGGCCCAAAGGCCGTGTTTATTAATAAACACTAATAAGGCAGTGTTTGCTTATAAGCAAACACTAATAAGGCTGTGTTTGTTCAAATAATACAAACAAGGTGCACGTGATCTTGATGACGGGTAAGGAAGGCCTTCTTGTGAGAACGACCTAAGACAGGCTCAGCCTTGTTTATGAAATGAAAAAGGGAGAGATGTGGAGAGCCTTATTGTGGTGCTATGCTGCCTGGCAGGAGCCTGACATTGACCAAGGACAAGGGCTTCAAGCAGGAATCTGACATTAGGGCATAATAAGGAAGTAGGTAATGGCAGAAGCAGGCTTCAGGCAAGATTCTGGACTTGGACAAGGAAATAGGCTCAGGTATTTTGGTCATCCTTGCACACCCTTGGAAACAACTGTCACTGTGTTCTATATACTACTTATTAAGTGATTATGAACTAAAAAGTACATGATACTCACACTACAATCCATTGGCCCAATGTAGCTAAACCAAAAGTAAAGCCGAAGTGAGGAAGCTTGAATCTCACTTAGAACAGGGAATAAAATAGTCATAGGAGGCAGATGGAGGGAGGGGGAAGTGGGTGGGAGAAGGCATGGGGAGGGAAATATGGGGGTAGGATCAGGTGTGGGGAGACACAGGTGAGAGATCTAGAGGGCCAGGAGAATGAATGGAAGACAGCAGCCGGTGGGTTTAAGGGTCTAGGGTATCACGCTAGGATGCGCCTTAGACCTGGAATGGGGGAGGCACCCAGGTGACTTTAGTGGTGACCCCTAGCAGTGAGGATGTGGATCCTGAAGTGGCCACTTCCTGTAGCCAGTCAGAACTCCTTGTAGATGAATAAGGACAGCAACCCACCCACAAAACTTTTGACCTAAAGTTTGTCCTGTTTATAAGAATCACAGGGACAAAGATGGAGCACAGACTGAGGGAATAGTCAACCAGTAACTTGCTCCACTTGAGACCCATCTCATGGGCAAGAACCAATCCCTGACATTGTTAATACTCTGTTATGCTTGCACACAGGAGGCTAGCATGGCTGTTCTCTGAGAAGCTCCACTCAGCACCTGATTGAGACAGGTACAGAGACCCACAGTCAAGCATTAGACAGTCAGTCATGTGGAAGAGTTGGGAGAAGGGAACAGGGACTCCACAGGAAGACCAACAAACTCAACTAACTTGGACCATTAGGGGATCTTAGAGGCAGAACCACCAGCCAAAGAGCATACCCAAGCTGGACCTAGACTTCCCTCCTCACACATATGTAGATGATCAGCTCAGTCTCCATGTGGGTCCTCCAACAGCTTAGGTGGGATCTGTCCCTGAGTGTGTCACCTGCCTGTAGATCCTGTTCCCCTAACTGGACTGCTTTGTCTGTCCTCAGTGGAAGAGGCTGTGCTTACCCCTGCAGAGACTTGGTGTGTCATGGTAGGGAGATACCTAGGGTGAAGCTAAGGTAGAGGAGGAGGGGGTATGGGAGAGGTATTGTGTGAGAAGGAACCAGGAAGGGGGGCAGTAGTCAGGATATAAAGTGAATAAATATGTAAGTTAAAAAAAATGAAAGAAAAAATGTCTGTGATGACAAATTGCTAATTATCATTAATGAAACAGAAGGGGGGAAAAAGACAAATCAGTGCAGTTAAGTTTTAATGACTCAGTTGTGTATTCAGTTTACTAAACCTTGAACATTTCAGGAAGCCAAAACCTAAAGACAACTTTGGAACAGAATCTCCAATAGTAAAATCCCTGGAATGGGCTGGTCACTGATCCTTCCTCTGCTCCTGCTAGTCCTAGATTACTCACAGGGTCTTGGATTCCCTGGATGATTTGTACCACAAGGGGTTTTTGTTGTGTTTTGTTTTTTTGTATTTTTAGATTTAATATTTTCTTTAATCAATGTATTCTTTTTTCTATTGTTTCTTCAACACCTAGGATTCTTTCTTCTATCTCTTGTATTCTCTTGGCGAGTCCTGCCTTTTGAGATCCCATTCAAAATTACAGCATTCCATCATTTCAGGTTTTCTTCATTGAATCTTCATTGAATCTTTAGTTCTCAGACCTTTCCTCCTCGTGTTTGTTTGTGTTTATCTGAGTTTCTTTAAGGTATTAACTAATATCTGCTATAAGGACCTCTATTATCTGCACCCAGTGGTTTTCAGGTATTTTAGAGGGCTTCAGCAATGTTCCAATACTCAGGGTCTGCTGTGGTCAGGTCGTTGGGCTCTAGTGGACCATCCTGTCCATATTGATTATATCTTTACACTGAAGTGTAGGCATCTTGGAGCAGGATGACTGTAGTTCTAGGGGTTGATATCTGTTTCTGTTGGGTGGATCTTTTGTTTCATCGTTTCTTTGGCCTCCTTGGATTCTAGGATAGTTTAATGGCTGTGTGCAGCTTGGTAGGATGTGAACCTGTTCCCCTGGCCTGCTCAACTGGTGTTCCCAGGATATGCCTGACAGTATTGTAGGCTTGTAAATTTGGGCAAGGAAAGTTGGAGGAGAAGATCATGATCCATTGGAAAAGTGGTCATAGAGGAAAGGGAGAGTACAGCAGGTGTTCTACAGAGCTTGGATGAGACAGGGGTATTGGACCAGAAGGTGAGGTGAAGATCAGCAGCAGGCCTATCTGCTTTCCTGGCAGGAGAGGCCTTTGGATTAGCAGGGAGTGCCTGCAGGGCTTGGAGCATGGGCTATATTAAGCATAGTGTGTTTTGGGGGGTTCATTTTCAGGTGAAGATTTGTGGGATCCACAGGAGATGGGAACATCAAGGGATCAGAGAAGGCTGCCACAGGTGTTCTGGGGCAGAACTGGGATGAGAACTAGATGAGCCATTTTTGAGGTAGTAACAGGAAGCAAGACATATTGGAATAATAGAATAATTTTACAAATATAAGACACATTAATAAAAAACAAGCAAGAAATATAGTAAAGAAACTAATAGAAAACAAAGCAGTTGGCTTGAAATGATATACACAAGTCACATGAAATGGAGTCATCTGGCTGTATTCATCTGTTTACATGTCAGTTCAGAAGAGGTAATGAAGCTGAGTGGGAATGCAGAATGGCTTAGAAGAATGTGGGGATGTTGGAGGGGATCAAGGGATAAAAGGGGGCAAGCAATGTAGTTTATTCTTTAATTAAAACATGAAGTTAGAAACACTTATAACTTCAGACTTAGAGAGGAGGCTCATTGGTTCAGTGTGCTTCTTCCTCTTGTAGAAAACTCAGCTCCTAGAAGGCAAATCAGGTGGCTGACAGTTGCTTCCTATTCTAGCTCCTTGGGATCTGACACCGTATCCTAAAATAATAAAATACGAAAAAATCTACTTCCAAGAGGACACACATAAGCAGCTGAATGTTTTAGGACATGACAGAATTTGAATGAGAAAGACTGTGAAAAGTACTGACTTCTTCTACATGACGAGCCCTGTACATTAAATGTAAACATTCTATAGAAATCATCAGCAGTAGAGAGAATCAAGCAAAACATCAGGGCTGGAAATCAAGGTTGGTGTATTACTACATTCACACACCAAGGAAAGGCCTTGCAAGATAAGCACAAACTAATGCCAAGCAAGGGTACAAGGCCTACACTGCATATGTGCACTGACATCATTTCCTGCAAGGCTTGTCAGTGATGTATGAGAAAGAATGGGCCTGCTTGCCTTCACCAGTGTTGCTTGGCAACGAGTGTTACATAGACAGATTTCTCAGGCCTTGGGCAGCTGAAGAGGAGAGTTTTACTTCTGGAGCCAGCAGGCTTAGGTGTTGGTTGGTGGACTTTTTGCTCAGTGGTCAAAGTTAAAGATACACAGAATTGAGCTGACAGAGGGTGATCACAATTTCACTCTCATCCCTGTGAAAGCTCTTCCACTCCAAGAAGCAGAGAACCCCTTTGGTGTTTTGCGAATACCTGTGTTCTTAGAACAGAAACTTGGCAGATTGGGAAGGCAATGGTCACGCTAGGTATTACCATCCATATGATCCTAACAATAAGTTCCATTGTGCTGGGTTCAGCAGTAATAAGAAAGAAGTGTCAAGTCTCCACTCTTAAGAAGATTCGCATAAATCCCAAGGATAACAGACAACAGGATAACAGGTAAGGGGCTTGGAAGCAAAGAGCAAAGCATGAGGGGCTGTGAGGAACTTGGGTGAGAGGAGAAGCCTGGCATTACTGGCTCCATGGAGGACAATGATGCCACAAACCCTGCAGGCCCCCTGGCACCCATGACCAGAGAGCAGTCCAGTGTTCAGGCCATGTTCTTGAGCAGAGGCACAAGACCAAATTTCAAGCTGGTTTTCTGTCATCTCATAATTGACCTGTAGATCATTTTATTGAGTATCTTTGATACCACAGCATAAACAGTCAGGCAGCAAGGTGTGAATTGGGTCAATGTGAATCAGGTGATGGGGGTCCACACTAAGGCGGGCTGACAGGAGGAGTTATTCCAGATAGCAGCATACTGGGGCTGCTGCCTGTGGCAGCCAGTGATTAGAGAAAATTAAGGAGGCAAAATTAAACACACACACACACACACACAGAGGGGGGAGGGAAAGGGAGAGGGAGGAGAGGAAAGGGAGAGGAAAAGGGGAGAGGAAGATGGGAAAGGGGAGAGGGAAGATGGGAGAGGCGAGAGGAAGAAGGAGAGGGAGAGGGCAGAAGGAGAGGGAGAGGGAGAGGGAACATAGTTTCAGCAAAAGCAAACTCTCCAGTGTTTTAATTTTTCTCTTAACTTTTTATACTCTTTATGACAAAGTTATTCTATTTAGAAAGAAAATTACTTCAAAGCCACAAATTACACATTTTCTAAAAACATTCACCACAGAAACATATTCTTTGAAAAATAGATTAAAATCATTACCCAAGAGGAAATTAGAACAGGATTATTGATTATGTATTTCTTCTCTGAAACAGATCTAACTAAACAATTCTCATCAATCTTCACACAAGCTCATTGTAACTTCAAAACAATAATTCTTTTGTCATAGATTAAAAAAGAAGGGCATCCGGAGACACCTGAACCGAGGAAACACACAGCTCTGAGAAGAAGCCTCCTCATCTGAGGCATTGCTGTTCCCAGGGGAGGGGATGCCCAGCTGAGCTGAGGAGCCCAGGATCCCCAGCCCTGCTCCTACTCCTCACTTTTCTTCATTGCTTCATGTATTCTTCTGATGAGTGAGTCACACCAGGCAGGAAATCTCATGAATGAGGGTCCAGTGAGTGGAGGGAAAAACCCAGGGATGGCTTCCCTCTGCTCTCAGTAGTAGGAAGCAGGGAATTGGGCAAAGGGCAGTGATAACATAGAATTTCTTCTTGGGGTAGAGTTTTCCAGGTTGAAAACTGATGGGAGGTCAAGCCTTGTGCTTGGAGAGCACAGTGGTTAGTGGGATATCCTGCTAAGAGATTGATGGGGATTTGTGTTAAGCTCTGGGATTGGTGGATTTTTTCACACCCCTTTCCCTGCATTGGGCCCAGGGGTTAAGACAACAATGTCCATCCCAGCTGGAGGTGGCTTTTGCCACAATTGCCACCTCTGCCCCTTGTGGAGTGAGGGTTGGGAGTACTCTCTATGTCTCTCTCTCTCTCTCTCTCTCTCTCTCTCTCTCTCTCTCTCTCTCTCTCTCTCTTCTCTATCTATCTACCTGTCTGTCTATCAAATCATGTGAATGCCCATACCATCAAGGAAGGCAACGAATATAGACATAATGATACAGTAGATACATTAGACAGCCTAGCAATTAGATGAAAATAAAATTGGAAGTTAGAACAGATTGGCCCCAAAGAGTTAAGGCTTAAATCAGAATGGAAACAAATACCAACTTGAGATTTAGAGGCAGAAATTACCACTGAAGAAATATTAAGAACACATGAGACACCAGGACATAAGAAACACATGCCCCATTCCAGTGGTTTTCAGGCAGAAATTTAAAGGTGACATGGAAAAGGATTAAGGATACAATGAACAATGCAAACATTGCCCAGGTAGAAATCTAGACAGATACACCATTATAAGGGAACAGAGACATAGACTGAGTCATATTCATACCTTACAAATAGACATCATAGGACAATTAAGTCAATGGAAAGGAGCATATGCATGCACCTTAGTAGACATATGCACTCGATTGCGAGTCACCAAAAGTGGACCACACCCAAACCAATCATTAACCATATTCACATTATGGATTGGATTTCCCATGTCAGGACTGCAAATGTTATACAACCTTGTCAAACAACACACTTCACAGGGAGAAATGCTAAAAAATGTATAAGATTATGAACATATAATGGGAATAGCATATGGTTGATTAGCCCACAGCATCAGGAGCCATCAAAACAGTTAATGGCCTGCTCAACACTAGGCTAGCAAGGAGAGATATGAGTAGCTCCTGGCCCAAGACCTAATGAAATGCATGCACAAACTAAGCACTAGACCAAGATGGAATAAGAATCCTAAATACAGGAGGCAATAAAATATAACATTGGCATAGATTACCCAAGGGAACAGAATAAAGTACTAATTAGGGACTATAAATGCATTCACAGGAATAAGAAGGGTGAGAGGCTTGAAGCACAAGTGGTGACCCAAGAACAGGGAAACACCATGTGGATTACACAAGGTCAAGCCAACCTAAAACTTCTAGACTAAATAATATTGTGTGACATATTGTGTGTCTTAGGAGAACTTTATATAAAAGCCTCTATTCCACATGCCTAGCATTAATTACAGTTATACTGTAGTGCTGGTGGTGAATTTTCCAACATACTGGTACAACCAAGTAGCATTCCAAGAGCAGAACACAACTAATACTAAGTTGGTAGGAATAAAATTCTCCAGTTGGATTATTTGTTAGACTGGGTTCCTACACCACCATCCCAGTTAAGGTGTCCTGGCAGCCCACTTACCACTGGTACTGACTTCACTAGTATTACACTGGATAAGAGGGATGCTAATTCTAACTAAATGTGGAAACATCTTGGTATGACATCCTGTATACACTGCTGGGGGTAATAACAAGAATTGTCATAATTACTATGGCCTCCCCATGGGTGATTACGGCCACAAACATATTAGCACCATTATGCTTGCGGCTCTTATTGTTTTGGGATTATGTCAGGGAACATAAGGCAACAACAATACTCCAAGTGCAGGAACCAGCAAAACAGCTATCATCATAGGTTCAGGCACAGAGGCCAGCACAAGAGCCACCGAAACCAGTAATGACAGACTCCCTGAATAACACGTACCACCACTGCACCAAATATGGACACCCCCCTCCCACAAAATTTAATACCACCAACTACCCCACTATCGCAGGACCAGATAGAAAACACCAGGTTATTGGAGATGAGAGAACTGGACACGGTTCATTGGCAGCACCCACACTTTCTGGCAGAAAATTTATTATTTAAACTATGGATGGTTTACAGCATGTGACCAATTCAGAGCAGCAACCAAACCAGCACATCCCTTTAAGACCTATGTGCTAGATACCTCAGATGGAAATAATACTAACATTCTTGAGCAAAATCCATTAAGATGCCATTTCAATGAATTATATACTAATGCACCCAGTGTAAAGCTATAGTCAATAATCTTTGTAGGACACATCCCCCCAATATAGCTTATAACTGTCTGAGCAAAACATCAATATCAATTCTATTAACATTGCAGGTTGGATTGTTATGGGCCCACTTTACAAAAATTTGAGCTCTTCAATCTTTAAAATTATAAACACAGAAAAGTTTGGATGGAAGATTAAGGACAAAATAGAGGTATAAGCAATGTTACATATTAGAAAATGGAATATTCCAGTACTACTTGGATGGCCAATTGTAACTGCCTGCAGTTGTCACATGGATTAGCAGCTTACCTGGAAAGAAAGCTGTGGATAGATCGGAGTGGCCAGAGCAGCATGGAGCCAAGACAAATAGGTTTTTGGCTTGATATCCTGTTGTTCATCTGGAGGTGGACTCCACTAGTTCCCTCTTCCCACTGTTCAGCATTTCATCTAATGTCACTCACTCTGTGTCCTGAGTTTCTTTCATCTCCCAGGTCTCTGGTACATTCTAGAGGGTCCCCCAACCTCCTATCTTCTGAGATTGCTTCACTCCTGATCCCCCCAATACCTGATCATGTTCCCCTTTTCCCCTCCCTGTCCCCTCTCCCACCCAAGCCCTCCATCCCTCTGCCCCCAGTGATAGCTTCCTTCTCCCTCCCAAGTGGGCTTGTTAACCTTCTTGAGTTCTGTTAATTGTATTCTGAGTATTCTGTATTTTTTGGCTAATATCCACTTATTAATATGTATCATGCCTGTCTTTTGGGTCTGAGTTAACTCACTCAGAATGATATTTTCTAGTCACATCCATTTGCCTGCAAAAGTCATGATGTCCTTGTTCTTTTTTGAAAAAAAAATATTTTATGTATATGGGTGTTTTGTCTGCATGTATGTCTGTATACCACATGTATGCCAGATGCCCACTGAGGTCAGAAGAGGGCATAAGAACCTCTGGAACTAGAGTCGGAGATGTTCCTGAGCTATAATATGGGTACTAGGAACTAATCCTGGACCCTCTGCATGGTCGTCCAGGGTAACCAGAAAGCTATTTCTCCAGCCCTAAGAGCATATACCTTTGCTATATTCCCAGCCTTTAGATCTTAATAGTTATCTTGTTTCTATATGGTGGTCTTATTTCTATGTGAAAAATGGCCCCAACAGAAATCAGGAAACCTTAATTAACATTTGAAAAGCCTCTCACATTTAAGCAAGAAATTAAATATACGTGGAAAGAGAATATTGACTGAACAAAGCTATCCTGACTGTCACGTGGGCATGGTGACATGCACACACACAGAAACACCATGTATGTACACACAGTGTTAAAATAAGAATAAAAATAAAAACTTAAAATTGTTTTAAAAGGTAGTAAGGTTGGAGAGCTGGCACAGAGGTTAAGAGAGTATAGTACTCTTCAGAAGGACACAGTTTAGTTCTTAATTTCCCTATTCGAAGTTTGAGACTGGACAGGGATACCTAAAACTGTCTAAAAACAAAGGCACCCAGTCTTAAAGCCCAACAATGTAAGATTCTCATCTGTAATTTGTAAGCCTGGTAAACCTTAAATTTAAACCAGTTCTTCTTGAAAGGTGATTTGACCATCCTCTTAAAATGCCTAAGTACCAATATTCCTTTAGTAGCATTCTGAATGGCAGTTTAACTTACAGAAACAACTGCATAGGAGAGTTCACTGCAGCCTTAGAGCAATGGACATCAAGGCAAGTGTACATCAGCAAACTGAGCGGGAACTCAGCAAAATCTGAGTAATGGAGCAGTGTAAAAGGCATCAGGACATCTCACAGCTTAAAGGAAAGTCGTGTGGGATGTAAAACCAAGACTCTGTGAGGGACCGCAAACAGTCCAGACTTCATCTTTTAACAAAGCGGTACATCCCAGATCCATGTTTTCTGGATGAGAAGGCCCCTATTACACTGTAAATGCTTCAACTGCCGAGGCCAAAGAACTGGCCTTCCCAGCTTAGCTTTCAGAAAGCCCAAGTATTGGAGAAAATAGAACTTCTTGGCTTTTTGGGGTTTTTTTTCTTGCATTTGGTTTGGGTTTTTTTTGTTTTTTGTTTTTTTGTTTTTTGTTTTTTGGTTTTTTTTTTCCTGAGACAGGGTTTCTCTGTATAGCCCTGGCTGTCTTGGAACTCACTCTGTAGACCAGGCTGGCCTCAAACTCAGAAATCCTCCTGCTTCTGCCTCCCAAGTGCTGGGATTACAGGCATGCACCACTATGCCTGACATAGATTTTTTATTAGATATATTCTTTATTTACATTTCAAGTGTTGTCCCCTTTGTGGTTACCCCCCTTCAAAAATCCCCTAAGTCATCTCCCCTTCTCCTTTTCCTCAATTAACCCACCTGAGTGAGATAACCCCATCACAAAAGAACACACATGGTATGAACTCACTGCTAAGTGGATATTAGCCCAGAAGCTTGGAATACCTAAGACACATTTCACATATCAAATGATGTCCAAGAAGGAGGAAGAACAAGGTATAGATTCTCTGGTCCTTAGAAGGGGGAACAAAATACCCATAGGAGGAGATACAGAGACAAAGTGTGGAGCAGAGTCTGAGGGAAATACCATCCAGAGACTGCCCCACTTAGTGATCCATCCCACATACAGTTACAAAACCCAGACACTATTATCAATGCCAACAAGTTTTTGCTGTCAGGAGCTGGATATAGTTGTCACCAGGGAGGCTCTGTTAGTGCATGACACATACAGATGGGGGGTGGGACACTCACAGCCAGCCATTGAACTGAGCACAGGGTCCCCAATGAAGGAGCTAGAGAACCCAAGGGGTTTGCAGTGCCATAAGAGAAACAACAATATGAGTCACCCTGTACTCCCAGAGCTCCCAGGGACAAAACCATCAACCAAAGAGTACACATGGACTATTATTTTAAAGACCCTAAAATAGGAATGATATAGCAGTTAGAACTGGAAAATGGAGATGGTTTTGAGAACAGGGAAAGAAAGCAAATGTTGGTATGTAAATATTGGAATGTAATTTCTTATTTACTAACATTTTGTTTAATAATATAATATGTCAAATAAAGTACATTCCAGTAACCACATATAGTCAATAGATAGTAAGTCAGCATTAAAGTGAATATGTTTGATCCACTAAAAATGACACATTCACATAAGCAACTTTTGGCTCTTGGTATGTACTAAATAATAATGGGATCACTTCTTTCATACGCTTTAGTTTTAACACGTGTACAGTAAGGATCAAAATGCCTTGTGACTCACAGTTTGAAACATGGAGTTACAAAAAGCAATAATTTCAGATGGGATTAATTTGGTGAAGTGCTCATATAGAGAACCTCATACTTTGACACGTGATGATGTCACTCAGTCATGCCAAGGAACGATTTTGTTTTTCTGCCATTTACTAAATGCTTTCAAGGTCCTCATTTGAAGAGAGATTATGATCACATAAAAATTTCCTATTAAGAAAATATTTTCTTCCAGAATGGAGGCTGTATCGTGATGGTACAACTAATAATATTTTCTCATTTCAATGAAGAAAAGCAATTCATGCATAATGCTTGCCCAGTGTCCTTAATGGATCCATGCTGGGAATTGAGTTAATGCAGAGATTCCACATAGATGGGGGTAATGTACTTCCTGAAGTCTGAGAACATTGTAAAAACCTTCTCAGTGTTGTGAACCTGTGTATTAAATCTACAGAGAACTCTGGCGGTGAACACTACTATATGTTCTGAGAAGGGAATATTTGTTTAATAATATGTCTAAGTACATTTCCAGCAATGCCATACAGTCAATAGCTAACAAGTCACAGTATATAGTGAGAAATTAAACACTGAGTAACTCAGAAGAGGGTCTTTGCTCTGTTGACAAGGCACAAAACAGGTAGGAAGCAAGAGTTTTAAACCTGATGATTTGTGTCTCTATGTTGAGAAAACGTATGTTATTGGGATATAGAAATTTAGGCAATATTGAGGGAGTACAGGGTGGAAGTAAGGAAGAAATTTCTAATGCAGTCTTCCTGAGAGTGATGCTAAGATGTCTAATAGGAGAAGAGTATGTGTGTCCATCAGTGAATTCAAATGCAGGGGCATTGCTGTACAGGTGTACTAGGGGCTGTCTTTTCAAGACTTGTCAAATCCATGAATGTTTATAAAGCAAGGTTTGGAAACTCTAGTAATTTGCAGAAGCAAATATGGATAAAAGTTTTCAGGGTTCTGATGCTTCCTGTTCACAGAGAAACAGTTGTAATTACATCAGGTTAGAATTTGGGTTTAGTTTTTGAAGATAATATAGAAAAAATGTTTTTCATTCCTCATAATTCTTCCTATATATATTTTCTGTATGAAATTAGTGAAAGTGTGTAAGTTCTGGCAGACTATGTTTGCAGAAATGAGGTATGAAGCAGTTTATGCTGTGTTCCCTTACACTCAGCATTGTTTAGCTGCATAACACTCAATATCTTTCAGCATGATACATATCTTCTATTCATCTATCACAGTGTCTGTTTTTATAACACATCTTTTTCTATATTGTATCACAGAAATATCCCTGAGAATTATATGGGCAGTTGCATTTTATTAATCCTCCAACATCAGTAGGAGATGCAAATTAGCATGAGTCATTCTGAATAGGAGTAATTCCCTTTGTTGATACAAACACATAAATGTGGTGGAACTGGGGGGGGGGGCTATAAATGTGACTCCTCCAAACTTCACTCCTCTTGCCTGTTGAGTGGCCATGAGAAGGGAAAAAATAATGAGTATGAAGATGGCATTTCCCATTTAAATGTCTTCATCTTGAATTCATACTTCATATATTTCAAGAACAACTTTCTAAAAAAGTTTAGTTGCATTTAGAGAAAGCAAATAAGAACTTTCTGAGAATCTTACCAATATCCATTGATAGATAGTCATTGTCACTAATGGACTGGAGGATGCTGTTGAGGAAGATCCCCATTAAACAAGTACAAGTACAAGTAATGCTTTCACAGTGCTGAGGTGCTGAGGTGATAAGAAATGATTTAAGTATGGGGCATGAATAATTTTAGGAAATATTCTCCAAAAAATTAGACATAGACAGGTAGTAGAATTGCTCCCCTGGAAGCTGTGCTCTCAGCAGGAGGGGTAAACTTTGGTTCTGGCCTCAGGCAGCAACTGTCTCAGACAAAGAGTTACATTTGAAGTTGCAAAGCTCAGAGCAGCCTCAGAGGCTTGCATGACCCTCCTTGCACAGTGAACTTTTGTTGGGTCCTTGACTCACCTTCCGCAAATTACTCTGAGGCCAAAGCAGCATTATTGCAGACCTATCTAGATGTTGTTCACAATAAGTTCAAACTTAAGATTTATGAAGTGTTAATGAGGCTATGGAACTCAGGAAGTTGTTAAAATCTGGCCTGTCTCCCTCACAGAATTATTATGGATTTTGAGAATTAATTTGATGTTATTCCTCTGCATCCTGATGATGGTAAAGGTTTTATGAAGTGATATCATTGGAAACTTTTGCCTCAAGGAAGGGCTTATAGTTTCATCTCATGTGAGAAAAAAATTTTGTCTCTGCTTCAATACAAGAAGCTAGGACTTTGAATCTTTCAGTGTAAATTATCCATGGAGTTTCATTACAGACCCTTGCTCTTACAATGGGCTTTAAAATTGAAGGGAGTGGTTGTTACTCCAGAAAAGATTGAGGCAATATGTTTTTCAATATTTGGGATATCAGTTATATCCTAAATGAATTGAGGCACAGAAAATTCGAATAAGGAAAGATAATTTACTTACTCTGAATAATTTTCAAAGGTTATCAGGAGATATTAATTGGCTAGAATCTCATCTTAAACTTACTACAGGAGAACTTAAACCTCTGTTTGATACCTTCAAGGAGAAATCCTAATTCCCATCGACAAATAACTAATGAGAGATGAATAGCTTTGCAGAAAGTAGAGGAAGCTATTAACCGGCAACAGATACATTATAGGGATATGATCAATTGTTGGCTGCTTGCATTCTTGCTACAACTCACATGCCAACAGCAGTCCTTTGGCAGAAGGAACCACTACTGTGGATTCACCTTTCTTCTTCTCCAAAGAAAGTTTTAACATGTTATTATGAAGCTGCTGTGGTGTTAATACAGAATTGTATGATAGAATGGAGAAAATATTTTGGGAAAGAACCTGATAAAATATTTATTCCTCATTCCAAACAACAGTTAATTTACAATTGATTATTGCAAAATACTGATATTTGGCTAATTGCATGTGCAAATTTTCTAGGCAAGATTGATAATCATTATCCAAAAGACAAATTGTCTCAATTTGCTTCTATGCGTGCTTTTGTATTCCCTGTGAATTGACACATGCAGCCCACAGAGAATGCACTTGCTATATTTACAAATGGCTCATCTAATGGGAAGGCTGCATATGTGATTGAATCACAGGTCCATTCTCTTGAGTATCATATTATTGGAGAGCAGGTCCAGAGTTGAAAAGTAAGAAGTCATCTCGAGTGCCATGCTAAATATGAATGGATTTGCGCTACTTCTAAAGTTTACCATGATAGTCACTATAATCAGGAGAAAGTTCAAAGACACTTATTTGCAAGGGTGTTTTGCATAACTCCAACATCTCTCTAGATGTTTTAGCTTTGCATACTGAGATTATGAATTTAAAGAATGCTGCCCCACTGAGGTTTGATGCTGCCATTATTGCTGGAAAAATTATTCATAGCCTGAAGTCAGTATTTCAATCCTGGTCAAGCTTTCAGAATGGCATATATGGCTTGATCATGCTAGACCTTCTTGTCCTGTGGATACTTTTATTCCTGACCATCATGTTAAAGCTTGTCTTTAACAACATTAATCGGTTGGCAGCCAAGGTACATGGCTTGAAACTGAGAACAAACCCCCAAACAGAGTCACTAATATAACAGGCTGGCAAGCCAAGGACGGGTAAGATTCTACACAAAGCCTTACCGACCTAAGACAGAGACATGGGCCCAAAGGCCGTGTTTATTAATAAACACTAATAAGGCAGTGTTTGCTTATAAGCAAACACTAATGAGGCTGTGTTTGTTCAATTAATACAAACAAGGTGCACGTGATCTTGATGACGGGTAAGGAAGGCCTTCTTGTGAGAACGACCTAAGACAGGCTCAGCCTTGTTTATGAAATGAAAAAGGGGGAGATGTGGAGAGCCTTATTGTGGTGCTATGCTGCCTGGCAGGAGCCTGACATTGACCAAGGACAAGGGCTTCAAGCAGGAATCTGACATTAGGGCATAATAAGGAAGTAGGTAATGGCAGAAACAGGCAAGATTCTGGACTTGGACAAGGAAGTAGGCTCAGGTATTTTGGTCATCCTTGCACACCCTTGGAAACAACTGTCACTGTGTTCTATGTACTACTTATTAAGTGATTATGAACCAAAAAGTACACGATACACACACTACAATCCATTGGCCCAATGTAGCTAAACCAAAAGTAAAGCCGAAGTGAGGAAGCTTGAATCTCACTTAGAACAGGGAATAAAATAGTCATAGGAGGCAGATGGAGGGAGGGGGAAGTGGGTGGGAGAGGGCATGGGGAGGGAAATAGGGGGGTAGGATCAGGTATGGGGAGACACAGGTGAAAGATCTAGAGGGCCAGGAGAATGAATGGAAGACAGCAGCCGGTGGGTTTAAGGGTCTAGGGTATCACGCTAGGATGCACCTGAGACCTGGAATGGGGGAGGCTCCCAGGTGACTTTAGTGGAGACTCCTAGCAGTGAGGATGTGGATCCTGAAGTGGCCACTTCCTGTAGCCAGGCAGGACCCCTTGTAGATGGATAAGGACAGCAACCCACCCACAAAACATTTGACCTAAAGTTTGTCCTGTTTACAAGAATCACAGGGACAAAGATGGAGCACAGACTAAGGGAATGTTCAACCAGTAACTTACTCCACTTGAGACCCATCTCATGGGCAAGAACCAATCCCTGACATTGTTAATACTCTGTTATGCTTGCACACAGGAGCCTAGCTTGGCTGTTCTCTGAGAGGCTCCACTCAGCACCTGATTGAGACAGGTACAGAGACCCACAGTCAAGCATTAGACAGTCAGTCATGTGGAAGAGTTGGGAGAAGGGAAACAGGGACTCCACAGAAAGACCAACAAACTCAACTAACTTGGACCATTAGGGGCTCTTAGAGGCAGAACCACCAGCCAAAGAACACACCCAAGTTGGACCTAGACTTCCCTCCCCGCACATATGTAGATGATCAGCTCAGTCTCCATGTGGGTCCTCCAACAGCTTGGGTGGGATCTGTCCCTGAGTGTGTCACCTGCCTGTAGATCCTGTTCCCCTAACTGGACTGCTTTGTCTGTCCTCAGTGGAAGAGGCTGTGCTTAGCCCTGCAGAGACTTGATGTGTCAGGGTAGGGAGATACCTAGGGTGAAGCTAGGGTAGAGGAGGAGGGGGTATGGGAGAGGTATTGTGTGAGAAGGAACCATGAAGGGGGGCAATAGTCAGAATATAAAGTGAATAAAAATGTAAGTTAAAAAAATGAAAGAATAAATGTCTGTGATGACAAATTGCTAATTATCATTAATGAAACAGAAGGGGGAAAAAGACAAATCAATGCAGTTAAGTTTTAATGACTCAGTTGTATATTCAGTTTACTAAAACTTGAACATTTCAGGAAGCCCAAACCTAAAGACAACTTTGGAACAGAATCTCCAATAGTAAAATCCCTGGAATGGGCTGGTCACTGACCCTTCCTCTGCTCTTGCTAGTCCTAGATTACTCACAGGGTCTCGGATTCCCTGGATGATTTGTACCACAAGGGGTTTTTGTTTTGTTTTGTTTGTTTGTTTTTTTAGATTTAATATTTTCTTTAATTAATGTATTCTTTTTTCTATTGTTTCTTCAACCCTTGGGATTCTTTCTTCTATCTCTTGTATTCTCTTGGAGAACCCTGCCTCTTGAGATCCCATTCGAAATCCAAAAGTTCTCAATTACTGCATTTCATCAGTTTGGGTTTTCTACATTGAATCTTCTTCCATCTTTAGTTCTCAGACATTTCCTCCCAGTGTTTGTTTGTGTTTACCTGATTTTCTTTAAGGTATTAACTAATTTCTGCTTTAAGGACATCTATTGTCTGCACCCAGTGGTTTTCAGGTATTTTAGAGGGCTTCAGCAATGTTCCAGTACTCAGGGTCTGCTGTGGTCAGGTCGTTGGGCTCTAGTGGACCATCCTGTCCATATTGATTATATCTTTACACTGAAGTGTAGGCATCTTGGATCAGAATGACTGTAGTTCTAGGTGTTGATATCTGTTTCTTTTTTTTATTGATATATTTATTTACATTTCAAATGATTTCCCCTTTTCTGGACCCCCACTCCCCAAAAGTCCCATCAGTCCCCTTCCCTCCTCGTTTTCCAACCCTTTCCACTTCCCTGTTCTGATTTTGCTCTATACTGCGTCACTGAGTCTTTTCAGAACAAGTGGCCACTCCTCCGTTCTTCTTGTACCTCATTTGATGTGTGGATTATGTTTTGGGTATTCAAATTTTCTAGGTTAATATCCACTTATTAGTGAGTGCATACCATGATTCATCTTTTGAGTCTGGGTTACCTCACTTAGTATGATATTCTCCAGCTCCATCCATTTGCCTAAGAATTTCATGAATTCATTGTTTCTAATGGCTGCATCAGATAGAGGGCTAATATCCAATATATATAAAGAACTCCAAAAGTTAGACTCCAGAAAACCAAACAACCCTATTTAAAAATGGGGTACAGGATTAAACAAAGAATTCTCACCTGAAGAACTTCGGATGGCAGAGAAACACCTTAAAAAATGCTCAACTTCATTAGTCATTACGGAAATGCAAATCAAAACAACCCTGAGATTTCACCTTACACCAGTGAGAATGGCTAAGATTAAAAACTCAGGAGACAGCAGGTGTTGGCAAGGATGTGGAGAAAGAGGAACACTCCTCCACTGCTGGTGGGGTTGCAAATTGGTACAACCACTCTGGAAATCAGTCTGGCGGTTTCTCCGAAAACTGGGCACCTCATTTCCAGAAGATCCTGCTATACCACTCCTGGGCATATACCCAAAAGATTCCCCAGCATGTAATAAGGATACATGTTCCACTATGTTCATAGCAGCCCTATTTATAATTGCCAGAAGTCGGAAAGAACCCAGGTATCCCTCAACAGAAGAGTGGATGCAAAAAATGTGGCATATATACACAATGGAGTACTATTCAGCCATTAGATATCTGTTTCTGTTGGGTGGATCTTTTGTTTCATTGTTTCTTTGGCCTCCTTGGATTCTAGGATAGTTTAATGGCTGTGTGCAGCTTGGTAGGATGTGAACCTGTTCCCCTGGCCTGCTCAACTGGTGTTCCCAGGATATGCCTGACAGTATTGTAGGCTTGTAAATTGGGGCAAGGAAGGTTGGAGAAAATCATGATCCATCAGAAAAGTGGTCATAGAGGAAAGGGAGAGTACAGCAGGTGTTCTACAGAGCTTGGATGAGACAGGGGTATTGGACCAGAAGGTGAGGTGTAGATCAGCAGCAGGCCTATCTTCTTTCCTGGCAGGAGAGGCCTTTGGATTAGCAGGGAGTGCCTGCAGGGCTTGGAGCATGGGCTATATTAATCAAAGTGAGTTTTGGGGGGTTCGTTTTGAGGTGAAGATTTGTGGGATCCACAGGAGATGGGAACATCAAGGGATCAGAGAAGGCTGCCACAGGTGTTCTGGTGCAGAGCTGGGATGAGAACTAGATGATTGAGGTAGTAACGGGAAGCAAGACATATTGGAATAATAGAATAATTTTACAAATATAAGACACATTAATAAAAAACAAGCAAGAAATATAGTAAAGAAACTAATAGAAAACAAAGCAGTTGGCTTGAAATGATATACACAAGTCACATGAAATGGAGTCATCTGGCTGTATTCATCTGTTTACATGTCAGTTCAGAAGAGGTAATGAATCTGAGTGGGAATGGAGAATGGGTTAGACAAATGTGGGGATGTTGGAGGGGATCAAGGGATAAAAGGGGGCAAGCAATGTAGTTTATTCTTTAATTAAAACATGAAGTTAGAAACACTTATAACTTCAGACTTAGAGAGAAGGCTCATTGGTTCAGTGTGCTTCTTCCTCTTGTAGAAAACTCAGCTCCTAGAAGGCAAATCAGGTGGCTGACAGTTGCTTCCTATTCTAGTTCCGTGGGATCTGACACCGTATCCTAAAATAATAAAATAAGTAAGAGAAAAACTACTTCCAAGAGGACACACATATGCAGCTGAATGTTTTAGGACATGACAGAATTTGAATGAGAAAGACTGTGAAAAGTACTGACTTCTTCTACATGACGAGCCCTGTACATTAAATGTAAACATTCTATAGACATCATCAGCAGTAGAGAGAATCAAGAAAAACATCAGGGCTGGAAATCAAGGTGGGTGTATTACTACATTCACACACCAAGGAAAGGCCTTGCAAGATAAGTACAAACTAATGCCAAGCAGGGGTACAAGGCCTACACTGCATATGTGCACTGACATCATTTCCTGCAAGGCTTGCCAGTGATGTATGAGAAAGAATGGGCCTGCTTGCCTTGACCAGTGTTGCTTGGCAACGAGTGTTACATAGACAGATTTCTCAGGCCTTGGGCAGCTGAAGAGGAGAGTTTTACTTCTGGAGCCAGCAGGCTTAGGTGTTGGTTGTTGGACTTTTTGCTCAGTGGTCAAAGGATCCTATAAGTTAAAGATACACAGAATTGAGCTGACAGAGGGTGATGACAATTTCACTCTCATCCCTGTGAAAGCTCTTCCACTCCAAGAAGCAGAGAACCCCTTTGGGGTTTTGCGAATATCTGTGTTCTTAGAACAGAAACTTGGCACATTGGGAAGGCAATAGTCACGCTAGGTATTGCCATCCATGTGATCCTAACAATAAGTTTCATTGTGCTGGGTTCAGAGGTAATAAGGAAGAAGTGACAAGTCTCCACTCTTAAGAAGATTTGCATAAATCCCAAGGATAACAGACAACAGGATGACAGGTAAGGGTCTTGGTAGCAAAGAGCAAAGGATGAGGGGCTGTGAGGAACTTGGGTGAAGGGAGAAGCCTGGCATTACTGGTTCCATGGAGGACAATGATGCCACAAACACTGCAGGCCCCTTGACACCTATGACCAGAGAGCAGTCCAGTGTTCAGGCCATGTTCTTGAGCAGAGGCACATGACCAAATTTCTAGCTGGTTTCCTGTCACCTCACAAGTGCCCTGTAGATCATTTTATTGGCCAGCTTTGACACCACAGCATAAACAGGCAGCGAGGTGTAGCATCAGGGAATGGGGTCAATGTGAATCCACTGCTGGTGGTCTCCACTAAGCAGGGCTGACAGGAGGAGTTAGTCCAGATAGCAGCATACTGGGGCTGCTGCCTGTGGCAGCCAGTGATTATTGAAAAGTAAGGAGGGAAAATCAAACACACAGAGAGAGAGGAGTGAAGGGAAGGGAGACGGAGGAGAGGAAAAGGGAGAGGGAAAGGGGAGAGAAAAATGAGAGAGGGGATAGGGAGAGAGGAAAAGGGAAAGAGAGAGGGAGAGGGAGAGGGAGAGGGAGAAGGAGCATAGTTTCAGCAAAAGCAAACTCCAGGGTTTTATTTTTTCTCTTCACTTTTTATTCTCTTTAAGACAAAGCTATTCTATTTAGAAAGAAAATTACTTCATAGTCACAAGTTACACATTTTCTAAAAACATTCACCACAGAAATATATTCTTTGAAAAATAGATTAAAATCATTACCTAAGAGGAAATTGCAATAGGATTATTGATTATGTATTTCTTCTCTGAAACATATTCAACTAAGCAATTCTGATCAATCTTCGCACAAGCTCATTGTAACTTCAAAACAATAATTCTTTTGTCATAGATTAAAAAAGAAGGGCATCCTGAGACACCTGAACCGAGGAACCACACAGCTCTGGGAAGAAGCCTCCTCATCTGAGGCATTGCTGTTCCCAGGGGAGGGGATGCACAGCTGAGCTGAGGAGCCCAGGATCCCCAGCCCTGCTCCTACTCCTCACTTCTCTTCATTGCTTCATGTATTCTTCTGATGAGTGAGTCACACCAGGCAGGAAATCTCATGAATGAAGGTCCAGGGTGTGGAGGGAAAAACCTAGGGATGGCTTCCCTCTGCTCTCAGTAGTAGGAAGCAGGGAATTGGGCAAATGGCAGTGGTAAAATAGAATTTCTTCTTGGGGTAGAGTTTTCCAGGTTGAGGATTGATGGGAGGTCAAGCCCTGTGCTTGGGGAGCAGAGCAGTTGGCGGGTTTGCCCGCTCAGAGATCGATGGGGCTTTGTGGTAAGCTCTGGGTTTGGTGTCTTTTTTTTTCACACCCCTTTCCTTGCATTGGGCCCAGGGGTTAAGGCAACAACATCCATCCCAGCTAGAGTTGGCTTTTGCCACAAGTGCCACCTCTGTCACTTGTGGAGTGAGGGTTGGGAGTACAGGTGAGGAGGTGCTACCAATGTGGATAGTTCCTGTGGAACAGATCCTGCAGTGGTGTTTCAAGAAAGCTGTGGGCTGAGGCAGGAAAGGTGTCCCTAGCACCACCGTCATTGTCAGTTCTTGAGGGGCAGCTCCTGCTGAGGTGGGATAGGTGATGTGCCCTCATGGATTACTCCTGTGACAGCCGCAGGCTGAGATGTGCTGGTGCTGCCATCTTGGACAACTCCTGTGGGATATTTTACTTTGGCTGCAGTCTGGGGTGGCAAGGAGGGGCCTGCTACCCTTACTTAGTTGGCTTTTGTGGCACACTGTTCTGGGATACCATCATGATGACCTGAAGTAAACTTGCCCAAGAGTTGGCTATCAACCAGGAAGCTATCATACCAGGTTATAAGCAGTGAAGGTCCCTGGGCGTCCATTCACACCAGGCCAAACAAATGAGTATGGCAATGACAAACATGAGAAGGCACATCAGTAGCAAGAAGCAATCCTGGGATGAAGTCTCTGGGCCGTACCTTTCCAGAGTGCACATATCATAGCCAAGCCAGATGGTGGACATATTAATGCTGTCAGAATTAGAGATGAGGAAAATTAAGAATATAGCAGGGAACCCAGCAGTGTATGAAGCCTTAGAGCGAGTCGTAGACACTGCTCAAGGTGATGTATACCTCCGCTGAGACCAGATAACCACAGCATGAAGATACACATTTCCATCTTTAGACCTTACACAATTTGAAACAGTCACTAAACGGAACACTTTCCAAGAAGTCATTTAGCTAGTGAAAAAATTGAGTACTCTGAAATATGTAACGAAGTAGCTACACCACAGATTTTATAACTCGATTCAAAAGAAAATTAATTAAGGGAACACCATCACATATGAGAGTGAATTTCGCAGGATCACTTCAAAATTGCAGAACTTTTTCTCAAGTAATTGATTTCTTTAAAGGATACAGTAGGTAAGACTAAGAAAAGGTAGTAACATCTAATATTAGAAGGAAGCCATTTAAATAAGGGGTTCAGAGTTTCCAGTCTATTCACAGATATTGGACCCTTTGACAGAAATGCCATTTGTAAATAGAAATCCACAGAGGGACACAGCAAATAAGATTTTTGGAAGGGATAAACCTAAGCCATTTTTAGGGACCAAAAGGCCAACACAAAAGTGCCCACTAGGTACAAAGGAACAATCACCACCCAACTACAAGGAGGCAAATATATGCATTTTGGTGCCTGGACTCAAGTCAGACACCAATAAGACTATGTATCATGTTGCCCCTAAAAGTTGAGAATAAGAGCATAAATGTTAGATGGCTAACTGATACAGGTAGTAATATTAATATATACAAAAGCCTAACCGATACTATACCAAGGAAGGAGAAAATAATTATACAAGGAGTGGAAAGAGAATTCTTACTGCCAGTGCGTGTTAGAAATTAATGGTATATGACAAAATATTCCCTTTAAATAGTGCATCAGAAAATATTTTAGGTTTTCTAGCAGTATTTAAAAATTTCCCAGATTTTCTAAATTTTAAAAAGATAGCCAAGATAAAGGGTATTTGGCAGACATAAAAATAGAACCTAGAAAACTACCAGCACAATAACCCTTACTTACATCACAACACCCAATAAATGAAGTAAATGAGATATCTGAAACTATCAACACCTTATTAAAAGAAATAATTGAACCAACTCAGAGTTTTAATTTTAGTAGCTCAATTTGTCCAGTACTAAAACCCAATGACAAATGTTGAATGACTGTACATTACTGAAGGATTGATGAATTATCTCCAAAACTGCCAGGACAATTACCAGATGTAGAAGGTAGTTTCATGAAGATTAAGAAAGCAGTGCCAAAATGGTTGGCAACTGTAGATTTGTCAGACATGTTCTTTGGCATGCCACTGCACCCACAAAACAGAGAATACACCACATTCACTTGGCAAGGAAGACAGTGCCAATGTTTAAGCTACATAAACAGCCTATTAATTTACCCACAATGTTCTAATATGGTCATGACAGCACCTAATTGTGTTATATATTCATAAGTTGATACGCTTTGATAATAGGACAAGAAAAGGAAAATTCAAAATCCAACAGACCAAACCATACAAACCCTGAGAGATGTTGGGCTGATAATTAATAAGGACAAGGCATCACAACCTGATAAGATAGAGAGGTCAAGTTCTTAGGAATAATGTGGTCCAACACAGTACCAGAAATATCTAAAGAAGTCATAAGTAACTTATAACAGCTTAAAACATGAAAAAACCAGGGGTACAACATATAGGATTATTTGGATATTAGAGACATACATATATATTTACAAGTCATTTTACAACCATTGTAAAATATTACAAGGAAAGCAAAAGATTTCATTTGGGATTAACCCCACGAACAAGCTGTGAAAACAGTGCTAGAATATATAAAGGAATATTCTAAACTACAGGAAATTCAACCAGAGGATGTAGTATATTATGACATACTGTATCTGAGACAGTATGGAAATTGGAATATCAATGCCAAAAGAAACTGTAGAGAGTAGCTAGTAGGATTTTATTGTAAATGCTTACTATGGTCGGAAAACAAATTCTATTTGATAGAACAATTTGGACACCATAGAGGCTATAAAAATGTGCCACAGCATGCTACAAACCAAATAATATTAAAAACCACCATCCCGATCCTAGATTGGATCTAGGCACCAGAGGAAGCGTGGGCCGGTCTACCCATGGAAAGAATGTACAATGGAAAAGGTGCTGAGCAGAGCTCCTTCGCTCGGTACCCGGTCTGCAAAGGGGTCGGTGCCAAAGGCATAGGAGTCGATACTTCAGACCGACTGCCCTATGACTCCACGGGGATTATCAATCATCCCAAATGCCACCTCTCCCCAGAAACAGGTACCACTAGGGCATTGGGGGACAGGAGAGTACCAGCCTTCCCTGGTTAATGCCTGGGTTATGGATGGCTCCACAACCAGTAAACAGAATAAGGTCTTGTGGAAGGCGGCAGCCTACAGACCAGGGGATGGAATGGTGATCACAGAACAAGGAGCAGGTAAATCTGCACAACATGCAGAAGCAGTAGCAGAAACACTGGCAGCAAGACAAAGCCTCAGAGAAAAACAAAATATACTACATTTGTTCACTGACTCATGGTATATACAGTGGCATATACAAATAGCCAGGAAAATGGAAAGGAAATGATTAGAAAATCAATGCCAAAAATGTATGGTCCAAAGAACTTTAGAAGTAATTATATAGTATAGCCAAAGATATCTCTATCTCTATCTCTATCTCTATCTCCATCTCCATCTCCATCTCCATCTCCATCTCCATCTCCATCTCTATCTCCATCTCCTTCTCCATGTCTATGTCTATCTCTATCCATCTATCTATCTATCTATCTATCTATCTATCTATCTATCTATCTACCTGTCTATCAAATCATGCGAATGCCCTTACCATCGAGGAAGGCAACCAATATAGACATAATGATACAGTAGATACAATAGACAGCCTAGCAATTAGATTAAAATAAAATTGGAAGCAGAACAGATTGGCCCCAAAGAGTTAAGTCTTAAATCAGAATGGAAACAAATACCAATTTGAGATTTAGAGGCAGAAATTACCACTGAAAAAATATTAAGAACACATGAGACACCAGGACATAAGAAACACATGCCACATTCCAGTAGTTTTCAAGCAGAAATTAAAGGTGACATGGAAAAAGATTAAGGATACAATAAACAATGCAAACATTGCCCAGGTAGAAATCTAGACTGATACACCACTATAAGGGAACAGAGACATAGGCTGAGTCATATTCATACCTTATAAATAGACCTCATAGGACAATTAAGTCAATGGAAAGGAGCATATGCATGCACCTTGGTAGACATTTGCACTGGATTGTGAGACACCAAAAGTAGACCACACCCAAACAAATCTTTAACCATACTCACATTATGATTGGATTTCCCATGTCAGGACTGCAAATATTATACAACCTTGTCAAAGAACACACTTCACAGGGAGAAATGCTAAAAATATATGTAAGATTATGAACATATAATGGGAATAGTATATGGTTGATCAGCCCACAGCATCAGGAGCCATCAAAACAGTTAATGGCCTGCTCAACACTAGGCTAACAAGGAGAGATATGAGTAGCTCCCTGGCCCAAGACCTAAGGAAATGCATGCGCAAACTAAGCAGTAGACCAAGATGGAATAAGAATTCTGAATACAGGAGGCAATAAAATATAACATCGGCATAGATTACCCAAGGGAACAGAATAAAGTACTAATTAGGGGACTATAAATGCATTCACAGGAAAGAAGGGTAGGAGGCTTGAAGTAGAAGTGGTGACCCAAGAACAGGGAAACACTGTATGGATTACACAAGCTCAAGCCAACCTAAAACTTCTAGA
This sequence comes from Apodemus sylvaticus, assembly GCF_947179515.1. Taxonomy (NCBI): domain Eukaryota; kingdom Metazoa; phylum Chordata; class Mammalia; order Rodentia; family Muridae; genus Apodemus; species Apodemus sylvaticus. Next base: position 47,333,690 of record NC_067490.1, on the reverse strand, counting down.
CTAAATAATATTGTGTGACATATTGTGTGTCTTAGGAGAACTTTATATAAAAGCCTCTATTACACACGCCTAGCATTAATTATAGTTATACTGTAGTGCTGGTGGTGAATTTTCCAACATACGGGTGCAACCAAATAACATGTCAAGAGCAGAACACAACGAATACAAAGTTGGTAGGAATAAAATTCTCCAATTGGATTATTTGTTAGACTGGGTTCCTACACCACCATCCCAGTTAAGGTGTCCTGGCAGCCCACTTAGCACTGGTACTGACTTCACAGTATTACACTGGATAAGAGGGATACTAATTCTAACTAAATGTGGAAACATCTTGGTATGACATCCTGTATACACTCCTGGGGGTAATAACAAGAATTGTCATAATTACTATGGCCTCCCCATGGGTGATTATGGCCACAAGCATATTAGCACCATTATGCTTGCGGCTCTTATTGTTTTGGGATTATGTCAGGGAACATCAGGCAACAACAATACACCAAGTGCAGGAACCAGCACAACAGCTAGCACCATAGATTCAGGCACAGAGGCCAGCACAAGAGCCACTGAAACCAGTAATGACAGACTCCCTGAATAACACGTACCACCACTGCACCAAATATGGACACCCCCCTCCCAGAAAATTTAATACCACGAACTACCCCACTATCGCAGGACCAGATAGAAAACACCAGGTTATTGGAAATGAGAGAACTGGACAGGGTTCATTGGCAGCACCCACACTTTCTGGCAGAAAATTTATTATTTAAATTATGGATGCTTTACAGCATGTGACCAATTCAGAGCAGCAACCAAACCAGCACATCCTTTTAAGACCTATGTGCTAGATACCTAAGATGGAAATAATACTAACATTCTTGAGCAAAATCCATTAAGATGCCATTTCAATGAATTATATACCAATGCACCCAGTATAAAGCTATAGTCAATAATCTTTGCAAGGACACATCCCCCCAATATAGCTTATAACTGTCTGAGCAAAACATCTATATCAAATATAATAAGATTGCATGTTGGATTGTTATGTGCCCACTTTACAAAAATTTGAGGTCTTCAATCTTTAAAATTATAAACACAGCAAAGTTTAGATAGAAGATTAAGAACAAAATAGAGGTATAAGCAATGTCATATATTAGAAAATGGAATACCCCAGTACTATTTGGATGGCCAATTGTAACTGCCGGCAGTAGTCACATGGATTACCAGGTTATCTGGAAGGAAATCTGGGATATAACGGAGTGGCAAGAGCAGCATGGAGCCAAGACAAATAGGTTTTTGGCTTGATATCCGATTTTCATCTGGAGGTGGACTCCACTAGTTCCCTCTTCCCACTGTTCGGCATTTCATCTAATGTCACTCACTCTGTGTCCTGAGTGTCTTTCACCTCCCAGGTCTGGTACATTCTAGAGGGTCCCCCAACCTCCTACCTTCTGAGGTTCCTTCACTCCTGATCCCCCCAATACCTGATCACGTTCCCCTTTTCCCCTCCCTGTCCCCTCTCCCACCCAAACCCTCCATCCCTCTGCCCCAGTGATAGCTTCCTTCTCCCTCCCAAGTGGGCTTGTTAACCTTCTTGAGTTCTGTTAATTGTATTCTGAGTATTCTGTATTTTTTGGCTAATATCCACTTATTAGTATGTAACATGCCTGTCTTTTGGGTCTGAGTTAACTCTCTCAGAATGATATTTTCTAGTCACATCCATTTGCTTGCAAAACTCATGATGTCCTTGTTCTTTTTTGAAAAAAAATTATTTTATGTATATGGGTGTTTTGTCTGCATGTATGTCTGTGTACCACGTGTATGCCAGATGCCCACTGAGGTCAGAAGAGGGCATCAGAACCTCTGGAACTAGAATTGGAGATGTTTCTGAGCTATAATATGGGTACTAGGAACTAATCCTGGACCATCTGCATGGTCGTCCAGGGTAACCAGAAAGCTATTTCTCCAGACCTAAGAGCATATACCTTTGCTATATTCCCAGCCTTTAGATCTTAATAGTTATCTTGTTTCTATATGGTGGTCTTATTTCTACGTGAAAAATGGCCCCAACAGAAATCAGGAAACCTTAATTAACATTTGAAAAGCCTCTTACATTTAAGGAAGAAATTAAATATACATGGAAAGAGAATATTGACTGCACAAAGCTATCCTGACTGTCACGTGGGCATGGTGACACGCACACACACAGAAACACCATGTATGTACATACAATGTTAAAATAAGAATAAAAACTTAAAATTGTTTTAAAAGGTAGTAAGGTTGGAGAGCTTGCACAGAGGTTAAGAGAGTATAGTACTCTTCAGAAGGACACAGTTTAGTTCTTAATTTCCCTACTCGATGTTTAAGACTAGACAGGGATACCTAAAACTCTGTCTAAAAACAAAGGCACCCAGTCTTAAAGCCCAACAACATAAGATTCTCATCTGTAATCTGTAAACCTGGTAAAACTTAAATTTAAACCAGTTCTTCTTGAAAAGTAATTTGACCATCCTCTTAAAATGCCTAAGTACCAATATTCCTTTAGTAGCATTCTGAATGGCAGTTTAACTTACAGGAACAACTGCATAGGAGAGTTCACTGCAGCCTTATAGCAATGGACATCAAGGCAAGTGTACATCAGCAAACTGAGCGGGAAGTCAGCCTAATCTGAGTAATGGAGCAGTGTAAAAGGCATCAGGACATCTCACAGCTTAAAGGAAAGTCGTGTGGGATGTAAAACCAAGACTCTGTGAGGGACCGCAAACAGTCCAGACTTCGTCTTTAACAAAGTGGTACATCCCAGATCCATGTTTTCTGGATGAGAAGGCCCCTATTACACTGTAAATGCTTCAACTGCCGAGGCCAAACAACTGGCCTTCCCAGCTTAGCTTTCAGAAAGCCCAAGTACTGGGGAAAATAGAACTTCTTAAAGCTTCCAAACTTCACATTCAATTTCTCAGAAAAGGCTAAGTGGATTTCTTTTTTCAATAGAATTTTCTTCTGTTTTTTTTTTTTTTCCCATTTTTCTGATGCATAATGAAAATTGGATGTACCTACGTTCTTTGGTCCCAACACATAACCTTTTGCCTGGATGGGTGCTGCAGTGGCTGGGACGACTTCCTATCCTAGCCCTCGCCCACACCCACTCCTGGAGAAGCCAGGCGAGCCAACCAGGGCCAAGCTTCCTCCCAGCTGCAGTGCTGATGTCCTTGTTCTTAATGGCTAAGTAGTATTCCATTGTGTAAATGAACCACACTTTCTGTATCCATTCATCTTAGTCAGAGTTTCTATTCCTGCACAAACCAAGAAGCAAGTTGGGGAGGAAAGGGTTTATTCAGATAACACTTCCACACAGCTGTTCATCACCAAGGAAGTCAGGGCTGGAACTCAAGCAGGTCAGGAAGCAGGAGCTGATGCAGAGGCCATGGAGGGATGTTATTTACTGGCTTGCTTCCCCTGGCTTGCTCTCTTATAGAGCCTAAGAATACCATCCCAGGGATGGTACCACTCACAAGGGGCCCTCCCTCCTTGATCACCTATTGAGAAAATGCTCCACAGCTGGATCTCATGGAGGCACTTCCCCAACTGAAGCTCCTTTCTCTGTGATTAGTCCAGCCTGTGTCAGGTTGACACACAAAACCAGCCAGTACACCATTCTTCTGTTGTGGGACATCTGTGTTGTTTCCAACTTCTGGCTATCACAAATAAGGCTTCTATGAATATAGAGGAACATGTGATCCTGTGACATGGTGGGGCATATTTGGGGTATATGCTCAAGAGGAGTACGGCTGGGTCTTAGGGTAGATCTATTTCCAATTTTCTGAAGAACCTCCAGATTTGTTTCCAGAGTGGTTGTACCAGTTTGCAATCCCACCAGCAGTGGAGGAGAGTTCCTCTTTCTCTACATCCTTGCTAGGATCTGCTTCACCTGAGGTTTTGATCTTAGCCATTGTGATTAGTGTAAAGTGGAATCTTAGGGTCCTTTTGATTTGCATTTCCCTGATGACTAAGGACTTTGAACATTTCTTTAAGTGCTTCTTGGACATTCAAGATTCCTTTGTTGTGAATTCTTTGTTTATTTCTATAACCCATTTTTTTATTCAGTTGTTTGTTTTTTTGGTGATTAGCTTCTTGAGTTCTTTACACATTTTAGGTATTAACTCTCTATCGGATGTGGGGTCAGTGTAGATTTTTTCCCCAATCTATAGGTTGTCAGTTTGTCCTGTTGACTATGCCCTTTGCCTTATAGAAGCTTTCTGGTTTCATGGGGTCTCTTTTATTAATTCTTGATTTTAGAGCCTGAGCCAATGGAGTTCTGTTTAGGACATTTCACCATGTGTCAGAGTTCAAGGCTCTTTCCTACTTTCTCTTCTATTAGATTTAGTGTATCTGGTTTTATGTTGAGGTTCCTGATCCACCTGGACTTGACCTTTGTGAAAGGTGACAAATATGAATCTATTTTCATTTTTCTACATATCGACATTCAGTTAGACCAGCACTATTTATTGAAGATGCTTTCCTTTTTCCACTGAATATTTTTCTCTTCTTTTCAAAAATCAAATGTCTTTGTGTGTGCCAGACTTTCAAAGAAGTGCTAATGCCAACATTCCTCAAACTGTTCCATAAAATATAAACAGAAGGAACACTATCTAATTCATTTCATGAACGTACAATTACATTCCTACCTAAACCACATGAGGACCCAACAAAAATAGCGAACTTCAGACCAATTTGGTTACGAATATTGATGCAAAATACTCAATAAAATTCTCACATATTGAATCCAAGAACACATGAAAACCATTATTCACCATGATCAAGTAGGTTTCATCCCAGGGATGCAAGGTTGGTTCAATATACGAAAATCCACCAATGTAGTACACTATATAAGCAGACGCAAAGATAAAAATCACATGATCATCTCATTAGATGCTGAGAAAGCATTTGACAAAATACAACAGCCCTTCACGTTAAAAGTATTGGAGATATCAGGAATTCAAGGTGCCCCATACCTAAACATAGTAAAATCAATATATAACAAACCAGTAGCCAACATCAAATTAAATGGAGATAAACTTGAAGCAATCCCACTAAAATCAGGGACCAGACAAGGTTGCCCACTCTCTCCCTATCTATTCAATATATTAGTCAAAATCCTAGCTCTTAGGCCACAAAAGGAGGTCAAAAGAGTATAAATTGGAAAGGAAGAAGTCAAGATATCACTGTTTGTGGATTATATGATAGTATACTTAATTGATCCCAAAAATTCTACCAGAGAACTCCTACCGCTGATAAACAACTTCAGCAAAGTTTCAGGATATAAAATTAACTCAAATCAGTAGCCTTCCTTTATATAAATGATATACGGGCTGAGAAAGAAATTAGGGAAACAACACCCTGTACAATAGTCATAAATAGTATAAAGTTTCATGGAGTAACTCTAACCAAACAAGTGAAAGATCTGTATAACACGAACTTCAAGTCTCTCAAGAAAGAAATCAAAAAGCCAGGTGGTGGTGGTGCACGCCTGTAATCCCAGCACTCTGGGAGGCAGAGGCAGGTGGATTTCTGAGTTCGAGGCCAGCCTGGTCTACAGAGTGAGTTCCAGGACAGCCAGGGCTTAACAGAGAAACCCTGTCTTGGAAAAAAAAAAAACCAAAAAAGAAAGAAAGAAAGAAAGAAAGAAAGAAAGAAAGAAAGAAAGAAAGAAAGAAAGAAAGAAAGAAAGAAAGAAGAAAGAAAGAAAGAAGAAAGAAAAGAAAGAAAGAAAGAAAGATCTCAGAAAATGGAGAGATCCCCCACGCTCATGGTTTGGTAGAATTACCACAGTAAAAATGGTCATCCTAACAAAATCAATCGTAGATTCAAAGCAGTCCCCATCAAAATTCCAACACAATGCTTTTTTGACTCTAGCTTGCTGCCTGCACCTTGAGGGAGCCTGCTGGCCACTGGAGTATTGGGTGGGCAGAGCCTGGTGGTTGGAGGTCCTGAGGGCAGCATTCTGTCACTTGCATACCTCCCAGGGCTTATGTCAGTAAAGGCTCTGTACTGAGAGCCAGTCCTTCCCTTCAAAGAAGGTCTCTTCATGTAATTGAAAAACTATGTATTTTCATCTCCAGAAATAGCCAGTTTTAGAGTGAGACCCTCAATACCACATCATAGAGACAAAACTGTAATTTCCTCTAACTTACTTTGTATTTAGTCTTTTAAAAGTCGACTTATTGGTTTTTTTTTTGTTTGTTTTGTTTTTTTTTTTTTTTTTTTTTTGCACCACATCTGACATTTTGTGACTAAAGAAATTTCTACATAGTGGTTTCCATGTTGATTGACATCTGCAACATCATTCTGAGCCACAGACGCTAGGAATCCTGTGTCTGGGCATCCTAGATCACTTTGACTCAACATAGAAAGTTTAGCTCTTCTCATTATTATGTTTGATATTTTACCATCAATTTGAACAAGTCACTTCTAGGAGGAGTCAAGGATATTATGCTTTTAACTTACTTTTAACTTACCATTTGCTCCAAACAAACAGATGAAAATGTGATAGAAACAGAAGAAGGTAATATGCACATTTTATGTATAAAACCACTTGACACAAGTGTGCTTGAAACATAATGACAGATATATTAGACAAATAAAATTACCTACTAAGTGCATAGCAGTTAAAACAGAAGAAGCAGTAAGTCAGTCCAGGGCAACTTTTGTCCAAAAGTTAAAGTACAATGTTGGTTGACTTCTTTACTATTATTGACATACATACATACATACACACTCTCTCTCTCTCTCTCTCTCTCTCTCTCTCTCTCTCTCTCTCTTTCTCTCTCTTGTCCATTTAATGTTGCTTACATGCGCATATGTTTAAGGCTGACCCTTTGGTAATTGATAATGTGCTGGGTAGTTCTTTGCTGATGTATGCACGTTCACCCTCCCTTATCAACCATGAATTACCTGCAGCCCTTCATGTAGGGTTTGTGCCACGTGAGATTTCTGTCATCCATGTTGCCACCTGTACTAGCATTTTTCCTTATTCAGGTCTTTTCTAACAAACATATTGTTGCACTTTCATGGTTGCTACATTGCTGTCATGTCTTGATGATGTTGTGTAGTGGCAGGTACTATTGTCCTCTGAGAGACTCCTGCATCTACAATTTTTCTGATCCAGTTGTAGAAACTGAACCATTTGGTGTTGGACAATTACTGGTTAGGGGTTCTTGCATTTAGACCAGTTTTAGATCTTTGTAATATGTCTACTTACTACAAAAAGAAGCTTCTCTGATAATTGATGAGGAATACACTTATTTGTAAGCATAGTAAGTGTGTGTGTGTGTGTGTGTGTGTCAAGACAAGTACTTAGTTAGAAACTGCATATAGATTTAGGATGCTTATAGAAGTAGGTTGTCCTCCAAGATCTAGGACTTCTCTAGTCAGGGATGGTGGCTAGGTTTACTCTACTAGGCATAGAATTCCTCCTACTGAATGAGCTTTAAGGAAATAAGACAGCTGTTGGTTACTGTAAGGGAATAAAGCAACTCTTAGGCCTTTGGGGATATCTTACCAGGCCCATCATCATTACCGTTTGCAGATTTATTTTTTATGGTGGTACTGTTAATTGCTTTTCTCCATTGGCAGCTTGAACCACACATTATGATACTATGGAAGCTAATCCTCAAGGCAGAAGCTTCCCTGTCAGTTTCAACTCAATTCCTGTAATTCTGAGTCTGAAATGCAAGGTATATTTAGGAATAAGTACTTACCTTGGACTAAACTACATAGAGCATTGGTTTAGCCTATTTAAACTACAGGTTTAGCCTGTATTGATTTGGGAGCCGCTCAGATTCTTCTAAACAACTAAGTGAAGGGAAATATGCAGTGTCTGGCTTGGACATTTTGGGAAATAGGCTATGGCTTTTAAAGAGGGGTATGATCATGTTTTATTTTTTCCTGCTTGCTCCTGATGCTTGGTTTTGAGGAATATATACATGGGCAAGACATGGCAGACAATGCTTTCTTGGTTTTGACTGGTCTCACACAGAAAAGAATGTTGTGTAACTATTTAAATTATGTATGAGTATATATATATATATATATATACTCATATATATTTATACTCATATATATATGCATATATAAAATACATTATATGCTTTCAAAATAATGTTAGCCCATAGCTTTTCATTCAGCTTTAGTGATAGTTACCTCTTTCCCTTTATCATCCTTGAACATGAAATTCAGTTTTATTTGTGATAGTCTACCCAGACTACTATCTGTGTGAAAAGCCATTCTAATTATATACAAGGGAAATCATTGACTGTAATGAGTTGTGTCTTAATCTGTATTAGTGAGATGATGGCTACAGTATTACACAGTGTACCACACATCCAGCCACTTATCCATGGTGATGGGTGAGAAAAATAATTTGTTTTCATTTTTCTTCACATTCATGATGTTCTTTTCTGGGTCAGACCAGTCATGACCTCCGTGAAAATATTGTCCACCAAGTCTTGATGGATTTTTCAGGACCTAACAGAAGAATAAAGCTAATAGTAAACAAAACAAAATATCAAGGATGACCCAAAACCAACAACAACAACAACAACAACAACAACACTCAAAACATTATTTTGTGAAGAAAAACAATTCACCTGAAAAGAAATGTTTTGCAGATGGAGTAAAGGGGAGATTCACAATAACGTCCTAAGAAACCCTCAGGGTGGGAGCAACATTCATTTTCCTAGTTGAGAGGTGTAATGAAGAAAGACTTCCCAGAACAGAGCCAGTGTTAAAAAGACAAGAAACCTTTCCAGAATAAATAACAAGTATGTTTCAAAAGTAAGTACCAGAATGCTCACACAGAAAGGTGTGAAAATTACTCATGTTTAAGAAGTAATTTCTGAGTTCTTAAAAAAATCAAGTAGATAACAGTGCATATGATGAGCTCAATTCTTCCCATGATGTCTTATAGTGTCTTCAGAAAATTTGGTCATTTTTCTGAGTTTCACAAACATTTAGATGAATTGATGAAATGTTTGTGTGTCTTAAACCAGGCAGGAGGTATTGTTTATACAGCCAATATACTGATGATTCTTTAATTTGAATACTTGCGAAAGAATGTGACTATTCATCTACAGTGTATATTTAATGGAAATAATTGGAAAGTAATGAATTTTATAAAACCTAATATAAAATTCATTTCAACCTGATTTCAGAGTATATCATTTTATCATATTGTTCTCCATAGTATTTAAAATGTAACACATAGATTTTTTTTTGAGTCAGGGTTTCTCTGTGAAGCCCTGGCTGTCCTGGAACTCACTCTGTAGACCAGGCTAGCCTCGAACTCAGAAATCCTCCTGCCTCTGCCTCCCAAGTGCTGGGATTACAGGCATGCACCACTATGCCTGACCTAGATTTTTTTATTAGATATATTCTTTATTTACATTTCAAGTGTAAATATTTACACTTGGTTACCCCCCCTCCAAAAATCCCATAAGTCCTCTCCCCTTCTCCTGTTCCCCAATGAACCCATCTGAGTGAGATAACACCATCACAAAAGAACACACATGGTATGCACTCACTGATAAGTGGATATTAGCCCAGAAGCTTGGAATACCTCAGATAAAGAAAGAGTTACATTTGAAGTTGCAAAGCTCAGAGCAGCCTCAGAGGCTTGCATGACCCTCCTTGCACAGTGAACTTTTGTTGGGTCCTTGACTCACCTTCCGCAAATTACTCTGAGGCCAAAGCAGCATTATTGCCGACCTATCTAGATGTTGTTCACAATAAGTTCAAACTTAAGATTTCTGAAGTGTCAATGAGGCTATGGAACTTAGGAAGTTGTTTAAATCTGGTCTGCCTACATCGCAGAGTTATTATGGATTCGGAGAATTGATTTGATATTACTCCTTCACATCCTGATGATGGTAAAGGTTTTACGAAGTGATATCATTGGAAACTTTTGCCCCAAGAATGGCTTATAGTTTCATCTCATGTAAGAAAAAAATTTTGTCTCTGCTTCAATACAAGAAGCTAGGACTTTGAATCTTTCAGTGTAAATTATCCATGGAGTTTCATTACAGGCCCTTGCTCTTACAATGGGCTTTAAAATTTAAGGGAGTGGTTGTTACTCCAGAAAAGATTGAGGCAATATGTTTTTCAATATTTGGGATATCAGTTTTATCCTAAATGAATTGAGGCACAGAAAATTTGAATAAGGAAAGATAATTTACTTACTCTGAATGATTTTCAAAGGTTATCAGGAGATACTAATTGGCTAGAACCTCATCTTAAACTCAGTACAGGAGAACTTAAACCTCTGTTTGATACCTTCAAGGAGAAATCCTAATTCCCATCGACAAATATTTAATGAGGGATGAATAGCTTTGCAGAAAGTAGAGGAAGCTATTAACCAGCAACAGATACATTATAGAGCCTATGATCAATTATTGGCTGCTTGCATTCTTGCTACAACTCACACACCAACAGCAGTCCTTTGGCAGAAGGAACCACTACTGTGGATTCACCTTTCTTCTCCAAAGAAAGTTTTAGCATCTTATTATGAAGATGTTGCTGTATTAATACAGAATTGTAGGATAGAATGGAGAAAATATTCTGGGAAAGAACCTGATGAAATATTTACTCCTCATTCCAAACAACAATTAATTTACAATTGGTTATTGCAAAATACTGATATTTGGCTAATTCCATGTGCAAATTTTCTAGGCAAGATTGATAATCATTATCCAAAAGACAAATTGTTTCAATATGCGTGCTTTTATATTCCCTGTGATTTGACACATGCAGCCCAATAGAGAATGTACTTGCTATATTTACAGATGGCTCATCTAATGGGAAGGCTGCATATGTGATTGGATCACAGGTCCATTCTCTTGATTATCCCCCTGCTCCCAAACAAATAATCGAACTAGGTGCTGTAGCTGCTGTTTTTGAAATACTAAAAAACCAAGCTTTTAACTTGTATACTAATAACCAGTATATAGCTCATGGCTTGCAATTGCTTGAAACTGGTCCATTTTCAGATACTGCTAATTCTCAAATTTTGCAATTATTCATGCAAATACAACTCAATTTAAGAGAACGTGTACAGTTCCCTATTTTGTAGGGCATTTAAGAGCTCATACTAGATTGCCAGGACCCCTTAGTGAGAACAATGCCACCGCAGATTTATATACCAGGAAGGTTATAGGTCTTACACAGAAACAATTAGCCAAACAATCTCATTCTTTACATCATCCAAATAGTAATAGCTTGACACGGCAATTTGGTATCTCTTGAGAATGTGCATGTCAAATTGTAAAGACTTCTCCTCAATGTCCTCAATTTCTACCTGTACCACATAATGGCGTTAATCCTCGAGGACTTATACCGAATCAATTATGGCAAATAGACATTACTCAGATTTCTAATTTTAGAAAATTAAGATAGGTACATGTGACTATTGACACCTTCCCAGGCTTTCTAGCTGCCCTGCTTTAACAGGAGAAGCAACTAAAAACATAGTCATTGCCTGAGCTGTTTTTCTATATTTGGGGTTCCAAATCAGATTAAAACAGATAATGCAACTGGCTATTACAGTCAAGCATTGGAGATTTTTTTGTCGATTTAATATTACCTATATTACTGGGATTCCTTATAATCCTCAATGACAAAGTACTGAGAAACTGTTATTGATGAACTTTAAAACAATATCTTCATAAAATAAGAAAGGGGGGGGTTATATCCTCCATATATAAACCACAAAATTATTTACACGATGTTGTTTTTTAAAAATTTGGATGCCAAGGAACTCTCTGCTGAGTGTCTATGGCTCCCTACATCTAGGCCTGCTCATGCCTAGGTGAAATGGAAAGGATCCACACACTGGTCTATGTCATGATCCCAATCGGGTATTTCATGTGGGGAAGAGGGCATGTCTGTGTTTTCTCCTCAGGATGCTGAAAGAGCATGCTAGCTGCCAGAGTGATTGGTGTGACATGCTGTTGCTGGGACAAAGAATGCTGCTGACCTGTAAGCTTGCTGAGTGGCCTGACAATGGTGACTGAAAAGCTGATTTGGACATTTGTTCCTGACCCACCTTTGTTGCCTATATCCCAGTTTGGACAAGCTGCCTTGACTCAAGCTTTTAGACCTTGTGGGACAGAGAACATGGAGACTGGAAACTGACTTAGCAAAAAATCAATCAAATAGAGAAGTTGTTATAATGACCAGTTTGTTCATGACTCAATCATGAACGGGTATAGAAATCAATCCAATTCTGGACATGACAGTCTTCATTTGGGAGGCTGGTTCTGGACATTTTCGGAGACATATTTGGAAGTGAGCTGCAGTTGTCTATGATGTTATGTTAGCAATAGATAAAACTGAGACAGGATATGGATTTCAAACAAGTGTTAGTGCATGTGTTAAAGCTCCCAATCTTTTCTCAATTGGTAAAGTCAAAACTACTTTTGTCTCTTCTACACTATTTAATGTAAGTTGTATCCATCATACACTTTCTAATTGTGTTAGTGTGTTGGAAACTGTTATGTCTGTTATGGTGGTCTATCAACCAGCTTCTTTCTTATTGCCTGTATTATAGGACTTTCGTATTCTGAAAAAAGCTTGCAGGTACTGGAGGAAGTGAGTCAGGCTTGAAGCAGAAGCAAGAGAGTAGTGGGCTTGATTATTGCTGGCATAGCAGCTTTAATTGCATTGATAGCTCGCACCACTGCTTCTGCAATTGCCCTGACACAAGAAGTTAAGACAGCTAATTTTGTTCAATCATTTAGCAAAAAATGTTACTAATGTTCTGACTATTCAAGAAGACTTAGATAGGCATTTGGAGCAACGGATTGATGCTCTTTCTGAGCATCATATTATTGGAGAGCAGGTCCAGAGTTGAAAAGTAAGAAGTCATCTCGAGTGCCATACTAAATATGAATGGATTTGCGCTACTTCTAAAGTTTACCATTATAGTCACTATAATCAGGAGAAAGTTCAAAGACACTTATTTGCAAGGGTGTTTTGCATAACTCCAACATCTCTCTAGATGTTTTAGCTTTGCATACTGAGATTATGAATTTAAAGAATGCTGCCCCACTGAGGTTTGATGCTGCCATTATTGCTGGAAAAATTATCCATAGCCTGAAGTCAGTATTTCAATCCTGGTCAATCTTTCAGAATGGCATATATGGCTTGATCATGCTAGCCCTTCTTGTCCTGTGGATACTTTTATTCCTGATCATCATGTTAAAGCTTGTCTTTAACAACATTAATTGGTTGGCAGCCAAGGTACATGGCTTGAAACTGAGAACAAACCCCCAAACAGAGTCACTAATATAACAGGCTGGCAAGCCAAGGACGGGTAAGATTCTACACAAAGCCTTACCGACCTAAGACAGAGACATGGGCCTAAAGGCCGTGTTTATTAATAAACACTAATAAGGCAGTGTTTGCTTATAAGCAAACACTAATAAGGCTGTGTTTGTTCAAATAATACAAACAAGGTGCACGTGATCTTGATGACAGGTAAGGAAGGCCGTCTTGTGAGAACGACCTAAGACAGGCTCAGCCTTGTTTATGAAATGAAAAAGGGGGAGATGTGGAGAGCCTTATTGTGGTGCTATGCTGCCTGGCAGGAGCCTGACATTGACCAAGGACAAGGGCTTCAAGCAGGAATCTGACATTAGGGCATAATAAGGAAGTAGGTAATGGCAGAAGCAGGCTTCAGCCAAGATTCTGGGCTTGGACAAGGAAGTAGGCTCAGGTATTTTGGTCATCCTTGCACACCCTTGGAAACAACTGTCACTGTGTTTGTTCTATGTACTACTTATTAAGTGATTATGAACCAAAAAGTACTCGATACACACACTACAATCCATTGGCCCAATGTAGCTAAACCAAAAGTAAAGCTGAAATGAGGAAGCTTGAATCTCACTTAGAACAGGGAATAAAATAGTCATAGGAGGCAGATGGATGGAGGGGGAAGTGGGTGGGAGAGGGCATAGGGAGGGAAACAGGGGTAGGATCAGGTATGGGGAGACACAGGTCAGAGATCTAGAGGGCCAGGAGAATGAATGAAAGACAGCAGCCGGTGGGTTTAAGGGTCTTGGGTGCCACGCTAGGATGCGCCTGAGACCTGGAATGGGGGAGGCTCCCAGGTGACTTTAGTGGAGACTCCTAGCAGTGAGGATGTGGATCCTGAAGTGGCCACTTCCTGTAGCCAGGCCGGACCCTTTGTAAATGGATAAGGACAGCAACCCACCCACAAAACTTTTGACCTAAAGTTTGTCCTGTTTACAAGAATCACTGGGACAAAGATGGAGCACAGACTGAGGGAATGTTCAACCAGTAACTTGCTCCACTTGAGACCCATCTCATGGGCAAGAACCAATCCCTGACATTGTTAATACTCTGTTATGCTTGCACACAGGAGGCTAGCATGGCTGTTTTCTGAGAGGCTCTACTCAGCACCTGATTGAGAGAGGTACAGAGACCCACAGTCAAGCATTAGACAGTCAATCATGTGGAAGAGTTGGGAGAAGGAAACAGGGACTCCACAGGAAGACCAACAAACTCAACTAACTTTGACCATTAGGGGCTCTTAGAGGTAGAACCAGCAGCCAAAGAGCATACCCAAGCTGGACCTAGACTTCCTTACCCGCACATATGTAGATGATCAGCTCAGTCTCCATGTGGGTCCTCCAACAGCTTGGGTGGGATCTGTCCCTGAGTGTGTCACCTGCCTGTAGATCCTGTTCCCCTAACTGGACTGCTTTGTCTGTCCTCAGTGGAAGAGGCTGTGCTTACCCCTGCAGAGACTTTATGTGTCAGGGTAGGGAGATACCTAGGGTGAAGCTAGGGTAGAGAAGGAGGGGGTATGGGAGAGGTATTGTGTGAGAAGGAACCAGGAAAGGGGGCAGTAGTCAGGATATAAAGTGAATAAAAATGTAAGTTAAAAAAATGAAAGAAAAAATGTCTATGATGACAAATTGCTAATTATCATTAATGAAACAGAAGGGGGAAAAAGACAAATCAATGCAGTTAAGTTTTAATGACTCAGTTGTATATTCAGTTTACTAAACCTTGAACATTTCAGGAAGCCCAAACCTAAAGACAACTTTGGAACAGAATCTCCAATAGTAAAATCCCTGGAATGGGCTGGTTACTGACCCTTCCTCTGCTCTTGCTAGTCCTAGATTACTCACAAGGTCTCAGATTCCCTAGATGATTTGTACCACAAGGGGTTTTTGTTTAGTTTTGTTTGTTTGTTTTTTTAGATTTAATGTTTTCTTTAATCAATATATTCTTTTTTCTATTGTTTCTTCAACACCTGGGATTCTTTCTTCTATCTCTTGTATTCTCTTGGAGAACCCTGCCTCTTGAGATCCCATTCGAAATCCAAAAGTTCTCAATTACAGCATTTCATCAGTTTGGGTTTTCTTTATTGAATCTTCTTCCATATTTAGTTCTCAGACATTTCCTCCCAGTGTTTGTTTGTGTTTACCTGAGTTTCTTTAAGGTATTAACTAATTTCTGCTATAAGGACATCTATTATGTGCACCTAGTGGTTTTCAGGTATTTTAGAGGGCTTCAGCAATGTTCCAGTGCTCAGGGTCTGCTTGTGTCAGGTCGTTGGGCTCTAGTGGACCATCCTGTCCATATTGATTATATCTTTATACTGAAGTGTATGCATCTTGATCAGGATGACTGTAGTTCTAGGTGTTGATATCTGTTTCTGTTTGGTGGATCTTTTGTTTCATCGTTTCTTTGGCCTCCTTGGATTCTAGGATAGTTTAATGGCTGTGTGCAGCTTGGTAGGATGTGAACCTGTTCCCCTGGCCTGCTCAACTGGTGTTCCCAGGATATGCCTGACAGTAGGCTTATAAGTTGGGGCAAGGAAGGTTGGAGGAGAAGATCGTGATCCATCAGAAAAGTGGTCATAGAGGAAAGGGAGAGTACAGCAGATGTTCTACAGAGCTTGGAGGAGACAGGGGTATTGGACCAGAAGTTGAGGTGAAGATCAGCAGCAGGCCTATCTGCTTTCCTGGCAGGAGAGGCATTTGGATTAGCAGGGAGTGCCTGCAGGGCTTGGAGCTTGGGCTATATTAAGCAAAGTGTGTTTTGGGGGGTTTGTTTTGAGGTGAAGATTTGTGGGATCCACAGGAGATGGGAACATCAAGGGATCAGAGAAAGCTGCCACAGGTGTTCTGGTGCAGAACTGGGATGAGAACTAGATGAGCCATTTTTGAGGTAGTAACAGGAAGCAAGACATATTGGAATAATAGAATAATTTTACAAATATAAGACACATTAATAAAAAACAAGCAAGAAATATAGTAAAGAAACTAATAGAAAACAAAGCAGTTGGCTTGAAATTATATACACAAGTAACATGAAATGGAGTCATCTGGCTGTCTTAAAGACATCTGTTTACATGTCAGTTCAGAAGAGGTAATGAAGCTGAGTGGGAATGCAGAATGGCTTAGAAGAATGTGGGGATGTTGGAGGGGATCAAGAGTTAAAAGGGGGACAAGCAATGTAGTTTATTCTTTAATTAAAACATGAAGTTAGAAACACTTATAACTTCAGACTTAGAGAGGAGGCTCATTGGTTTAGTGTGCTTCTTCCTCTTGTAGAAAACTCAGCTCCTAGAAGGCAAATCAGGTGGCTGACAGTTGCTTCCTATTCTAGCTCCTTGGGATCTGACACCGTATCCTAAAATAATAAAATAAGTAAGAGAAAATTTACTTCCAAGAGGACACACATAAGCAGCTGAATGTTTTAGGACATGACAGAATTTGAATGAGAAAGACTGTGAAAAGTACTGACTTCTTCTCCATGACAAGCCCTGTACATTAAATGTAAACATTGTATAGAAATCATCAGCAGTAGAGAGAATCAAGTAAAACATCAGGGCTGGAAATCAAGGTGGGTGTATTACTACATTCACACACTAAGGAAAGGCCTTGCAAGATAAGCACAAACTAATGCCAAGGAGGGGTACAAGGCCTACACTGCATATGTGCACGGATGTCATTTCCTGCAAGGCTTGCCAGTGATGTATGAGAAAGAATGGGCCTGCTTGCCTTCACCAGTGTTGCTTGGCAATGAGTGTTACATAGACAGATTTCTCAGGCCTTGGGCAGCTGAAGAGGAGAGTTTTACTTCTGGAGCCAGCAGGCTTAGGTGTTGGTGGATTTTTTGCTCAGTGGTCAAAGGATCCTATAAGTTAAAGATACACAGAATTGAGCTGACAGAGGGTGATCACAATTTCACTCTCCACCCTGTGAAAGCTCTTCCACTCCAAGAAGCAGAGAACCCCTTTGGAGTTTTGCGAATACCTGTGTTCTTAGAAACTTGGCACATTGGGAAGGCAATAGTCATGCTAGGTATTACCATCCATATGATCCTAACAATAAGTTCCATTGTGCTGGGTTCAGCAGTAATAAGAAAGAAGTGTCAAGTCTCCACTCTTAAGAAGATTCGCATAAATCCCAAGGATAACAGACAACAGGATAACAGGTAAGGGGCTTGGAAGCAAAGAGCAAAGGATGAGGGGCTGTGAGGAACTTGGGTGAGAGGAGAAGCCTGGCATTACTGGCTCCATGGAGGACAATGATGCCACAAACCCTGCAGGCCCCCTGGCACCCATGACCAGAGAGCAGTCCAGTGTTCAGGCCATGTTCTTGAGCAGAGGCACAAGACCAAATTTCAAGCTGGTTTTCTGTCATCTCATAATTGACCTGTAGATCATTTTATTGAGTATCTTTGATACCACAGCATAAACAGTCAGGCAGCAAGGTGTGAATTGGGTCAATGTGAATCAGGTGATGGGGGTCCGCACTAAGGCGGGCTGACAGGAGGAGTTAGTCCAGATAGCAGCATACTGGGGCTGCTGCCTGTGGCAGCCAGTGATTAGAGAAAATTAAGGAGGCAAAATCAAACACGCGCACACACACACACACACAGAGGGGGGAGGGGAAGGGAGAGGGAGGAGAGGAAAGGGAGATGAAAAGGGGAGAGGAAGATGGGAAAGGGGAGAGGGAAGATGGGAGAGGAGAGAGGAAGAAGGAGAGGGAGAGGGCAGAAGGAGAGGGAGAGGGAGAGGGAACATAGTTTCAGCAAAAGCAAACTCTCCAGTGTTTTAATTTTTCTCTTAACTTTTTATACTCTTTATGACAAAGTTATTCTATTTAGAAAGAAAATTACTTCATAGCCACAAGTTACACATTTTCTAAAAACATTCACCACAGAAACATATTCTTTGAAAAATAGATTAAAATCATTACCCAAGAGGAAATTACAATAGGATTATTGATTATGTATTTCTTCTCTGAAACAGATCTAACTAAACAATTCTCATCAATCTTCACACAAGCTCATTGAAACTTCAAAACAATAATTCTTTTGTCATAGATTAAAAAAGAAGGGCATCCGGAGACACCTGAACCGAGGAACCACACAGCTCTGGGAAGAAGCCTCCTCATCTGAGGCATTGCTGTTCCCAGGGGAGGGGATGCCCAGCTGAGCTGAGGAGCCCAGGATCCCCAGCCCTGCTCCTACTCCTCACTTCTCTTCATTGCTTCATGTATCCTTTGATGAGTGAGTCATACCAGGCAGGAAATCTCATGAATGAAGGTCCAGGGTGTGGAGGGACAAACCCAGGGATGGCTTCCCTCTGCTCTCAGTAGTAGGAAGCAGGGAATTGGGCAAATGGCAGTGGTGAAATAGAATTTCTTCTTGGGGTAGAGTTTTCCAGGTTGAGAACTGATGGGAGCTCAAGCCTTGTGCTTGGAGAGCACAGCGGTTAGTGGGATATCCTGCTAAGAGATTGATGGGGCTTTGTGGTAAGCTCTGGGATTGGTGGATTTTTTTCACACCCCTTTCCCTGCATTGGGCCCAGGGGTTAAGACAACAATGTCCATCCCAGCTGGAGGTGGCTTTTGCCACAATTGCCATCTCTGCCCCTTGTGGAGTGAGGGTTGGGAGTACTGGGGAGGAGGTGCTACCAATGTAGACAGCTCCTGTGGAACAGCTCCTGCAGTGATGTTTCAGGAAAGCTGTGGGCTGAGGCAGGAAAGGTGTCCCTAGCACCACCACCATAGTCAGCTCTTGAGGGGCAGCTCCTGCTGAGGTGGGATAGGTGATGTGCCTTCATGGACTACTCCTGTGACAGCCGCAGCCTGAGATGTGCTGGTGCTGCCATTTTGGACAACTCCTGTGGGATATTTTACTTTGGCTGCAGTCTGGGGTGGCAAGGAGGGGCCTGCTACCCTTAGTTGGCTTTTGTGGCACACTGCTCTGGGATACCATCATGATGGCCTGAAGTAAACTTGCCCAAGAGTGGGCTATCAACCAGGAAGCTATCATACCAGGTTATAAGCAGTGAAGGTCCCTGGGCGTCCATTCACACCAGGCCAAACATATGAGTATGGCAATGACAAACATGGGAAGACACATCAGTAGCAAGAAGCAATCCTGGGATGAAGTCTCTGGGCCATACCTTTCCAGAGTGCACCTATCTTAGCCAAGCCAGATGGTGGACCTTCTCCAGGGAGCTCTTGCCCACTTGCCCACTGAAGCTCTTCCTGCATGATGCCTGCTAATATATCCCAGTGATTCAACAGTGAGACTTTTAACTTGTACTTAATCTACAGATGTCTAACTAGATTTAAAATTCATTCACTAAGCAGAAACTTGTGCTAATTCTGTAAACCTAGTCTTTGCAGAGAGGTCATCCACCTAGGGGAGAACCTCCAACTATCATTTTTCTATGTCAATATAGTTTCTAACTGGATTCTAATTATGTTTATACCCACAGACAAGTGTAGCTCTCACCCTCATCAAAACAGCTTTTATGTGCCCCAGATGGAGATTATTACAGAGGTCTATATCTGGTCAAAATTTTAGAGAATAAAAGATCAGGGTTTTCCCAGATCTCATTAGTACATCTACAACACAGCCCTACATCTAAGGTTCAGGAGACAACTAGGAACAAGGGTCAGAAATACTGTGAAAGACCAGCCCTGTCTGCTAGATACAGTAGGGCTGTTGCATCCACAAAACATCAAAAGCAGTTATTAAACAATACCCGAAAAATGACATCATTTGATATGCCAACATTAGTGATTTTACTTTTCAAGACACCAAGGTGAAATGTTGCAAACATTCAATAATTGATGAGAGATGTTTTATGATTTATGTAGGAACAAATTCCTAGATAGGTTATGCATGCCAGTAGCCAGTCATAAATACATGCGTATATGAATGGTATCAAAAGGACTCAGCTGTTTGTACATATATTCATATATGCACATACACATGTACACATGTACACATGTACACATATACACATATACACATATATACATATGTCATCCCCATTGGGTCCTGGGAGTCTCTTGCTTTCCTAGTATCTTCTACTTTCTGGTGGCCACGCCCAGTTCCCCATCTCCCATTACTACACATTTTTGTTCACATTCTTGACACTGTACATCTCCCCAGTCTTCTCCCACATCTGATCCTGTATCCCTTTCCCTCCTCCTCTCTCCTCTCACATTCCTCTCAACCTTGACCTCCCATGATTATTTTGTTCCCCCTCCTAAGTAGGACTGGAGCATCCACACTTTGGTCTTATTCTTGAGCTTCATATAGTCTGAGAGTTGTATCATGGGTATTCTGAGCTTTTTTCCTAATATCACTTACAGTGAGTACATACCATGTGTGATCTTTTGTGACTGGGTCATCTCACTTAGGATGATATTTTCTAGTTTCATCCATTTGCCTGTGAATTTCATGAAGTCATTGTTTTTAATAGCTGAGTAGTAGTAGTTCGTTGTAAATGGGCCAGATTTTCTGAGTCTGTTCTTCTGCTGAGGGACATTTAGGTTGTTTCCAGCTTCTGGATATTATAAATAATGCTGCTATGAACATAGTGGAGCCTGTGTTCTGGTTTATGTTGGAGCATCTTTTTGGTATGTGCCCAGAAGTGATACAGTTGTGTCCTCAGATAGTACTGTGTCCAATTTTCTGAGGAACTGTGAGACTGATATCCAGACTGGTTGTACCAGCTTGCAAACCCACTTTCAATGGAGGAGTATTCCTCTTTCCCCACATTCTTGCCAGCATCTACCTAGATAAGGCTTCTTCACTAGTTAAATGACTTCCAAGAAGTCATTTAGCTAGTAAAAAAACTGAGTACTCTGAAATACATAACTAAGTCGCTACACCACAGATGAGCGCCCTTTATACCACAATTCAAAAGAAAATTAGTTAAGGGAACACCTTCACACATGAGAGTGAATTTGGCAGGACCACTTCAAAATTGCAGAACTTTTTCTGAAGTAATTGATTTCTTTAAAGGATACAGGGAGTAAGACTAAGAAAAGGTAGTAACATCTAATATAAGAAGGAAGCCATTTAAATGAGGGAATGTCCAGAGTTTCCAGTCTATTCAGATATTGGACCCTTTGGCAGAAATGCCATTTGTAAATAGAAATCCATGGAGGGACACACCAAATAAGATTTCTGGAAGGGAAAAATCTAAGCCTTTTTTAGGGACCAGAAAATTAAGACATGTACATGTGACTATTGACACCTTCCCAGGCTTTCTAGCTGCCACTGCTTTAACAGGAGAAGCAATTAAAAACATAATTAGTCATTGCCTGTGCTGTTTTTCTATATTTGGGGTTCCAAATCAGATTAAAACAGATAATGGAACTGGCTATTACAGTCAAGCATTAGAGTTTTTTTGTCGATTTAATATTACCCATATTACTGGAATTCCTTATAATCATCAAGGACAAAGTATTGTTAAAGAGGTATTGAAGAACTTTAAAACAATATCTTCGTAAAATAAGAAAGGGGTTATATCCTCCATATATACACCACAAAATTATTTACATCATGTTCTTTTTTATTTTAAATTTTTTAAAAATTTGGATGCCAAGGAACTCTCTGCTGAGTGTCTATGGCTCCCTACATCTAGGTCTGCTCATGCCCAGGTAAAATGGAAAGGATCCACACACTGGTCTATGTCATGATCCCAATCGGGTATTTCATGTGGGGAAGAGGGCATGTCTGTGTTTTCTCCTCAGGATGCTGAAAGAGCATGCTAGCTGCCAGAGTGATTGGTGTGACATGCTGATGCTGGGACAAAGAATGCTGCTGACCTGTAAGCTAGCTGAGTGGCCTGATAATGGTGACCGAAAAGCTGATTTGGACATTTGTTCCTGACCCACCTTTGTTGCCTATATCCCAGTTTGGACAAGCTGCCTTGACTCAAGCTTTTAGACCTTGTGGGACAGAGAACATGGAGACTAGAAACTGACTTAGCAAAAAATCAATCAAATAGAGAAGTTGTTATAATGACCAGTTTGTTCATGACTCAATCATGAACGGGTATAGAAATCAATCCAATTCTGGACATGACAGTCTTTATTTGGGAGGCTGGTTCTGGACATTTTCGGAGACATATTTGGAAGTGAGCTGCAGTTATCTATGATGTTATGTTAGCAATAGATAAAACTGAGACAGGATATGGATTTCAAACAAGTGTTAGTGCATGTGTTAAAGCTCCCAATCTTTTCTCAATTGGTAAAGTCAAAACTACTTTTGTCTCTTCTACACTATTTAATGTAAGTTGTATCCATCATACACTTTCTAATTGTGTTAGTGTGTTGGAAACTGGCATGTCTGTTATGGTGGTCTATCAACCAGCTTCTTTCTTATTGCCTGTATTATAGGACTTTCGTATTCTGAAAAAAAGCTTGCAGGTACTGGAGGAAGTGAGTCAGGCTTGAAGCAGAAGCAAGAGAGTAGTGGGCTTGATTATTGCTGGCATAGCAGCTTTAATTGCATTGATAGCTAGCACCACTGCTTCTGCAATTGCCTTGACACAAGAAGTTAAGACAGCTAATTTTGTTTAATCATTTAGGAAAAAAACGTTACTAATGTTCTGAGTATTCAAAAAGACTTGGATAGGCATTTGGAGCAATGGATTGATACTCTTTCTGAGCATCATATTATTGGAGAGCAGGTCCAGAGTTTAAAGTAAGAAGTCATCTCGAGTGCCATGCTAAATACAAATGGATTTGCACTACTTCTAAAGTTTAGCATAATAGTCACTATAATCAGGAGAAAGTTCAAAGACACTTATTTGCAAGGGTGTTTTGCATAACTCCAACATCTCTCTAGATGTTTTGGCTTTGCATACTGAGATTATGAATTTAAAGAATGCTGCCCCACTGAGGTTTGATGCTGCCATTATTGCTGGAAAAATTATCCATAGCCTGAAGTCAGTATTTCAATCCTGGTCAATCTTTCAGAATGGCATATATGGCTTGATCATGCTAGCCCTTCTTGTCCTGTGGATACTTTTATTCCTGACCACCATGTTAAAGCTTGTCTTTAACAACATTAATCGGTTGGCAGCCAAGGTACATGGCTTGAAACTGAGAACAAACCCCCAAACAGAGTCAGTAATATAACAGGCTGGCAAGCCAAGGACGGGTAAGATTCTACACAAAGCCTTACCGACCTAAGACAGAGACATGGGCCCAAAGGCCGTGTTTATTAATAAACACTAATAAGGCAGTGTTTGCTTATAAGCAAACACTAATAAGGCTGTGTTTGTTCAAATAATACAAACAAGGTGCACGTGATCTTGATGACGGGTAAGGAAGGCCTTCTTGTGAGAACGACCTAAGACAGGCTCAGCCTTGTTTATGAAATGAAAAAGGGGGAGATGTGTGGAGAGCCTTATTGTGGTGCTATGCTGCCTGGCAGGAGCCTGACATTGACCAAGGACAAGGGCTTCAAGCAGGAATCTGACATTAGGGCATAATAAGGAAGTAGGTAATGGCAGAAGCAGGCAAGATTCTGGACTTGGACAAGGAAGTAGGCTCAGGTATTTTGGTCATCCTTGCACACCCTTGGAAACAACTGTCACTGTGTTCTATGTACTACTTATTAAGTGATTATGAACCAAAAAGTACATGATACTCACAGTACAATCCATTGGCCCAATGTAGCTAAACCAAAAGTAAAGCTGAAGTGAGGAAGCTTGAATCTCACTTAGAACAGGGAATAAAATAGTCATAGGAGGCAGATGGAGGGAGAGGGAAGTGGGTAGGAGAGGGCATGGGGAGGGAAATAGGGGGGGGGTAGGATCAGGTATGGGGAGACACAGGTGAGAGATCTAGAGGGCCAGGAGAATGAATGGAAGACAGCAGCCGGTGGGTTTAAGGGTCTTGGGTGCCACGCTAGGATGCACCTGAGACCTGGAATCGGGGAGGCTCCCAGGTGACTTTAGTGGAGATTCTTAGCAGTGAGGACGTGGATCCTGAAGTGGCCACTTCCTGTAGCCAGTCAGAACCCCTTGTAGATGGATAAGGACAGAAACCCACCCACAAAACTTTTGACCTAATGTTTGTCCTGTTTATAAGAATCACAGGGACAAAGATGGAGCCCAGACTGAGGGAATGGTCAACCAGTAACTTGCTCCACTTGAGACCCATCTCATGGGCAAGAACAAATCCCTGACATTGTTAATACTCTGTTATGCTTGCACACAGTACCCTACCATGGCTGTTCTCTGACAGGCTCCACTCAGCACCTGATTGAGACAGGTACAAAGACCCACAGTCAAGCATTAGACAGTCAGTCATGTGGAAGAGTTGGGAGAAGGAAACGGACTCCACAGGAAGACCAACAAACTCAACTAACTTGGATCATTAGGGGCTCTTAGAGGCAGAACCACCAACCAAAGAGCATACCCAAGCTGGACCAATACTTCCCTCCCCACACATATGTAGATGATCAGCTCAGTCTCCATGTGGGTCCTCCAACAGCTTGGGTGGGATCTGTCCCTGAGTGTGTCACCTTCCTGTAGATCCTGTTCTCCTAACTGGACTGCTTTGTCTGTCCTCAGTGGAAGAGGTTATGCTTAGCCCTGCAGAGACTTGATGTGTCAGGGTAGGGAGATACCTAGGGTGAAGCTAGGGTAGAGGAGGAGGGGGTATGGGAGAGGTATTGTGTGAGAAGGAACTAGGAAGGGGGGCAGTAGTCAGGTTAAAGTGAATAAATATGTAAGTTAAAAAAATTAAAGAAAAAATGTTTGTGATGACAAATTGCTAATTATCTTTAATGAACCAGAAGGGGGGAAAAAGACAAATAAATGCAGTTAAGTTTTAATGACTCAGTTGTATATTCAGTTTACTAAACCTTGAACATTTCAGGAAGCCAAAACCTAAAGACAACTTTGGAACAGAATCTCCAATAGTAAAATCCCTGGAATGGGCTGGTCACTGACCCTTCCTCTGCTCCTGCTAGTCCTAGATTTCTCACAGGGTCTTGGATTCCCTGGATGATTTGTACCACAAGGGGTTTTTGTTGTGTTTTGGTTTTTTTTGTATTTTTAGATTTAATATTTTCTTTAATCAATGTATTCTTTTTTTCTATTGTTTCTTCAACACCTAGGATTCTTTCTTCTATCTCTTGTATTTTCTTGGCGAGTCCTGCCTTTTGAGATCCCATTCGAAATCCAAACGTTTTCAATTACAGCATTCCATCATTTCAGGTTTTCTTCATTGAATCTTCATTGAATCTTTAGTTCTCAGACCTTTCCTCCCAGTGTTTGTTTGTGTTTATCTGAGTTTCCTTAAGGTATTAACTAATATCTGCTATAAGGACCTCTATTATCTGCACCCAGTGGTGTTCAGGTATTTTAGAGGGCTTCAGCAATGTTCCAGTGCTCAGGGTCTGCTGTGGTCAGGTCGTTGGGCTCTAGTGGACCATCCTGTCTATATTGATTATATCTTTACACTGAAGTGTATGCATCTTGGATCACGATGACTGTAGTTCTAGGTGTTGATATCTGTTTCTGTTGGGTGGATCTTTTGTTTCATTGTTTCTTTGGCCTCCTTGGATTCTAGGATAGTTTAATGGCTGTGTGCAGCTTGGTAGGATGTGAACCTGTTCCCCTGGCCTGCTCAACTGGTGTTCCCAAGATATGCCTGACAGTATTGTAGGCTTGTAAATTTGGGCAAGGAAGGTTGGAGGAGAAGATCATGATCCATTGGAAAAGTGGTCATAGAGGAAAGGGAGAGTACAGCAGGTGTTCTACAGAGCTTGGAGGAGACAGGGGTATTGGACCAGAGGTGAGGTGTAGATCAGTAGCAGGCCTATCTGCTTTCCTGGCAAGAGAGGCCTTTGGATTAGCAGGGGGTGCCTGCAGGGCTTGGAGCTTGGGCTATATTAAGCATAGTGTGTTTTGGGGGGTTCATTTTGAGGTGAAGATTTGTGGGATCCACAGGAGATGGGAACAGCAAGGATCAGAGAAAGCTGCCACAGGTGTTCTGGTGCAGAGCTGGGATGAGAACTAGATGAGTCATTTTTGAGGTAGTAACAGGAAGCAAGACATATTGGAATAATAGAATAATTTTACAAATATAAGACACATTAAAAAACAAGCAAGAAATATAGTAAAGAAACTAATAGAAAACAAAGCAGTTGGCTTGAAATTATATACACAAGTAACATGAAATGGACCCATCTGGCTGTCTTAAAGACATCTGTTTACATGTCAGTTCAGAAGAGGTAATGAAGCTGAGTGGGAATGGAGAATGGCTTAGAAGAATGTGGGGATATTGGAGGGAATCAGGAGTTAAAAGGGGGGCAAGCAATGTAGTTTATTCTTTAATTAAAACATGAAGTTGGAAAAGTTTATAACTTCAGACTTAGAGAGGAGGCTCATTGGTTCAGTGTGCTTCTTCCTCTTGTAGAAAACTCAGCTCCTAGAAGGCAAATCAGGTGGCTGACAGTTGCTTCTTATTCTAGCTCCTTGGGATCTGACACCATATCCTAAAATAATAAAATAAGTAAGAGAAAATTTACTTCCAAGAGGACACACATAAGCAGCTGAATGTTTTAGGACATGACAGAATTTGAATGAGAAAGACTGTGAAAAGTACTGACTTCTCCATGACAAGCCCTGTACATTAAATGTAAACATTCTATAGAAATCATCAGCAGTAGAGAGAATCAAGAAAAACATCAGGGCTGGAAATCAAGGTGGGTGTATTACTACATTTACACACTAAGGAAAGGCCTTGCAAGATAAGTACAAACTAATGCCAAGCAGGGGTACAAGGCCTACACTGCATATGTGCACTGACATCATTTCCTGCAAGGCTTGCCAGTGATGTATGAGAAAGAATGGGCCTGCTTGCCTTCACCAGTGTTGCTTGGCAACGAGTGTTACATAGACAGATTTCTCAGGCCTTGGGCAGCTGAAGAGGAGAGTTTTACTTCTGGAGCCAGCAGGCTTAGGTGTTGGTTGTTGGACTTTTTGCTCAGTGGTCAAAGGATCCTATAAGTTAAAGATACACAGAATTGAGCTGACAGGGTGTGATCACAATTTCACTCTCCACCCTGTGAAAGCTCTTCCACTCCAAGAAGCAGAGAACCCCTTTGGGGTTTTGCGAATACCTGTGTTCTTAGAACAGAAACTTGGCACATTGGGAAGGCAATGGTCAAGCTAGGTATTGCCATCCATGTGATCCTAACAATAAGTTCCATTGTGCTGGGTTCAGAGGTAATAAGGAAGAAGTGACAAGTCTCCACTCTTAAGAAGATTCGCATAAATCCCAAGGATAACAGACAACAGGATAACAGGTAAGGGTCTTGGAAGCAAAGAGCAAAGCATGAGGGGCTGTGAGGAACTTGGGTGAGGGGAGAAGCCTGGCATTACTGGTTCCATGGCGGACAATGATGCCACAAACCCTGCAGGTCCCTTGGCACCCATGACCAGAGAGCAGTCCAGTGTTCAGGCCATGTTCTTCAGCAGAGGCACACGACCAAAGTTCTAGCTTGTTTCCTGTCACCTCACAAGTGCCCTGTAGATCATTTTATAGACTAGCTTTAACACCACAGCATAAACAGGCAGTGAGGTATAGCATCAGGGAATGGGGTCAATGTGAATCAGTGTCAATGTGTCACCATTAAGGCGAGCTGACAGGTATAGTTATTCCGGATAGCAGCATGCTGGGGCTGCTGTCTGGGGCAGCCAGTTATTAGAGAAAAGTAAGGACGGAAAATTAAATACACACAGAGGGCAGAGGGGGAGGGGGAAGGGAGAGGGAGGAAAGTATAGGGGAGAGGGAGAGGGAGAAGGAAAAGGAGAGTAGTTTCAGCAAAAGGAAACTCCAGTGTTTTATTTTTTTCTCTTAATTCTTTTTATACTCTTTAAGACAAAGTTTTTCTATTTATAAAGAAAATTACTTCAAAGCCACAAGTTGCACATTTTCTAAAAACATTCACCACAAAAACATATTCATTGAAAAATAGATTAAAATCATTACCTAAGAGGAAATTACGACAGGATTTTTTGATTATGTCTTTCTTCTCTGAAACATACTAACTAAACAATTCTCATCAATCTTCGCACAAGCTCATTGTAACTTCAAAACAATAATTCTTTTGTCATAGATTAAAAAAGAAGGGCATCCGGAGACACCTGAACCGAGGAACCACACAGCTCTGGGAAGAAGCCTCCTCATCTGAGGCATTGCTGTTCCCAGGGGAAGGGGTGCCCAGCTGAGCTGAGGAGCCCAGGATCCCCAGCCCTGCTCCTACTCCTCACTTCTCTTCATTGCTTCATGTATTCTTCTGATGAGTGAGTCACACCAGGCAGGAAATCTCATGAATGAAGGTCCAGGGTGTGGAGGGAAAAACCTAGGGATGGCTTCCCTCTGCTCTCAGTAGTAGGAAGCAGGGAATTGGGCAAATGGCAGTGGTGAAATAGAATTTCTTCTTGGGGGGAGAGTTTCCCAGGTTGAGGATTGATGGGAGGTCAAGCCCTGTGCTTGGGGAGCACAGCAGTTGGTGGGTTTTCCTGCTCAGAGATCAATGGGGCTTTGTGGTAAACTCTGGGAGTGGTGGCTTTTTTTTTCACACCCCTTTTCCTGCATTGGGCCCAGGGGTTAAGACAAGTCCATCCCAGCTGGAGTTGGCTTTTGCCACAATTGCCATCTCTGCCCCTTGTGGAGTGAGGGTTGGGAGTACTGGGGAGGAGGTGCTACCAATGTAGACAGCTTCTGTGGGATAGCTCCTGCAGTGGTGTTTCAAGAAAGCTGTAGGCTGAGGCAGGAAAGGTGTCCCTAGCACCACCCACCATAGTCAGCTCTTGAGGGGCAGCTCCTGCTGAGGTGGGATAGGTGATGTGCCTTCATGGACTACTCCTGTGACAGCCGCAGCCTGAGATGTGCTGGTGCTGCCATTTTGGACAACTCCTGTGGGATATTTTACTTTGGCTGAAGTGTGGGGTGGCAAGGAGGGGCATGCTACACTTAGTTGGCTTTTGTGGCACACTGCTCTGGGATACCATCATGATGACCTGAAGTAAACTTGCCCAAGAGTGGGCTATCAACCAGGAAGAAATCATACCAGGTTATACACAGTGAAGGTCCCTGGGCGTCCATTCACACCTAGCCAAACATGAGTATGGCAATGACAAACATGGGAAGGCACATCAGTAGCAAGAAGCAATCCTGGGATGAAGTCTCTGGGCCATACCTTTCCAGAGTGCACCTATCATAGCCAAGCCAGATGGTGGACACAGTAATGCTGTCAGAATTAGAGATGAGGAAAATTAAGAATATACCAGGGAACCCAGCAGTGTATGAAGCCTTAGAGCGAGTTGTAGGCACTGTTCAAGGTGATGTACACCTCCGCTGAGACCAGATAACCACAGCATGAAGATACACATTTCCATCTTTAGACCTTACACAGTTTGAAACAGTCACTAAACGGAA
Source organism: Apodemus sylvaticus (assembly GCF_947179515.1). Lineage (NCBI taxonomy): Eukaryota > Metazoa > Chordata > Mammalia > Rodentia > Muridae > Apodemus > Apodemus sylvaticus. The sequence continues at coordinate 47,303,880 of NC_067490.1, read as the reverse complement.
CGTTTTCCAAGAAGTCATTTAGCTAGTGAAAAAATTGAGTACTCTGAAATATGTAACGAAGTAGCTACACCACAGATTTTATAACTCGATTCAAAAGAAAATTAGTTAAGGGAACACCATCACATATGAGAGTGAATTTGGCAGGACCACTTCAAAATTGCAGAACTTTTTCCCAAGTAATTGATTTCTTTAAAGGATACAGTGGGTAAGACTAAGAAAAGGTAGTAACATCTAATATAAGAAGGAAACCATTTAAATAAGGGGTTCAGAGTTTCCAGTCTATTCACAGATATTGGACCCTTTGACAGAAATGCCATTTGTAAATAGAAATCCACAGAGGGACACAGCAAATAAGATTTTTGGAAGGGACAAACCTAAGCCATTTTTAGGGACCAAAAGGCCAACACAAAAGTGCCCACTAGGTACAAAGGAACAATCATAACCCAACTACAAGGAGGCAAATATATGCATTTTGGTGCCTGGACTCAAGTCAGACACCAATAAGACTATGTATGTATCATGTTGGCCCCAAAAATTGAGAATAAGAGCATAAATGTTAGGTGGCTAACTGATACAGGTAGTGATATTAATATATACAAAAGCCTAACCGATACTATACCAAGGAAGGAGAAAATAATTATAGAAGGAGTGGAAAGAGAATTCTTACTGCCAGTGCATGTTAGAAATTAATGGTATATGACAAAATATTCCCTTTAAATAGTGCATCAGAAAATATTTTAGGTTTTCTAGCAGTATTTTAAAATTTCCCAGATTTTCTAAATTTTAAAAAGATAGCCAAGATAAAGGGTATTTGGCAGACATAAAAATAGAACCTAGAAAACTACCAGCACAATAACCCTTACTTATATCACAACACCCAATAAATGAAGTAAATGAGATATCTGAAACTATCAACACCTTATTAAAAGAAATAATTGAACCAACTCAGAGTTTTAATTTTAGTAGCTCAATTTGTCCAGTACTAAAACCCAATGACAAATGTTGAATGACTGTACATTACTGAAGGATTAATGAATTATCTCCAAAATTGCCAGGACAATTACCAGATGTAGAAGGTAGTTTCATGAAGATTAAGAAAGCAGTGCCAAAATGGTTGGCAACTGTAGATTTGTCAGGCATGTTCTTTGGCATGCCACTGCATCCACAAAACAGAGAATACACCACATTCACTTGGCAAGGAAGACAGTGCCAATGTTTAAGCTACATAAACAGCCTATTAATTACCCACAATGCTCTAATATGGTCATGACAGCACCTAATTGTGTTATATATTCATAAGTTGATACGCTTTGATAATAGGACAAGACAAGGAAAATTCAAAATCCAACAGACCAAACCATACAAACCCTGAGAGATGTTGGGCTGATAATTAATAAGGACAAGGCATCACAACCTGATAAGATAGAGAGGTCAAGTTCTTAGGAATAATGTGGTCCAACACAGTACCAGAAATATCTAAAGAAGTCATAAGTAAGTTATAACAGCTTAAAACATGAAAAAACCAGGGGTACAACATATAGGATTATTTGGATATTAGAGACATACATATATATTTACAAGTCATTTTACAACCATTGTAAAATATTACAAGGAAAGCAAAAGATTTCATTTGGGATAAACCCCAAGAACAAGCTGTGAAAACAGTGCTAGAATATATAAAGGAATATTCTAAACTACAGGAAATTCAACCAGAGGATGTAGTATATTTTGACATACTGTATCTGAGACAGTATGGAAATTGGAATATTGTTGCCAAAAGGAACAGTAGAGAGTGGCCAGTAGGATTTTATTGTAAATGCTTACTATGGTCGGAAAACAAATTCTCTCTATTTGAGAGAACAATTTGGACAGCATAGAGGCTATAAAAATGTGCCACAGCATGCTACAAACCAAATAATATTAAAAACCACCATCCCGATCCTAGATTGGATCTAGGCACCAGAGGAAGCGTGGGCCGGTCTACCCATGGAAGGAATGTACAATGGAAACGGTGCTGAGCAGAGCTCCTTCACTCGGTACCCCGTCTGCAAAGGGGTCGGTGCCAAAGGCATCAGAGTCGATACTTCAGACCGACTGCCCTATGACTCCACGGGGATTATCAATCATCCCAAATGCCACCCCTCCCCAGAAACAGGTACCACTAGGGCATTGGGGGACAGGAGAGTACCAGCCTTCCCTGGTTAATGCCTGGATAATGGATGGCTCCACAACCAGTAAACAGAATAAGGTCTTGTGGAAGGCGGCAGCCTACAGACCAGGGGATGGAATGGTGATCACAGAACAAGGAGCAGGTAAATCTGCACAACATGCAGAAGCAGTAGCAGAAACACTGGCAGCAAGACAAAGCCTCAGAGAAAAACAAAATATACTACATTTGTTCACTGACTCATGGTATATACAGTGGCATATACAAATAGCCAGGAAAATGAAAAGGAAATGATTAGAAAATCAATGCCAAAAATGTATGGTCCAAAGAACTTTAGAAGTAATTATATAGTATAGCCAAAGATATCTCTATCTCAATCTCTATCTCTATCTCCATCTCCATCTCCATCTCCATCTCCATCTCCATCTCCATCTCTATGTCTATCTCTATCTATCTATCTATCTATCTATCTATCTATCTATCTATCTATCTATCTATCTATCTACCTGTCTGTCTATCAAATCATGCGAATGCCCTTACCATCGAGGAAGGCAACCAATATAGACATAATGATACAGTAGATACATTAGACAGCCTAGCAATTAGATTAAAATAAAATTTGAAGCAGAACAGATTGGCCCCAAAGAGTTAAGTCTTAAATCAGAATGGAAACAAATACCAACTTGAGATTTAGAGGCAGAAATTACCACTGAAGAAATATTAAGAACACATGAGACACCAGGACATAAGAAACACATGCCACATTCCAGTGGTTTTCAGGCAGAAATTTAAAGGTGACATGGAAAAGGATTAAGGATACAATAAACAATGCAAACATTGCCCAGGTAGAAATCTAGACTGATACACCACTATAAGGGAACAGAGACATAGGCTGAGTCATATTCATACCTTACAAATAGACCTCATAGGACAATTAAGTCAATGGAAAGGAGCATATGCATGCACCTTGGTAGACATTTGCACTGGATTGTGAGACACCAAAAGTAGACCACACCCAAACCAATCTTTAACCATACTCACATTATGATTGGATTTCCCATGTCAGGACTGCAAATATTATACAACCTTGTCAAAGAACACACTTCACAGGGAGAAATGTTAAAAATATATGTAAGATTATGAACATATAATGGGAATAGCATATGGTTGATCAGCCCACAGCATCAGGAGCCATCAAAACAGTTAATGGCCTGCTCAACACTAGGCTAACAAGGAGAGATGTGAGTAGCTCCCTGGCCCAAGACCTAAGGAAATGCATGCGCAAACTAAGCAGTAGACCAAGATGGAATAAGAATTCTGAATACAGGAGGCAATAAAATATAACATCGGCATAGATTACCCAAGGGAACAGAATAAAAGTACTAATTAGGGGACTATAAATGCATTCACAGGAAAGAAGGGTAGGAGGCTTGAAGTAGAAGTGGTGACCCAAGAACAGGGAAACACTGTATGGATTACACAAGCTCAACCCAACTTAAAACTTCTAGACTAAATAATATTATGTGACATATTGTGTGTCTTAGAAGAACTTTATATAAAAGCCTCTATTACACATGCCTAGCATTAATTACAGTTATACTGTAGTGCTGGTGGTGAATTTTCCAACATACTGGTGCAACCAAATAACATGTGAAGTGCAGAACACAACTAATACAAAGTTGGTAGGAATAAAATTCTCCAATTGGATTATTATTTGTTAGACTGGGTTCCTACACCACCATCCCAGTTAAGGTGTCCTGGCAGCCCACTTAGCACTGGTACTGACTTCACTAGTATTACACTGGATAAGAGGAATACTAATTCTAACTAAATGTGGAAACATCTTGGTATGACATCCTGTATACACTCCTGGGGGTAATAACAAGAATTGTCATAATTACTATGGCCTCCCCATGGGTGATTATGGCCACAAGCATATTAGCACCATTATGCTTGCGGCTCTTATTGTTTTGGGATTATGTCAGGGAACATCAGGCAACAACAATACTCCAAGTGCAGGAACCAGCACAACAGCTAGCACCATAGGTTCAGGCACAGAGGCCAACACAAGAGCCACTGAAACCAGTAATGACAGACTCCCTGAATAACACGTACCACCACTGCACCAAATATGGACACCCCCCTCCCAGAAAATTTAATACCACCAACTACCCCACTATCGCAGGACCAGATAGAAAACACCAGGTTATTGGAAATGAGAGAACTGGACAGGGTTCATTGGCAGCACCCACACTTTCTGGCAGAAAATTTATTATTTAAATTATGGATGCTTTACAGCATGTGACCAATTCAGAGCAGCAACTAAACCAGCACATCCCTTTAAGACCTACATGCTAGATACCTCAGATGGAAATAATAATTCCATTAAGCATAAGCAAAATCCATTAAGATGCCATTTCAATGAATTATATACCAATGCACCCAGTGTAAAGCTATAGTCAATAATCTTTGCAAGGACACATCCCCCCAATATAGCTTATAACTGTCTGAGCAAAACATCAATATCAAATGTAATAAGATTGCATGTTGGATTGTTATGTGCCCACTTTACAAAAATTTGAGGTCTTCAATCTTTAAAATTATAAACACAACAAAGTTTAGATAGAAGATTAAGAACAAAATAGAGGTATAAGCAATGTCATATATTAGAAAATGGAATATCCCAGTACTATTTGGATGGCCAATTGTAACTGCCTGCTGTAGTCACATGGATTACCAGCTTACCTGGAAGGAAAGCTGTAGATAGAACAGAGTGGCAAGAGCAGCATGGAGCCAAGACAAATAGGTTTTTGGCTTGATATCCTGATTTTTGTCTGGAGGTGGACTCCACTAGTTCCCTCTTCCCACTGTTCGGCATTTCATCTAATGTCACTCACTCTGTGTCCTGAGTGTCTTTCACCTCCCAGGTCTGGTACATTCTAGAGGGTCCCCCAACCTCCTACCTTCTGAGGTTGCTTCACTTCTGATCCCCCCAATACCTGATCATGTTCCCCCTTTCCCCTCCCTGTCCCCTCTCCCACCCAAACCCTCCATCCCTCTGCCCCAGTGATAGCTTCCTTCTCCCTCCCAAGTGGGCCTGTTAACCTTCTTGTGTTCTGTTAATTGTGTTCTGAGTATTCTGTATTTTTTTGGCTAATATCCACTTATTAGTATGTACCATGCCTGTCTTTTGGGTCTGAGTTAACTCACTCAGAATGATATTTTCTAGTCACATCCATTTGCTTGCAAAACTCATGATGTCCTTGTTCTTTTTTGAAAAAAAACTATTTTATGTGTATGGGTGTTTTGTCTGCATGTATGTCTGTATACCACGTGTATGCCAGATGCCCACTGAGGTCAGAAGAGGGCATCAGAACCTCTGGAACTAGAATTGGAGATGTTCCTGAGCTATAATATGGGTACTAGGAACTAATCCTGGACCATCTGCATGGTCGTCCAGGGTAACCAGAAAGCTATTTCTCCAGCCCTAAGAGCATATACCTTTGCTATATTTCCAGCCTTTAGATCTTAATAGTTATCTTGTTTCTATATGGTGGTCTTATTTCTAGTGAAAAAAATGGCCCCAACAGAAATCAGGAAACCTTAATTAACATTTGAAAAGCCTCTTACATTTAAGTAAGAAAGTAAATATACGTGGAAAGAGAATATTGACTACACACAGCTATCCTGACTGTCACGTGGGCATGGTGACACGCACACACACAGAAACACCATGTATGTACACACAGTGTTAAAATAAGAATAAAAATAAAAACTTAAAATTGTTTTAAAAGGTAGTAAGGTTGGAGAGCTGGCACAGAGGTTAAGAGAGTATAGTACTCTTCAGAAGGACACAGTTTAGTTCTTAATTTCCCTATTCGAAGTTTGAGACTAGACAGGGATACCTAAAACTGTCTAAAAACAAAGGCACCCAATCTTAAAGCCCAACAATGTAAGATTCTCATCTGTAATCTGTAAACCTGGTAAAACTTAAATTTAAACCAGTTCTTCTTGAAAGGTAATTTGACCATCCTCTTAAAATGCCTAAGTACCAATATTCCTTTAGTAGCATTCTGAATGGCAGTTTAACATACAGAAACAACTGCATAGGAGAGTTCACTGCAGCCTTATAGCAATGGACATCAAGGCAAGTGTACATCAGCAAACTGAGCAGGAACTCAGCAAAATCTGAGTAATGGAGCAGTGTAAAAGGCATCAGGACATCTAACAGCTTAAAGGAAAGTCGTGTGGGATGTAAAGCCAAGACTCTGTGAGGGACAGCAAACAGTCCAGACTTCGTCTTTTAACAAAGCGGTACATCCCAGATCCATGTTTTCTGGATGAGAAGGCCCCTATTACACTGGAAATGCTTCAACTGCCGAGGCCAAACAACTGGCCTTCCCAGCTTAGCTTTCAGAAAGCCCAAGTATTGGGGAAAATAGAACTTCTTAAAGCTTCCAAACCCCACATTCGATTTCTCAGAAAAGGCTAAGTGAATTTCTTTCTTCAATAGAATTTTCTTCTGTTTTTTTTTTTTTTCCGTTTTTCTGATGCATAATGAAAATTGGATGTACCTACGTTTTTTGGTCCCAACACATAACCTTTTGCCTGGATGGGTGCTGCAGTGGCTGGGACGACTTCCTATCCTAGCCCTCGCCCACACCCACTCCTGGAGAAGCCAGGCGAGCCAACCAGGGCCAAGCTTCCTCCCAGCTGCAGTGCTGATGTCCTTGTTCTTAATGGCTGAGTAGTATTCCATTGTGTAAATGAACCACACTTTCTGTATCCATTCGTCTTAGTCAGAGTTTCTATTCCTGCACAAACATCATGACCAAGAAGCAAGTTGGGGAGGAAAGGGTTTATTCAGGTAACACTTGCACACAGCTGTTCATCACCAAGGAAGTCAGGGCTAGAACTCAAGCAGGTCAGGAAGCAGGAGCTGATGCAGAGGCCATGGAGGGATGTTATTTACTGGCTTGCTTCCCCTGGCTTGCTCTTATAGAACCTAAGAATACCATCCCAGGGATGGTACCACTCACAAGGGGCCCTCCCCCCTTAATCACCTATTGAGAAAATGCTCCACAGCTGGATCTCATGGAGGCACTTCCCCAACTGAAGCTCCTTTCTCTGTGATAAGTCCAGCCTGTGTCAGGTTGACACACAAAACCAGCCAGTACACCATTCTTCTGTTGTGGGACATCTGGGTTGTTTCCAACTTCTGGCTATCACAAATAAGGCTTCTATGAATATAGAGGAACATGTGATCCTGTGACATGGTGGGGCATATTTGGGGTATATCCTCAAGAAGAGTACGGCTGGGTCTTAGGGTAGATCTATTTCCAATTTTCTGAAGAACCTCCAGATTTGTTTCCAGAGTGGTTGTACCAGTTTGCAATCCCACCAGCAGTGGAGGAGAGTTCCTCTTTCTCTACATCCTTGCTAGGATCTGCTTCACCTGAGGTTTTGATCTTAGCCATTGTGATTAGTGTAAAGTGGAATCTTAGGGTCCTTTTGATTTGCATTTCTCTGATGACTAAGGACTTTGAACATTTCTTTAAGTGCTTCTTGGACATTCAAGATTCCTTTGTTATGAATTCTCTGTTTATTTCTATAACCCATTTTTTTTATTCAGTTGTTTGTTTTTTTGGTGATTAGCTTCTTGAGTTCTTTACACATTTTAGGTATTAACTCTCTATCGGATGTGGGGTCAGTGTAGATTTTTTTCCCCAATCTATAGGTTGTCAGTTTGTCCTGTTGACTATGTCCTTTGCCTTATAGAAGCTTTCTGGTTTCATGGGGTCTCTTTTATTAATTCTTGATTTTAGAGCCTGAGCCAATGGAGTTCTGTTTAGGACATTTCACCATGTGTCAGAGTTCAAGGCTCTTTCCTACTTTCTCTTCTATTAGATTTAGTGTATCTGGTTTTATGTTGAGGTTCCTGATCCACTTGGACTTGACCTTTGTGAAAGGTGACAAATATGAATCTATTTTCATTTTTCTACATACCGACTTTCAGTTAGACCAGCACTATTTATTGAAGATGCTTTCCTTTTTCCACTGAATATTTTTCTCTTCTTTTCAAAGATCAAATGTCTTTGTGTGTGCCAGACCTTCAAAAAGTGCTAATGCCAACATTCCTCAAACTGTTCCATAAAATATAAACAGAAGGAACACTATCTAATTCATTTCATGAACGCACAATTACTTTCCTACCTAAACCACACGAGGACCCAACAAAAATAGAGAACTTCAGACCAATTTTGGTTATGAATATTGATGCAAAATACTCAATAAAATTCTCACATATTGAATCCAAGAACACATGAAAACCATTATTCACCATGATCAAGTAGGTTTCATCCCAGGGATGCAAGGTTGGTTCAATATACGAAAATCCACCAATGTAGTACACTATATAAGCAGACGCAAAGATAAAAATCACATGATCATCTCATTAGATGCTGAGAAAGCATTTGACAAAATACAACAGCCCTTCACGTTAAAAGTATTGGAGATATCAGGAATTCAAGGCCCCATACCTAAACATAGTAAAATCAATATATAACAAACCAGTAGCCAACATCAAATTAAATGGAGATAAACTTGAAGCAATCCCACTAAAATCAGGGACCAGACAAGGTTGCCCACTCTCTATCTATTCAATATATTAGTCAAAATCCTAGCTATTAGACCACAAAAGGAGGTCAAAAGAGTATAAATTGGAAAGGAAGAAGTCAAGATATCACTGTTTGTGGATTATATGATAGTATACTTAATTGATCCCAAAAATTCTACCAGAGAACTCCTACCGCTGATAAACAACTTCAGCAAAGTTTCAGGATATAAAATTAACTCAAATCAGTAGCCTACCTTTATATAAATGATATACCGGCTGAGAAAGAAATTAGGGAAACAATACCCTGTACAATAGTCATAAATAGTATAAAGTTTCATGGAGTAACTCTAACCAAACAAGTGAAAGATTTGTATAACACGAACTTCAAGTCTCTCAAGAAAGAAATCAAAAACCCAGGTGGTAGTGGTGCACGCCTGTAATCCCAGCACTCTGGGAGGCAGAGGCAGGTGGATTTCTGAGTTCCAGGCCAGCCTGGTCTACAGAGTGAGTTCCAGGACAGCCAGGGCTAAACAGAGAAACCCTGTCTTGGAAAAAAAAAAACCAAAAAAGAAAGAAAGAAAGAAAGAAAGAAAGAAAGAGAGAAAGAAAGAAAGAAAGAAAGAAAGAAAGAAAGAAAGAGAGAAAGAAAGAAAGAAGGAAAGAAAGAAAGAAAGAAGGAAAGAAAGAAAGAAAGAAAGAAGAAAGAAAGAAAGAAGAAAGAAAGAAAGAGGAAAGAAAGAAGATTTCAGAAAATGGAAAGATCCCCCACGCTCATGGTTTGGTAGAATTACCACAGTAAAAATGGTCATCCTAACAAAATCAATCTTAGATTTAAAGCAGTCCCCATCAAAATTCCAACACAATGCTTTTTTGACTCTAGCTTGCTGCCTGCACCTTGAGGGAGCCTGCTGGCCACTGGAGTATTAGGTGGGCAGAGCCTGGTGGTTGGAGGTCCTGAGGGCAGCATTCTGTCACTTGCATACCTCCCAGGGCTTATGTCAGTAAAGGCTCTGTACTGAGACCCAGTCCTTCCCTTCAAAGAAGGTCTCTTCATGTAATTGAAAAACTATGTATTTTCATCTCCAGAAATAGCCAGTTTTAGAGTGAGACCCTCAATACCACATCATAGAGACAAAACTGTAATTTCCTCTAACTTACTTTGTATTTAGTCTTTTAAAAGTCGACTTACTGGTTTTTTTTTTGTTTTGTTTTTGTTTTGTTTTTTTGCACCACATCTGACATTTTGTGACTAAAGAAATTTCTACATAGTGGTTTCCATGTTGATTGACATCTGCAACATCATTCTGAGCCACAGACGCTAGGAATCCTGTGTCTGGGCATCCTAGATCACTTTGACTCAACATAGAAAGTTTAGCTCTTCTCATTATTATGTTTGATATTTTACCATCAACTTGAACAGGTCACTTCTAGGGGGAGTCAAGGATATTATGCTTTTAAGTTACTTTTAACTTACCATTTGCTCCAAACAAACAGATGGAAATGTGATAGAAACAGAAGAAGGTAATATGCACATTTTATGTATAAAACCATTTGACACAAGTGTGCTTGAAACATAATGACAGATATATTAGACAAATAAAATTACCTACTAAGTGCATAGCAGTTAAAACAGAAGAAGCAGTAAGTCAGTCCAGGGCAACTTTTGTCCAAAAGTTAAAGTACAATGTTGGTTGACTTCTTTACTATTATTGACATACATACATACTCTCTCTCTCTCTCTCTCTCTCTCTCTCTCTCTCTCTCTCTCTCTCTCATCCATTTAATGTTGCTTACATGCACATATGTTTAAGGCTGACCCTTTGGTAATTGATAATGTGCTAGGTAGTTCTTTGCTGATGTATGCATGTTCACCATCCCTTAGCAACCATGAATTACCTGCAGCCCTTCATGTAGGGTTTGTGCCACGTGAGATTTCTGTCATCCATGTTGCCACCTGTACTAGCATTTTTCCTTATTCAGGTCTTTTCTAACAAACATATTGTTGAGCTACATTGCTGTCATGTCTTGATGATGTTGTGTAGTGGCAGGTACTATTGTCCTCTGAGAGACTCCTGCATCTACAATTTTTCTGATCCAGTTGTAGAAACTGAACCATTTGGTGTTGGACAATTACTGGTTAGGGGTTCTTGTATTTAGACCAGTTTTAGATCTTTGTAATATGTCTACCTACTACAAAAAGAAGCTTCTCTGATAATTGATGAGGAATACACTTATTTGTGAGCATAGTAAGTGTGTGTGTGTGTGTGTGTGTCAAGACAAGTACTTAGTTAGAAACTGCATATAGATTTGGGACGCTTATAGAAGTAGGTTGTCCTCCAAGATCTAGGACTTCTCTAGTCAGGGATGGTGGCTAGGTTTACTCTACTAGGCATAGAATTCCTCCTACTGAATGAGCTTTAAGGAAATAAGACAGCTGTTGGTTACTGTAAGGGAATAAAGCAACTCTTAGGCCTTTGGGGATATCTTACCAGGCCCATCATCATTACCGTTTGCAGATTTATTTTTTATGGTGGTACTGTTAATTGCTTTTCTCCATTGGCAGCTTGAACCACACATTATGATACTATGGAAGCTAATCCTCAAGGCAGAAGCTTCCCTGTCAGTTTCAACTCAATTCCTGTAATTCTGAGTCTGAAATGCAAGGTATATTTAGGAATAAGTACTTACCTTGGACTAAACTACATAGAGCATTGGTTTAGCCTATTTAAATTACAGGTTTAGCCTGTATTGATTTGGGAGCCGCTCAGATTCTTCTAAACAACTAAGTGAAGGGAAATATGCAGTGTCTGGCTTGGACATTTTGGGAAATAGGCTATGGCTTTTAAAGAGGGGTATGATCATGTTTTATTTTTTCCTGCTTGCTCCTGATGCTTGGTTTTGAGGAATATATACATGGGCAAGACATGGCAGACAATGTTTTCTTGGTTATGACTGGTCTCACACAGAAAAGAATGTTGTGTAACTATTTAAATTATGTATGAGTATATATATACATATATATACTCATATATATATATATATATACTCATATATATACATATATAAAATACATTATATGCTTTCAAAATAATGTTAGTCCATAGCTTTTCATTCAGCTTTAGTGATAGTTACCTCTTTCCCTTTATCATCCTTGAACATGAAATTCAGTTTTATTTGTGATAGTCTACCCAGACTACTAGCTGTGTGAAAAGCCATTCTAATTATATACAAGGTAAATCATTGACTGTAATGAGTTGTGTCTTAATCTGTATTAGTGAGATGATGGCTATAGTATTACACAGTGTACCACACATCCAGCCACTTATCCATGGTGATGGGTGAGAAAAATCATAATTTATTTTCATTTTTCTTCACATTCATGATGTTCTTTTCGGGGTCAGACCAGTCATGACCTCCGTGAAAATATTGTCCACCAAGTCGTGATGGATTTTTCAGGACCTAACAGAAGAATAAAGCTAATAGTAAACAAAACAAAATATCAAGGATGACCCAAAACCAACAACAACAACAACAACAACACTCAATTCACCTGAAAAGAAATGTTTTGCAGATGGAGTAAAGGGGAGGAGATTCACAATAACGTCCTAAGAAACCCTCAGGGTGGGAGCAACATTCATTTTCCTAGTTGAGAGGTGTAATGAAGAAAGACTTCCCAGAACAGAGCCAGTGTTAAAAAGACAAGAAACCTTTCCAGAATAAATAACAAGTATGTTTCAAAAGTAAGTACCAGAATGCTCACACAGAAAGGTGTGAAAATTACTCATGTTTAAGAAGTAATTTCTGAGTTCTTAAAAAAATCAAGTAGATAACAGTGCATATGATGAGCTCAATTCTTCCCATGATGTCTTATAGTGTCTTCAGAAAATTTGGTCATTTTTCTGAGTTTCACAAACATTTAGATGAATTGATGAAATGTTTGTGTGTCTTGAACCAGGCAGGAGGTATTGTTTATACAGCCAATATACTGATGATTCTTTAATTTGAATACTTGCCAAAGAATTTGACTATTCATCTACAGTATATATTTAATGGAAATAATTGGAAAGTAATGAATTTTATAAAATCTAATATAAAATTCATTTCAATCTGATTTCAGAGTATATCGTTTTATCATATTGCTCTCCATAGTATTTAAAATGTAACACATAGATTTTTTTTTTTTGAGTCAGGGTTTCTCTGTGAAGCCCTGGCTGTCCTGGAACTCACTCTGTAGACCAGGCTGGCCTCGAACTCAGAAATCCTCCTGCCTCTGCCTCCCAAGTGCTGGGATTACAGGCATGCGCCACTATGCCTGACCTAGATTTTTTATTAGATATATTCTTTATTTACATTTCAAGTGTAAATATTTACACTTGGTTACCCCCCCTCTGAAAATCCCATAAGTCCTCTCCCCTTCTCCTGTTCCCCAATGAACCCATCTGAGTGAGATAACACCATCACAAAAGAACACACATGGTATGCACTCACTGATAAGTGGATATTAGCCCAGAAACTTGGAATACCTCAGATAAAGAAAGAGTTACATTTGAAGTTGCAAAGCTCAGAGCAGCCTCAGAGGCTTGCATGACCCTCCTTGCACAGTGAACTTTTGTTGGGTCCTTGACTCACCTTCCGCAAATTACTCTGAGGTCAAAGCAGCATTATTGCAGACCTATCTAGATGTTGTTCACAATAAGTTCAAACTTAAGATTTATGAAGTGTTAATGAGGCTATGGAACTTAGGAAGTTGTTTAAATCTGGTCTGCCTACATCACAGGGTTATTATGGATTCGGAGAATTGATTTGATGTTACTCCTTTGCATTCTGATGATGGTAAAGTTTTTACGAAGTGATATCATTGGAAACTTTTGCCTCAAGGAAGGGCTTATAGTCTCATCTCATGTGAGAAAAAAAAATTGTCTCTGCTTCAATACAAGAAGCTAGGACTTTGAATCTTTCAGTGTAAATTATCCATGGAGTTTCATTACAGGCCCTTGCTCTTACAATGGGCTTTAAAATTTAAGGGAGTGGTTGTTACTCCAGAAAAGATTGAGGCAATATGTTTTTCAATATTTGGGATATCAGCTATATCCTAAATGAATTGAGGCGCAGAAAATTCAAAAAAGGAAAGATAATTTACTTACTCTCAATGATTTTCAAAGGTTATCAGGAGATACTAATTGGCTAGAACCTCATCTTAAACTTAGTACAGGAGAACTTAAACCTCTGCTTGATACCTTCAAGGAGAAATCCTAATTCCCATCGACAAATAACTAATGAGGGATGAATAGCTTTGCAGAAAGTAGAGGACGCTATTAACCAGCAACAGATACATTATAGAGCCTATGATCAATTATTGGCTGCTTGCATTCTTGCTACAACTCACATGCCAACAGCAGTCCTTTGGCAGAAGGAACCACTACTGTGGATTCACCTTTCTTCTCCAAAGAAAGTTTTAGCATCTTATTATGAAGATGTTGCTGTATTAATACAGAATTGTAGGATAGAATGGAGAAAATATTCTGGGAAAGAACCTGATGAAATATTTACTCCTCATTCCAAACAACAATTAATTTACAATTGGTTATTGCAAAATACTGATATTTGGCTAATTCCATGTGCAAATTTTCTAGGCAAGATTGATAATCATTATCCAAAAGACAAATTGTTTCAATTTGCTTCTATGCGTGCTTTTATATTCCCTGTGATTTGACACATGCAGCCCAATAGAGAATGTACTTGCTATATTTACAGATGGCTCATCTAATGGGAAGGCTGCATATGTGATTGGATCACAGGTCCATTCTCTTGATTATCCCCTGCTTCAGCACAAATAATCGAACTAGGTGCTGTAGCTGCTGTTTTTGAAATACTAAAAAACCAAGCTTTTAACTTGTATACTAATAACCAGTATATAGCTCATGGCTTGCAATTGCTTGAAACTGGTCCATTTTCAGATACTGCTAATTCTCAAATTTTGCAATTATTCATGCAAATACAACTCAATTTAAGAGAACGTGTACAGTTCCCTATTTTGTAGGGCATTTAAGAGCTCATACTAGATTGCCAGGACCCCTTAGTGAGAGCAATGCCACCGCAGATTTATATACCAGGAAGGTTATAGGTCTTACACAGAAACAATTAGCCAAACAATCTCATTCTTTACATCATCCAAATAGTAATAGCTTGACACGGCAATTTGGTATCTCTTGAGAATGTGCATGTCAAATTGTAAAGACTTGTCCTCAATGTCCTCAATTTCTACCTGTACCACATAATGGTGTTAATCCTCGAGGACTTATACCGAATCAATTATGGCAAATAAACATTACTCAGATTTCTAATTTTAGAAAATTAAGATAGGTACATGTGACTATTGACACCTTCCCAGGCTTTCTAGCTGCCCTGCTTTGACAGGAGAAGCAACTAAAAACATAGTCACTTCCTGAGCTGTTTTTCTATATTGGGTGTTCTAAATCAGATTAAAACAGATAATGGAACTGGCTATTACAGTCAAGCATTGGAGATTATTTTGTCGATTTAATATTACCTATATTACTGGGATTCCTTATAATCCTCAATGACAAAGTACTGTAAAACTGTTATTGAAGATCTTTAAAACAATATCTTCATAAAATAAGAAAGGGGGGGTTATATCCTCCATATATACACCACAAAATTATTTACATCATGTTCTTTTTTAAAAATTTGGATGCCAAGGAACTCTCTGCTGAGTGTCTATGTCTCCGTACCTCTAGGCCTGCTCATGCCTAGGTGAAATGGAAAGGATCCACACACTGGTGTATGTCATGATCCCAATTGGGTATTTCATGTGGGGAAGAGGGCATGTTTGTGTTTTTTCCTCAGGATGCTGAAAGAGCATGCTAGCTGCCAGAGTGATTGGCGTGACATGCTGATGCTGGGACAAAGAATGCTGCTGACCTGTAAGCTTGCTGAATGCCCTGACGATGGTGACAGGAAAGCTGATTTGGACATTTGTTCCTGACCCACCTTTGTTGCCTATATCCCAGTTTGGACAAGCTGCCTTGACTCAAGCTTTTAGACCTTGTGGGATAGAGAACATGGAGACTGGAAACTGACTTAGCAAAAAATCAATCAAATAGAGAAGTTGTTATAATGACCAGTTTGTTCATGACTCAATCATGAATGGGTATAGAAATCAATCCAATTCTGGACATGACAGTCTTTATTTGGGAGGCTGGTTCTGGACATTTTCGGAGACATATTTGGAAGTGAGCTGCAGTTGTCTATGATGTTATGTTAGCAATAGATAAAACTGAGACAGGATATGGATTTCAAACAAGTGTTAGTGCATGTGTTAAAGCTCCCAATCTTTTCTCAATTGGTAAAGTCAAAACTACTTTTGTCTCTTCTACACTATTTAATGTAAGTTGTATCCATCATACACTTTCTAATTGTGTTAGTGTGTTGGAAACTGTTATGTCTGTTATGGTGGTCTATCAACCAGCTTCTTTCTTATTGCCTGTATTATAGGACTTTCGTATTCTGAAAAAAGCTTGCAGGTACTGGAGGAAGTGAGTCAGGCTTGAAGCAGAAGCAAGAGAGTAGTGGGCTTGATTATTGCTGGCATAGCAGCTTTAATTGCATTGATAGCTAGCACCACTGCTTCTGCAATTGCCTTGACACAAGAAGTTAAGACAGCTAATTTTGTTTAATCATTTAGCAAAAAATGTTACTAATGTTATGAGTATTCAAAAAGTCTTGGATAGGCATTTGGAGCAATGGATTGATACTCTTTCTGAGCATCATATTATTGGAGAGCAGGTCCAGAGTTTAAAGTAAGAAGTCATCTCAAGCGCCATGCTAAATACAAATGGATTTGCACTACTTCTAAAGTTTACCATGATAGTGACTATAATCAGGAGAAAGTTCAAAGACACTTATTTGCAAGGGTGCTTTGCATAACTCCAACATCTCTCTAGATGTTTTGGCTTTGCATACTGAGATTATGAATTTAAAGAATGCTGCCCCACTGAGGTTTGATGCTGCCATAATTGCTGGAAAAATTATCCATAGCCTGAAGTCTGTATTTCAATCCTGGTCAATCTTTCAGAATGGCATATATGGCTTGATCATGCTAGCCCTTCTTGTCCTGTGGATACTTTTGTTCCTGACCATCATGTTAAAGCTTGTCTTTAACAACATTAATTGGTTGGCAGCCAAGGTACATGGCTTGAAACTGAGAACAAACCCCCAAACAGAGTCACTAATATAACAGGCTGGCAAGCCAAGGACGGGTAAGATTCTACACAAAGCCTTACCGACCTAAGACAGAGACATGGGCCCAAAGGCCGTGTTTATTAATAAACACTAATAAGGCAGTGTTTGCTTATAAGCAAACACTAATAAGGCTGTGTTTGTTCAAATAATACAAACAAGGTGCACGTGATCTTGATGACGGGTAAGGAAGGCCTTCTTGTGAGAACGACCTAAGACAGGCTCAGCCTTGTTTATGAAATGAAAAAGGGGGAGATGTGTGGAGAGCCTTATTGTGGTGCTATGCTGCCTGGCAGGAGCCTGACATTGACCAAGGACAAGGGCTTCAAGCAGGAATCTGACATTAGGGCATAATAAGGAAGTAGGTAATGGCAGAAGCAGGCTTCAGGCAAGATTCTGGACTTGGACAAGGAAGTAGGCTCAGGTATTTTGGTCATCCTTGCACACCCTTGGAAACAACTGTCACTGTGTTCTATGTACTACTTATTAAGTGATTATGAACCAAAAAGTACACGATACACACACTACAATCCATTGGCCCAATGTAGCTAAACCAAAAGTAAAGCCGAAGTGAGGAAGCTTGAATCTCACTTAGAACAGGGAATAAAGTAGTCATAGGATGCAGATGGAGGGAGGGGGAAGTGGGTGGGAGAGGGCATGGGGAGGGAAATTGGGGGGTAGGATCAGGTATGGGGAGACACAGGTGAGAGATCTAGAGGGCCAGGAGAATGAATGGAAGACAGCAGCTGGTGGGTTTAAGGGTCTAGGGTGTCATGCTAGGATGCACCTGAGACCTGGAATGGGGGAGGCACCCAGGTGACTTTAGTGGAGACCCCTAGCAGTGAGCATGTGGAACCTGAAGTGGCCACTTCCTGTAGCCAGGCAGGACCCCTTGTAGATGGATAAGGACAGCAACCCACTCACAAAACTTTTGACCTAAAGTTTGTCCTGTTTACAAGAATCACAGGGACAAAGATGGAGCACAGACTGAGGGAATGTTCAACCAGTAACTTGCTCCACTTGAGACCCATCTCATGGGCAAGAACCAATCCCTGACATTGTTAATACTCTGTTATGCTTGCACACAGGAGGCTAGCATGGCTGTTCTCTGAGAGGCTCCACTCAGCACCTGATTGAGACAGGTACAGAGACCCACAGTCAAGCATTAGACAGTCAGCCATGTGGAAGAGTTGGGAGAAGGGAACAGGGACTCCACAGGAACACCAACAAACTCAACTAACTTGGACCATTAGGAGCTCTTAGAGGCAGAACCACGAGCCAAAGAGCATACCCAAGCTGGACCTAGACTTCCCTCCCCACTCATATGTAGATGATCAGCTCAGTCTCCATGTGGGTCCTCCAACAGCTTGGGTGGGATCTGTCCCTGAGTGTGTCACCTGCCTGTAGATCCTGTTCCCCTAACTGGACTGCTTTGTCTGTCCTCAGTGGAAGAGGCTGTGCTTAGCCCTGCAGAGACTTTATGTGTCAGGGTAGGGAGATACCTAGTTTGAAGCTAGGGTAGAAGAGGAGGGGGTATAGGAGAGGTATTGTGTGAGAAGGAACCAGGAAGGGGGGCAGTAGTCAGGATATAAAGTGAATAAATATGTAAGTTAAAAAATGAAAGAAAAAATGTCTGTGATGACAAATTGCTAATTATCATTAATGAAACAGAAGGGGGAAAAAGACAAAGAAATGCAGTTAAGTTTTAATGACTCAGTTGTATATTCAGTTTACTAAACCTTGAACATTTCAGGAAGCCAAAACCTAAATTCAACTTTGGAACAGAATCTCCAATAGTAAAATCCCTGGCATGGGCTGGTCACTGACCCTTCCTCTGCTCCTGCTAGTCCTAGATTACTCACAGGGTCTCAGATTCCCTGGATGATTTGTACCACAGGGGGTTTTTGTTGTGTTTTGTTTTTTTTGTATTTTTAGATTTAATATTTTCTTTAATCAATGTATTCTTTTTTCTATTGTTTCTTCAACACCTGAGATTCTTTCTTCTATCTCTTGTATTCTCTTGGCGAGTCCTGCCTTTTGAGATCCCATTCGAAATCCAAACGTTTTCAATTACAGCATTCCATCATTTCAGGTTTTCTTCATTGTATCTTCATTGACTCTTTAGTTCTCAGACCTTTCCTCCCAGTGTTTGTTTGTGTTTACCTGAGTTTCTTTAAGGTATTAACTAATTTCTGCTATAAGGACGTCTATTATCTGCACCCAGTGGTTTTCAGGTATTTTAGAGGGCTTCAGCAATGTTCCAGTACTCAGGGTCTGCTATGGTCAAGTCATTGGGCTCTAGTGGACCATACTGTCCATATTGATGTGTAGGCATCTTGGATCAGGATGACTGTAGTTCTAGGTGTTGATATCTGTTGGGTGGATGTTTTGTTTCCTTGTTTCTTCAGCCTCCTTGGATTTTAGGATAGTTTAATGGTTGTGTGCATCTTGGTAGGAAATATTCTGTGGACCTGTTTCCGTGTCCTGCTCAACTGGTGTTCCCAGGATATGCCTGACAGTATTGTAGGCTTGTAAGTTGGGGCAAAGAAGGTTGGAGGAGAAGATCTTTGTGATCCCTTGGAAAAGTGGTCATAGAGGAAAGGGAGAGTAGAGCAGGTGGTCTACAGATCTTGGATGATACAGGGGTATTGGACCAGAAGTCGAGGTGAAGATCAGCAGCCGACCTATCTGCTTTCCTGGCAGTAGAGGCCTTAGGATTAGCAGGGAGTGCCTGCAGGGCTTGGAGCTTGGGCTATAGTCAGCAGTGTGTGTTTTGGGGGGTTTGTTATGAGGGGAAGATTTGTGGGATCCACAGGAGATGGGAACAGCAAGGATCAGAGAAGGCTGCCACAGGTGTTCTGGTGCAGAGCTGGGATGAGAGCTAGATGAACCATTTTTGAGGTAGTAACGGGAAGCAAGACATATTGGAATAATAGAATAATTTTACAAATATAAAATATTTGTAATATTAAAAAACAAGCAAGAAATATAGTAAAAAAACTAATAGAAAGCAAACAGTTGTCTTGAAATTATATACACAAGTCACATGAAATGGACTCATCTGGTTGTATTCATCTGTTTACATGTCAGTTCAGAAGAGGTAATGAAGCTGAGTGGGAATGGAGAATGGGTTAGAAGAATGTGAGGATGTTGGAGGGGATCAAGAGTTAAAAGTGGGGGCAAGCAATGTAGTTTATTCTTTGATTAAAACATGAAGTTGGAAAAGTTTATAACTTCAGACTTAGAGAGGAGGCTCATTGGTTCAGTGTGCTTCTTCCTCTTGTAGAAAACTCATTCAGCTCCTAGAATGCAAATCAGGTGGCTGACAGTTACTTCCTATTCTAGCTCCTTGGGATCTGACACCGTATCCTAAAATAATAAAATAAGTAAGAGAAAATCTACTTCCAAGAGGACACAAATAAGCAGCTGAATGTTTTAGGACAAGACAGAATTTGAATGAGAAAGACTGTGAAAAGAACTGACTTCTTCTACATGACAAGCCCTGTACATTAAATGTAAACATTCCATAGAAATCATCAGCAGTAGAGAGAATCAAGTAAAACATCAGGGCTGGAAATCAAGGTGGGTGTATTACTACATTCACACACTAAGGAAAGGCCTTGCAAGATAAGCACAAACTAATGCCAAGCAAGGGTACAAGGCCTACACTGCATATGTGCACATACATCATATGACATCATATGTGATGTATGAGAAAGAATGGGCCTGCTTGCCCTCACCAGTGTTGCTTGGCAACGAGTGTTACATAGACAGATTTCTCAGGCCTTGGGCAGCTGAAGAGGAGAGTTTTACTTCTGGAGTCAGCAGGCTTAGGTGTTGCTTGGTGGATTTTTTGCTCAGTGGTCAAAGGATCCTCTAAGTTAAAGGTACACAGAATTGAGCTGACAGAGGGTGATCACAATTTCACTCTCATCCCTGTGAAAGCTCTTCCACTCCAAGAAGCAGAGAACCCCTTTGGGGTTTTGTGAACACCTGCATTCTTAGAACAAAAACTTGGCACATTGGGAAGGCAATGGTCAAGCTAGGTATTGCCATCCATGTGATCCTAACAATAAGTTCCATTGTGCTGTGTTCAGAGGTAATAAGGAAGAAGTGACAAGTCTCCACTCTTAAGAAGATTCACATAAATCCCAAGGATAACAGACAACAGGATGACAGGTAAGGGGCTTAGAAACAGAGAGCAAAGGATGAGGGGCTGTGAGGAACTTGGGTGATGGGAGAAGCCTAGCATTACTGGATCCATGGAGGACAATGATGCCACAAACCCTGCAGGCCTCTTGGCACCCATGACCAGAGAGCAGTCCAGTGTTCAGGCCATGTTCTTGAGCAAAGGCACACGACCAAAGTTCTAGCTGGTTTCCTGTCACCTCACAAGTGCCCTGTAGATCATCTTATTGACCAGCTTTGACACCACAGCATAAACAGGCAGCGAGGAGTGAATAGGGTGAATGTGAATCAGTTGCTGGGGGTCGCCACTAAGCAGGGCTGACAGGAGGAGTTAGTCCAGATAGCAGCATACTGGGGCTGCTGCCTGTGAAAGCCAGTGATTATTGAAAAGTAAGGAGGGAAAATCAAACACACACAGAGAGAGGAGCGAAGGGAAGGGAGAGGGAGGAGAGGAAAAGGGAGAGGGGAAGGGGAGAGGAAAATGGGAGAGGGGATAGGGAGAGAGAGAGAGGAAAAAGGAGAGAGAGAGGGAGAGGGAGAAGGAGCATAGTTTTAGCAAAAGCAAACTCGTGTTTTATTTTTTCTCTTCACTTTTTATTCTCTTGAAGACAAAGTTATTCTTTTTAGAAAGAAAATTACTTCATAGCCACAAGTTACACATTTTCTAAAAACATTCACCACAGAAATACATTCTTTGAAAAATAGATTAAAATCATTACCTAAGAGGAAATTACAATAGGATTATTGATTATGTATTTCTTCTCTGAAACATATTCAACTAAACAATTCTCATCAATCTTCGCACAAGCTCATTTTAACTTCAAAACAATAATTCTTTTGTCATAGATTTAAAAAGAAGGGCATCCTGAGATACCTGAACCGAGGAACCATACAGCTCTGAGAAGAAGCCTCCTCATCTGAGGCATTGCTGTTCCCAGGGGAGGGGATGCCCAGCTGAGCTGAGGAGCCCAGGATCCCCAGCCCTGCTCCTACTCCTCACTTCTCTTCATTGCTTCATGTATCCTTTGATGAGTGAGTCATACCAGGCAGGAAATCTCATGAATGAAGGTACAGGGTGTGGAGGGACAAACCCAGGGATGGCTTCCCTCTGCTCTCAGTAGTAGGAAGCAGGGAATTGGGCAAAGGGCAGTGATAACATAGCATTTCTTCTTGGGGTAGAGTTTTCCAGGTTGAGGATTCATGGGAGGTCAAGCCCTATGCTTGAGGAGCACAGCACTTGGTGGGTTTTCCTGCTTGGAGATTGATGGAGCTTTGTGGTAAGCTCTGGGATTGGTGGCTTTTTTTCCACACCCCTTTCCCTGCATTGGGCCCAGGGGTTAAGGCAACAACATCCATCCCAGCTAGAGTTGGCTTTTGCCACAAGTGCCACCTCTGTCACTTGTGGAGTGAGGGTTGGGAGTACAGGTGAGGAGGTGCTACCAATGTGGATAGTTCCTGTGGAACAGATCCTGCAGTGGTGTTTCAAGAAAGCTGTGGGCTGAGGCAGGAAAGGTGTCCCTAGCACCACCGTCATTGTCAGCTCTTGAGGGGCAGCTCCTGCTGAGGTGGGATAGGTGATGTGCCCTCATGGATTACTCCTGTGACAGCCGCAGGCTGAGATGTGCTGGTGCTGCCATCTTGGACAACTCCTGTGGGATATTTTACTTTGGCTGCAGTCTGGGGTGGCAAGGAGGGGCCTGCTACCCTTACTTAGTTGGCTTTTGTGGCACACTGTTCTGGGATACCATCATGATGACCTGAAGTAAACTTGCCCAAGAGTTGGCTATCAACCAGGAAGCTATCATACCAGGTTATAAGCAGTGAAGGTCCCTGGGCGTCCATTCACACCAGGCCAAACAAATGAGTATGGCAATGACAAACATGAGAAGGCACATCAGTAGCAAGAAGCAATCCTGGGATGAAGTCTCTGGGCCATACCTTTCCAGAGTGCACATATCATAGCCAAGCCAGATGGTGGACATATTAATGCTGTCAGAATTAGAGATGAGGAAAATTAAGAATATAGCAGGGAACCCAGCAGTGTATGAAGCCTTAGAGCGAGTCGTAGACACTGCTCAAGGTGATGTATACCTCCGCTGAGACCAGATAACCACAGCATGAAGATACACATTTCCATCTTTAGACCTTACACAATTTGAAACAGTCACTAAACGGAACACTTTCCAAGAAGTCATTTAGCTAGTGAAAAAATTGAGTACTCTGAAATATGTAACAAAATAGCTACACCACAGATTTTATAACTCGATTCAAAAGAAAATTAATTAAGGGAACACCATCACATATGAGAGTGAATTTCGCAGGATCACTTCAAAATTGCAGAACTTTTTCTCAAGTAATTGATTTCTTTAAAGGATACAGTGGGTAAGACTAAGAAAAGGTAGTAACATCTAATATTAGAAGGAAGCCATTTAAATAAGGGGTTCAGAGTTTCCAGTCTATTCACAGATATTGGACCCTTTGACAGAAATGCCATTTGTACATAGAAATCCACAGAGGGACACAGCAAATAAGATTTTTGGAAGGGATAAACCTAAGCCATTTTTAGGGACCAAAAGGCCAACACACAAGTGCCCACTAGGTACAAAGGAACAATCACCACCCAACTACAAGGAGGCAAATATATGCATTTTGGTGCCTGGACTCAAGTCAGACACCAATAAGACTATGTATCATGTTGCCCCTAAAAGTTGAGAATAAGAGCATAAATGTTAGATGGCTAACTGATACAGGTAGTAATATTAATATATACAAAAGCCTAACCGATACTATACCAAGGAAGGAGAAAATAATTATACAAGGAGTGGAAAGAGAATTCTTACTGCCAGTGCGTGTTAGAAATTATGGTATATGACAAAATATTCCCTTTAAATAGTGCATCAGAAAATATTTTAGGTTTTCTAGCAGTATTTAAAAATTTCCCAGATTTTCTAAATTTTAAAAAGATAGCCAAGATAAAGGGTATTTGGCAGACATAACAATAGAACCTAGAAAACTACCAGCACAATAACCCTTACTTACATCACAACACCCAATAAATGAAGTAAATGAGATATCTGAAACTATCAACACCTTATTAAAAGAAATAATTGAACCAACTCAGAGTTTTAATTTTAGTAGCTCAATTTGTCCAGTACTAAAACCCAATGACAAATGTTGAATGACTGTACATTACTGAAGGATTGATGAATTATCTCCAAAACTGCCAGGACAATTACCAGATGTAGAAGGTAGTTTCGTGAAGATTAAGAAAGCAGTGCCAAAATGGTTGGCAACTGTAGATTTGTCAGACATGTTCTTTGGCATGCCACTGCACCCACAAAACAGAGAATACACCACATTCACTTGGCAAGGAAGACAGTGCCAATGTTTAAGCTACATAAACAGCCTATTAATTTACCCACAATGTTCTAATATGGTCATGACAGCACCTAATTGTGTTATATATTCATAAGTTGATACACTTTGATAATAGGACAAGAAAAGGAAAATTCAAAATCCAACAGACCAAACCATACAAACCCTGAGAGATATTGGGCTGATAATTAATAAGGACAAGGCATCACAACCTGATAAGATAGAGAGGTCAAGTTCTTAGGAATAATGTGGTCCAACACAGTACCAGAAATATCTAAAGAAGTCATAAGTAACTTATAACAGCTTAAAACATGAAAAAACCAGGGGTACAACATATAGGATTATTTGGATATTAGAGACATACATACATATTTGCAAGTCATTTTACAACCATTGTAAAATATTACAAGGAAAGCAAAAGATTTCATTTGGGATTAACCCCACGAACAAGCTGTGAAAACAGTGCTAGAATATATAAAGGAATATTCTAAACTACAGGAAATTCAACCAGAGGATGTAGTATATTATGACATACTGTATCTGAGACAGTATGGAAATTGGAATATTGTTGCCAAAAGGAACAGTAGAGAGTGGCCAGTACGATTTTATTGTAAATGCTTACTATGGTTGGAAAACAAATTCTCTCTATTTGAGAGAACAATTTGGACAGCATAGAGGCTATAAAAATGTGCCACAGCATGCTACAAACCAAATAATATTAAAAACCACCATCCCGATCCTAGATTGGATCTAGGCACCAGAGGAAGCGTGGGCCGGTCTACCCATGGAAGGAATGTACAATGGAAAAGGTGCTGAGCAGAGCTCCTTCTCTCGGTACCCCCGTCTGCAAAGGGGTCGGTGCCAAAGGCATGGGAGTCGATACTTCAGACAGACTGCCCTATGACTCCATGGGGATTATCAATCATCCCAAATGCCACCTCTCCCCAGAAACAGGTACCACTAGGGCATTGGGGGACAGGAGAGTACCAGCCTTCCCTGGTTAATGCCTGGGTTATGGATGGCTCCACAACCAGTAAACTGAATAAGGTCTTGTGGAAGGCGGCAGCCTACAGACCAGGGGATGGAATGGTGATCACAGAACAAGGAGCAGGTAAATCTGCACAACATGCAGAAGCAGTAGCAGAAACACTGGCAGCAAGACAAAGCCTCAGAGAAAAACAAAATATACTACATTTGTTCACTGACTCATGGTATATACAGTGGCATATACAAATAGCCAGGAAAATGGAAAGGAAATGATTAGAAAATCAATGCCAAAAATGTATGGTCCAAAGAACTTTAGAAGTAATTATATAGTATAGCCAAAGATATCTCTATATCTCTATCTCCATCTCCATCTCCATCTCCATCTCCATCTCTATCTCCATCTCCTTCTCCATGTCTATGTCTATCTCTATCCATCTATCTATCTATCTATCTATCTATCTATCTATCTATCTATCTATCTATCTATCTATCTATCTACCTGTCTGTCTATCAAATCATGCGAATGCCCTTACCATCGAGGAAGGCAACCAATATAGACATAATGATACAGTAGATACAATAGACAGCCTAGCAATTAGATTAAAATAAAATTGGAAGCAGAACAGATTGGCCCCAAAGAGTTAAGTCTTAAATCAGAATGGAAACAAATACCAATTTGAGATTTAGAGGCAGAAATTACCACTGAAAAAATATTAAGAACACATGAGACACCAGGACATAAGAAACACATGCCACATTCCAGTAGTTTTCAAGCAGAAATTAAAGGTGACATGGAAAAAGATTAAGGATACAATAAACAATGCAAACATTGCCCAGGTAGAAATCTAGACTGATACACCACTATAAGGGAACAGAGACATAGGCTGAGTCATATTCATACCTTATAAATAGACCTCATAGGACAATTAAGTCAATGGAAAGGAGCATATGCATGCACCTTGGTAGACATTTGCACTGGATTGTGAGACACCAAAAGTAGACCACACCCAAACAAATCTTTAACCATACTCACATTATGATTGGATTTCCCATGTCAGGACTGCAAATATTATACAACCTTGTCAAAGAACACACTTCACAGGGAGAAATGCTAAAAATATATGTAAGATTATGAACATATAATGGGAATAGCATATGGTTGATCAGCCCACAGCATCAGGAGCCATCAAAACAGTTAATGGCCTGCTCAACACTAGGTTAACAAGGAGAGATATGAGTAGCTCCCTGGCCCAAGACCTAAGGAAATGCATGCGCAAACTAAGCAGTAGACCAAGATGGAATAAGAATCCTGAATACAGGAGGCAATAAAATATAACATCGGCATAGATTACCCAAGGGAACAGAATAAAGTACTAATTAGGGGACTATAAATGCATTCACAGGAAAGAAGGGTAGGAGGCTTGAAGTAGAAGTGGTGACCCAAGAACAGGGAAACACTGTATGGATTACACAAGCTCAAGCCAACCTAAAACTTCTAGACTAAATAATATTGTGTGACATATTGTGTGTCTTAGGAGAACTTTATATAAAAGCCTCTATTACACACGCCTAGCATTAATTATTGTTATACTGTAGTGCTGGTGGTGAATTTTCCAACATACAGGTGCAACCAAATAACATGTCAAGAGCAGAACACAACTAATACAAAGTTGGTAGGAATAAAATTCTCCAATTGGATTATTTGTTAGACTGGGTTCCTACACCACCATCCCAGTTAAGGTGTCCTGGCAGCCCACTTAGCACTGGTACTGACTTCACAGTATTACACTGGATAAGAGGGATACTAATTCTAACTAAATGTGGAAACATCTTGGTATGACATCCTGTATACACTCCTGGGGGTAATAACAAGTATACTCATAATTACTGTGGCCTCCCCATGGGTGATTACGGCCACAAGCATGTTAGTACCATTATGCTTGCGGCTCTTATTGTTTTGGGATTATGTCAGGGAACATCAGGCAACAACAGTACACCAAGTGCAGGAACCAGCACAACAGCTAGCACCATAGGTTCAGGCACAGAGGCCAGCACAAGAGCCACCGAAACCAGTAATGACAGACTCCCTGAATAACACGTACCACCACTGCACCAAATATGGACACCCCCTCCCAGAAAATTTAATACCACCAACTACCCCACTATCGCAGGACCAGATAGAAAACACCAGGTTATTGGAGATGAGAGAACTGGACAGGGTTCATTGGCAGCACCCACACTTTCTGGCAGAAAATTTATTATTTAAATTATGGATGCTTTACAGCATGTGACCAATTCAGAGCAGCAACCAAACCAGCACATCCCTTTAAGACCTATGTGCTAGATACCTCAGATGGAAATAATACTAACATTCTTGAGCAAAATCCATTAAGATGCCATTTCAATGAATTATATACCAATGCACCCAGTGTAAAGCTATAGTCAATAATCTTTGTAGGACACATCCTCCCAATATAGCTTGTAACTGTCTGAGCAAAACATCTATATCAAATGTAATAAGACTGCATGTTGGATTGTTATGTGCCCACTTTACAAAAATTTGAGGTCTTCAATCTTTAAAATTATAAACACAGCAAAGTTTAGATAGAAGATTAAGAACAAAATAGAGGTATAAGCAATGTCATATATTAGAAAATGGAATACCCCAGTACTATTTGTATGGCCAATTGTAACTGCCAGCAGTAGTCACATGGATTACCAGGTTATCTGGAAGGAAATCTGGGATAGAACGGAGTAGCAAGAGCAGCATGGAGCCAAGACAAATAGGTTTTTGGCTTGATATCTGATTTTCGTCTGGAGGTGGACTCCACTAGTTCCCTCTTCCCACTGTTGGGCATTTCATCTAATGTCACTCACTCTGTGTCCTGAGTGTCTTTCACCTCCCAGGTCTGGTACATTCTAGTGGGTCCCCCAACCTCCTACCTTCTGAGGTTCCTTCACTCCTGATCCCCCCAATACCTGATCACGTTCCCCTTTTCCCCTCCCTGTCCCCTCTCCCACCCAAACCCTCCATCCCTCTGCCCCAGTGATAGCTTCCTTCTCCCTCCCAAGTGGGCTTGTTAACCTTCTTGAGTTCTGTTAATTGTATTCTGGGTATTCTGTATTTTTGGGCTAATATCCACTTATTAGTATGTACCATGCCTGTATTTTGGGTCTGAGTTAACTCACTCAGAATGATATTTTCTAGTCACATCCATTTGCTTGCAAAACTCATGATGTCCTTGTTCTTTTTTGAAAAAAAATATTTTATGTGTATGGGTGTTTTGCCTGCATGTATGTCTGTATACCACGTGTATGCCAGGTGCCCACTGAGGTCAGAAGAGGGCATCAGAACCTCTGGAACTAGAATTGGAGATGTTCCTGAGCTATAATATGGGTACTAGGAACTAATCCTGGACCATCTGCATGGTCGTCCAGGGTAACCAGACAGCTATTTCTCCAGCCCTACGAGCATATACCTTTGCTATATTCCCAGCCTTTAGATCTTAATAGTTATCTTGTTTCTATATGGTGGTCTTATTTCTATGTGAAAAATGGCCCCAACAGAAATCAGGAAACCTTAATTAACATTTGAAAAGCCTCTCACATTTAAGCAAGAAATTAAATATACATGGAAAGAGAATATTGACTGCACAAAGCTATCCTGACTGTCACGTGGGCATGGTGGCACGCACACACAGAAACACCATGTATGTACACATAATGTTAAAATAAGAATAAGAATAAAAACTTAAAATTGTTTTAAAAGGTAGTAAGGTTGGAGAGCTGGCACAGAGGTTAAGAGAGTACAGTACTCTTCAGAAGGACACAGTTTAGTTCTCAATTTCCCTACTTGATGTTTGAGACTAGACAGGGATACCTAAAACTGTCTAAAAACAAAGCCACCCAGTCTTAAAGCCCAACAATGTAAGATTCTCATCTGTAATTTGTAAGCCTGGTAAAACTTAAATTTAAACCAGTTCTTCTTGAAAGGTAATTTGACCATCCTCTTAAAATGCCTAAGTACCAATATTCCTTTAGTAGCATTCTGAATGGCAGTTTAACTTACAGAAACAACTGCATAGGAGAGTTCACTGCAGCCTTAGAGCGATGAACATCAAGGCAAGTGTACATCAGCAAACTGAGCGGGAACTCAGCAAATCTGAGTAATGGAGCAGTGTAAAAGGCATCAGGACATCTCACAGCTTAAAGGAAAGTCGTGTGGGATGTAAAACCAAGACTCTGTGAGGGACAGCAAACAGTCCAGACTTCGTCTTTTAACAAAGCGGTACATCCCAGATCCATGTTTTCTGGATGAGAAGGCCCCTATTACACTGAAAATGCTTCAACTGCCGAGGCCAAACAACTGGCTTTCCCAGCTTAGCTTTCAGAAAGCCCAAGTATTAGGGAAAATAGAACTTCTTAAAGCTTCCAAACCCCACATTCGATTTCTCAGAAAAGGCTAAGTGAATTTCTTTCTTCAATAGAATTTTCTTCTGTTTTTTTTTTTCCCGTTTTTCTGATGCATAATGAAAATTGGATGTACCTACGTTCTTTGGTCCCAACACATAACCTTTTGCCTGGATGGGTGCTGCAGTGGCTGGGACGACTTCCTATCCTAGCCCTCGCCTACACCCACTCCTGGAGAAGCCAGGCTAGCCAACCAGGGCCAAGCTTCCTCCCAGCTGCAGTGCTGATGTCCTTGTTCTTAATGGCTGAGTAGTATTCCATTGTGTAAATGAACCACACTTTCTGTATCCATTCGTCTTAGTCAGAGTTTCTATTCCTGCACAAACATCGTGACCAAGAAGCAAGTTCGGGAGGAAAGGGTTTATTCAGGTAACACTTCCACACAGCTGTTCATCACCAAGGAAGTCAGGGCTAGAACTCAAGCAGGTCAGGAAGCAGGAGCTGATGCAGAGGCCATGGAGGGATGTTATTTACTGGCTTGCTTCCCCTGGCTTGCTCTTATAGAACCTAAGAATACCATCCCAGGGATGGTACCACTCACAAGGGGCCCTCCCCCCTTGATCACCTATTGAGAAAATGCTCCACAGCTGGATCTCATGGAGGCACTTCCCCAACTGAAGCTCCTTTCTCTGTGATAAGTCCAGCCTGTGTCAGGTTGACACACAAAACCAGCCAGTACACCATTCTTCTGTTGTGGGACATCTGGGTTGTTTCCAACTTCTGGCTATCACAAATAAGGCTTCTATGAATATAGAGGAACATGTGATCCTGTGACATGGTGGGGCATATTTGGGGTATATGCTCAAGAGGAGTACAGCTGGGTCATAGGGTAGATCTATTTCTGAAGAACCTCCAGATTTGTTTCCAGAGTGGTTGTACCAGTTTGCAATCCCACCAGCAGTGGAGGAGAGTTCCTCTTTCTCTACATCCTTGCTAGGATCTGCTTCACCTGAGGTTTTGATCTTAGCCATTGTGATTAGTGTAAAGTGGAATCTTAGGGTCCTTTTGATTTACATTTCCCTGATGACTAAGGACTTTGAAAATTTCTTTAAGTGCTTCTTGGACATTCAAGATTCCTTTGTTATGAATTCTCTGTTTATTTCTATAACCCATTTTTTTATTCAGTTGTTTGTTTTTTTTGGTGATTAGCTTCTTGAGTTCTTTACATATTTTAGGTATTAACTCTCTATCGGATGTGGGGTCAGTGTAGATTTTTTCCCCCAATCTATAGGTTGTCAGTTTGTCCTGTTGACTATGTCCTTTGCCTTATAGAAGCTTTCTGGTTTCATGGGGTCTCTTTTATTAATTCTTGATTTTAGAGCCTGAGCCAATGGAGTTCTGTTTAGGACATTTCACCATGTGTCAGAGTTCAAGGCTCTTTCCTACTTTCTCTTCTATTAGATTTAGTGTATCTGGTTTTATGTTGAGGTTCCTGATCCACCTGGACTTGACCTTTGTGAAAGGTGACAAATATGAATCTATTTTCATTTTTCTACATACCGACTTTCAGTTAGACCAGCACTATTTATTGAAGATGCTTTCCTTTTTCCATTGAATATTTTTCTCTACTTTTCAAAGATCAAATGTCTTTGTGTGTGCCAGACCTTCAAAAAGTGCTAATGCCAACATTCCTCAAACTGTTCCATAAAATATAAACAGAAGGAACACTATCTAATTCATTTCATGAACGCACAATTACTGTCCTACCTAAACCACACGAGGACCCAACAAAAATAGTGAACTTCAGACCAATTTTGGTTATGAATATTGATGCAAAATACTCAATAAAATTCTCACATATTGAATCCAAGAACACATGAAAACCATTATTCACCATGATCAAGTAGGTTTCATCCCAGGGATGCAAGGTTGGTTCAATATACGAAAATCCACCAATGTAGTACACTATATAAGCAGACGCAAAGATAAAAATCACATGATCATCCCATTAGATGCTGAGAAAGCATTTGACAAAATACAACAGCCCTTCACGTTAAAAGTATTGGAGATATCAGGAATTCAAGGCCCCATACCTAAACATAGTAAAATCAATATATAACAAACCAGTAGTCAACATCAAATTAAATGGAGATAAACTTGAAGCAATCCCACTAAAATCAGGGACCAGACAAGGTTGCCCACTCTCTATCTATTCAATATATTAGTCAAAATCCTAGCTATTAGACCACAAAAGGAGGTCAAAAGAGTATAAATTGGAAAGGAAGAAGTCAAGATATCACTGTTTGTGGATTATATGATAATATACTTAATTGATCCCAAAAATTCTACCAGAGAACTCCTACCGCTGATAAACAACTTCAGCAAAGTTTCAGGATATAAAATTAACTCAAATCAGCAGCCTTCTTTATATAAATGATATACCGGCTGAGAAAGAAATTAGGGAAACAACACCCTGTACAATAGTCATAAATAGTATAAAGTTTCATGGAGTAACTCTAACCAAACAAGTGAAAGATCTGTATAACACGAACTTCAAGTCTCTCAAGAAAGAAATCAAAAAGCCAGGTGGTGGTGGTGCACGCCTGTAATCCCAGCACTCTGGGAGGCAGAGGCAGGCGGATTTCTGAGTTCGAGGCCAGCCTGGTCTACAGAGTGAGTTCCAGGACAGGCAGGGCTAAACAGAGAAACCCTGTCTTGGAAAAAAAAAAACAAAAAAGAAAGAAAGAAAGAAAGAAAAGAAAGAAAGAAAAGAAAGAAAGAAAGAGAATGAAAGAGGAAAGAAAGAAAGAGGAAAGAAAGAAAGAGGAAAGAAAGAAGATCTCAGAAAATGGAGAGATCCCCCACGCTCATGGTTTGGTAGAATTACCACAGTAAAAATGGTCATCCTAACAAAATCACTCGTAGATTCAAAGCAGTCCCCATCAAAATTCCAACACAATGCTTTTTTGACTCTAGCTTCCTGCCTGCACCTTGAGGGAGCCTGCTGGCCACTGGAGTATTAGGTGGGCAGAGCCTGGTAGTTGGAGGTCCTGAGGGCAGCATTCTGTCACTTGCATACCTCCCAGGGCTTATGTCAGTAAAGGCTCTGTACTGAGACCCAGTCCTTCCCTTCAAAGAAGGTCTCTTCATGTAATTGAAAAACTATGTATTTTCATCTCCAGAAATAGCCAGTTTTAGAGTGAGACCCTCAATACCACATCATAGAGACAAAACTGAAATTTCCTCTAACTTACTTTGTATTTAGTCTTTTAAAAGTCGACTTATTGGTTTTTTGTTTTGTTTTGTTTTTGTTTTGTTTTTTTGCACCACATCTGACATTTTGTGACTAAAGAAATTTCTACATAGTGGTTTCCATGTTGATTGACATCTGCAACATCATTCTGAGCCACAGACGCTAGGAATCCTGTGTCTGGGCATCCTAGATCACTTTGACTCAACATAGAAAGTTTAGCTCTTCTCATTATTATGTTTGATATTTTACCATCAACTTGAACAGGTCACTTCTAGGAGGAGTCGAGGATATTATGCTTTTAACTTACTTTTAACTTACCATTTGCTCCAAACAAACAGATGAAAATGTGATAGAAACAGAAGAAGGTAATATGCACATTTTATGTATAAAACCATTTGACACAAGTGTGCTTGAAACATAATGACAGATATATTAGACAAATAAAATTACCTACTAAGTACATAGCAGTTAAAACAGAAGAAGCAGTAAGTCAGTCCAGGGCAACTTTTGTCCAAAAGTTAAAGTACAATGTTGGTTGACTTCTTTACTATTATTGACATACATACATACTCTCTCTCTCTCTCTCTCTCTCTCTCTCTCTCTCTCTCTCTCTCTCTCTCTCTCTCGTCCATTTAATGTTGCTTACATGCACATATGTTTAAGGCTGACCCTTTGGTAATTGATAATGTGCTAGGTAGTTCTTTGCTGATGTATGCACGTTCACCCTCCCTTATCAACCATGAATTACCTGCAGCCCTTCATGTAGGTTTTGTGCCACGTGAGATTTCTGTCATCCATGTTGCCACCTGTACTAGCATTTTTCCTTATTCAGGTCTTTCCTAACAAACATATTGTTGAGCTACATTGCTGTCATGCTGTCATGTCTTGATGATGTTATGTAGTGGCAGGTACTATTGTCCTCTGAGAGACTCCTGCATCTACAATTTTTCTGATCCAGTTGTAGAAACTGAACCATTTGGTGTTGGACAATTACTGGTTAGGGGTTCTTGTATTTAGACCAGTTTTAGATCTTTGTAATATGTCTACCTACTACAAAAAGAAGCTTCTCTGATAATTGATGAGGAATACACTTATTTGTAAGCATAGTAAGTGTGTGTGTGTGTCAAGACAAGTACTTAGTTAGAAACTGCATATAGATTTGGGATGCTTATAGAAGTAGGTTGTCCTCCAAGATCTAGGACTTCTCTAGTCAGGGATGGTGGCTAGGTTTACTCTACTAGGCATAGAATTCCTCCTACTGAATGAGCTTTAAGGAAATAAGACAGCTGTTGGTTACTGTAAGGGAATAAAGCAACTCTTAGGCCTTTAGGGATATCTTACCAGGCCCATCATCATTACTGTTTGCAGATTTATTTTTTATGGTGGTACTGTTAATTGATTTTCTCCATTGGCAGCTTGAACCACATATTATGAGACTATGGAAGCTAATCTTCAAGGCAGAAGCTTCCCTGTCAGTTTCAACTCAATTCTTGTAATTCTGAGTCTGAAATGCAAGGTATATTTAGGAATAAGTACTTACCTTGGACTAAACTACATAGAGCATTGGTTTAGCCTATTTAAACTACAGGTTTAGCCTGTATTGATTTGGGAGCCGCTCAGATTCTTCTAAACAACTAAGTGAAGGGAAATATGCAGTGTCTGGCTTGGACATTTTGGGAAATAGGCTATGGCTTTTAAGGAGGGGTATGATCATGTTTTATTTTTTCCTGCTTGCTCCTGATGCTTGGTTTTGAGGAATATATATATGGGCAAGACATGGCAGACAGTGTTTTCTTGGTTATCATTGGTCTCACACAGAAAAGAATGTTGTGTAACTATTTAAATTATGTATGAGTATATATATATACTCATATATATATGCATATATAAAATACATTATATGCTTTCAAAATAATGTTAGCCCATAGCTTTTCATTCAGCTTTAGTGATAGTTACATCTTTCCCTTTATCATCCTTGAACATGAAATTCAGTTTTATTTGTGATAGTCTACCCTGACAACTATCTGTGTGAAAAGCCATTCTAATTATATACAAGGGAAATCATTGACTGTAATGAGTTGTGTCTTAATCTGTATTAGTGAGATGATGGCTACAGTATTACACAGTGTACCACACATCCAGCCACTTATCCATGGTGATGGGTGAGAAAAATCATAATTTGTTTTTATTTTTCTTCACATTCATGATGTTCTTTTCTGGGTCAGACCAGTCATGACCTCCGTGAAAATATTGTCCACCAAGTCTTGGTGGATTTTTCAGGACCTAACAGAAGAATAAAGCTAATAGTAAACAAAACAAAATATCAAGGATGACCCAAAACCAACAACAACAACAACAACAACAACAACACCCAAAACATTATTTTGTGAAGAAAAACAATTCACCTGAAAAGAAATGTTTTGCAGATGGAGTAAAGGGGAGGAGATTCACAATAACGTCCTAAGAAACCCTCAGGGTGGGGGCAACATTCATTTTCCTAGTTAAGAGCTGTAATGAAGAAAGACTTCCTAGAACAGAGCCAGTGATAAAAAGACAAGAAACCTTTCCAGAATAAATAACAAGTATGTTTCAAAAGTAAGTACCAGAATGCTCACACAGAAAGGTGTGAAAATTACTCATGTTTGATAACAGTGCATATGATGAGCTCAATTCTTCCCATGATGTCTTATAGTGTCTTCAGAAAATTTGGTCATTCGTCTGAGTTTCACAA
Organism: Apodemus sylvaticus; assembly: GCF_947179515.1. NCBI lineage: Eukaryota > Metazoa > Chordata > Mammalia > Rodentia > Muridae > Apodemus > Apodemus sylvaticus. The sequence goes on along the minus strand of NC_067490.1, from coordinate 47,267,894 downwards.
ACATTTAGATGAATTGATGAAATGTTTGTGTGTCTTGAACCAGGCAGGAGGTATTGTTTATACAGCCAATATACTGATGGTTCTTTAATTTGAATACCTGCGAAAGAATGTGACTATTCATCTACAGTGTATATTTAATGGAAATAATTGGAAAGTAATGAATTTTATAAAACCTAATATAAAATTCATTTCAATCTGATGTCAGAGTATATCATTTTATCATATTGCTCTCCAAAGTATTTAAAATGTAACACATAGATTTTTTTTTTTTTGAGTCAGGGTTTCTCTGTGAAGCCCTGGCTGTCTTGGAACTCACTCTATAGACCAGGCTGGCTTCGAACTCAGAAATCCTCCTGCCTCTGCCTCCCAAGTGCTGGGATTACAGGCATGTGCCACTATGCCTGACCTAGATTTTTTATTAGATATATTCTTTATTTACATTTCAAGTGTAAATATTTACACTTGGTTACCCCCCCCTCTGAAAATCCCATAAGTCATCTCCCTTCTCCTGTTCCCCAATGAACCCATCTGAGATAACACCATCACAAAAGAACACACATTGTATGCACTCCCTGATAAGTGGATATTAGCCCAGAAGCTTGGAATACCTCAGATAAAGAAAGAGTTACATTTGAAGTTGCAAAGCTCAGAGCAGCCTCAGAGGCTTGCATGACCCTCCTTGCACAGTGAACTTTTGTTGGGTCCTTGACTCACCTTCCGCAAATTACTCTGAGGTCAAAGCAGCATTATTGCAGACCTATCTAGATGTTGTTCACAGTAAGTTCAAACTTAAGATTTATGAAGTGTCAATGAGGCTATGGAACTTAGGAAGTTGTTTAAATCTGGTCTGCCTACATCACAGGGTTATTATGGATTCGGAGAATTGATTTGATGTTACTCCTTTGCATCCTGATGATGGTAAATCGAAGTGATATCATTGGAAACTTTTGCCTCAAGGAAGGGCTTATAGTCTCATCTCATGTGAGAAAAAAAAATTGTCTCTGCTTCAATACAAGAAGCTAGGACTTTGAATCTTTCAGTGTAAATTATCCATGGAGTTTCATTACAGGCCCTTGCTCTTACAATGGGCTTTAAAATTTAAGGGAGTGGTTGTTACTCCAGAAAAGATTGAGGCAATATGTTTTTCAATATTTGGGATATCAGCTATATCCTAAATGAATTGAGGCGCAGAAAATTCAAAAAAGGAAAGATAATTTACTTACTCTGAATGATTTTCAAAGGTTATCAGGAGATACTAATTGGCTAGAACCTCATCTTAAACTCAGTACAGGAGAACTTAAACCTCTGTTTGATACCTTCAAGGAGAAATCCTAATTCCCATCGACAAATAACTAATGAGGGATGAATAGCTTTGCAGAAAGTAGAGGACGCTATTAACCAGCAACAGATACATTATAGAGCCTATGATCAATTATTGGCTGCTTGCATTCTTGCTACAACTCACATGCCAACAGCAGTCCTTTGGCAGAAGGAACCACTACTGTGGATTCACCTTTCTTCTCCAAAGAAAGTTTTAGCATCTTATTATGAAGATGTTGCTGTATTAATACAGAATTGTAGGATAGAATGGAGAAAATATTCTGGGAAAGAACCTGATGAAATATTTACTCCTCATTCCAAACAACAATTAATTTACAATTGGTTATTGCAAAATACTGATATTTGGCTAATTCCATGTGCAAATTTTCTAGGCAAGATTGATAATCATTATCCAAAAGACAAATTGTTTCAATTTGCTTCTATGCGTGCTTTTATATTCCCTGTGATTTGACACATGCAGCCCAATAGAGAATGTACTTGCTATATTTACAGATGGCTCATCTAATGGGAAGGCTGCATATGTGATTGGATCACAGGTCCATTCTCTTGATTATCCCCTGCTTCAGCACAAATAATCGAACTAGGTGCTGTAGCTGCTGTTTTTGAAATACTAAAAAACCAAGCTTTTAACTTGTATACTAATAACCAGTATATAGCTCATGGCTTGCAATTGCTTGAAACTGGTCCATTTTCAGATACTGCTAATTCTCAAATTTTGCAATTATTCATGCAAATACAACTCAATTTAAGAGAACGTGTACAGTTCCCTATTTTGTAGGGCATTTAAGAGCTCATACTAGATTGCCAGGACCCCTTAGTGAGAGCAATGCCACAGCAGATTTATATACCAGGAAGGTTATAGGTCTTACACAGAAACAATTAGCCAAACAATCTCATTCTTTACATCATCCAAATAGTAATAGCTTGACACGGCAATTTGGTATCTCTTGAGAATGTGCATGTCAAATTGTAAAGACTTGTCCTCAATGTCCTCAATTTCTACCTGTACCACATAATGGTGTTAATCCTCGAGGACTTATACCGAATCAATTATGGCAAATAGACATTACTCAGATTTCTAATTTTAGAAAATTAAGATATGTACATGTGACTATTGACACCTTCCCAGGCTTTCTAGCTGCCCTGCTTTGACAGGAGAAGCAACTAAAAACATAGTCACTTCCTGAGCTGTTTTTCTATATTGGGTGTTCTAAATCAGATTAAAACAGATAATGGAACTGGCTATTACAGTCAAGCATTGGAGATTATTTTGTTGATTTAATATTACCTATATTACTGGGATTCCTTATAATCCTCAATGACAAAGTACTGAAAAACTGTTATTGAAGATCTTTAAAACAATATCTTCATAAAATAAGAAAGGGGGGGTTATATCCTCCATATATACACCACAAAATTATTTACATCATGTTCTTTTTTAAAAATTTGGATGCCAAGGAACTCTCTGCTGAGTGTCTATGTCTCCGTACCTCTAGGCCTGCTCATGCCTAGGTGAAATGGAAAGGATCCACACACTGGTCTATGTCATGATCCCAATCGGGTATTTCATGTGGGGAAGAGGGCATGTTTGTGTTTTTTCCTCAGGATGCTGAAAGAGCATGCTAGCTGCCAGAGTGATTGGCGTGACATGCTGATGCTGGGACAAAGAATGCTGCTGACCTGTAAGCTTGCTGAATGCCCTGACGATGGTGACAGGAAAGCTGATTTGGACATTTGTTCCTGACCCACCTTTGTTGCCTATATCCCAGTTTGGACAAGCTGCCTTGACTCAAGCTTTTAGACCTTGTGGGATAGAGAACATGGAGACTGGACACTGACTTAGCAAAAAATCAATCAAATAGAGAAGTTGTTATAATGACCAGTTTGTTCATGACTCAATCATGAACGGGTATAGAAATCAATCCAATTCTGGACATGACAGTCTTCATTTGGGAGGCTGGTTCTGGACATTTTCGGAGACATATTTGGAAGTGAGCTGCAGTTGTCTATGATGTTATGTTAGCAATAGATAAAACTGAGACAGGATATGGATTTCAAACAAATGTTAGTGCATGTGTTAAAGCTCCCAATCTTTTCTCAATTGGTAATGTCAAAACTACTTTTGTCTCTTCTACACTATTTAATGTAAGTTGTATCCATCATACACTTTCTAATTGTGTTAGTGTATTGGAAACTGTTATGTCTGTTATGGTGGTCTATCAACCAGCTTCTTTCTTATTGCCTGTATTATAGGACTTTCGTATTCTGAAAAAAAGCTTGCAGGTACTGGAGGAAGTGAGTCAGGCTTGAAGCAGAAGCAAGAGAGCAGTGGGCTTGATTATTGCTGGTATAGCAGCTTTAATTGCATTGATAGCTAGCACCACTGCTTCTGCAATTGCCTTGACACAAGAAGTTAAGACAGCTAATTTTGTTTAATCATTTAGCAAAAAATGTTACTAATGTTATGAGTATTCAAAAAGTCTTGGATAGGCATTTGGAGCAATGGATTGATACTCTTTCTGAGCATCATATTATTGGAGAGCAGGTCCAGAGTTGAAAAGTAAGAAGTCATCTCGAGTGCCATGCTAAATACAAATGGATTTGCACTACTTCTAAAGTTTACCATGATAGTCACTATAATCAGGAGAAAGTTCAAAGACACTTATTTGCAAGGGTGTTTTGCATAACTCCAACATCTCTCTAGATGTTTTAGATTTGCATACTGAGATTATGAATTTAAAGAATGCTGCCCCACTGAGGTTTGATGCTGCCATTATTGCTGGAAAAATTATCCATAGCCTGAAGTCAGTATTTCCATCCTGGTCAAGCTTTCAGAATGGCATATATGGCTTGATCATGCTAGCCCTTCTTGTCCTGTGGATACTTTTGTTCCTGACCATCATGTTAAAGCTTGTCTTTAACAACATTAATCGGTTGGCAGCCAAGGTACATGGCTTGAAACTGAGAACAAACCCCCAAACAGAGTCACTAATATAACAGGCTGGCAAGCCAAGGACGGGTAAGATTCTACACAAAGCCTTACCGACCTAAGACAGAGACATGGGCCCAAAGGCCGTGTTTATTAATAAACACTAATAAGGCAGTGTTTGCTTATAAGCAAACACTAATAAGGCTGTGTTTGTTCAAATAATACAAACAAGGTGCACGTGATCTTGATGACGGGTAAGGAAGGCCTTCTTGTGAGAACGACCTAAGACAGGCTCAGCCTTGTTTATGAAATGAAAAAGGGGGAGATGTGGAGAGCCTTATTGTGGTGCTATGCTGCCTGGCAGGAGCCTGACATTGACCAAGGTCAGGGCTTCAAGCAGGAATCTGACATTAGGGCATAATAAGGAAGTAGGTAATGGCAGAAGCAGGCTTCAGGCAAGATTCTGGACTTGGACAAGGAAGTAGGCTCAGGTATTTTGGTCATCCTTGCACACCCTTGGAAACAACTGTCACTGTGTTCTATGTACTACTTATTAAGTGATTATGAACCAAAAAGTACACGATACTCACAGTACAATCCATTGGCCCAATGTAGCTAAACCAAAAGTAAAGCTGAAGTGAGGAAGCTTGAATCTCACTTAGAACAGGGAATAAAGTAGTCATAGGAGGCAGATGGAGGGAGGGGGAAGTGGGTGGGAGAGGGCATGGGGAGGGAAATAGGGGGGTAGGATCAGGTATGGGGAGACACAGGTGAGAGATCTAGAGGGCCAGGAGAATGAATGGAAGACAGCAGCTGGTGGGTTTAAGGGTCTAGGGTGTCATGCTAGGATGCACCTGAGACCTGGAATGGGGGAGGATCCCAGGTGACTTTAGTGGAGACCCCTAGCAGTGAGCATGTGGATCCTGAAGTGGCCACTTCCTGTAGCCAGGCAGGACCCCTTGTAGATGGATAAGGACAGCAACCCACTCACAAAACTTTTGACCTAAAGTTTGTCCTGTTTACAAGAATCACAGTGACAAAGATGGAGCACAGACTGAGGGAATGTTCAACCAGTAACTTGCTCCACTTGAGACCCATCTCATGGGCAAGCACCAATCTCTGACATTGTTAATACTCTGTTATGCTTGCACACAGGAGGCTAGCATGGCTGTTCTCTGAGAGGCTCCACTCAGCACCTGATTGAGACAGGTACAGAGACCCACAGTCAAGCATTAGACAGTCAGCCATGTGGAAGAGTTGGGAGAAGGGAACAGGGACTTCACAGGAAGACCAACAAACTCAACTAACTTGGACCATTAGGAGCTCTTAGAGGCAGAACCACGAGCCAAAGAGCATACCCAAGCTGGACCTAGACTTCCCTCCCCACTCATATGTAGATGATCAGCTCAGTCTCCATGTGGGTCCTCCAACAGCTTGGGTGGGATCTGTCCCTGAGTGTGTCACCTGCCTGTAGATCCTGTTCCCCTAACTGGACTACTTTGTCTGTCCTCAGTGGAAGAGGCTGTGCTTAGCCCTGCAGAGACTTTATGTGTCAGGGTAGGGAGATACCTAGTTTGAAGCTAGGGTAGAAGAGGAGGGGGTATAGGAGAGGTATTGTGTGAGAAGGAACCAGGAAGGGGGGCAGTAGTCAGGATATAAAGTGAATAAATATGTAAGTTAAAAAATGAAAGAAAAAATGTCTGTGATGACAAATTGCTAATTATCATTAATGAAACAGAAGGGGGAAAAGACAAATAAATGCAGTTAAGTTTTAATGACTCAGTTGTATATTCAGTTTACTAAACCTTGAACATTTCAGGAAGCCAAAACCTAAATTCAACTTTGGAACAGAATCTCCAATAGTAAAATCCCTGGAATGGGCTGGTCACTGACCCTTCCTCTGCTCCTGCTAGTCCTAGATTACTCACAGGGTCTCAGATTCCCTGGATGATTTGTACCACAGGGGGTTTTTGTTGTGTTTTGTTTTTTTGTATTTTTAGATTTAATATTTTCTTTAATCAATGTATTCTTTTTTCTATTGTTTCTTCAACACCTGAGATTCTTTCTTCTATCTCTTGTATTCTCTTGGCGAGTCCTGCCTTTTGAGATCCCATTCGAAATCCAAACGTTTTCAATTACAGCATTCCATCATTTCAGGTTTTCTTCATTGTATCTTCATTGACTCTTTAGTTCTCAGACCTTTCCTCCAAGTGTTTGTTTGTGTTTATCTGAGTTTCTTTAAGGTATTAACTAATATTTGCTATAAGGACCTCTATTATCTGCACCCAGTGGTTTTCAGGTATTTTAGAGGGCTTCAGCAATGTTCCAGTACTCAGGGTCTGCTGTGCTCAAGTCATTGGGCTCTAGTGGACCATACTGTCCATATTGATGTGTAGGCATCTTGGATCAGGATGACTGTAGTTCTAGGTGTTGATATCTGTTGGGTGGATATTTTGTTTCCTTGTTTCTTCAGCCTCCTTGGATTTTAGGATAGTTTAATGGCTGTGTGCATCTTGGTAGGAAATATTCTGTGGACCTGTTTCCGTGTCCTGCTCAACTGGTGTTCCCAGGATATGCCTGACAGTATTGTAGGCTTGTAAGTTGGGGCAAAGAAGGTTGGAGGAGAAGATCTTTGTGATCCCTTGGAAAAGTGGTCATAGAGGAAAGGGAGAGTAGAGCAGGTGGTCTACAGATCTTGGATGATACAGGGGTATTGGACCAGAAGTCGAGGTGAAGATCAGCAGCCGACCTATCTGCTTCCCTGGCAGTAGAGGCCTTAGGATTAGCAGGGAGTGCCTGCAGGGCTTGGAGCTTGGGCTATAGTAAGCAGTGTGTGTTTTGGGGGGTTTGTTATGAGGGGAAGATTTGTGGGATCCACAGGAGATGGGAACAGCAAGGATCAGAGAAGGCTGCCACAGGTGTTCTGGTGCAGAGCTGGGATGAGAGCTAGATGAACCATTTTTGAGGTAGTAACGGGAAGCAAGACATATTGGAATAATAGAATAATTTTACAAATATAAGACACATTAAAAAACAAGCAAGAAATAAAGTAAAAAAACTAATAGAATGCAAACAGTTGGCTTGAAATTATATACACAAGTCACATGAAATGGACTCATCTGGTTGTATTCATCTGTTTACATGTCAGTTCAGAAGAGGTAATGAAGCTGAGTGGGAATGGAGAATGGGTTAGAAGAATGTGGGGATATTGGAGGGGATCAAGAGTTAAAAGTGGGGGCAAGCAATGTAGTTTATTCTTTGATTAAGACATGAAGTTGGAAAAGTTTATAACTTCAGACTTAGAGAGGAGGCTCATTGGTTCAGTGTGCTTCTTCCTCTTGTAGAAAACTCATTCAGCTCCTAGAATGCAAATCAGGTGGCTGACAGTTACTTCCTATTCTAGCTCCTTGGGATCTGACACCGTATCCTAAAATAATAAAATAAGTAAGAGAAAATCTACTTCCAAGAGGACACAAATAAGCAGCTGAATGTTTTAGGACAAGACAGAATTTGAATGAGAAAGACTGTGAAAAGAACTGACTTCTTCTACATGACAAGCCCTGTACATTAAATGTAAACATTCCATAGAAATCATCAGCAGTAGAGAGAATCAAGCAAAACATCAGGGCTGGAAATCAAGGTGGGTGTATTACTACATTCACACACTAAGGAAAGGCCTTGCAAGATAAGCACAAACTAATGCCAAGCAAGGGTACAAGGCCTACACTGCATATGTGCACATACATCATATGACATCATATGTGATGTATGAGAAAGAATGGGCCTGCTTGCCCTCACCAGTGTTGCTTGGCAACGAGTGTTACATAGACAGATTTCTCAGGCCTTGGGCAGCTGAAGAGGAGAGATTTACTTCTGGAGTCAGCAGGCTTAGGTGTTGGTTGTTGGACTTTTTGCTCAGTGGTCAAAGGATCCTATAAGTTAAAGATACACAGAATTGAGCTGACAGAGGGTGATCACAATTTCACTCTCATCCCTGTGAAAGCTCTTCCACTCCAAGAAGCAGAGAACCCCTTTGGGGTTTTGTGAACACCTGCATTCTTAGAACAAAAACTTGGCACATTGGGAAGGCAATGGTCAAGCTAGGTATTGCCATCCATGTGATCCTAACAATAAGTTCCATTGTGCTGTGTTCAGAGGTAATAAGGAAGAAGTGACAAGTCTCCACTCTTAAGAAGATTCATATAAATCCCAAGGATAACAGACAACAGGATGACAGGTAAGGGGCTTAGAAGCAGAGAGCAAAGGATGAGGGGCTGTGAGGAACTTGGGTGATGATGGGAGAAGCCTAGCATTACTGGCTCCATGGAGGACAATGATGCCACAAACACTGCAGGCCCCTTGGCACCCATGACCAGAGAGCAGTCCAGTGTTCAGGCCATGGTCTTGAGCAGAGGCACACGACCAAAGTTCTAGCTGGTTTCCTGTCACCTCACAAGTGCCCTGTAGATCATCTTATTGACCAGCTTTGACACCACAGCATAAACAGGCAGCGAGGAGTGAATAGGGTGAATGTGAATCAGTTGCTGGGGGTCGCCACTAAGCAGGGCTGACAGGAGGAGTTAGTCCAGATAGCAGCATACTGGGGCTGCTGCCTGTGACAGCCAGTGATTATTGAAAAGTAAGGAGGGAAAATCAAACACACACAGAGAGAGGAGCGAAGGGAAGGGAGAGGGAGGAGAGGAAAAGGGAGAGGGGAAGGGGAGAGGAAAATGGGAGAGGGGATAGGGAGAGAGAGAGAGGAAAAAGGAGAGAGAGAGGGAGAGGGAGAAGGAGCATAGTTTTAGCAAAAGCAAACTCGTGTTTTATTTTTTCTCTTCACTTTTTATTCTCTTGAAGACAAAGTTATTCTTTTTAGAAAGAAAATTACTTCATAGCCACAAGTTACACATTTTCTAAAAACATTCACCACAGAAATACATTCTTTGAAAAATAGATTAAAATCATTACCTAAGAGGAAATTACAATAGGATTATTGATTATGTATTTCTTCTCTGAAACATATTCAACTAAACAATTCTCATCAATCTTCGCACAAGCTCATTTTAACTTCAAAACAATAATTCTTTTGTCATAGATTAAAAAAGAAGGGCATCCTGAGATACCTGAACCGAGGAACCATACAGCTCTGAGAAGAAGCCTCCTCATCTGAGGCATTGCTGTTCCCAGGGGAGGAGATGCCCAGCTGAGCTGAGGAGCCCAGGATCCCCAGCCCTGCTCCTACTCCTCACTTCTCTTCATTGCTTCATGTATCCTTTGATGAGTGAGTCACACCAGGCAGGAAATCTCATGAATGAAGGTACAGAGTGTGGAGGGACAAACCCAGGGATGGCTTCCCTCTGCTCTCAGTAGTAGGAAGCAGGGAATTGGGCAAAGGGCAGTGATAACATAGAATTTCTTCTTGGGGTAGAGTTTTCCAGGTTGAGGATTCATGGGAGGTCAAGCCCTATGCTTGAGGAGCACAGCACTTGGTGGGTTTTCCTGCTTGGAGATTGATGGAGCTTTGTGGTAAGCTCTGGGATTGGTGGCTTTTTTTCCACACCCCTTTCCCTGCATTGGGCCCAGGGGTTAAGGCAACAACATCCATCCCAGCTAGAGTTGGCTTTTGCCACAAGTGCCACCTGTCACTTGTGGAGTGAGGGTTGGGAGTACAGGTGAGGAGGTGCTACCAATGTGGATAGTTCCTGTGGAACAGATCCTGCAGTGGTGTTTCAAGAAAGCTGTGGGCTGAGGCAGGAAAGGTGTCCCTAGCACCACCGTCATTGTCAGTTCTTGAGGGGCAGCTCCTGCTGAGGTGGGATAGGTGATGTGCCTTCATGGACTACTCCTGTGACAGCCGCAGGCTGAGATGTGCTGGTGCTGCCATCTTGGACAACTCCTGTGGGATATTTTACTTTGGCTGCAGTCTGGGGTGGCAAGGAGGGGCCTGCTACCCTTACTTAGTTGGCTTTTGTGGCACACTGCTCTGGGATACCATCATGATGACCTGAAGGAAACTTGTCCAAGAGTGGGCTATCAACCAGGAAGCTATCATACCAGGTTATAAGCAGTGAAGGTCCCTGGGCGTCCATTCACACCAGGCCAAACATATGAGTATGGCAATGACAAACATGAGAAGGCACATCAGTAGCAAGAAGCAATCCTGGGATGAAGTCTCTGGGCCATACCTTTCCAGAGTGCACCTATCATAGCCAAGCCAGATGGTGGACACAGTAATGCTGTCAGAATTAGAGATGAGGAAAATTAAGAATATAGCAGGGAACCCAGCACTGTATGAAGCCTTAGAGCGAGTCGTAGACACTGCTCAAGGTGATGTACACCTCCGCTGAGACCAGATAACCACAGCATGAAGATACACATTTCCATCTTTAGACCTTACACAATTTGAAACAGTCACTAAACGGAACACTTTCCAAGAAGTCATTTAGCTAGTGAAAAAATTGAGTACTCTGAAATATGTAACGAAGTAGCTGCACCACAGCTTTTATAACTCGATTCAAAAGAAAATTAGTTAAGGGAACACCATCACATATGAGAGTGAATTTGGCAGGACCACTTCAAAATTGCAGAAATTTTTCTCAAGTAATTGATTTCTTTAAAGGATACAGTGGGTAAGACTAAGAAAAGGTAGTAACATCTAATATAAGAAGGAATCCATTTAAATAAGGGGTTCAGAGTTTCCAGTCTATTCACAGATATTGGACCCTTTGACAGAAATGCCATTTGTAAATAGAAATCCACGGAGGGACACAGCAAATAAGATTTTTGGAAGGGACAAACCTAAGGCATTTTTAGGGACCAAAAGGCCAACACAAAAGTGCCCACTAGGTACAAAGGAAAAATCATCAACCACCTAGAAGGAGGCAAATATATGCATTTTGGTGCCTGGACTCAAGTCAGGCACCAATAAGACTATGTATCATGTTGGCCCTAAAAATTGAGAATAAGAGCATAAATGTTAGATGGCTAACTGATATAGGTAGTGATATTAATATATACAAAAGCCTAACCGATACTATACCAAGGAAGGAGAAAATAATTATAGAAGGAGTAGAAAGAGAATTCTTACTGCCAGTGCATGTTAGAAATTAATGGTATATGACAAAATATTCCCTTTAAATAGTGCATCAGAAAATATTTTAGGTTTTCTAGCAGTATTTTAAAATTTCCCAGATTTTCTAAATTTTAAAAAGATAACCAAGATAAAGGGTATTTGGCAGACATAAAAATAGAACCTAGAAAACTACCAGCACTATAACCCTTACTTACATCACAACACCCAATAAATGAAGTAAATGAGATATCTGAAACTATCAACACCTTATTAAAAGAAATAATTGTACTAACTCAGAGTTTTAATTTTAGTAGCTCAATTTGGCCAGTACTAAAACCGAATGGCAAATGTTGAATGACTGTAGATTACTGAACGATTAATGAATTATCTCCAAAATTGCCAGGACAATTACCAGATGTAGAAGGTAGTTTCATGAAGATTAAGAAAGCAGTGCCAAAATGGTTGGCAACTGTAGATTTGTCAGGCATGTTCTTTGGCATGCCACTGCACCCACAAAACAGAGAATACACCACATTCGCTTGGCAAGGAAGACAGTGCCAATGTTTAAGCTACATAAACAGCCTATTAATTACCCACAATGCTCTAATATGGTCATGACAGCACCTAATTGTGTTATATATTCATAAGTTGATACGCTTTGATAATAGGACAAGAAAAGGAAAATTTCAAAATCCAACAGACCAAACCATACAAACCCTGAGAGATATTGGGCTGATAATTAATAAGGACAAGGCATCACAACCTGATAAGATAGAGAGGTCAAGTTCTTAGGAATAATGTGGTCCAACACAGGACCAGAAATATCTAAAGAAGTCATGAGTAAGTTATAACAGCTTAAAACATGAAAAAACCAGAGGTACAACATATAGGATTATTTGGATATTAGAGACATACATACATATTTACAAGTCATTTTACATCCATTGTAAAATATTACAAGGAAAGCAAAAGATTTCATTTGGGATTAACCCCACGAACAAGCTGTGAAAACAGTGCTAGAATATATAAAGGAATATTCTAAACTACAGGAAATTCAACCAGAGGATGTAGTATATTTTGACATACTGTATCTGAGACAGTATGGAAATTGGAATATCAATGCCAAAAGAAACTGTAGAGAGTAGCTAGTAGGATTTTATTGTAAATGCTTACTATGGTCGGAAAACAAATTCTATTTGAGAGAACAATTTGGACACCATAGAGGCTATAAAAATGTGCCACAGCATGCTACAAACCAAATAATAATGAGAACCACCATCCTGATCCTAGATTGGATCTAGGCACCAGAGGAAGTGTGGGCTGGTCTACCCATGGAAGGAAAGTACAATGGAAACGGTGCTTAGCGGAGCTCCTTCACTCGGTACCCTGTCTGCAAAGGGGTCGGTGCCAAAGGCATCAGAGTCGATACTTCAGACCGACTGCCCTATGACTCCACGGGGATTATCAATCATCCCAAATGCCACCCCTCCCCAGAAACAGGTACCACTAGGGCATCGGGGGACAGGAGAGTACCAGCCTTCCCTGGTTAATGCCTGGGTTATGGATGGCTCCGCAGCCAGTAAACAGAATATGGTCTTGTGGAAGGTGGCAGCCTACAAACCAGGGGATGGAATGGTGATCACAGAACAAGGAGCAGGTAAATCTGCACAACATGCAGAAGCACTAACAGCAACACTGGCAGCAAGACAAAGCCTCAGAGAAAAACAAAATATACTACATTTGTTCACTGACTCATGGTATATACAGTGGCATATACAAATAGCCAGGAAAATGGAAAGTGAATGATTAGAAAATCAATGCCAAAAATGTATGGTCCAAAGAACTATGGAAGGAATTATATAGTATAGCCATATATATATATATATATATATATATATATATATATATATATATATATATATAAAATCTTATGTGGATGCCCATACCAACAAGGCAACCAATATAGACATAATGATACAATGGACAAATTAGCCAGCCTAAAAATTAGATTGAAACAAAATTGGAAGGCAGAACAGATAGGCCCCCAAAAGTTAAGGCTTAAAACAATGGAAACAAATACCAACTTGAGACTTAGAGGCAGAAATTACCACTGAAATATTAAAAACACATGAGACACTGGGACATAGAGGAACACATGCCACATTCCAGTGGTTTTCAGGCAGAAATTTAAAGGTGACATGGAAAGGATTAAGGATACAATAAACAAAGCAAACACTGCCCAAATATAAATCTAGACTGATACACCAGTATAAGGGAACAGAGACATAGGCTGAGTCATATTCATACCTTACAAATAGACATTATAGGACAATTAAGTCAATGGAAAGGAGCATATGCATACACCTTGGTAGACATTTGCACTGGATTATGCGACACCAAAAGTAGACCACACCCAAACCAATCTTTAACCATACTCACATTATGGATTGGATTTCCCATGTCAAGACTGCAAATATACAACCTTGTCAAAGAACACACTTCACAGGGAGAAATGCTAAAAAATTATGTAAGATTATGAACATATAATGGGAATAGCATATGATTCATCAGCCCACAGCAGCAGGAGCCATCAAAACAGTTAATGGCCTGCTCAACACTAGGCTAGCAAGGAGAGATATAGTAGCTCCCTGGCCCAAGACCTAAGGAAATGCATACGCAAACTATGCACTAGACCAAGATGGAATAAGAATCCTGGATACAGGAAGCAATAAAATATAACACCGGCATAGATTACCCAATGGAACAGAATAAAAGTACTAATTAGGGGACTATAAATGCATTCACAGGAATAAGAAGGGTGAGAGGCTTGAAGCAGAAGTGGTGACCCAAGAACAGGGAAACACCATGTGAATTACACAAGGTCAAGCCGACCTAAAACTTCTAGACTGAAAAATATTGTGTGACATATTGTGTGTCTTAGGAGAACTTTATATAAAAGCCTCTATTCCACATGCCTAGCATTAATTACAGTTATACTGTAGTGCTGGTGGTGAATTTTCCAACATACTGATGCAATGAAATAACATGTCAAGAGCAGAACACAATTAATACAAAGTTGGTAGGAATAAAATTCTCCAGTTGGATTATTTGTTAGACTGGGTTCCTACACCACCATCCCAGTTAAGGTGTCCTGGCAGCCCACTTAGCACTGGTACTCTCTTCACAGTATTACACTGGATAAGAGGGATACTAATTCTAACTAAATGTGGAAACATCTTGGTATTGTCAGGCCCCCAAAAACCGAGGGTGCCCCAGCACCCCACACCCGAGAAGGCGACACCCAAATCACTCGCGAGAAACGGTCTCGATGCCATAGCATGAGGATTTCTTTATTCCAGAATTCTGGGTTCCATAGCCATGCACCACGCAGGGTTAGAGGACTATGGACCCCGAGTGCCGAATTGCGACAGCTTTTGTAAGTTTATGACAGAGCGAATCACAAACCAATCATTTCTTAGCATGGAGAGCCCTTGAAATGGGAGCCAATTGATTTGTACCACTCCATAGTTTTTAGGCCAATCAGTTTAAATTATCCACAATCCGTGGACCAATTAGTTTCCTATAATGTCCACAGCTGCGTGAACTCCTGCTTAGGGGTAATGGTGTAAGTTTACAGAAGATAAGCTTAGCCCATTTCCAGTTACCCTATGGGGCCAGGATCACCTATTCAAGACCTTTCTGCTAGGTCTAAACAAAGGGTGGGCTCTGGAATGTGACCTTTTACCTAGTTTCTAACAAAGCAAGGTAGCATTTTAAACTTCTCACTTCTTGGGGTCAGAAGTTAGAGTTAGGCTGTATTATTTTCTATCCTTTCAGTATGACATTCTGTATACACTCCTGGGGGTAATAACAAGAATTGTCATAATTACTATGGCCTTCCCATGGGTGAATATGGCCACAACCATTATGCTTGCGGCTCTTATTGTTTTGGGATTATGTCAGGGAACATCAGGCAACAACAATAAACCAAGTGCAGGAACCAGCACAACAGCTAGCACCATAGGTTCAGGCACAGAGGCCAGCACAAGAGCCACCGAAACCAGTAATGACAGACTCCCTGAATAACACGTACCACCACTGCACCAAATATGGACACCCCCCTCCCAGAAAATTTAATACCACCAACTACCCCACTATCGCAGGACCAGATAGAAAACACCAGGTTATTGGAGATGAGAGAACTGGACAGGGTTCATTGGCAGCACCCACACTTTCTGGCAGAAAATTTATTATTGAAATTATGGATGCTTTACAGCATGTGACCAATTCAGAGCAGCAACCAAACCAGCACATCCCTTTAAGACCTACATGCTAGATACCTAAGATGGAAATAATACTAACATTCTTGAGCAAAATCCATTAAGATGACATTTCAATGAATTATATACCAGTGCAACTAGTGTCGAGCTATAGTCAATAATCTTTGCAAGGGCACAGATCCCCCCAATATAGCTTATAACTGTCTGAGCAAAACATCCATATCAAATGTAATAAGGTTGCAGGTCGGGTTGTTATGGGCCCACTTTACAAAAATTTGAGCTCTTCAATCTTTAAACTTATAAACACAGAAAAGTTTAGATAGAAGATTAAGAACAAAATAGAGGTATAAGCAATGTCATATATTAGAAAATGGAATATCCCAGTACTATTTGGATGGCCAATTGTAACTGCCTGCAGTAGTCACATGGATTACCAGGTTATCTGGAAGGAATGCTGGGATAGAACGGCATGGCAAGAGCAGCATGGAGCCAAGACAAATAGGTTTTCTGATCAAGGCTGGAAGTTTAATAGGGGTCTCCAAATATATACAGGTGGGGGTGGGGTGGGATGGGGGGAAATCCTTCCCCCAAATGCTGGAACCTCTTGCAGAACCAGTTTGCTTGCTCTGCAGGTGGCATCAGGTGGCTATTGCTTCTCAGGGAACTGCAGGTCCTAGGAGAACAATGGACTTCACCTTGGTCTGAGTGCTCCACCCCAGGTGGAGGGGATTATGGCTAGCACAGGAATTCCTGCTCAAAGGCTGGGAGAGGAACTTCACCTTGGTCAATATCAAGTTCCTGCCAGGTGGCATGGCACCTCAATAAGGCTCTCTACACCCAATGAGAGCAATACCATTCCAGCTCAATACTCGGAATAAAACGGAAACATTGGGAGTAGCAAATGTAACTGGACCTTGGAAAAACATTACCTTTTTTTTTTTTTTGGATTTTTGTTTTGTTTTGTTTTTTTGAGACACGGTTTCTCTGTGTAGTCCTGGCTGTCCTGGAACTCACTTTGTAGACTAGGCTGGCCTCAGACTCAGAAATCTGCCTGCCTCTGCCTCCCAAGTGCTGGGATTAAAGGCGTGCACCACCACTGCCTGGCAAACATTATCTTTCCTTCTTTTTAATTTTTTTTATTCGATGTATTTTTTATTTACATTTCAAATGATTTCCCCTTTTCTGGCCCCCCACTCCCCGAAAGTCCCATAAGCCCCCTTCCCTCCCCTTGTTCTCCCACCTACCCCTTCCCACTTCCTTGTTCTGGTTTTGCCCTATACTGCTACACTGAGTCTTTCCAGAACAAGGAGCCACTCCTCCATTCTTGTACCTCATTTGATGTGTGGATTATGTTTTGGGTATTCCAGTTTTCTAGGTTACTATCCACTTACCAGTGAGTGCATACCATGATTGATCTTTTGAGACTGGGTTACCTCGCTTAGTATGATGTTCTCCAGCTCCATCTATTTGCCTAAGAATTTCATGAATTCATTGTTTCTAAAGGCTGAATAGTAGTACTCCATTGTGTAGATATACCACATTTTTTGCATCCATTCTTCTGTTGAGGGATACCTGGGTTCTTTCCAGCTTCTGGCTATTCTAAATAGGGCTGCTATAAACATAGTGGAGCATGTATCCTTATTACATGCTGGGGAATTCTCTGGGTATATGCTCAGGAGTGGTATAGCAGGATCTTCCGGAAGTGATGTGCCCACTTTTCTGAGGAACCGCCAGACTGATTTTCAGAGTAGTTGTACCAATTTGCAACCCCACCAGCAGTGGAGGAGTGTTCCTCTTTTTCCACATCCTTGCCAACACCTGCTGTCTCCTGAATTTTTAATCTTAGGCATTCTGACTGGTGTAAGGTGAAATCTCAGGGTTTTGATTTGCATTTCCCTAATGACTAATGAAGTTGAGCATTTTTTAAGATGCTTCTCCACCATCTGAAGTTCTTCAGGGGAAAATTCTTTGTTTAACTCTGTACCCCATTTTTAATAGGGTTATTTGGTTTTCTGGGGTCTAACTTCTTGAGTTCTTTGTATATATTGGATATCAGCCCTCTATCTGATGTAGGGTTGGTGAAGATCTTTTCCCAATTTGTTGGTTGCCGATTTGTCCTTTTGATGGTGTCCTTTGCCTTACAGAACTTTGTAATTTTATGAGGTCCCATTTGTCAATTCTTGATCTTAGAGCATACGCTATCGGTAATCTGTTCAGAAACTTTCCCCCAGTACCGATGTCCTCAAGAGTCTTCCCCAGTTTCTTTTCTATTAGTTTCAGAGTGTCTGGCTTTATGTGTAGGTCCTTGATCCATTTGGAGTTGAGCTTAGTACATAAACAAACTCAAAGGAAAAAAAAACACATGGTCATTTCATTGGATGCTGAAAAAGCATTTGACAAAATTCAGCATCCTTTCATGCTTAAAGTCTTGGAAGGAACAGGAATTCAAGGTCCATACCTAAGCATAGTAAAAGCAATATACAGCAAACCGGTAGCCAGCATCAAACTAAATGGAGAGAAACTTGAAGCAATCCCACTAAAATCAGGGACTAGACAGTGCTGCCCCCTTTCTCCTTATCTTTTCAATATTGTACTTGAGGTACTAGCTCGGGCAATTAGACAACATAAGGAGGGTCAAAGGGATACAAATTGGAAAGGAAGAAGTCAAACTATCATTATTTGCAGATGATATGATAGTCTACCTAAGTGACCCAAAAACTCCACTAGAGAACTCCTATAGCTGATAAACAACTTCAGCAAAGTGGCAGGTTATAAAATCAACTCAAGCAAATCAGTAGCCTTCCTATACTCAGAGAAAGAAATTAGGGAAATGACACCCTTCACAATAGGCACAAACAGTATAATGTACATTGGGGTTACTCTTACCAAACATGTGAAAGATCTGTATGACAAGAACTTCAAGACTCTGAAGAAGGAAATGGAAGAAGATCTCAAAAAAAAAAAAAAAAAAAAAAAAGGAAAAACCTCCCATGCTCATGGATTGGCAGGATTAATATAATTAAAATGGCCATTTTGCCAAAAGCAATATACAGATTCAACGCAATACCCATCAAAATCCCAACTCAATTCTTCATAGAGTTAGAAAGAGCAATTCTCAAATTCATCTGAAATTAAAAAAACCCAGGATAGCTAAAACTCTTCTCAACAACAAAAGAAATTCTGGGGGAATCAGTATCCCTGACCTCAAGCAATACTACAGAGCGATAGTATTAAAAACTGCATGATATTGGTACAGTGACAGGCAAGCGGATCAATGGAACAGGACTGAAGATCCAGAAATGAACCCACACACCTATGGCCACTTGATCCTCGACAAAGGGGCTGAAAACATCCAATGGAAAAAAAGATAGCCTTTTCAACAAATGGTGCTGGTTCAACTGGAGGTCAGCATGCAAAAGAATGTGAATTGATTCATCCTTGTTTCCTTGTACTAAACATTATCTTTCTAAGGAAAGATTTAAAAGGCAATTATGTAGTCCTCATGTTTGGTGAAAGACACCAAGCTAAGGAGACCTTTTGGGACACAGGTAATAGAACAAAGTTCTACAGTCTGTTGAAATCAGTCTGTGATACAGTACTAGATACTGGTAGTGGCTATTCCTGGTTGTCAACTTGACTATATCTGGAATGAACTACAATCCAGAACTGGAAGGCTCACCTATGATCATAATCTGGAGGCTCAGAGATACAAGTTTCTAACCTGGATCTTGGCATGGAGATCTTGAAGCATAGTGGCTATGAATTCCAGGAAATTAAGACAAGGAGCTTTCTGAGTTCAAGGTCATCTGGGATTAAAGGCCCGGTGGCAACACCTTTAATCTGGGCCACACCCTCTTCTGGAGACCTACATAAGGACACTGGAAGAAGGAAGACTGACAAGACTGACTCTCACTCTTCCTTGCTTGCTTGCCTGGTGGGACTGAGTAACTGCTAGATCCTTGGACTTCCATCCACAGCTGCTGCTGACCATCGTTGGGGAGTTGGACTACAAGCTGTAAGTTATTGACAAATTCCCTAGCTATATAGAGACTACCCATACATTCTGTGACTCTAGAGAACCTTGACTAACACAACAAACACCCAAAGGTTATATTTTCCAACACCATGGGACATTAAAGTAAGTGACACTATGAAAATAATACCAGCCAAAAGTGTTACTATATTTAAAGAGATACAACAAATACCAGCCTTCAAATTTTCAGGGTAGAAACAGGTGGAATATATCAAATAACACATAACCCTACAAAATATACAAAAGGTAGGCACACCACAAAAAATAAAGGAGTATAGGGTATTGTATTCCATCCCAGCAATACAGAACCAGCCAGTGGTGGAAAACCTGAGATATGGAAGGGTGTCTCAAAAATTAGACAAGATAATTTACCATAAAATTTCTATTACTTACTACCCAATCCACAATATAAAGAATGGATGATATCAAATTGGACAGCCCACAAGCCTAAAGCAAATGTGCAAAATATAATTGGGGAATGATGGGATATAATTAATTATTTCCCCTCTACCAGAAAATTATGGCACACTTTGGAACACACAATACAGCATGTATAGTAGACAGAGGTAATACAAAATATAATGATACTATGCAGATTAAATTTAAATCAGCCCATTCTCCTAGAGAATGGATTATACTACCACCAGGTAAGCCAAAACTAGTAACAGCTCCATTTATTGACCCAGATACAAGATTACCAGCTTAAAGTTATTTTCTTGCCAAGAATTAGATCCATCAAGTTAAAAATTAATTTAATGGCATTGCAACTGCCCAAAACATATTGCAAGAATGGATTTTCTAAAGAGCTACAATATTCCTCACTGAATAAATTTAGCAGAAAACACTAGTAGTAGTAGGAGCCTTCATGGCTGGAGCAATCCTCAGAGGCATTATGACCAGAGTATAATCTCCAGCCATCAATCAACCTATAAAAGGAGAACTCTATCATATACAAAAATTAATGCAGATATATCCAAAGAATTATATGCAGTATCATAACCAATTGGTGTGTTGCATACGATAATTAATACCATGGAAACATAAATACAGGTATTCCAGGAAACATACAGTCAGGAATGAAAAAGGACTTTAAATCTCATTATAATCTAATATAGTAAGTATAACTAGAGGAGAGTTAGACATATTGTATACAACTGGAATGGGCAAATGAACCACAGAATTTCAAACTATTCTGGGCAATGAAAGAATGTCTTACTGTGCTGAAGACATATGTAAACTAAACTTACTACAAATATTTCTAGATAATGCACAGAATGGATATATGGGTAAAAATATACCACAAGCTTATAAACTGTATAAAACACCACGTACATAGGAGGAAGCCTGGATAACACCAATTGACCATGTCATATGGGTAAACATTAATAACATATCAACATCTGTTCCTATGGAATACACTTACAGACTAGGCCCCAACACATATGCATATCCACCTGTACCCATAAGAAAGATGGAAGAAATAGCATTGACATATTCTTCTATGCTGCACTGTACAAATCGGGGTAACTGTAAGTTCTTGGTATGCATCAATAATGAAACTATAGCTAGATGCAATTCTAGAATGGAATATATAGAGAGGATATTATCTAGTGCATAATTGTTTGCAGATGGTAGCACACAATCAGATAGAATAACCATATTTGACTACCAACAAAAACATTACTTCTTGTCTGATGCACAATTTAGTAATGCACATGGATAAATTTGTTAAAACCATAAGAGAAATCATTGAGATAGAAGAGCTAGCTACAGAGCATACATAAAACAGTCTTGAGCCAAGAAAACCTATTGGTGTATAAAACAGCAGAGTTACACAATATGGCACACTTACTCAGAGCAACACCTACATTCTTAAGGACTGTAATAAAGAAATGAGTAAATGTGGCATGTGGGACCGACTAACTAGAATTTCTCAGTTTGTTTGTGTGGGTTACCCTTTATATATAATTGGTTTCCTTGGTTAAAAAAAGTATTTTGGTTTGTAATATTTTGTATTCTTCTTGTACTAACTATAAGAATAAGTTTGGTTCTTTTTAGACATATCTGTATTAAGAAAAGCAAGATTTCCTAATGGGAAGAACTGGGGAATGCACTCAAGATGTCAGTGCACCCTGGGAAACTCTTCCACAGTCAGATACTTCGTTAATTGTTTCCATAAAACTATAGAGCCATTGAAAGATTTGTTTAGCAGATTGCATGTGTTCACATTGGAACTTCCTCAATTGTTGACTCAAGTTCTCCTGCATTTCTTTAAGTTTTTTTTTGCGTTTCTTCTTTAAGATGTTCAGACTGAACGTTATCATCATAGCAGAAAGCATGGCAGTGTCCAGGCAGACATGGTGCTGGAGAAGGATCTGAGAGTTCTACATCTTGATCTAAGGGCAGCCAGGAGGAGACTGGCTTCTACAGGCAGCCAAGAGGAGAGTCTCTTCTGCACTGGGTGGAACTTGAGCATAGGATCTGAAAACCCACTCCCACAGTGATGCACTTCCTCCAAAAAGACCCCACCTCCTAACAGTAGTACTTTCCAAGGGTTAAGCATGTTCAAACCACCACAAGGATATCAATATCTCATACAATACTGGCATGTTATACCACACAAAGGAATTTCTAGGTGAATATATACAAAGCTAAAAAAATAGAAATAAGATATGTACATCACCAGATTTGAACAATGTGTAGAATGGAGAATTTCACAGGAGAAACTATGTTATGAGATTGGTTATACTCGCTAAAGTGAGAAAATAAATAGGGGAGAAGAATGAATAAGAACCCTGATAAATCAGGGGTGGGGGAGTAAATATCCTTGTATGAAGAACAGAGAGGGAAGTAGACAGTCTAATGTTAGAAAGAAAGCCTAGGAGCTACCCCCAGTAATTGTGCTAAATTCAATTTTAAAAAGCCATATGTTTCTGCCTTGATTGTTGGGGGCTGGGCAGTTCATAGTAATAACTAAAGAATTAAACTCCATCTACAGTTGGGATTGAGAATGTAAGCAGATATAAAATGAGCTTCTATTGTAAAAAAAAAAAGTAGGAAAAATAAAAACATGCTTCAGAACTTCTCACAATAGAAAGAATACAAGCATGTGATCTGTCTTGGATGTACACTGAGGTAGATGTCAGGTGGTTTTTCCTCACATTCTATGCTCCATGAAATAAAACTCAAACCTAAAATATACTCAAATACCTAGGACATATAGGTATCAGACTCTTCTCTGACTTGCCTATAACTTAGAATAATCCCTCTATTCTAATCTACATTGTCCATGTGGCTAGTTACCTGTGCTCAAACACCATGTGCCTGTACTTATCACAGTTTCCTGGCCATATCTCCTGTATCTGACACTATCCCAGAATCCTCTCTACCTCCCAGAAGTTTACCTCCTATTTCCTGCCTCAGCTCCAGGCTGAAGATGTATTATTGGCAAGTGACACATCTAGATACATACAAGAGCTTTTCTGTACAATTCCCCTTTTTAGTTCAATAAAAGGCTCTTTGTCTTTCAAATATAAACTAAATGTACTAATAACAACTATGAAACAATTATGAAATTGCGAATTACTGGAGGCTTTCCAGGGAGACCTCTGTCCAGGCAAGGCGGGGAGGGTTCAAGTGAAGGGAAAAGGGCACAAGCAGGGAGGGGGAACTGCCTCTGCTGCCTCCAGTCACCTCCACTGCTGCTGCTTCCACACTGACTGCTCTGTGCTGAGCCGGCCAGGCTGAGCTGGCTGGAGGCTGACTAGCCAGTGAGGGGGTGCAGGCAAGCTTCTGGTGGTATTTCAGGAGAACCAGTCTCTTCACTGGTGGCAGTGTTACAGCTCTTTTGACAGAAGATCTCAGGTGATGGAGTAGTTCTCACATATCTTTATTCCTTCTGGATAGAATCTTACATACAGTTTTGGGGTGAGTTGGGGTCTGACAGTAGGTGCTTTCTATTGACTTGGTCTGAGAGGTTAGGGATGCCTCATCTACATGTGGAAGGGCTTGGGGGCAGTGCCCCTACATTACTGATGGCCACAAATATCTCTTATGGAGTGGGGAGACTGTGTGACAGGCCAGGTGCTGAGAGCAGGCAAAGCTATCATCCCTTCAGGGTCTCTGGGGCTTCTAGCCATAGGTCGACTTTAGCTCAGACTTTCTCTCAAGGTTCACTGCCCCACAAGAAGGTATGGTATACATTCATAATGTTCAGTCTACAGTATTTGGCAATTAAGGAAATTTTTCTATTATCTATCCTATCTTGGTGTATTCAAAGTTTCGTACCTAACTCAAATTTTATCCGAACTTGCATTACCAACCTAAAAACACCTTCTTAGACCCAAAGCATCTTAAGTCCTACACAAGTCAAACTTAAATGTGAGACTATTTAACTATTTAGCCTTCAACCTTATCAAAGACCTGAGAAGGAATAAATATTACCTAAGAAGGCAGCATAGACAAGCAGCTCCCTAGACTATAGAAATGACAGAGTACTAGCTGCCTGAACAGTTCCCTTAGAATTGTCTCTATAAAATTGGAGCATCTATCTTCAGCCTTCTGGCCAAGTATATCTGACAGACTTTTTGTGACGCAGGAATCATGAAGGACTTGCTTACACTGTCTTAAAAGAACTAAACAGTCAACTTCCCTGTGCTTGTTTGTCCTTTCTGGACAGCATTTTGTCTAAAGTTGAATTATTCTCAGTGGCAGCTTGCTACATTTTAGGTGACTCCATATGGAGGTTATTATATACTCATTAGCTTTTTGAAGTTGATTGGGGGTTCTTCCAGGATCAGACCCATTTCATAGTCACAAAGGTCATTTAATAATGAAACAACTTTAGATGCCAGATTCTGGGGATCATCATGGTTTTTAAAGACTATCTATCTATCTATCTACCTATCTATAGGATATGCTCCATTGATAGAGCATAAGATTCTTAATCTCAGGGTCATAGGTTTGAGCCCTATGTTGGGCACCATTTATAAAATGAATTGTGGGGAGTACATCTGGAGTTAACTTTGACTGACTTCTTGCTTGTGATTAATCATGAATCTGTTGATGTCTCTTTGTTTTTAATTAAGATATGTGTTATATTCTGACAAGTTCCTCTACTTACACATATGTCCTTGAGCCTATCCAAGCCTGAGGGAAATGGCTTTAGTCAAACATAGATGTTGTGTACCATAAACTCACCATGTAAGCATTTGTGGTCATTGTTTAATGGAATTTGCCATGCTTTCTGTTTAAAGACACTAGGAATATACATTTGCTGCTGGTTTGGTATTGACCTGCAGCCCTCCCATATCCATCCCTGGCATCTTCTGTTTGCTGTTCCTATAATCATCCTCATTCCCCTAGTTGTGGTTTTCGTGTTGACTAACTGGCTGGCTCCAAGAAGTAATGCCTAATGTGAAGGGCTCAATTAGGGCAAACACTGAAGGACACCACTGGAGTGGAATGCTTTGGAAACAAGGTGTTGGTAGGACTGAGTAACTTTCAGGAATAAAAGACATAGGAAAATGTAGATAAGGGAAAAAGTAAAAGTCATAAAAAGAAAAAGAAGAAAAATAATGGGAATTGGAAAGAGCTGCATGCTCTTTGTACATATGCTTAAGAATATGCTGCACTCAAGTTGGGCAAAAGATTTGTAGAGAATGTATGTCCTTGTTTTTCTGAGGAAGGACCTAGAAGTTTGGGAAAGACTTCAAGATTTTTATGATATGCATGGTAAAGTGCCTATAGATACTTTTAGACTCTAGACCTTGATTATGTCTAGAAGAGAGAAGCTTCCCTTTTCCCCTACCCACTGTCTGGGGATGCTTCACAAAGGAGAGAGAAAGCAGCTGGCAGCCACTGATCCCTGGCCAGGGAGCAGTCCTCTACTGTCCCCATTCCTGCCCTGCAACCCTCCCCAATACACTCACCACTGGAGTGCCCTCCAAACTTCAGAGGGACAGGTATGGTGGTGCCAGAACCCAGGGAATGACCTGCAGATGGAGGAGCTAGCCCCAGAGCTGGACACTGTGTCCCAAGCAACCCAAGCTCTCTCCTGTCCCTCTTTCTCAGGCAGGAGGAAGCCCTGTGCTGCACAGACTTACCAGCTCTGGAACAAGTGATCGGTTAGGATTCCTGGTTTCCATGAAGTGGTCCTCGATTTAACTTATATAAACTAACACATATCATACAAATTAGAAGTTCTATACATTGAAACATATATAATAGCTACATGCATATTCACATATGTTGTATATATATATATATAAATTATCCATATTAAATATAAAGTATACATTAAATATAAATTATACAGGTTAAATATAAGTTGTATGCATATTGAATATGATTTTTATACATTATATATTATATAGTAAATAAAATTACACGCAATAAATGTTAATTAAATACTTTAAATGAAAACTATATACATTAAAATATGAATCATATGTTAAAATATGAATTAAATGAGTTAAGTCTATAAAATATGAATTATACTCTATATAAAATACATAATTTTGAATGTCCTGGAGGAAGAGGAGTTAAGGCACACACTCACGGAGCTCTAAAAGTCAGTTACAAGAAATAAAAAAAAGGGAGTTGTGTACTCCTTCACCACAAAATTTTATTTTAAAGCTTTTGACCTCAGATGCCAAGGGGCTCTCTGCTTCTGAGTGTCTATGCCCCCCTACAACTCAGCATACTTATATCCAGGTGTAATGGAAGGATCCACTTACTGGCATTTGGCATTGTTCCAATCAGGTATTAATGTGGGGGAGAGGGCATGTTTGTGTTTATTTGCAGGATGCTGAAGGAATTCGGTGGCTGCCAGAGCGATGGGTGAGCCATGCTGATGCTGGGACAAAGAATGATGCTGAGCAGTGCTGGATGTGTTTCTGTAGACTCTCAGATTTAGAAGAAGAAGATCTCTAAGACTGTAGTTCAAAGCATCAAGATGGGAATGTTATTATCTCAGGTCAGTCAAGCTGTTTTGCCTCAGGCTTTAAGACCTTTCTGGACAGAGAACTGGAGGCTGGAATTTTTGTTCAACAAATCAATCAAAAAAAGAAGTTGTTCTAATGATTTCCCTCTATCCTTCAGTGTGACCGGTTATCCCAACGAAATCGTGGGCTGGTCTGGAAATCAGTCCAATACTGGACAAAAGGAAATGACAGTGGGCATTTAGACTTGCATGATAGTGCAGCATCTCCTAAACCAGAATTGTAATGTAGAAGAATTTCCCTAAGTTATCTGATTGTCTAATAAAGATGACAAATAGCCCATCACTGGGTGAAAATGAGCAGGCGGGTTTTCTGGGCAAGACAGGAAGAGGAGGAGTTGGAGAAGATGGTGACAAACTGAGGAGGACAGAGGAGGGAAGTTGGAAGGAAGATGAAGCAGAAGCACATGGCCTGGAGAAACTGCAAGTAGCTGGGATTTCATAGCTGGGGAAGAAAGTGGTGTACATACTTATCTGCCCAATATAAGTGTGCAGTTTGTAAATATATAACTGAGATGGGTTTTCCTCGCATGGGCTTATTACAGTTGGAGATTTACCACAACAAAATTGTGCCCCAATGTATGGATTAGAACTCAACTAACCTGAGATAAAAGATCACTGTCCTTCCCCTCATCTCCCCATACAGGGCTGGGGCAGTGATCTAGGCTGCAGCAGTGTGTGGTTGAAAGCTGACTGGGTCTGAGGGGCCTACAAAGAACTGCAGAGAGGCTCCCTCTCCAAGCCCCAGGCAGACAGCTATAGCCAGGGGCTGGACTTAAGCAGACACAGTGAACTGACCAGGCATCTATGCCCGAGAGAGCCTTTCTGTGTTCACTTACCATATCTCCCGCATCTACACAGGACACAGACAGCTAGACTAGGAATCAAACAGCAGAAGGAGACAAAGGAACAAAGGGGTTCCAACCATGTAATAAGCATCATATATTGATAAAAACAGATACATAATTTTTGATACTTAAGATGAGAAACACAATAAATACCTTTTGGTCTTATGTGAATGGTTTGATATGGATGGATTTAAAGGAAATAGACAATTTATCATTTACTGGTATTGAGGTATTTATTCTCTTGATCAACTATGACTTCTCAAAAGACAGATCCCTATATAAAAAATGCCTTGCCTTAGAAAAGAGATTAAAGGTAACACTAGAACTAGAGGTTCAGGATTTTATAGATCAAGAGAAGCAACAGAAAGAGGAAAATAAAGGTTGGCGATGGGAGCTGGAAGAGAGGCTAGGAAACAGGATTCAATGATTCACAGATCAGACTGAACAGCAAGGAGACAGGGATAACATTTGGAAGCAAAGTCTAGAGGATAATTTACTAAAGCTAGCAAATCAAAATAAGGCAGATACTGAAATGTCAGAATTTCAATATGCAGGGAAGTTAGATTATGGAAGCAGGGCTTAGAACAGAAGATACAGGAAATTATAGAACAATTTGAACAATAGAAAGAGAAATTTAAGACTTGGCCTAGAGGAAAGACTAGAATGGAAGGCATGGGAAATTATAGATCAGAATAAAAGATCAAAAGGAAGGTGGGAGACATGAGCTGAAAAAGATGCTAGAACAGAAGGTACTCACAGATCAGACTGAGCAGCAGAGAGAAAATAATGAGCATTATAACCAAGACTGGGAGAATAGTCTTTTAAAATTAATCATTCAAAACAAAATGGATAGCAGAACATCAGTTGCAATATAAAAAATTAAAATGTGGTGCCAGAATCTTGAGCAGAGAATACAGAAACTTAAGAAGCAGGAGGAGCAACAAAAGGAGAAATATGAAGCATGGACACAGACCTTAAGGGAAGGATTTAAAAATCTTAATTAAGGGAAATACTCAGGTAGAAACAGAAGATAAAATTAGAGAAAGCCAAAAAATGTTATTAGAAAACAAATTTTAGTCTATATGGTTAGTATACAACAAATAATCCACAGAATTATCAGGAATTCAATGGTGAATCTGTTAGAACTGAGGAAATTTAAGGAAAGTGTCACTAATTTTGAAATGCATTTGCCATTCTTAAAACAAATCCTGATTTCTTAGGCTAAGGAGGCTGGAGAGATGGCTCAGTGGTTAAAAGCACTGTCTGCTCTTCCAGACGTCCTGAGTTCAATTCCTAGCAACCTCATGGTGGCTCACAACCATTTGTACTGAGATCTGATGCCCTCTTCTGGTGTGTCTGAAGACAGCCACAGTGTACTCACATACAATAAATAAATCTTAAAAAAAAAAAAAAAGAAAAAAGAATAATCCTAAAGACTGGAAAGACTTGGAAAAAGCAACACTAGAACCTGTGTCATATTTACAATGGTTCTCATGGGAGATAGCACAACAAAATAGAGTTAGGGGTAGAGAGATTTCCACAGATCAGCTGCTTGTTGAAGTCACTTGGTTGAGGTATAGGTGCAGGTTGTATAGATGAAGAAACTCTGTCATTGTGTTTATTGTCAGCCTTAAAGGCTTGGGACAAAGTCACAGAATCAGGGAAAAGACTTAAACCATTAATTCAAGTCATGCAAGGTCGAAAGGAAATCTTCCCTGACTTTTTGAAAAGATTAACCTCAGCTGTAGAAGGGAGTGTATTAGATTCAGCAGCAAGAAAGGCCATAACCAAGTCTTTACCCTTTGAAAATGCAAATGCTGAGTGCAAGGATGTGATTAGACCACTGAGGACAAGTCAGCATCAATAAAAAATAATAAAAAGCTGATTAAACATACAGCTGATGCTAGACCTCACTCACCTCATATGACAATAATAGAAGAAGCTGCCTCTAGAGACCTAGAGATGATCCAAGATTTCAAATATTTACATTTGAAGTTGCAAAGCTCAGAGCAGCCTCAGAGGCTTGCATGACACTCCTTGCCTCACCTTCAGCAAATCCCTCTGAGGCCAAAGCAGCATTATTGCAGACCTATCTAGATGTTGTACACAATAAGTTCAAACTTAAGATTTATGAAATGTTAATGAGGCTATGGAACTTATAAAGTCATTATAATCTGGCCTGCCTACCTCATAGTTATTTTGGATTTGGAGAATTGATTTGATGTTATTCCTTTGCATCCTGATGATGGTAAAGGGTTTGTGAAGCGATATCATTGGAAAGTTTTGCCTCAAGGAATGGCTTATAGTCTCACCTTATATGAGAAAAAATTTTTGTCTGCTTCAATACAAGAAGCTAGGACTTTGAATCTTTCAGTGTATATTATCCATGGAGTTTCATTACAGGCCCTTGCTCTTACAATGGGCTTTAAAATTTTGGAGAGTAGTTGTTGCTCCAGAAAATATTCAGAGGCAAATATGTTTTTCAATATTTGGGATATCAGTTATATCCTAAATGAATTGTAGCACAGAAAATTCAAATAAGGAAAGATAATTTACTTACTCTGAATGATTTTCAAAGGTTATCAGGAGATATTAATTGGCTAGAACCTAATCTTAAACTTACTACAGGAGAACGTAAGCCTGTTTGATACCTTCAAGGGGGGGATGCAAACCCTCATTCCCCTCAACAATTAACTAATGAGGGATGAATAGCTTTGCAGAAAGTAGAGGAAGCTATTAACTGGCAACAGATACAATATAGAGACTATGATCAATTATTGACTGCTTGCATTCTTGCTACAACTCACACACCAACAGCAGTCCTTTGGCAGAAGGAACCACTACTGTGGATTCACCTTTCTTCTTTTCCAAAGAAAGTTTTAACATCTTACTATGAAGCTGTTGCTGTGTTAATACAGAATTGGAGGATAGAATGGAGAAAATATTTTGGGAAAGAACCTGATGAAATATTTATTCCTTATTCCAAACAACAATTAAATTGGTTATTGCAAAATACTGATATTTGGCCTACTGCATGTGCAAATTTTCTAGGCAAAATTGATAATCATTATCCAAAAGACAAATTGTTTCAATTTGCTTATATGCATGTTTTTGTACTTCCTGTGAGCTTACACATGCAACCCATAGAGAATGCACCTGATATATTTACAGATGGCTCATCTAATGGGAAGGCTGCATATGTGATTGGATCACAGGTCCATTCTCTTGAGTATCCCCCTGCTTCAGCACAAATAATCGAACTAGGTGCTGTAGCTGCTGTTTTTGAAATACTGAAAAACCAAGCTTTTAATTTGTATACTTATAGCCAATATATAGCTCATGGCTTGCAATTTCTTGAAACTGTTCCTTTTTCAGATACTGCTAATTCTCAAATTTTGCAATTATTCATCCAAATACAGCTCAATTTAAGAGAACTTATAGTTCCCTATTTTGTAGGCCATATAAGAGCTCATACTAGATTGCCAGGACCCCTTAGTGAGAGCAATGCCACCACAGATTTATATACCAGGAAGGTTATAGGTCTTACACAGAAACAATTAGCCAAACAATCTCATTCTTTACATCATCAAAATAGTAATAGCTTGACACGGCAATTTGGTATCTCTTGAGAATGTGCATGTCAAATTGTAAAGACTTGTCCTCAATGTCCTCAATTTCTACCTGTACCACATAATGGTGTTAATCCTCGAGGACTTATACCTAATCAGTTATGGCAAATAGACATTACTCAGATTTCTAATTTTAGAAAATCAAGATATGTACATGTGACTATTGACACCTTCCCAGGCTTTCTAGCTGCCCTGCTTTAACAGGAGAAGCAACTAAAAACATAGTCATTGCCTGAGCTGTTTTTCTATATTGGGTATTCAAAATCAGATTAAAACAGATAATGGAACTGGCTATTACAGTCAAGCATTGGAGATTTCTTTGTCGATTTAAGATTACCTATATTACTGGGATTCCTTATAATCCTCAATGACAAAGTACTGAAAAACTGTTATTGAAGAACTTTAAAACAATATCTTCATAAAAAAGAAAGGGGGGTTATATCCTCCATATATACACCACAAAATTATTTACACCATGGAAGTTGACTGTCCTGATGGTCAGGACACTCTGGCACCCAACGCTGAGGCCCCCTGTGGTGTCATCAAGGAGAAAACATCATGCACCACATCGGAAAGTCCCTTCGAGTACAACTCCAGGAGCAGATAGGTCGAGGCATGGTTGACCCACTGGCACTCAGCCAGGGACTAATCTTGGAAGGTCTTGGAAGGTAAGACATGGGCCAAGCATTCACTCAGCAATCCCAGTTCATTTCAGGGCTTAAAGAATCTCTCAAGACACGAGGGGCTAGGGTTAAGAAAAATGATCTTAACAACTTTTTAGACTTGTTGAACAACTTTTTCCTTGGTTCCCAGAGGAAGGAACGATAGATAAGAAAACATGGACTAGAGTAGGTGACTGTCTTAGAGACTACTATGAAACTTTTGGTCCTGAAAAATTCCTGTTACTGCCTTTAAATACTGGTCTCTAATTAGTTACATTATTCAGAATTCCTCTGGATCCCAGGATCTAGTTTCTGAAGGGGAGCATTCTCTGAAAAAGCACTCATCCCAGACATCATCTCTGCATTCTCTTACCCTCCTGCCTCTGTTGTGATTGAAATGGAGGGAAATTTAAAACAGTCTCTGTCTCTGTCTCTGTCTCTGTCTGCTCTTTCTCCTGATCTCTCAAAAGAACCATATAACAGGAAAAACTAACCTTCTCTACCATCTTAGTCAGGGTTTCTATTCCTGTACAAACATCATGACCAAGAAGCAAGTTGGGGGGAAAGGGTTTATTGAGCTTATACTTCTGTGTTGCAGTTCATCACTAAAGGAGGTCAGGACTGGAACTCAAGCAGGTCAGGAAGCAGGAGCTGATGCAGAGGCCATGGAGGGATGTTTCTTACTGGATTGCTTCCCCTGGATTGCTCAGCCTGCTCTCTTATAGAACCCAAGAGCACCACAAGCCCAAAGGTAGTACCACCCACAAGGGGCCCTCCCCACTTGATCACTAATTGAGAAAATGCCCCATAGCTGGATCTCATGGAGGCACTTCCCCAACTGAAGCTCCTTTCTTTGTGATAACTCCAGCCTGTGTCAAGTTGACACACAAAACTAGCCAGTACATCTACAAACTCTGAAATCAGGTCACGGTCTTGAGGATGACATTCTATCTCCCGGGGAGGAAGCTGACTTAGAGGAGGAAGCGGTGAGATCTCATGACCCAGATCCAGGTAAGGTTGCTGCCCCTATCACAACCATTGTCTTTGCCTCAGCACCCCCCATAACAGATTTGCTTCCTCCTTTCCTCCCTCCACCTTATGGGCCTTTTGATAAAGTTTTTACTACCCTCTCAGCTTCTGCCACCCACAGAAAGCTGAACAAATTCAGAAAACTTAGAAGAGTTCTTGGCAAACTGAGCCACCCATAATGGCAAATTCTTTATCCTGTAAATATGCCTATAGATGTGAACTGTACTTCAAGTATCCAGTATTCATAATTCTTATCAAGTGCTTGTTTCATGTTATAGGGTAACAACTGACTATGAATCTCTTGGGTTCTAGTCAAAATCTCCTTCCCCATTTTCCTGTAACTCCAATAAAGCTGATAGATTCAATAAAAAGGGAAGAGTTTAAAAAATAATGTCACATAGAAACACCAAGGAAATGGACACCCATTTTCTATGGTAATAGGTATATACTCCAGAATGACTTCAAAAGCTAGGATTAACCATAAAAGGTCCATTTGTCAAAACAGGAAATAGTAATTTTGCAAATATAAGGAGAAGGATGTTCACAGATGAATGTATGGTATACTTAGACTGATGTTCCTCAAATTCTTAGTGGCATGTCCTAAAGTTACTAATACTGGGCAGAGAGTGGTGCTCAGGATGAATGTGTTCTTTTCCATGACAGATTTCAACATGGATTCTGAAAGCATACAGGAAGTTTATGAATGTTTAGACAAAGCACTCAGTGTCTTAGATGCCTCAAACCTGATATGCAGTATGACTAAGTAAAGCATTGGTGTTTCTACAATTACAACTTATTCTAAGAGTATAAATATACAGTGGCACTTTTTGTTTAATTAAAATTGGTAATTAGAAAGTAACACTTTAAAAAACATTTAAGTTACCTGGATCCCTGGAAGCTCCCGGGGAAGATCTCTTGTTGAGAAATCAACAAAAGAGCATACATAGGCTAGACCGAAGGCCCAGCACATATGTAGCAGATGTGAAGATCAGACTCCATGTAGGTCCCCCAACAGCTGGAGCAGGCTGTCCCTAATGCTATAGCCTAACCGTGGAATCCATTCTGCAACAGATCTGCCTTGTATGGATTCAGTGGGAGAGATTGCCCCTAATCCTGCAGAGACTAGGTATGTCAGGTCAGGGGATACCCAGAGGAACCCCACTCTCTCAGAGGAGAAGGGGAATGGGGCTAGGTACTCTGCCAAGTGGGGACTGGGAGCGAGCAGCATTTGGAATATAAATAAATGAATATATTAAAAGCATCTTTAAATTATTTACATCTATTTTTACAGAGTAGTTTTCTATTTTTTCATAATTTTTATAATAATAGATATGGATCTATCAGCAGACCCAAAAGAACTGGTGAATGAATTTGAATAAGAAAAGGAGAAACATTTTGATATGAATAAGGAAATGGAAGTATGTAACTATTAAATTTATGTTACTCATGTAACTGTGTTGGGTTTAACAATACTACAACCTTCCAAAATAATGTACATTTTAACCTAAGACAGTTAATATTGTAAATAAAGCATTTAATGTTATATCCACCATATAATGATCCTAGAAGTCAGTCACATAATTAAATACAATCCATTGATATGTAGTAAATAATTATCTGATTTTCTAAACTGCTTCTGTTTTACATGGTTATATATATGGGCAAAATAAGATAAATTTGGAGTTCCATGGTTCAGTGTTGAAGGAATGGTGGGCTCTGGGTGTTTTGTAGATATTCTCAGTCACGTATCCTGCTGGAAGGTAGTGTTTCCCATGTGGTAGGTTTCTCCTTCCACCAAAAAGACTGCTCTTTGCTTCACAGAAGCTTTTTACTGTATTGCGGGTCGCACATATTAATAATGTTTGTACTCTCAGAGTTAAGTTCTGATAGTTAAGTTCTGGCACTGCTGTGCCAATGATCTGTAGCCAATTCCTATGCCTTCTCCTGTTAGATTAAGAACTTCAGCTCCTACGTTGATATACTTGATATAGTTAATATGAGTATTGAGCAGGGTGAATGATGAGGTTCTAATTGCGTTCTTCTAAGGGCATCTATCCAGTTTGACTCTCACAGTTGGTTGAAGGTCTTCTCATCTCTTCACTGTGAATCTTGGCCTTTATTCCCTGAATCATGAAACTTTGGGATTGTGGCTTACATATGAGGCCTTAATTCTTTCTTCCCTTTAATTAATTAATTTATTTACTTTACATCTGGATCACAGCTTCCCCTTCCTGTTCTCCTCACAGTCCCTTCCCCTATCCTCCTTCCCTTTCTCCTCAGAAAGGGGAGCTTCCCCCATCCCCATGGATATCAACCCACCTTGGCCTATCAAGTCACAACAGGACTGGGCACATCTTCTATTGAGGTTATATAAAGCAGCCCAGTTAGGAAAATGAGATTCAAAGGCAGGCAACAGAGTCAGAGACAGTCCCGGTTCCTGCTTGTTAGGGGTCCAACCTGAAGACCAAGCTGAACATCTGTTTCCTATGTGTCTAGGTACATGCCATGCATGGTCTAGGTTCATTGATCCCGTGTTTTCTTGTGGTGTCCTTGACTTCTCTAGCTCCTTAAATCCTTCCTACCTCTCTTCCACAGGATTACCCCAACTCTGCTTAATGTTTGGCTATGGGCCTTTGAATCTGTTTCCATCAACTGTTAGATAAAGACTCTCTCTGATGACAGGTATGTTTGGTTCCTTTCTCCAAGTATAGCAGAGTATCATAAACAGTATCATGGGAAGGCTCTTGCTCACAGCACGGGTCTCAAGCCAGAGCAGTCATTGGTTGACCATTCCTCCAATGTCCATTCCAACTTATCTCTGCACATCTTGTAGGCAGGACAAATTGTAGGTCTAAGGTCTTGTGGTTTGGTTGGTGTCCCCAGCCCTCCGTTGGAAGTCTTGCCTGATTATAGGAGGTGAGGCCTCAATTCTTTCCACTGATCAATGTGTCCCTTTGTGGCCAGCACCACATTGTTTTTATTATTATAAATGTGAATACTGTACTGGCAATATCTCCCAGCAGAATTTTTTATTTTTAAGAATTGTCTTGGTAATTTTTGTTATTTCATGTTTCCACGTGAAATCTAAGATTATATTTGTAATTTCTATGAAAATTAAATTGGAATTTTGATGTGGAGCCCATAAAATATGTAGATTGCTCTTAGTAGGTTGACAATTTTACAGTATTAACCCACCAGTCTGTGGGCATAGGAAGTCTTTCTATCTTCTGATTCCAACTACTTCAATATTTCAAAAAGTGTCTTAAAGCTTTTTTTTTTTTTTTTGCATGTCTTTCTCACTTTGGGTTAGATTTAGCCCAATTTATTGTTACACATTGAGGCTATTTGAATGATATTCTTTCAGGGACTTGTTATCCAATATATCTGTCATTTGGATAAAGGTAATGTACTTACTTTTCTGCCTTAGTTTCGACCCTCTCACTTTGCTAAATGAGGTCATCAGCTGTTGGAGTTTCTGTTGATTTTCTGGCCTTTCTTGTAAAAAGCAAATAACAGTTTCACTTCTTCCTTTCCTGTTGATTTCTCCTTTGCTTTGTGTGATTGTTTTGTCTATCATATTGGACAGCAGGATTGAGAATGTTCATCTTTGTCTTGTTCTTAATTTTCATGGGATGCTTTTTATTTTTTTCTGTTAGAAAATTGTTCTCTATTCATTTTCTGTTTCTTGTCTTGGTTATTTTCCAATTGCCTCTTACTCCTGATTCTCTTGGATTTCATTGAGGAACACAACCAAGGGAAAGTTTGCCTCCAGAATGGAAGCTTTGTTGTGAAGGTATGGTTGTAACTTTTTCTTATTTCAATGAAGGAAATAGACTCATTCACTGTGCTTTTACAGTGGCCTCAGACAGTATTAGGAACTGAGTTAATGTGAAGAGTCCACATAGGTACAATATAGATACAAGTCACAAGGGAGTTACACTTTCCACAAATCTGTTTGGAGACACAGTACACAGTGATGTACTTACTGAAGTCTGAGGCCATTCTGAAGACATGTTGAAGGCTGAGAGCCTATATGAAGCCCTACTAGTATGCATCTACATCCATCTGAAAAGTTAGATGATGTCCTACACAATAGTGACAGAAGACAAAACAGGCAAGGAGCAATATTTTTAAGTTATACAAAATAATTTTCATGTAAATTTCATGTAAATAAATCATGAGGTATAAGGATGGAAAATTTAAGAAACAATGTAGTTAGAGTATGGTTTGAATGAGAATAGAACTGGCTAGCAGAGGATAAGAATCTGTCCAAGCACCAAATGTCAAACAGGATGACATTACTGGAGAGAGGTAGCAATTGACATCTTTTTATCATTTGACTTTTTGGAAAATAGTAATTCTTTTTGTTTTTGTTGTTGTTGTTGTTGTTGTTATAGTTTCACAACTAAGTACTATGAATTTACAAATAAGCACTATGAATCAACAGTAATTATTTTTGTTGAAATTTTCACATCAGGTCCTAATCTGTCCATGGATACCTTTCCCTGTTCTCTGAGAAATGAAAGACAGACTTCAGCATGAATTCTTATGATATTTTCATCCAAATATTACCAGCAGCCATTCTCACCTAGATCTCAAAACCTCCTCCTTTCAACCATCTTACATGCTCAAGCCTGCTTTTAGAAGGAAAAATACTAGCTCTCAAGTTAGCCAAGTAGCAAGGTAGTCAGCACATAGAGAGCTCACCTACAGTTAGGTTACCATAGCAACATCTTTCCTCTTGATCATTTTACCTAGCCAACTTCCTGTAGTAATAGCCAGCTTTTCCATGAGATTCTGAGAGACAATTATGTTTTTGGTATTCCAGTTTTCTAGGTTAATATCCACTTATTAGTGAGTGCATACCATGATTCATCTTTTAAATTATTGAATATTGGAATATTGCATCACCAAAAAAAGTAAGATATTCACAAATGTTTTATTTTTATATAAGCTAAACTAAAATAAAAAGACTAAAAAACAAAAAAAACAAAAAAAAAGATGCTAGAAAGATTCTTAGCTCAAGTATATTTATTCTGTGCATGTCTCAGTAGTAGAAATGATAAATATATAAATAAAAACGTATATGTGCTAAGGAGGAATTAGAAAGATTGAAAAAGCAGGGCATTGGTGAGCAACTATCGGTAGCTGCCACTGCACCTCCTCTCCCTTCACTGGCATAATTCCCAGAAGAAGGAGACAAAGAATTAGATCTTAAACAAGAGAGAGTCAGAGAGAAAGTAGGTTTCAGTAAAGCAGTTGTTCCATGTCTGGGACGTTGTATCAAAAGAAGGAAAATGGTTAAAAGCTATTTCAGAACTCTCCTGGGGACGAGAGGAAAGCAGGAGACATCTTGCTTCCTCCCTGGATCCTACTGGAGATATCCTTAGTTCTGGTTAGGATATTTGGATCTCTTTGGGACATCAAGTTCTCTTCCCTCTCTGTCTATTGTCTGTCCTTGGTGCACCAATCTGTCCATATGTCTGTCAATTTATGTTTGTCTTTGTTTCGTTGTTTGAATGATTGATTGTACTGTTTCATGTTGAAAATAAAAAATGGTAAAACAAACAAACAAACAAATTACATCATCTGCTGGCAGTCCTTCTAGACTCAGTTTACACAGCCAAGGCTCATTTAAGGTGCCTCATATTCACATTCTTAACTAGGAGTCAAACACAGCTGGAGAAAAAGCTGCTTCTTAAAGAGCCAGCAGCCTCAAGTTCTAGGACAAGTAGGCTAATGGTTACTTTTCCTAGAAAAATTTCTACAATGGTAATGATTGAGTTCAAAGTGCTTTTTACCCTTAATTGTGTAATCACTTCATTTTTATTTCTCATTGGTCATAAAGGTATAAATGTTTTACATGTCTTGACTATAGAGTATTGACTCATAAGTTATTAGACATGATTTAAAAGCTATAATGATGGTAACAAAAAGTTAGTTTAAAACTGCTAATTCAGGATTAGAGCTATTTTAAGAGGCATGTGGTATGACGCAACCCAAGAAAAACAGGCCTCTAAGATATTTCTAAATTGGCATAATGTTTTTATGTGGATCTTATCCTAGAATAGACTTATAAGGAATAAGATTTAAAATAATGTCTCTTTAATAGGTTACACTGTCATACATTCAGACATAAGAACTGGTAGACAAACTTTGCAATGTGAAAAATAATGCATTTGCCATTAATTCTAAGGAGAAAAGATTGTTTAATATGGGGTTTTGCTTTCCAAAATTGAAGTTATGCTTTGATATTACAAAAAATTTTAAAATTACGGTAAAAATTGCCAATGTACCATTGATGGCCGTTTGCAGTCTGATTGAAGGCTCACGATTCTTAACATATTTTATAATTAAGATGATTTCAAGAGTGATAAACGTTAAAAACAGCTGTGACCAGTATGAGCCTGTTGCGACTTCTCCACAAGTTTATTAGCTACAGTGGTAGAAACAAAATTTAACCCCCCAAAATTGAAAAGGAGATCTCAGTGAAAATTTATTTGATATCAAACAGGCTCCTTTGACTATTAAAAACAGCTAATAAAATGTTTCCAGGAATCCTAAAATTACAGGTTCCTTTTGTTACTTGACCCTCATACAATGGGGTCTGGTTACAGGCTGCTCCATGCTGGACAGGTGGGTGTCAGTCTGGCCTTAGAGACAATAGACTGAGATCAGAAGATATTTACATTTGAGTTAATACTAAGCTCAGAGCTGCCTCAGCAGAGGCTGGTGAGATGCTGATTTTGTCTTGCTGGCCTCACCTAGAGAGTTTCTGGCCAAAAGAACATTTTTAACAGATTCATACAGATGTGGTTCAAAATACAGTTCAAACTTAGATCTGTGAAAGATTAAGAAGGCTATATAAAACTTATGAAGGCACTAAAATTTGGTTTGCCTACTCCATACAAAATTATTATAGATTTAAAGAGTTGTTTTTTGCTTTGTGGTTCTAACTTTAAAAGAACACAAGCTAACTTTAAGAAACAAATAAAAGCAATTTCATTAGAAAGATTTCCTCAAGAAATGGCTAATAGCCTTACCTTATGTGAAAAAAAAGTTTTGTCTCTGTTCCAATACAAGAAGCTAATATCTTAAAATTTTCAATATATATTGTTATAGAATTTTATTACAGGCCTTAACAATGGGCTTGTAAAATTTTTAACTAAGTGATTTTCAAAAGGTGTTAAGATATCAAATTATTTGGCTAAGACACTGTTTTAAGCTTGCCACAAAAGGATTTAAGCCTCTAATGTTCCCAAGGTAGATGCAAAATAAATAGTGAGAGATATAACTTGGAGAAAGCTACTATAAGCATTTGTTCAGTTTATGATATGTGTTCACTGCCATTCCTTGACAAAGAAGACATTAATGTAAAATCTCTCCAAATGAAGTTTGAATATCCTCCATTAAAGATTTGGTGTGATAATAAAGTGTTGCAAGATAAAATCATATTTTTAAAAATGTTTTAAGAGCCTGATGAAACATTTGTTCCTTGTTCCAAACAGCAATCAAATTGATTATTATTGATAGCTAATCTATTACATGGCAAGTCTTTTTTGACAAAATTAATTATTATCCAAAAGATACATTGTTAAAATTTGCTTCCATACATGCTTCTATATTTCTATACATGCATCATATAAAAAAATACATCTACTGTGGAAGTAAAGCTCATATAATTAGATCACATGTTTATACTTTTGTGTTTCCCCTTACTTCACCACAGATAATTGAATTGGGTGTTGTAGCTGCTATTTAAAATGCTAAAAATCAAACTTATTGATAATAAATACATATATAGCTCATGGCTTATAATTGCTTGAATTTTTTTTAATTCTGCTAATTCTTAAATTTTACAATTATTTATACCAATACAATTCAAGTTAAAAAGAAAAGAGTTAAAAATATACATATGACTATTGACAGCTTTTCAAGCTTTCTAGTTACAACTGTTTTAACAGAAGAAGCAACTAAATAAAATCAGTCATTGCATATGTTATTTTTCTATACTGAATGTTCCAAATCAGATTAAGACAAATATTATAACTGACTGTTACAGTCAGCCATTTGAGATGTTTTTAATATTAGTCATATTACTGAGATTCCTTATAATCCTCAAGAACAAGATATTGTGGAATAGGCCCATAGAACTTTAAAACAATATTTTTATAAATAAAAGAGGGGAGAATCAAAAAAGAGGGGAGAATCATATCTCTGTATACCACAAAAATTTTAAAATTTTAATGCCAGGAAACTCTCTGAGTGTGGAGAAGAGGGCATGTTTGTGTTTTTTCTGCAGGATGCCAAAGGAACATGCTAGCCAGATTATGCTAATGCTGGGACAAAGAATGATGCTGATTATAATCATTGAAAATGGCCATGGTCCTTGACACCTTTGGATGTCTCCTACTAATGCTGACACCACAGACATCTGCAGACTCAACATTCCTCTTTGCATGGTGATTTTATTTAGCTGAAACTCCACAGGATTTATTTTGGTCATTTGGGACCTTTGGGCTAGCTGCTGGACTCTAAAAAGAGCCATGTATATGAGCATGAAAAAAAATTGCCTAGTAGCAAGATTTATATCTGGTACTTTCTTGTTCAAATACAATCTACTATCTATTCTAACATTTTAAATACAGAACAAGAGCTTAATAGCCAGCTTTCTGTCTCTCCTGCTACTCATCCATTTTCTTGGACTTGCCTCTTGAGGGAAGGGCTGATGTTGGCCAATGTTTCAGGATTGGGAAACCGCCCCTCATGTTTTTTGTATGCTATGTTGGGCTATCTGCCTTTAGTAGTTGTCTCCTCTTCTTTTGCATTAAGCTCTACAACAATAAAATCAATAAATACCTCTCCTATTCCTTAGGTTGTACTCTATTGGCCATTTTCCAAATTTCCTTTTTGTTATTCAGATTCTGGAAAATGAAGATGCACTATTACTCAGTCTCCATCTTCTGATAATTTTACCCCAAGAGGATATTTTATTTGGTGCAATAGCACCCTCACTAAAAATTTGTCAAAAAATATAAATCCCTCTATGTTATGCCTCCCTGTTACCTTGATTCCTCAACTAACTTTTCGTAACCCTACAGAACTTTTAATGTCTTCTAAACATTTCAAAAGAGAAAAACATACATTATTTTTGCCCTTTGTAGTTGGCCTTTCCCTGACTACTTCTGTGGTGGCCACTGGATTGGCAAGTAGAATGTTAGGACATTCCATTATAATTATCAATAAGTTAGCTAAATAATTTCATTTAGCTTCTGCTAATTGAAGGCTTCTGCTAAATTTCTGGCTTCTCTACCAAGGCAAATAATCTCACTTGCCCAAGTTACCTTACAGAATCGCCATGCCTTAGACCACAGCGGAGAAGGCTGGAACCGGCATTTTTCTTAAGGAAGAATGTTGTTATTATGCTAGTGAATCTGGCCTAATATAATTACAGGTGCATAAGCTCCATAAATTGAGTGACGATATACAGAGACAGAAATTTTCTAGAGCCGCCACTGATTGGTGGAAATCCTCCATGTTTTCCCTCCTGATGTCCCTTGTTGGGTCCTTGCTTTGTGTGCTTTTGACAGCTATTTTAGGACCCTTTGTGGGACTAATGTCGTTATGTTCTTTTGGACCATGGGCTTTTAATTGCCTCACTACCCTAATCAAAGAACAAGTAGATAACTTGCCAGCCAAGCCCATCCAGATACATTACCATCGTTTGGCTATGGAGGATCAAGAGATGGCTACCCAGCCCCCCAGGGCAGTTACAAAACAGCCCAAATGGCACAATTGCGTGCCCTGGCAGAGAGAGCATTCCTATCACAGCCATTCCAGTTGGGATTCCAGAAGGAGCCCTCAAACTCAAGGCAACCATAATATCATTGCTGAGTAGTTAGCCGATGACAGGCACCTTCCCAGGACCATGCCCACCTAAGACAGGAATCTCTGGAGACTGGCAGAGATCTCCAGTGACGGGTAAGGGATGATGGAACACCGGGTCGAATTCCTAAGACAGGCGCTACTCCCTCTTTGTGGTGCCTCATCTGCTTCATTCATCCATGGCTGTCCAACCTCTGCTCTCTTTTATACAGAAAAGGGGGAGATGCCAGAGCCATTCTCACATAGATCTCAAAGCCTCCTCCTTTCAGCCATCTTACATGCTCAAGCCTGCTTTTAGAAGGAAAAATATTAGCTCTCAGGTTAGCCAAGTAGCAAGGTGGTCAGCACATACAGAGCTCACCTGAGCTAGCTAGAACAGAGCTCACCTGCAGTTAGGTTACCAGAGCAACCTCTTTCCACTTCATCTCCTCTTGATCATTTTACCTAGCCAACTTCCTGTAGTAATAGCCAGCTTTTCCATGAGATTCTGAGAGACAATTCTGAGAAACTGTTCCCGAGAGACAATGTTCACCCCCTGAGATTGTTCCCTAAAGACAATGTCTTGCCCCCTTTACCCCCTCCCTATGCCTTGCTTGCTTTCCTTTATATCGCAGTGTGTGTAAAAAGTAAAATTTGACAGTTTGATCAGAATCTTGTCTTGCTGTCCATCTCTTGTGTCTCTTGTCATTCATTCTCTCCTAGGTGGTCCAGGGAATCCTAGGAGACAAAATATCTTGCTCTTCAATATTTATTTTCTCTACTTTTTACAATAATTTTTCTTAAAATCTAAAATTAATGTGTTCTTAGAAAACAAATAAGACTTTTATGAAATGTGCTATAAATACCAATTTAACTGTGTGTGTGTGTGTGTGTGTGTGAACCTAATCAACTCCAGGAAGCTTCCAGAAATCTCCCCATTTATCCACTATGAACAAGATTACAGAACAAAATGGAATAAGGCATCTAGAGAGTGGTAAGTAATGCATTTGATAAAATATTCATTGCTTAGAATGTTTGTGTTAAACAGAATCCTGTCTAAGTAGCCAAAGAGGTTGCCAACTAAACTATCAAGCTGA
Organism: Apodemus sylvaticus; assembly: GCF_947179515.1. Taxonomy (NCBI): domain Eukaryota; kingdom Metazoa; phylum Chordata; class Mammalia; order Rodentia; family Muridae; genus Apodemus; species Apodemus sylvaticus. Next base: position 47,224,110 of record NC_067490.1, on the reverse strand, counting down.
AAAACATAAAATTACAATAATACCCACCTTATCAACTTTGAAGAAAGGTAAACGTGAGCTAGCCACAGCGAGGGCTGTTATGAGTTCCATTCCAGTTTTCTCTAATGCTTGAGAAACCCAAGGAAGCTAGGAGAGGAAAGGATGAAGGAGGGGGATGAATGCAGGGAGAGATGAAGGCAAATGAGACCTTTATCCATGTTGGATAGTCAGAACATGAAGTTTTAGGGGGAAAGAATGGCTTGGTGTAGGCAATGAGGGAAGGGTATAAAATCTTCTGTTTGCTCTAAATGTGTTTGAGACGAGCCATGTGCTTTGAACTTTCTATCCCTCATTGTTTACATGGCAGCAAGATTGAAGAGCCTGGGCAAGCAGAGCTATATTTTGTTCACCACAGAAAAACATACATATGTGAATAGCCATGCATTACGAGTAGTCAATATGACTTTGTGCTTTGACCTCATAGACTTGTACCCAATTAATAATGGAATCAGAAGGAAGAGAAGTAATGCCTTACATATGGAGGGGATCATCAATATTATCACAAAATCACACTTCCTTTAGAAAACTAATGGCTTTTATTGAAATTTCAAGTTAGGAGATGATCTAGCAGAACCTACAGGCCACTTTGAAAATAGCCACTTTGACACAAAGAAATTTAATTGTAAATGGTATATTGGCTGGAGTTTGTGAAACTTTTATAAACTACCTGTTGCAGAACATTTTAAAATGAATATTCCCATTTAAAATATCTGGCAAATTGCACACCCAACCAGTTCTGGACTTCACCCTCTCTTCTCTGAGACAGTGTACTGGTGGTGTCAGAACACCCCGAAAAGCCAGGTGGGACCAGGAACCACATTTCCTAGCGCTCATTGTGATATTTTGGTTAAGAATGTGGCTGCTTGTCCTATTTATAATAGCCAGAAGCTGGAAAGACCCCAGATGTCCCTCAAAGGAGGAATGGATACAGAAAATGTGGTATATTTACACAATGGAGCCATTAAAAACAATTCAGTTTTAATTAAGCCATTAAAAACAATGAATTCATAAAATTCTTAGACAAATGGATGGATGTGGAGAATATCATCCTAAGTGAGATAACCCCATCTCAAAGAATGCTCATGGTATGCACTCACTGATAAGTGGATATTAGCCTAGAATCTTGGAATACCCAAGACACAATTCACATATCAAATGATGCCCAAGAAGAAGGAAGGAGAGGCCCCTGGTCCTGAAAAGGCTCAGTGGGATACTGAGGGGAATACCAGGACAGGGAAGTGGGAAGGGGTGGATTGGGGAACAGGGGGAAGGAAGAGGGCTCATGGGACTTTTGGGGAGGGAGGATTCAGGAAAGGGGAAATCTTTTAAAATGTAAATAAAGAACATATCAAATAACAATATTTCTAAGTTTAAAAAAAAACTTATCCACTAACCACCAAAAAAAAAAAAAAAAAAAAAAAAAGTGGCTGCTTTTTGCCCTTGTTGGAAGAATCTGCCTGAGGTTAAAATGAAGATATTTGCATTAACTGTATTAGCAAAGGAAATCTCAAAACAGCCTAGTATAGACTCTGCTGTGTGTTTATTCCTGTTTACTCTTAAGAAGAACATTTTGGTGAAAGGAGTAAGTCAAGCAAGTACAAAACTGAGGAGAAAGGAGGGCACCAAAAGTGGAGTGGGGCTAAGTCCTGTCTTTAAGGATATAAACCGATTAAGAAAGGGAACAAAGGGAGGGCTGACCTAAGGAAAAGACCCGACCCAGCTAAGCTTCCATCTTGTGAAAAGAAATTAAAGAACAACTTAGGTCCAGGTTCTACATGCCTTTAATCCAAGAGTATTTGAGTCAGCCTGGTCTACAGAGTAGGTTCCAGAACATCCACGAATAGTCAGTGAAGGAAATCATTGAAAACAGAAAACTTGTAAAGATAGGATTTAAAGAAATACTTTGTTGTTGCCCCAGCAAGCAGCAGCACTTGGCAGCTTTGGCCACATGGTTCTGGTTTTAGGGTTGAGGTTAGAAGAAAAGAGTTATGGAATTTCCCTCCATGACTAAGAAAGCCCCCGAGCCCAGATATATGGCAGGGGTTTCCCTGCATGTAGGCTTAGAGAGGCTGTGTATGGAGCTGTGAAGGTGAAGCTTGCATTGCCTTGGAGATCCCATGAGTTTAGGTGTGCTAGAGCCCTGGGATACTTGCTTAGGAAAGCTGCTAGCAGAAGGAGGACCACGCCCGAGAGAAGCAAATGTGCTGGAGTTAATAAAACTGAAAGGAGCTAGATTTCTGAAGAGTTTTGATATCAGACATGAAGATGCAGTGCTGAATTTTCCCAGCTGGTTTTTGGTCTTGCTTTGGTCCAGTATTTCCCAACTATACTCCCTTCTCTATAATTTAGAATGGTCTGGTGGTTGGATGTATCTTAACCATTCCAAATTTCACCTTTTTACCTCTTTGCTTATGTTTTCCCTTTCATCTTCCAAACTTACTAAAAGGAAAGGAGAAGCGAAAAAGGTCTAGAGTCTGAATAGAAGGGAGAAGGACAAATGATTCGGGTTCAAGTATTCTGTAGTAGAGCTGTGTCTATGCTGCTGGCCCTGCTCTTCCTGATAGAAAATGGCCCTGGGGAAATGCTCAGACGCTCAGCTCCTCCTGCACTGTGCTTTCTTTTGCAATTTGATTCTTCAGTTTCCTTCTGGTCTTCTTGCATCAGCCAGGATTGCAGATAGACATGGACTGAATAACCTCATCCTTTATTCACCACAATAGGAATATTTGGATGTTTTTCCCACTGAGGAAAAGGTCGGTCACAGCTGGGATTCCTCACTTGGCAGAGAAAACTGTGCAGGCATGGATTGTGCAGTAAATCCTAGGGATTGTGTCCATGTCCAAGGCCATGAAGGTCAGGCATCCATACAGTCACATGTAACTTAGCTGACCCTATGCAGGGGACACCAGGGTCTTGTACTTAATTCTAGAGGTTTTGGGACAGAATGGAAGCCAAGACCCCTCACTTGGTGAAGGAGTGCAAGTGGGATTGGGATTTCATGCCACAAATACTTGCTTTTGATAATGCTGTAACTTATTCTAATGTTGAAAATTTACTTAAGATATACAATAATTCAGAGTTGATCTTTTCACTTGTTGGTTCAAATCTTTCATATCACTGTGTGAATTTTCATTGTATAAATCCTGACTTTACATATTCTTTCAGAGAATATTTTTGTGCATGTCTCCCCCAAAATGTAGTCTTTCCTTTAAGCATAAAAAAAGACCATGGAAAATGTAGGGAAAGGAAAGTCTTACATGTTTATTTAAAATTTATTGGAAAGACTTCTCATCTAAAATACTCACATATCTTCTACATCAGCAATATTTGCTTAACTCTTAACATGATGTTTATCTTCATGAACAGACTAAATGAAAGTAATATATATGTATATATATATATAGCTATTAATAGAGTAATATAGAGAGCTATTGATAGATCAATGGATATATATATATATATATATATATATATATACATAAATATAACTGTTACAAGTTACCTTTAAGCAATTCAGCAATAGGAAATAAATTTGAAGAGAAGAACACAATGACAAGATTTAGAAGAGTTTGAAATGCAGGAAATATGTGAAGAAAGATGAGGCAGGGTATATAGTGGAGGATGCTGAAATAAATTCTCTAGCAAAGGAATAACAAAGCATTGTAAATGTATTAAGAATATAAAATGACTTTCTAGTACAATATTTTCATTCATAAGGATAAAAGATATCCCCAGTTTGAATGTTTTAACTCACTGTTGTCCGATGCCAGGGTTGAGTTCCAGTCTTAAGGTTAGAGTTAGGTGTAATTAAGGTTGTTTATAGATGTTATCATGGTGCTTATAGACATGTCACAAGCACTAGGGAATATATACTTTTTAAACATAATGTTGATGATGGATAAAAGATGGATCATTTTTTTAAAAAGCATCTTTATTGGCCCACATGCTCTATAACTCCATTGTATGGGTGTACTCTTTTTTTGTTGTTGTTTTGTTTTGTGTTTTGAGACAGTTTCTCTGTATAGCCTTGGCTGTCATGGAACTCTGTAGACCAGGCTGGCCTCAAACTCAGAAATCCACTTGCCTGTGCCTCCCATGTGCTGGGATTATAGGCATGTGCCACCATTGCCTGGCAGGTATACTCTTTAAATGACAGTGCATAAAGTTTTATAAAGAGGAAAAGAAAATGTTAATTTTAAATGGATTACTCTTATCCTGGAACTTGGATGAATCTGTCACTCTGCCTGACCATTTCTCTAACTAGGCACAACAGGACACTTGAGGAAGAGAGGTGCCACTTCTTAACTAATTGAAAACAATGCCATTTTCACTATGTTAATCTTATTGATCCATGAGCATGGGAGATATTTCCATATTCTGATATCTGATACCTCAATTTCTTCCTTCAGAGACACAAAGTTCTTGTTATACAAGTCTTTCCCACTGCTTGGTTAGTGTTAGACCAAGATAGTTTATATTACTTGTGGCTATCATGAAGGGTATTGTCTCCCTAACTTCTGTCTCAGCCCTTTTATTATTTGTATAACTGTGGGCTACTGAATTCTTTGAGTTAATTGTGTATCCAGCCACTTTGCTTAAGATACTTATCAGCTGTAGGAGTTCTCTGGTAGCATTTTGGGGTTCACTTATGTTTACTATCATATCATCCACAAATAGCAAGCCTTGTCTCTTTTGATTGCTTTCAATTGCAAGGCTGTTTTATTAGGTATTCAAATGGTTACTCTAGCTTGTTTCTTGGATCCATTTGCTTGGAAAACCTTTCCCCAACCCTTTATACTAAGATAATGACTATCTTTGTTGCTGAGATGTGTTTCTTGTATACAGCAGAATGATGGATCCTGTTTATGCACCCATTCTGTCAACCTATGTCTTTTTATTGGGGAATTGAGACCACTGATGTTGCAAGATATTAATGACCAATGAGAGATATTAATGACCAATGATTTTGATTTTGGTAGTGGTTGTGTGTGTGTGTGTGTGTGTTTCTTATATTGGGTTTAATGGTGTAAGATTATTTATTTCTTGTGTTTTCTTGAGTGTAGTTAGCCTCATTGGGTTGTAGTTTTCCTTCTAGTATCCTCTGTAGTTCAGGGTTAGTGAGAAGGTATTATTTAAATTTGATTTTGTCATGGAAATTCCTTGTTTCTTCATCTATGTTGATTGAAAGTTTTCCTGGGTATAATAGTCTGGCTGATATCTGTGTTTTCCAAGGGTCTGAAAGATGTCTGCTGAGGCCCTTCTTTTAGAGTCTCAGTTGGAAAATCAGGTATAATTCTGATAGGTCTGCCTTTATATGCTATGGGGCCCTTTCCCCTTGCAGCTTCCAAAATTCTTTCCTTGTTCTGTGTATTTAGTGTTCTGATTATTATGTGGCAGGAAGATTTTTCTTTTCTGGTCCAATCAGTTTGTTGTTCTGTAAGCTTCTTGTACATCTATAGGCATCTCTTTCCTTATGTTCAGGAAATTTCCTTCTATAATTTTCTAGAAGATCCTTTCTGGGCCTTTGGCTGGGAATCTTCTCCTCTATTCTTATTCTTAGGTTTGGTCTTTTTATAGTTTCCCAAATTTGCTGGGTGTTTTGTGTCATGAGCTTTTTTTGATTTTTCATTTTCTTTGACCAATGCATTTATTTTCTCTATTGTATCTTATATCCCTGAGATTCTCTCTTCCATCTTCTGTATTCTGTTGGTGATGCTTTTTCTGTAGTTCCTGTTTTCTTTCCTAGATTTTCTATCTCCAGGATTGTCTCAGTTTTTGTTTTCTTTATTGCTTCTATTTCCCTTTTCAGGTCTTGGACAGTTTTATTAATATCCTTAACTTGTTTAATTGTATTTTCCCATATTTCTTTATATTTATTTGTTTCTTCTTTGAATGCTTCCACCTGTTTGAATGTATTTTCCTGTATTTCCTTAAGGGATTTATTTATGTTCTCTTTAAAGGCCTCTATCACCTTTATAAGATTGTATTTCAGATCCTCCTCTTGTGCTTCAGATTCATTAGGATATCCAGGGCTTGTTGTAGCAGGATAGCTGGGCTCTGGAGGTGCCATATTGCTCTGGGTCTTGTTAATGTGTTCTTATGCTGTACTTTAGGTGTCCCTTTTCCCCTGGTGTTTTCTAGATAACCCTGATGGCAGCAGGACTTCTCAGAAAGGTGGAGGAGTCATGGGTAACAAAATGAACATCAGGTTATCCTCCTCTGCTGGCTATGACTCAGACAGACCTCACTGGTTTTGGTGGGGCATTTGGTGGGGCAATGTTCCAAGGGGGTAATTCTTTGTGTCTTCACAGGCCTCCATGTGGTAGGAGGCTCTTAGAGGCTCTTGGAGTCATGCAAGTGTCCTCAGAAGCAAAGAGTGAGCCCAGAAATGAGCTCAATAGAGCTCAGGGGACTGCAGGCAACTCGCCTCTGAAGACTCAGTCCTGTGTGGACTTGACTGGGAAGGGATTCATGGAACATGGTTCAAAGCTGGTTAGTTTTGGAGCCCCCAATGGTTTACAAGGGGAATCAGGATATTCTTGGGGTATCACAAGTCTCCTCCAGACCAAAGAATGAGCCCAGAGCTAGACAATGGGGAGCACTCACCTCTGAAGGCTGTGTCCATGGTGGGCCCAACTGGCAACAATTTTATTTATTTACTTACCTATCTTTTTATTTTTGAAATAATTTAATTTAAAGATATTTGTAGAGTAGAATTATTTCTTTCACTGGAGACAGGACCACATCTTGACAATGTACAACAGCACAAAATACAAGGAATTTCCCAAAGGGAAAATAGAATGAAGATAGGCTGAACCAAAGCAAGACCAAAACACAATGAAGAAATCAACAATTTATGCATCACATAAATGCAGCAACCAGGGAATGTAATTCCGTTCCAGGCCATCCTCCCACATCTTTCCTGCAGCCCACATGCCTCTCCAGGTTGGCTCCACTTAACTACTGCAAGTTTCCATGCACACATCCCACTTTTCTGGCATCTTCAACATACTGGCATATCCACATCACACTCAGAGCTTCATGCACAGCCCACTTTAATATTTAATTCAATATTAAATTAATATGGAATGAATATGGAATTCAACATTACTGTACACCACCTGACCAACCCAGCTGTTGTCAAGATCTTAATTGCAACGTCTTCATTTTTCCATAACATCTGTTTTCATAGTTAGCATCAGCTGTCAACTTGATGCAGACTAGAGTTAGTTGTATGAGGGTTCTCAACTGAGCAATGGCTAAGATTAGGCCAGACTGTGGTCATACTAAGGATCAGGTCTGTGAGGGATTGTCTCAATTGATCAGCAATGTGGCAGGATCTAGCACAATGTGAGTGGCAGCTTCCCTGAAAGTTAGTCCTGGCCTAGGTTATAAAGCTGGGTGAGCCAGCCAGAATATGAGCGGGCAAGCGATGCTCCTCTATCGCCCCAGCCTCAATTTCCTTTCATATTTTCCCACAGGATTAGATTAATACTGGAAACCAAGTAGACCCTTTCCTCCTTAAGTTGCTTTGGGTTGGATTGTTCTTTCAACATGTGTTAGTCAGGGTTCTCTAGAGTCACAATACTTAGAGAATGTCTCTATATATTAAGGTCATTTATTGTAATGATTTACACTCTGCAGTCCTACTAACCGAACAATGAGCAGCTGTGAATGGGAAATCCAAGAACCAAGTAGTTGCTCAATCCCATGCAGCTAGTTCTTTCTACAGGTCTTCTTTATAAGATGGATTCCTGAAGACACAGGCTCCAACAGATGTGCTGGCAAGTAAGTGCAAGCAGGCAAAGAAGAGTGGGTCTTCCTTCTTACATTTTCCTCACGTAGGCTCCAGCAGAAGGTATGGGCCAGATTTGAGGTGTATACCACCACAACTGGATTTGGAACTTGGTCTATCCCAGGCTGGCCTTAAACTCAGAGATCTGCTTGCCTCAGTCTCCTGGGATTAAAGGTAAGTACTACTTTGCCTGGTCCTAAGCTTTTTATGTCCACTATGCCTCAAAATCTGGATTAACAATAATCCATGTCAAGATCCAGTTCAGAAGCCTGTGACTTCTAGCTTCAAGATCTGGATCACAGGTGTGCACTCCATTTCTGGATTGTAGTTCATTCTAGATGTAGTAAATTTGACAACCAGGAATAGCCATCACATTAGGAAATGGGGATATAACTAGAACACTTTGATTTATGTTAAATGTGGGAAATAAGAGGTCAGGAGAGAAGGCCCCATGGTTCAAACCACTTGATCTTCCAGAGGACCTACCTCCAACTTGATTACTCTCAACCAAGTCTAACTCCAGTCCCAAAGAATTTGAACATCCTTTCTGGTTATGCTAAGCATGTGCATGATCTACATACATATGTGAGAGAGCAAGACCCTCATATAGAAAAATTAAAACAACTTTTTTAAAGTGCATGATTTATAACAATGAATTGTATGGTTCTTAACAAATGAATTAATTGGTGGGGAAACCATGGCAAACCAGAATAAAGAAAGCACAACAAGTCCAAAAAAACTGGTAGATACTATGATGTGCTCTCCAGAGTTTCATAAGGGATAAAGTTCGTGTCATAACAATTTCTCCACATGCCATCCGTTTATGGCCCCAGTCTCATCAAAATATGATATGTTATCTTTTAACCTATTAAAAGTTATTAGATGGTTGGAGGTAACCAAGTGAGAACTGGAAACTCAAGCTGAGTCCTCTGGAAAAGCAAGAGTTCTTAACCATCTCTCCCAACCACGTATAACTCATATTTAACATAAATGCAAGTGTTCTAGGTACATTCCCATTACCCTGATGGAACAATCTGACCCAAAGCACCTATAGGAGCAAAAATATGTCTTAATACACATGCGTTGTATTTGCATGACATTAACATTGTAAGTATGCTTAGAGTAAATATAGAAAGTCAAATGTGACAGACCCATAAGGGTCTGGTGAATGCAAGGGTTTCTCTATTCTTATAGAGAAACCCACTGAGGATGCAGCAACATCCCACTGTCACTGAAAGAAAACCAGTGTTTAGAAATGTGCTGAAAACATCATTGGCAAATTGAAGTATTGGTCCTCCAGGACTGAAGTACGCATGTCTACAGTGTGATCTGAGACCCTCTGGTAGAAATGTTGGACGTCTGAAACCAGCAGGCTTAAGGTCTACCAAGCCCAGGTGGCCTCCAGTTCCTGACTCCTGTACGAACCCTTACATGGAGGACACAATCTGCTCTCTCATAGCACCACGGTTAAAATGGACAGGCTGGATTGCTTTTTCCACTGCCCTTGATCTCAGAGGGCTTTGGAGAATCTTCCCAAGTCCTTTTCTACCTGCTTCTGATCCCTGTGTTGTTGTTCCTAGGACTTCTAATCTGGGTTGGCATCTGATCTGAGGACATTGGCAGAGGCATGTCTGTGCAGATGATTCATTGGGGGGATGTATGTGATTTGGTTGGCAAGAAGCCCCAGTGGCATGTATGCACAGCTCTAGGCCTTGTGTTCACCAGCCCAGCTCCAGCCTTGGTGCTTCATCAGAGACCTGTTGTCCCAATGGCCCTTTCTACTCCTGAGACAATCTACACTTCTCTAGACATGTAAGTCGGGAGAGCAGGTGTTTAGGAAGTTGCCTGACTGTACTGTGGGTTTGATGAGCCAATGCTGAAAAAGACAACTCTTTGTTTCTGTGAATATGGTCAGCCTATTAATACAGATCCATCTTTTCTCATTATCAAAACTGGAAAAGAGATGGAACCTTATCCTGTGCTGGCTCCCATTCATGATGGTAACTGTACAATAACACTGCTGGGCAGAGATGGAATCTAGGGTTTGGCCATCTATGTAGCCTGTGAATGTTTCCATCCTACCAAGCACAAGACAGCCATGAGTGTAATGAAGCACGAGTGTTACAGTGGTAACCCATTCTTTTGGAGAATTGAGGCCATAGGTGGTAACACGTGCATGTAAACCCAGTCTGGAATCAACAAAGCCACAGATTTAAGGAAAGGACTCACTAAAGTTGTTTAGCTAAACTGTCAAGCCACAAAGCTAAATATTTACATTTATACCCTTAGACAAGACTGCTGTCAATCTTATCAGAGAAGATTCCCTTTTCAGTGAATGGTGATGTCTGCAGAGAATCATGGCTGCTCAAAGTATGTGGGATAAGTGACAGTTAAGTGCCCAACTTAACCAGTACCTGTTTACCACCTTGTATAGGCTCAGGAAACGTTTAAGAAGGAAATATAAATAACTTTCAAGCCAGTAGAAAGGGAGGGTGACTGCAGAATGGTATTTGCATAGCTTGACAGACATTCCAATCATGATCTCAGTCTGCATTCATCAGCATCGTCCTGCACACGACTGGGTCAGTTGACAACTATTCATAGATCAGGCACATTGTATCGTGCTCTTAGTCCTCCTTTCTGTACTACAGGCTATAGGTTGCTTCCAATGGAGGGAATTCATTGTCTTCATTGTGTACCCCTTGGTTAGCCCAACAGGTTTCCATGGATAGTTAGGATCCCTGGATCATGCACAAAACTGGTTGCAATCCAGAGGTCACAATACAAAACAAGACAAAAATTCTGAAAAGGATCCTGTAGTAAAGAGTTTGTTGTGGGTGGGATGGAGATGACAAAAGATCAGGCCACATTATGCAGAGAGAAAATAGAAGGCATTATGTTACACAAACTGCACAGAAAAATTTAATGTTAGGAAAACTCTGTTTAAACAGTGGATTTGTTGCTGACAAGCTCTGTGGACTTAGGCATAGTACTTGGCTTTTCTTTACCTATTTATCTCCTATACAAAATTTCAAATGTGTTAGGTAACTCACAAACCTATTGATTTAATCTTCATCTAATATCTAGGAATCTTTTTCTGTAGTACCAGACACAAAGGTTTTCCCCTGTTTTTTTTTAATATGACTTTATAATTTGAACTCATACATTTAGATTCTATAATCATGATTTGTAAGTATGTAGAGTTGCAGAGGTGTACTTACAAGTAACTGATACAAATAAGTGACTTCAGAATATGTGTGCAACTAAAATGTAAGCCTTGAGATAGAGAAATGGCTCAGCACTTAAAAGCTATTTTCTTCCAGAGGACCTGACTCCAGTAATCACACTGGTGTAGAAAGCATGTAGAAACTTGTGCTTTCACAAAAGCAGCAGGGAAGCCAAGAATGTTAAACGCGCAGGGTTTGTCTCTTTAAAAGGAGAGATTTATAGCCTGTTTTCAACCCAGAATGCTTGGAATTGATGGGCTAAAAGTCGAGTGACTTTGTGCTATCTGTGTGGCCAGGCTAAAGGCATCTCCCAGATGCTTATCTTGAGCCCTTTTTCCTCCGTCAATCTGTAGTGCTATCCTCCCCAGACCCTCATCAGGAGCATTGTTTACCATGAGCCTGCCTTCCTTTGTTACTCTGTAGAACATATCTCTATGGAAGATATCATGTGTTCTTTACAGGAGTTTTGATATACTGATGTCTTAAGCTTTTGCTATGCACACATGGGATTGAGTCCGTTATCATCAGAAACTATTTTACAAATTTTGTTGTACTTAAATATGCCTAAAGTAAACTACTTGGTGTCAAAGTTTGAACTAATACCAGCTAGTGCATCATGTTGAACCAGGCCTCCCCTGGATCAATACTCTTCTGGCCACCATGTTGGCAGTGAACCCCCACTTATTTATTTATTTATTTATTTACTTTATGTTTTTATTGGATATTTTCTTTATTTACATTTCAAATGTTATCCTTTTCCCATTCCCCCCCCTCCTGGAAACTCCCTGTCCCATTCCCCCTCTTCCTACTTTTATGAGGGTGTTCCTCCACCCACCCATCCACTTCAGCCTCCCCACCCTGGCATTCCCCTACACTGGGACATCTATCAAACTTTAATAGGACCAAGGACTTCTCTTCTCATTGATGCCTGACAAGGCAATCCTCTGCTACATATGCAGCTGGAAACTGTACTCCTTGGTTTGTGGCTTAGTCCCTGGTTGGGGGTGGGGAGTCTGGTTGATTGATACTGTTGTTCTTCCTATGGCATTGCAAACCCTTCAGCTCCTTCACTCCTTTCTCTAACTCCTTCATTGGGGAGCCCTCTGCACTCAGTCCAATGGTTGGCTGTGAGCATCCTCCTCTGTATTTGTAAGGCTCTGGCAGGGCCTCTTAGGAGACATCTATATCAGGTTCCTTTCAAGCATTTCTTGGCATTCACAATAGTGTTGGGGTCTGGTGACTGTACATGGGATGAAAACCCAGGTGGGACAGTCTCTGGGTGGCCTTTCCTTCAGTCTCTACTCTACACTTTGTCTCCATATTTGCTTCTGTGAGTATTTTGTTCCCCTTTCTAAGAAGGACCAAAGCATGCACACTTTGATCTTCTTTCTTGAGCTTCATGTGGTCTGTGAATTGTATCTTGGGTATTCTGAGCTTTTTCCCTAATATCCACTTATAAGTGAGTGCATACCATGTGTGTTCTTTTATGATTGGGTTACCTTGCTCAGGATATTTTCTAGTTCCACCATTTGCCTAAATATTTCATGAATTCATTTTTAATAGCTGAGTAGTACTCCATTGTGTAAATGTACCACATTTTCTGTATCTGTTCCTCTGTTGAGGAACAACTGGATTCTTTTCAGCTTCTGGCTATTATAAATAAGGCTACTATGAATATAGTGGAACATGTGTCCTTGTTATATGTTGGAGCATCTTTTGGGTATATGCCCAAGAGTGGTATAGCTGGGTCCTCAGGTAGTACTATGTCCAATTTTCTGAGGAACAACCAGACTGACTTCCAGAGGGGTTGTGCCAGCTTGCAATCCCACCTACCTCTTTCTCCACATCCTCGCCAGCATCTGCTGTCATCTGAGTTTTTGATCTTAGCCATTCTGACTGTTGTGAGGTGGAATCTCAGGGTTGTTTTGATTTGCATTTTCCTTATGACTAAGGATGTTGAACATTTCTTTAGGTGCTTCTCAGCCATTCAGTATTTCTCAGTTCAAAATTCTGTTTAGCTCTATACCTCATTTTTAATAGGGTTATTTGATTCTCTGGCATCTAACTTCTTGAGTTCTTTGTGTATATTGGATATTAGCCTGGTATTGGATATAAGATCGGTAAAGATCTTTTCCCAATCTGTTGGGTGCTGTTTTGTCCTATTGACAGTGTCCTTTGCCTTATAGAAGGCAGTGCCCTTTGCAATTTTATAAGGTCTCATTTGTTGATTCTTGATCTTAGAGAATAAGCCATTGGTGTTCTATTAAGTAAAATTTTCCCTGTGTCATGTGTTTGAGGCTCTTCCCCACTTTCTCCTTTATAATTTTCAGTGTATCTGGTTTTATGTGGAGATCCTTGATCTATTTGGACTTGAGCTTTGTTCAAGGAGATAAGAATGAGTTGATTTGCATTTTTTGTACTTGTTGACTGCCAGTTGAATCAGCACCATTTGTTGAAAATACTGTCTTTTTTCCACTGGATGTTTTTAGCTCTTTTATCAAATATCAAGTGACCATAGGTGTGTGGGTTCATTTCTGGATCTTCATTCTATTCTATTGATCTTCCTGCCTGTCTCTGTATCAATACCATACAGTTTTTATCACTATTACTCTGTAATACAGCACTTCGGATAACTCACAACAGGCTGTAACGACAGCTTCAGAGTAGAGTATTCAATGAGATTACACCTTGGGTGCACACACACACACACACACACACATTCACCCATACATACATTCATACATACACTCATACATACACTCATACATACACTCATACATACACTCATACTCACCCATAGACACTCATGCACACATACACATACACACTCACACACACACACTCACCCATACATACATTCATACATACACTCATACATACACTCATACCCATAGACTCTCATGCACACATACACATACACACTCACACACACATGCACATATACACACACATAATCACACAAATGCACAACACATATGCAAGCAGGACAGATGCACATATTCACTCACACATGCACACACACAGACATACACACATAAGTGCACACACACATGCATGCATGCATGCATGCATACAAAGTGCCACATAATTTTAAGGATGCTGCTTTCCCCATGATTCTGAAACTCTTTCTTCATTTTGGGATATTTGATTTTTACTCAGTCATTTTGTGGTATTTGCATAACTTTCTGATTTAATGTACATATTTATATATAATGTTTTAATAACAGGAATTGATACTATATATGTAATAAGGACAGACATGTGATGAATATATGACTAATATTTTGAGTAAATTTTTACACACTGGCATAACTTTTCAAAGCCTTACTTCTTGTATGAAAGTCAGGGAATATGGGGAGAGTCTAGGTGAATGCAGTAGCTCTGGTACATTGCCCGAGAAGCAAACTCCTCCTGTTGCCACTTTGAGATCTCAAGGTCCCTTCCCGCACATGCTGGTTCCATTTTCTGTATGGAGCGCTGAGATGGTCTGCTTGAATTGCTCAATTCTGTGAAGCTTTACTTTCATTCAAGTGAGAAAAAAATTATTTTGAACATTCTTTTTATCGACATTTATTTCTATTCATGCACTTGTGTGTGTGTGTGTGTGTGTGTGTGTGTGAGAGAGAGAGAGAGAGAGAGAGAGAGAGAGAGATGTGTTTCCATGCTTGTCTGTGTGAATTTGTGCATGTATGTGTACATATGTGTATGGATTGTGTGTCCATGAGTCTCTCTCTGTGTAAGTGTGCATGTGTGTGTGCATGCATGTGCCAATGTCTCTGTCTGCCTGTCTTTCTTTCTCTCATACACACACACACACACACACACATATATATATATATATATACAATACAACCAGGACACTCTACACTGCACTTACAAAGTATTTGGGGGAACTTATTTACAAGGTAACTTAAGTAAACTTCCTAATCTTACAAACATTACCCAGCAACACAGATTACATATTCAATAGCAATTTGAATTTTAGGTTTGTCAGAAATTAACCTCATTTATAATGATTTTACGAAGAGCATCTTTACCACATAAAATCTAATGCTGTATCTGATTCCTACAACTACAACTGGAGATTTAACCAAATTTTTTATTATTATTGTTTACTTATTATTAAATTAATTTTCTCTGGCTTGATCTTGTACACATCCAGTGAAGGACACACTGCTCCTAGGTGTTTCTCTATCAGCCATGTTACATACAAAGAGGAACATTACACAGTACTTCTCTCTGTATTCTGTTTTTTCCTGTCCATTCTTCTTCGCTGTTCCCTGAGCTTTCCGTAGTGGGAGATAAAGACAAATGTCCTTTCTGCAGGTGCGCACACATAGTGACTTATTCCATTCGAAGCAGCTATGAGTCTCTGCATTAACCACTACCCATGGCAAAAGGGTGTTCTCTGATCAAGACTGAGAGCAGTCCAAACCTCTGGGCATAAACGTCAATAAAAGCGCTCAGGCCAGGGACGTGGGTAGGCTGCCTGGAGAGCCTCACCTCTCTCGGTGCTCCTCTAACTCCAGCCCTCCAGTCTCATCCCCAGCTCTGCAGCAGAGCACCTCCTGCAGCCTCCATTTCCCCCGACCCTCCCTCCGGTGGATCACACAGATCTTCTCCTAACCTCCACCCTCCACTTGCTGCCTCATCCCAGCCTCCAGCCACGAGGTGCTGCCCGGGAACCCATAGGACACTCTAACCAGGGGAGCAAGTAAGCGAACTGCAGACCTTTACCTCGCTCTCATCCCGTCCCCCCAAGTTCAACACCCCAGACCCTCTGCTGCAGCACCACACTCTGTCCCATCCCCAGCTTCTTAGCAAATCCTGGTGGGTCACCCTGCTCTCCTCCCTCCTGGGATTTCCTCTGCCTCCAAACCATCCCCAGTGTTGTCAGCTCCCAGTATCCAGAAACACAGTCACCTTGAACCCCCAGTGTCTACACCGATCAGGATTCCAGAAGAATCTCAGGACAGACACGAAGTACACTATGGGCCTAAGGGGGCAAATCAAAACCATGGAACAAAATACCCAGCTGACAAAGACAAGACCAGATATTAGCATCTGGAATTAAAATCTTTGCAAGCCCAGATGCCCAGACACAAGTGTAAAATTGCAATAACATCCAGGATAGTACATTTCCACCAGAGCCCAGCACCCCTAGCGCGCAGAAATACCTGAGTATTCCAACAGAGCTGAAGCACAAGAAAAAGACATTAAAATGGCCTTTATGAATATGATAGAGGTCTCCAAGGAGGCAATGAATGTATTCTGTATGAAACGTAAAGAATGGAAGGAAGAACATAAAATAGTTCAAGACCTGGAAGTGGAAATAGGATCAATAAGGAAAATACAAACGAAGAGAAATCTGAAAATGAAAACTTTAGGCACTTGAACAGGAGCCTCAGAGGCAAGCTGTAAGAAGCAGTCACAAAGCTGTAGGCTATTGTTCACACTTTCACAACCCAAGTTCCTTTGACCCAACTGTAACCGATGTGCTTGGTTGGATGTAGGCAGGAGGTAAGGCAGGAAAGACATCAGGATACATGCTTGCTCTTTATTGGACCTGATGGGAAACACAGTAGCTCTGTGGTTTTGTCTTTTTAATGCATGCTTCTTCAAAATGCTTTACACACACACACACACACTCACTACTGTTTTCAAAAGTTTCACCAGTCTCTCTCCTGAGTTTGCGTCATGACTTCCCGGATGCTGAGCCCCCAGTCTCGCCTATGACTCCCACAGTCATAAGCTTCGTACAAGCTTGGCAGTCTCAGGCATTAAGCCCTTCCTGTGGCACAGGTCTCACTCCCAAGCTGAATGTGCCCACGGCCATCACGGCCATCACGGCCATCACGGCGCTACAGTCCTTGTTGAGATCATGTGACTTGTTGGAGCATCCCGAAAGGTGCAGGACCAGACAAGATCACCGATGACCGCCTGCCGCCCCTGGGCGCTATCATACCTTCTAACACTTAGTAGGGACTTTCCTAGTCAGTTTGGTGGCAGGTCACTGGGAAATCAACACCAATGTGTGGTAAAGACAGCAGTAGGGTTTCTCCATTTAGCTATGGTGAGCTTCCTGCAGCGGTGGCATTAGCCTGGGTTGTTTGTGAAGCCTCTGAGTCCTCTGTGAGAAATAAGCCAGAAGGAGGTGTCCCACTCATGCTTCTTGGAGATTCACTAAAACCAGACAGACAGACAGACAGACAGACAGACAGACATGTCTTCTGGAAGAAGTATTGTCAAGAGAACTCCATCTCATACCTGTGATAAACTAGTTTACAAACCGGTACATTGCCCAAGGCATCTTGCTGCGTCCTTAGCCTGGGTTAGCCTGCTCCATTCCCACGCTCTCACTCACCCTCCCAGCTTTACAGCGGCTGAAATCTCCAGCCCCGAGGAATCTTCCAGAATCTTCCAGTGTCGTTCCCTGTCCTCCTCCTAACTGCGTTCCACCTGGGTTGCAAGGTCATGGGTTTATATTTGGCTTTTTCGTGACTCTTCGGTTTTATTAGGAATCTCCCCTCATTTTTCCATCCCCCAAGCCCTGCACAGCTGAACCTTTCAGCGTCTAATGTTCCCCCCACCCCAGCCTGCAGGATTCTACCTGCAGCCCAAGTTAAACATGCGAGTCTCAAGGTTAGGATCTACACGTACGGACAATATGCGGCACTTGTTTTTCCGCGTCTGCCGGCCTCAGCGAGTACCATTTCCCCCAGTGCTTGCGTGTGCTTCCACGTGATTGCAATTTTCATTACTCCGTTTTCTCCGCAGCCGGGTAGCATTCCATTTTGCATACACGCTACATTTGCCATATCTGTTCCCCGCATGACGGATTAATCAGCTGATTCATTCCCAGGTGTCTGTGAATGGGACCGCCCTTTGATTTAATATTAGTGTGATTGTCCCGGGCGTAGAAGGCAGCTAGCGGTTCCTGTGTGTGAACTTTGTGTTTTGATGATTTGATAACATGTGTATCAGCTATGGGGCTTTTGAAAGAATCTTTACAGTGTGTGAAACCATATCTGTAAATAGGTTCCTTTGTTACCGGTACTGTAGCTGGGGTCTGAGTTAACGTCCTTGGCCCATGTCACCACTTAACTCCTCCATGCTGATGTTAATGGTCTCAGGCATCATCTGAAGCCAAGTTGTCTTTATCTCTGTGTGTGTCTTGCTGTCTCTCTCTCTCCCTCTGTGTCCCTCTCCCTCCCTGCCTCTCTCTCTGTGTGTGTCTCTGTGTCTCTGTCTCTGTGTCTCTGTCTCTCCCCCCTTCCTGTCTTGCAGATCTGAAGGCAAGCTCCCAGCTACTGCTCCAGCGCCGCACCTCCCTGAAACTGTGAGCAAGCCCCCATTTAAATGCAAGCTTCTATAAGTTGCCTGAATCGTGGTGTCTTTTCACAGCAACAGAGGAGTAACTGAGACACCATCTAAGAAAACTATCAATGTTAGACAAAAAGCCCGTGGCAGCTCCATGGTGTGTTATACTGCAGAATTTAGCATGCATTTGAGAGTTACAGTCACCGTATGCCCTGCGGCTTGGCATGGTATTTGCTCCTCTGGGGTACCTTAACACCTCTAGTGTTTAACAACTGTAGGACTTTCATTTGCATCTATTTTGTTGATCTTCTAAAAATTAATCCAGAGCCAGGTGCTACTCCATGCCTGTAATCCCAGCATTGACAAGATCAAGGCATTTGCCCAGATAACCAAGGGGGCAAGACCTGGCCCAATCCCTCACATACCTAAAGGTAAGAACAATAAATAGGGTAACCGGGTTCTAAGTCTTTTCAGAACTTTCAGATAATACATAAAACAAACTAGTGTGCCAAGCATCAAGTGTCAGAGTATTTTAAAAAGGACAGTCTTAAATTTTCCAAAACTAGTCCTTGCAGTAACACCCTGTTGCCACTAGGTGTCACAGTCTCCCCGGCCCGCAAGGCTCTTCAACCCTTGATGTCCTCCCCGCCCAGGAGGAAGCATCTGGTTACTGTGGTGTGAGAAAGGCTCTGAACAGGTTCTCACACAGAATTTATTCCAGTCCATAGCCGGGTGTGGCGGTGTAGCCCTGTAATCTCGCACTCGGGAGGTGGCGAGACACAGGCCTCCGCGCATGCTCACCCTTCCCTCGGCTCAGTAATATACTTTGATTTGGGAAAAGAGGTAACATGTGCTTCTAAACCTTGTTAGTACTAATTCTGATTTTTTTTTTCAGATCCTATTTCCTTTCTGAGCTGGAAGATGGAACTTAAAGTACTTACCACCAAGCTTCACAACCTGAGTCTGAGCTCCTGGACTCAAATCACAGAAACAGAGAAAGTTCCTACAAGTTGTCTTGTGACCTCCACATGTATGCCACAGCAGGTGCTCACACACACACACACACACACACACAGACAGACACACACTTACACATGCACACACACATGCGCACACACACAGACAGACACACACTTACACATGCACACACACACACAGACACA
Organism: Apodemus sylvaticus; assembly: GCF_947179515.1. Taxonomy (NCBI): domain Eukaryota; kingdom Metazoa; phylum Chordata; class Mammalia; order Rodentia; family Muridae; genus Apodemus; species Apodemus sylvaticus. The sequence goes on along the minus strand of NC_067490.1, from coordinate 47,204,566 downwards.
CTCACACATGCACACACACATACACAGACACACACATGCACACACACAGACAGACACACACTTACACATGCACACACACACAGACACACACAGACACACACACTGACACACACACATACATACACACATACAGACACACACAAAGACATACACAGACAAACACATAGACACACATACATACACACACAGACACACAGACACATATACAGACATACACACACATTCACACATACAGACACACACACTCACACATACACTCACACACACATACACACACACACACACACACACACACACACTTTTTTAAAAAAGAAATACATTCCCTCCCCCTACATTCAGTTATAGGCTTATTTCTAAATAATAGGCTCGCACAGCGTAGCGGAGTGTTTCAGAGCACAGACTCTATTTTTAGGATATATTTTATTTTTGTTGTGTATGTATAATATGTGTGAGGGGGATGGGAACAGGGGTTTCTGAGGGAGTCCAGAAGGCAGCAGGCACCATGGAACTGGAATCATGAATGGTTCTGAGCCGCTTGCTGTGGCTGCTGGGAATCAAACAGGTCCTCTGCAAGGGCAGCAGGCACTCCTAAGTACAGAGCCATCTCTCCACCCTGGGAAGGACACAGCCTCTTAAGTCCCTGCTGTGACATCTACCAATTGTGCGACAACTGGGAAGTTATTTAACCAAGATTAGCTTCCTATGTGCAGGGCTGGCCGGACACAGAATGAAAACAAGGTAAAAAAAAGAATGTTAAGGAGCTGGAGAGGGGCTCAGCTACAGAGAGCGCCTGGCGCCCTTGCGGGAGGACCTGTTCCCAGCACCTGCTTTGGGCCTCTCACTACTTCTGTACCTGCACTTCAGGGGGTCTAAAGCCTCTAGCCTCACCCACAGGCAGGCACCCACTCAGAGACATGCACGCCCATCGTAACAAACAATAAGGTTTTTAAAATAAGATTCTCAAGATGGCAAAGGAGTGAAAGGCCCAAGACCCTGTTTTTTAGACAACTCTTGATAAAAGAAGACTCATGGAGCTGGGCACTGTGGAGCATACAGTAACCCCAGCACTGGGAAGGCTGAGGCAGGAGGATTGACGTGAATTCGGGGTCATACATGAAGGAGCACAATGAATTCTCATTTAAAAAAAAAAAAAGGAAGAGGAGAAGGAAGAGGAGGAGGAGGAGAAAGAGGAGGAGGAGAAAAAAGAAAAGAAAAAATTATGAAGTGTTCTAAAATTAGAAGCACCAGCCACACATGCTGCACCCGTTCAATTCCAGCAATCTGGAGGAGAGGCAGGGGGATCGCTGTGAGTTGGAGGCCAGAGTGAATTCCAGGATGGTTAAGAATACACTCAGAGAAATCCTGTCTTGAAAAAAGCAAAGCCAAAACCACAAGTGCCCCTCCCTCAAAAAAAAATGGAGGAAATGGAGGAGGACGAGAAAGAGAGAACCCTTCCCAGCCAATGGTGAGACATAAGAAGATAGCGTTGAGCCTTAGCTTAATTCAACCCCAGCCCAGCCCCCATCTGGACTGTCACGTCCTATTTGGATTTTTTTTAATTTTTAAAAATGGTTTATTTTTTCTTATATGCACTAGTGTTTTGCCTGCATGTGTCTCTGTGAGGGTGTCAGGTCCTCTGGAACTGGAGTTACTGACAGTTGTGAGCTGCCTTGTGGGGGCTGGGAATTGAACCTGGGTCCTCTGGAAGAGTAGACAGCACTCTCTTTTTTTTTTTTTTTTTTTTTTTTTTTTTTTTTTTTTTTTGAGAAAGGGTTTCTCTGTGTAGCCCTGGCTGTCCTGGAACTCACTCTGTATACCAGGCTGGCCTCAAACTCAGAAATCTGCCTGCCTCTGCCTCCCAGAGTACTGGGATTAAAGGCATGCGCCACCACTACCTGGCCACAATTTTTCTTTTTCTTTTCTTTGTTTTTTTTCCATCAGATCTCTTTACGGATGGTTGTGAGCCACCATGTGGGTTCTGGGATTGAACTCATGACCTTTGGAAGAGCAATTAGTGCTCTTACCCACTGAGCCATCTCTCCAGCCCCTAGACAGTACTCTTAACCACTGAGTAATCCCTGCAAAGCCTTTGGTTTTTTTTTTTGTTTGTTTGTTTGTTTTTTTGAAATAGGGTCTCTTGTAGTACAGTTGGAACTTGTAACATAGCCAATGCCATGGTAGTGGGTTAGCCTGATGCTGCTTGTATTCTAATGCTAACCCTGGTTCCTCAGGACCAGGTTGCCCCAGAGACAGGAGAGTCCACAAGCAGATCCAAGTAATGCTATGTGACCCTGCCACCAAGTTATTTCTGATTGGTGGATAAAGATGCCGACAGCCAATAGCGGAGCAGAGGAGACATGGCTTGTGGCCTGCAGAAGAACCATGAGGGAGAGGAAGGTGAACGGAGCAGAAGCCACTATTGCTTAGGTGGGTCATGAAAACGGGACGCGGAGGACCGGCCAATTGGAATTAAGAGCTCCAGATGAAACATAGTGAGTAATAACTCGGGGTCACCGATAGGAAAGTAGATTCAAATAGCATAGAGGGTAGATGTCTGCTCAGCTCCTGTGCTGTTCAAGGCTTATTGAAAATAATAAAAGTTGTGTGTCTTTTATCTGGGAACTGAATGACCAAGGCTGGGTAGAAACTCCTGATTGGGATTAAAAGTTTCTGCAGTAATCCATGGGCTCCTAACACTTCTGCCTGCAATACCCAAGTGCTGACATCACGGCCTTGTGCCACCACACATCTAGCCCGTCACACACTGTTTATGCTCACGCTTTCTGCACTCTTCACCACAGCTAATCTACTTCTGACTGACTAACGTTCCACACAGGTTCAATCCGGTAACATGTCTTCCTTCCCCAAATCTCCACTTCATTTCTGTTTATTCTCTTTGTTTTCCCATCAGGAAGTACTCAGACTTTTTAGACAGATTTTTTCCCCCAACTGCTACCCAACCTTGCTATTTCTACTTTGTAGAAGCTTGTCCTATCACTTGGTTGTTTTGTAGCTTAATTCTATAATGGCTCAAGAAACTCTATTTTAGAGATCTGTTGGTTTCTAGAATGGGTTTCCCACATCTCCAGGCCTCTACTCCTCCATATTCCTCAAGGTAAAATGGGGAGCCCTGCCTCATGGGCATCTGGAGACGGACAGGACACTGCACATGGACCGTCCAGCACAGTGCTTACACGCACAGAGCACCACCAGAGGAGCACTGCTCTTCCCGTGCTCAGTGGGCCATGCAGCTCCTGTCCTGCACTGATCTCCAGTACAACCGGCAATCAGAACAATGTGCTTTTCCAGCTGTGTAGACCACATAGAGATCTTTCTTCCTCTGCCTCCCAAGGGCCGGCCTTAAAGGTATGAGCCACCACGTTCTGCTCCCAGAACAGTCTTCTTTAGCTCAGTTCTCATTAAGGTCCTGTTCTGTCTTCACAATACCCAAATCTTTGTTTCCTTAAGGACAAATCCCAATTTCTTCATTAATTGATTTAACTGTAGTGTTCCCCACCTCACCCCGCCCCAGTTCTGCCTCCCTTTACTCATCTGATTCCCTGACCTCTCTCTGGTTGTCCTGTTCTCCTAGAAATAACCCAGTCCTCAGCAATGTATGGAATTGTGGGGCTGGTGTTCAGAACGCTTCCCAAACCTGAGAGCAGCACGACAAAGATAAGAAAATAACCTTCTATATTTGCCAGGCCTAGGGGCACAGCCTTGTAACCCCAGTGAGGAGGGTTGGAAGTTCAAGGTCTGCCTGGGACACAGATGAACGCACCCAAGCCACACTTCCATCTTACAATTGCTCCTTTCAATTTTAAACAGGACAAAGAGCTTTAGTTGGACAATACTAGCATTGGGTGCAGCGGTGGGGGGCTTAAGAGTTCAAAGTCATCCCTGGCTGTATACTAAGTGTGTAAACAGCCTGGGCTTCATGAGACCTTGATAAATAATAATGATGAGAGAGAGAGAGAGAGAGAGAGAGAGAGAGAGAGAGAGAGACAGACAGACAGACAGGGGAGGGGGAGGGGTGGGGGAGGGGTAAAAGCTGGAGAATGAGGAGGAGCACTGTGAAGTCCGCCTTCTGGGCGTGAGCTGGCCAGTGCATGTATGAACACAGCAGCTGGTGTTATCAGAACAAGGCCTGTGTTAAGGTTCAGTCTGTTGCTATGTATTGTAATTCTAAGTAATGGTCCAAAAGGACTGGTTGCCCCCAGGGACAAGGAAATCCTCCCACACGCCAAGTGATGCGATCTGACCTTGCTCTTTAATTTAAAACTATTGGTTGAATAAAGATGCCTACAGCCTATAGCTGAGCAGAAGAGAGGCAGGTGGAGGTTTGGTTCCTGGGCTTGGGGTCGGAGGTAGGGCCACGACAGAGGAGAGAAAGTGGAGAGAGGAGAGGAGGCCGTGAGGTGAGAGATCATAAGAACCGGCCATGAAGGCTGGCCAATCCGTGTAAGGGTGGCCCAGGCAAACGTGGTAAGTAATATCTCAGGGTTATTGACAGGAAAGTGGACAAGGTAGCTTAGAGGGTAGATATCTGCCCAGCTCTAGTGCTGTCTACAGCTTATCATAACCATAAAAGTTTTGTGTCTTTTATCTGGGCACGGAATGACCTAAAGTGGGATAGAAACCCTCATAAATATTCACTGCAAAAGACCTGCATAAAATCAAGTCACCAGACATTCCAGCATAGATGTTCCAACAACAAATTCTCATTGTTTTGAGACGTGGCCCAAAGACACGGGCACCAAACAAAACTCAACCACAAGGCTCCTCCTACCTATACGCTTCAGGTTTCCTCCTACTCTTGATCACTGCTTGTCTCTTACACAGAAACACACACACACACACACACACACACACACACAGGTTTTTTAAAGAAATGAGTTGACAAGATGACTCAGCAAGTAAAATATCTTGCCACACAAGCCTGATGCTCTGAGTTTGATCCCTAGAACTATGGAAGGACTGAAATAAATCCTAAATGCTGTCCTCTAACACACACATGCACACACACACACACACACAAACACACTCACATACACTGTGCTGGGATTATAGGCAACCATCCATCCATCCACATACACAGGTGATAATGTGCTTTTTAAAGGTTTAACAGGCTTTGTCTTTAAGAGTCGTTTATGGTTTACAGCAACGTTGAATGGAAGGTAGCTCTCACCTGACATTTTCTTGACCTTGAGATAAACTGTTTCAGAACTCAGGAGCCGAAGGTGGGGTGAAAAGCTCCAAGCACTCCAGAGCCCCCCCATCACCAACAGTCAAAAGCTCCTGGACTGTGTCACTAAGCTGTGCATAGCCCTAGTGCCTGTCAATCCTAAACCAAGAATGTCGGAATGACAACCTCGGCCTATGGTCCTGCCCACCTGAACTGACAGATCTCATCAGAATGATCGCCTCAAAAGACTGGAGTGGCAGACGTGTTGGCAAGATGGACAGGGGAATCCACAGAGCCATGATTTGCATAAGGACATGACTTTAATACCCAGAAGTCATATCAACACGCAAATGGGGTATGCATTTGTCATTCCATTGCTGCAAAGGTGAGCCCCGGACCCTGGGGCTGCTGGCCAGACAGACTAGCATAATTAGTGTGTCTATTAATAATGAGATGTAAGCTCCAAGGGGGTAGATGGCCTTACTGAAGACAAAACCCAAGGGTATCCGTTAGCTTCTTTGTACACTCATGTAACGGTACACATGACCACACACATAGGTGCATGCACAGATGCATATTAATAAATAAAACTTTAGGGCCAGAAATATAGCTCAGCAGGGTTATAGCTCAGTGGTAATGTCTCCCTGCCAAGGAAAGGTCCTAGGTTGGATCCCAAGTGCTATGAAATTGTTGCTGGGTGAATTGGCCTGCGATCCCAGAATATGGGAGTCGGAGCTGGAAGGATCACAATTTTGCGGCCAACCTGGTCTACGTGGTGAGTTTCTGACGAGCTTGAACCGCAGAGAGACATGCCTTTCTAATTATATTTAAATTTTTATTTTAATTATGCATATATGTGTTTGTGCAGGGGTAGGGGATGGGCAGGTATGTGCATGTATGTGCGTAGGTTTCCAGAGAGCCCAGGAGAGCATTGGCTCTCCTGGAACTGGAGCTGTCGGCAGTTTTAAGCTGTCTGACACCGGTGCTAGGAACCAAGCTTTGGATCCTTTACAACCACAGGAGGCACCCTTTACTGATGAGCCATCTCTAGCCCCAAGAGACAAGTCTCAAAGCAAGAAACAGGCATAGCCCTGCTGTAGCCACTCCACCTGATAGTCCTACCTGTGTATATTTTCAGCACATTTATTCATTACTTTTTGTTCTATGACTATAGAAAGTCCACAAAACCTCTCCCACAGTAGGACATGCCATTCAGGGTTTGAGTCTGCCCTACCGCCATGGTCACTCAGATCTGACTCAGAATAGACTATTTTCTCTTTCTTTTGAAACAGAGTACCTCTATGTAGCCGAGGCTGCCACTGGGTTTGCTATCCTCTTGCCCTGAGTTCTGGGAGCCCAAGGATGGGCCACGATGACTGATATGATTGATTTAGAATAAGCTATCTTATTTCCTTGTAGTAGAACTGGAACCTTATGTGGACACTTCCCACCCAGTCACCCCTGGGGCTGGCACCCGGAACCACTGTGGTCCATTTATCACCAACAATGGAGCAGCTTCGAAGGCTTGTACATGACCATGAACCTGATGATTAGCACACAGAGTGCATACTTCACACCGTGACTCACTGTCGGTGTAAATTCTGTAGGTTCTGACTTGCACAATGGCACATGTCTGCCACTCCAGTTGCATGAAGACTAGATGATTCTCAAGGTGCACGCTGGAGATTTTGGACTTGCTACTAAGGGTTTCTTTCCCTCAGTAGCAGCCACATAAGTTTTGTCAGTGTCTCCCGAGGCAGTGAGGTGGGCGGGCGTTTCGCTAGCATTTTTGTTTTCAGTGTTGGGGGTTGAACAGAGAGCCTTGTGCATGCCAGGTGAGTGTTCTTCCACTGAGCACTACCCAGCCTTCACTGTGAGGTTAGTAGCAGGGCTTCGCTCCGGCTCCAAGTCCTGGGCTAAAACGCTTGAGCCACCACACAGGGCGCCCTCTCCCTCCCTGCCTTTAAACATTAGACAACTTCATACCTGGGTATTGAGGTTGCTCTCACGCCTGCCCCTCCCATTTCCCCACCGGGTCCTCCCGGCCCCGCCCTTCCCCACAGCTCCTCTCCAGGGCTTCTTTGTTAGCTGCTTTGCTTTGGTTTTATTTTGAAACGGGGTCTCTCTCCAGAGCCCTGACTGTCTGGAATGCTCCGTGTAGGACCAGGCTAGCCCCGATCTTACAGAGATCACCTGCCTCTGTCTCCCAAGTACTCAGATTGAAGGTGTTCACCACTGCTCGCCAGCTGGTCTCCAACTTTCTATCACTTCAAAGAAAATGAGATTGCTCATTCATAAAGAGAAAAGTTTTATTTTGGCTTAACCAATTTATACTTGCCAGCCCCGGAAGGAAAAGAGCAAAAGAAGAAAGGGGTGAGGTCCTGTAAAGCCCTCCTAGGGAAGGCCCCGGAATCCTGAAAGCCTCCTTTAGGGCCTCAGTTTGATTGATTGATTGATTTGTTGTTGTTTTTGAGGCAGGGTCTGTCTCACTGTACAGCCCCATTAGACTGGACCACGCTCTGTGGACCAGGTTGTTCTTAAACTCACAGAGTCCCTCCCACTTCTACCTCCAGAGTGCTGGGATTAAAGGAGTGTGTCATTGTCACTACCCCTGGCAGGACCTCAGTTCTTAATGTTGACAGTCACCACTTCCCGGTAGCTGTCCACTAGGAAGCAAGATTTTTTTCTATGGCCCCTGGTCCTCTGAGGCTTTAGGCTGTGGCCTGGCCTCTCTCTCTCTCCTGTCATTCCCTGTGCTTAAATGGTTTCCTGCTCCAGACCATGTTCAGGACTTTTACCTGGAAGCTGAACTGAATTCTCTGATCCCAAATCTGACTTTAGCAACCCCGACAGCCATTTCCGAAGCCTCCCTCCTAGAGCTGTGTGCTTCATGCCAGTGTAGACCCGACTGGCCTTGAACTTGCGGATGTCTGTCTGCCTGGGCTTAAAGGTATGTGCCACCACACATGGCCTGGTTGGATATTGTAGGATAGAGACTCCTCATGCACATCCTAAGCCTTTTTAAACCGCTGTAGGCCGTTAGACTTCGCAGGCTCTGCAGTCCATAAATCTGTATAGAGACATATGGATATAGTTACCATGTACTGTGTGGTGTGAGAGTTGATATTAGTAATTAAGATTGGAAAAAAGAAATTGTATTCACCTGGGCAGAAACCAGGGTAGGAGGACTGTAAGTTAAGCTGCTGTCATAGAAACCCCTAAACTTTGTGAGTTTATTGTTAATGCATTCTGACACTGCGGAAAGTCACGAGCATGCTTGTCTTGCTTCTAGCACAAGACACGACAGCCTCTCCCCCCCCCCCCACCTTTTCCATGCTGGGTCGGTTCTTTTCCTTCCAACATTAATGAGTGTGTGTGTTTGTGGACATATCCATGTCATGGCGTGCATGGGCTAGCCTCATCTAACTTAGGCCATCCTCTGAGCCATCTTGCTGGCCCAACAAGTTTTAAAGACAGATCTGTATTTCTAAACTGACATACAAGCTAATTTTATTTACTCCTTTATTCTAATTGGTTTTTCTAACATTGCCCCGTGTCCTGTCTTCTGGGCTAAGGTTTCCCAGCATGCTCTGACATTCTTTCTCATCCATACAATGAAATCTCCTCATTCTGGAAGGACAGATATCACTAAGTCAACATCCCCTACCCCTGCACCCTTCTCAAGGAACTTATAAAATAATCACTGTTCTCAGAGAACGGTGTGCTTATTCATTCAGCAAGCTTTTATACACAAGGCTATCTGAGGCTATCCGAGGGACTCAGGATAGGAGGACGCATGAGAAAGAATTTCTGCTCTCGAGGAAGTCAGATTCCAGCGGGAGAGGTCTGACATGCACACAGATGACTACTGCAGTCCCCAGTGGGCTGTGACAGAATTGTGCACAATTGCCACAGAAATCTGGCTTCAGGGCGTGAAAATAAAGGATTATTATTTTTGTTTTGTTTTGCCCAACACCATTTTTTAAAAGACTAGGACTCACTATGTAGTCCTGGCTGTCGTACAACTGTGTAGACCAGGCTGTTGCACTCCCAGACAGATGGCCTGTCTCCACAGGAGGACAGAGTGACATGAAGCCACACAGCACACACACACACACACACACACACACACACACACACACACACACAAGGCCTCGGTCAAGACTTACTCAGAACAGCTGCTGCTGTCCCCGACTCTGGTGCTGCCCGCTCTGTCCTTCAGTCTCCTGCCCACAAGCTTGGAGCACCCACTGTTACCCTGGCCCTTCTCCCATCCATTCTCCTTGTATCCCCCAGGGATGCTTTTTGTACAAGGCCAACACAATTACACTGCAGCTACTCAGGTTGAAGATGAGGAGAGCCAGGCCTGCTTGGCCTTCTCTCTCCTTCTCCAGTCACCATGGCCCCTCTCGGAGCCCCCCGGGATCCCTGGGATGTGACCCGGAAGCCGGTGGTCTGAAAGTACGGTTGTAGCTTTCTCTGCTCCTGCTGGCTAGTTCTGTCAACTTGACCCAAGCTGAGATATTTGAGAGGAGCAAGCCACAAGTGTGGAAATGATTCCCTAACATTCCCCTGTAGCTGAGCCTGTAGCCGAGCCTGTGGCTGAGTCTGTGGCCGAACCTGTGGCCAAGCCTGTAGCCGAGCCTGTGACCGAGCCTGTAGCCGAGCCTGTAGCAGAGTCTGCAGCAGAGTCTATGGGTTACCTTCTTGATCTACGATTGGTATGGGAGTGTCCATCTCACAGGTGGTAGTGCCATCCCTGGACAGGTGGTCTCAGGTGTATGAGAAAACAGGTTGAGTGAGCTTTAGGAAGCACTAAGTATTACCTCTCCATGACCTCTGCCCAGTTCCTGCCTCCAGGTTACTCCCTCAAGTAGCCTTATAAACTTAAAAAAATTTAAAAGCTATTTCTTAAAAAATGTCCAATTTTTATTTAAATTTTCTGTAGAACTCCAAAATTTCCTCTTTCATTTAAATTTCTCAACTGTATGCTCCTGAAATATCAAAACTAAAGTACACTTTTTACTTCAAGTGGGAAGGTATGGGGCACAACCACCATCTACAGGAGGCAGAACAAAGTTCTAATAATGCAGACAATTCAATGCTTAATACCTGGGATTCACTCATGATCCTCTGGACTTTTCCGAGGGGCTTGGGTCACCATTCTGGCCCCAGCCTCAGCAGCATATGTGTAGCTTGCTTTCTAGATCCCAGCTGGCTCCATTTCATTGTGGATGGTATTTCTGGTGACTCTCATATGACACAGGCAACCTCCCCCCACCCCATTGCACCTGGGTCCTCTGTAGGAACCCATCCCTGTCATACACTGGCAAAATTCTGCTGTTCTCCATGACTCCCTGGTATCTTTAAAACCAATACCACCTGGACTACTCTTATGCTACAAAGTTTGGCTGCCAGTACAAGGTACCTTGTTACAAATGAATGCATGGATGTTTACTTTAATACTCTATTAAACGTAAACGAGCATTTTTTAAAAAAAAAAATCTTACCTTTCAAAAATTTTGTTTGCATGACAGGAATTATCATACAAAAATCCATCCTAACCCAAAATATCTCAGAGATCTCTTGTTGCCTCCTTGGTTGGCCCAGCCCATGTGATCACCTTTAATCAAGATGGCTGTGAACATCTGTCTTCTCTAGAAATCTAAGCCTAGAAAAGATGACTTTCAGCCACATGTGTAGGCTTAGATTTTTTTTCAAGACCTACTTTAATAAGGGTTTTTAAACACTTCAACCTCTCTTCTAGACCACCTACCAGAGGAAGGGGTAAAGAAAAGTTAGTAGGAAATGGGGTTTGTGGACCTGTTTAGAACTAGTTCTTTGTGGGGAATCCCAGTCTTCATTGTCAGGATATTAGCAGTCCAGTCCAAAACATCAAACACGAATCAGTAGCAGTAGCTCAATCCAGAAGAAAGTGCAGTGTTCCACTGAATTAGCACAAGTCTGCAGAAGTGGCAAGAAGCAGCCAGGATACCTAACATGAGAAGTTCTTTATGGTTTTTCTCTCTACGAAGTCACAACAGTCAAAGATCCGTGAAGACCAGCAAAGTGTTGCAAGGCATACCAATGCAAGAGCATCATCAGTGAAGACCAGTGAAGCAGTGTAAGGTGAGCCGGTATAAGAGCGTCCTCTCACTCTCTGTAGGGTTATATTTGTATTCTTTCTAAACATCACACACCCTCTCAAGCATCCACCCCAGCAAAGTACCACATGCCTTTTTATAAGGAAGCTTTCAGAAAAAAAAAAAAACACGTCTGTTCTCAAGAAAATACCCTTTCACATGTCTGCCTCAGCAAAGCAACCTCTTGTAAGACAGCTTCCAGAAAAGCATCACATGACACAACTTAATCTCCGAGGAAACCAGAAATTGTGGTGAAGTCACATGACATCTACCCTTTCCAAGCCTATCAGTGGTGGCCACCAGCCATGTGGTTGCCTAAAGATGGTGGCAAACCACGTGTTACTTATAACCCAAAATGGTTCCTTTAAGGCTACTTATGCATAGATTTTTAACTATCAACTCTGTTAAGAGTTTTACTTAATTTTTCCCACAAATGTTACAGATTTTTAACCATACTCAATAAAATTAACTTATAAATCTTGAGGTACCAAATGTTCACATCAACACAGTTAATTTCTTGGCTTTTCCGCTTTGCTCTTCTCTCTGCCACATGGTCAGGTAGCTGGATTGACACAGGATATAGATGAAAGTTTTAAATGTGCTTGGGTCTAAAGAAGAGCAATAACCCAACTCCAGAGCCAGCTCTTCTGTAAAGTAGAGCAGTATAAAACAACCCCACTGTTATACACATCCAAAAGACATCTGAGCTCCTGCAAACCTGAATTCAGTGACCAAAGAGATCAGAGATAAATTCTGAGCCCCACCATAAAAGCAGTCATGGTAGTAGCAACAGAGACAGAAAAAGTATTCATTTCTCTCTCAGATCCATAACAAAATGTAAAGGCACACCAAAAAACACAGACCAATCCACATACACAAACAAAACTTTCTACTCAGCCAGAACCAGGCAGCCAGGTGATGTCTTAGTATTTGCCCTGGAAAATATTGAGGTCCCTTTCAATTCCCTACATGCCCCAGACCAGGAGCCCAGGGAACATAACAGGCGTATGAGAAGGCTGCTATAGATGCTTGCTGCATCTCTCAGCATGGAAGTCCATCCTAAGAGTCCACAAGCCAAAGGCAGCCGTGGAGCCTTGGGCTGTCTCAAGGCACATGCCTCCTGATGTGGCTCCTCAGACCTAGAGTTCCAGAATGAAGGTCCAGCTTTAGAATTTGGGTGGCTGGTCTGAATCTTGCTGGGCCCTCCAGAAAAAATATTAAACCCGCCAGTCCAGAATAAGATCACTACCACAATTTTCAGCCAGATTTGAAGAAAGCTTCGATTAAATACTGGGCAGGTGGATAGACTCTGACAAGTTCTGTACTTGGGTCCATACTTAACCACGCAGCACGTATTTCAGAGGCTTAAAAAGACAAAACCACAGGGCCACTTTACTTCCCATCATATTTCCATCAGGGGCAAGCATGCATCCTGATATATTTCCTGCCCACATACAACCTGCCCATATGAGATCAAGCATATTCAGTACAGGTGGTTCGAAGGAACTTGTGTGAGGGAGTGAAAACATGTGGCTTGTTTTATCCCATAAATCAGAGCCTCGGGCATTTCAGGAAGTATCCGTGCTTCAGCAGGGGGCTTACAGGTTAGAGACCTTCTTGTTTGATGGCTTTCTTAGGCACAGTAATTAAAACTTAGGATGTAACTGTTGCTTTCAGGGTACATGTACATACATGCGTGCAAACTCTCATGCACATAAAGAGAAAAGATGTAGCTGCTTCCCTGTGAATTTTATCATCATTCATTAGGTTTCAACTTTAGTGCATAAAATGCACCATAAAGTTTCATGTTGTTTCTTGGCCATACTTTGTTCCCTTCCTAGCTTGGCCTAAATAGCTAATCTGAACTACACCCATGCTTGAAATTGCTTGAGCGCGGCTCCACTCTGGAACTAAGCTATGACACATCTCATATCACGTGGGACGAGCATTCGGTACCTGTAGTAAACAGAGAACATTGCATCATTCTTACAGAAGAGTGGGGTTGTGCAAGAGAGGACGTGATCGTTGCATTAGGAAATAAAAATAGCTTTCTTCTCATTTGCAATGCTTATTATGGAGAGGTATGTGAATTATAGATTACTGGATCATTTATTCATATTTGTCCTGTTCTGAAAAAGGATGTGAAGCGGGTGAGGTAAACACAGATAACACATCAGCAGTGAACTATGTGGCTTGGTGTCCTTACCCAGAACTGTGGAACGTAATTCCACACACCATCATGAGAACATAATAAAGGGATTCAGACACTGCTTAACGTGCTGCTGTGGCTGCCTTCTCTGTGGCGTAGTCTATCCATTCACCACAGAACTTAGTATCCAGAGAACTCCCTGCTTGCTCTAAGTGGATTCTGAGTCCAATTTAAAAATACCATTTGCTATTTTCATATATTCAAATTACATGCCTAAATTGTAGAACTCTAGATTCAAACTCACAGTATCAGATATTGGGCAGGTTTCTATTTGTAAAAATTAAAAATAAGCCAAGTGTGGTAACAGGAAGACCAGCAGTTCAAAGTCACCGGCTGCTTAGTTTGTTCCTGGGCTACATGAAACCTCGTTACAGAAGAAACAAACAAAAATCTTGCAATCCTGTCACCACCATGCATAGCTGAGAAAATCTTGTCCAGGTGTAAGAGGAGAGACAGATACAAACTTGATTTATTTTGGGGACCACAAGTCAAAATGTAGTATCAAGTAATATTGTCCCAGAGACATCAGAGAGCGCATACCCAACACCAGCTTGGTTTCTAGGTGAAGTGTGAGGTTAAGATAATCACAAATAGCAACGTAGGCTCAGGTCAGATGAGTGGGTTGATCTGCTTGATAATAAAGAATGTCAGCTAAGGAGAACTCTTAAGGTGGAGAGCACCTGAAGCTGCTGCTAGAAGCACCAAGCTCCAGATGTCCTCAGGACTTTATTTTTAATTGTTCTATTGAGACAAGATCTATCTGTGACCAAGGCTAGCCATGAATTTGCAGTCCTCTTCCCAAATCTTCCTGAGAGCTGGGATCCCAGCGCCTTCCACCATGCTTGGATCAGAACATTACCCCTGCTCCTGATTGTTCAGTCAAAGGACACAACCTAGCTTAGAACTTCTTGACCACAAGAATGGTTTATATGAGAATTTTTACTTATGCATATATTAAAACACAGAGCAGCCTGCAATCCCAGCACCTGGGAAGCTGAAGGATCAAAACTTTAAGGCTAGCCTGGACTGTACAACAAAACACGGTCTCAAAAACAAAACAAAACAAAACACAAAACCAAGCAACAGTGGCACAAAGGTTATGGGGGTAACCAGCTGCTTTTGGATTAGAGTTAAGGCCTGCTCCACAGAAAGGAATTCAAACCAGGTACTGTCAATCTACGCCCATGGTTTGGAAGGTCAGAGGGCCTAGGGAAGAACCTATTTTTTTTTTTAATTTTTTTTTTTGGTGAATGGCATGTTGCCAAACTTCCTTCTAGAATTTGTATCTGTGCTCATAAATGAGTGTTTTCCTCAGCTTTGGCCAGAGCAGCTTCTTTCTACACTGTTTACCATAACTTGTCAAAGACTCATAACTTGTCAAAGTGATGAGAATAAGGATCTGTTGAAGACTCAGTCATAAATCTGGCATCTCTATCAAACCTCTTCCTCTTCCTCAGGTACCACCTCGGAAGAGAGACCGGAAGGACTGAAGAGCTGGTGGACCGGAAGCAGTGTGGTGAAATGCCGTCTTTGAGACACGCCATGCTTGTACCCAGGAACTCGCGCTAAGTACGATTCCCTGCAGGAGATCAGTCAACAAGCTCAGTCAGCATCCCTACAGGCAGCTGCGATGGGACTCAGTGGGTTATTACCGGAAGCACAAAGAAGAGGACATGAGATGGGGAGAGGGACGGGCCAGGGATGCCTGTGGGAGGGAGAGGGAAGAGTTGGGGGTCCCTGGGGCTAGTAGGAGGGGGAGCTGTGTAAAAGTGATCAAGATGCATTGTTTAAATGGGTAAAATTGTCAACATGTAAATAAAATATATTCTATTCAGACAACCAAGCTGCCACCACAAACATCAGACATCAGGGCAGCCAGGAAAAGAGGTCCTGCAAAGGGAGAAAAACTGACCAAGGGCTCAGGGACATGCTTCTGAGTCCTGCTCATGAGGGGACATGTGAGTCCTCTCGTGACTTTGTCTTAAGGCCTTCAGAGTATCCCAGGGCACCTTCCCAGTCTGCACTGGCTCCGGTCTGCTTGCTGGTCTCTGCTGTGCTGATGCTGGAGCCTCCCGGGCCTTTGTTCTTTGTATTTGCTGTCACAGTGACGCCTTCTAATACTCTATTTTCAAGCTGAAGCCCATCTTAGCATCACTTCCCAGAGGGTCCAGACCAAGATGATAAAAGATTGCTTGTGAAAATGCCTCTAGTCCAGACTTCTTTCTAAATTACAGATCTCTTCAGATGTTGCTATAGAGTTCCACAAGGATTCCTCACAGTGATCCCTTTTCTCTTTTTCAGTAGATTTTAGGGGGAGCTTTTGGTTCACAAAAAAATGGAACAGTGTTATAGGATTTTTCTTCACACTCCTGGCACACACACAAACAGCCTCCGTTGCGATCACACTCTCACACCAGACAAGGCAGCGTATTTGTCACAGCGGAGGGCAGCCCATCGATACAAGATCATCCGTGTAGTTTACAAAAGAGTTCCTTCTTAGAGCTGCTCAGGCTACAGGCTTTACATGTTCTGATTTAGCTAATTAGCTGATGGTGGTGATGGTGTGTATGGGTGTTTCGCCTGTGTGTTAATGTGCATACTACGCTCATGCAGTGTCCTCAGAGGCCAGAAGATGGCATTAGAACACCCTGGAACTGGTTTACATGTGGTCGTGTATCACCACATAGCTGTCATGAAAAAAATCTGGTTTTCTGCGAGAACAGCAAGTTCTCTTAATGACCAAATCATCTCTCAGTCCCACCCACCCTTTTGAGACAGGATCTCTTTTTGTAGTTCTGGCTGTCCCAGACCTTAATGGGTGAACCAGGCTGGCCTCGAATCCACCGTCTGCCTCTACCTCCCCAGCGCAGGGATTAAAGGCAGGAGTCACCATCACCAGCTCCCAGATTTTAAAAGTTGCACCTATTTATTTTCATGAGTGTGTGTGTGTGTGTGTGTGTGTGTGTGTGTACCCATGTACATGTGACAGTCATTAATTACTTCTTTGAGACAGGGTATCACTATGTAGCACTGGCTGGCCTGGGGCTTGCTACAAAGACCTGGCTGGCTTTGAACTCACAGAAAGACTTGTCTGTCCCAGCCTCCCGAGTGCCACCACACCTTTGGTTAATGTCTTCACATCTCCTGGGGCTCACTGTGATAGTCTGTGGCCTTTTGCTAGCATTCAAAAACATGTCGTTCTTTCTTCACAGGTTGCCTCAGTTTCCCCGCTGGCTTCTTCCCTTTCTCTCTGCTGTTGTTTTCTGCTCTCCTGTCTCCCCCTCCCTTTGCAAGAGCAAGTGTTCTTCAGCGCTGAGTCAAGTTTCTAACACAGATTTTTTTATTCAAAAAGGGAAAGGAAAGCTACAAGAAGGAGAGATGAATGGAGAGAAGCTGGTGGGGGAAGAACAGAGGGAGGAGGGTTCCAAGCACCCACACGGAGGGTGGCTCGTCACCTCCTAGGGTGCCAAGCATGTACATGGTCCACAGACATGAGTCCCAGCAAAACACTCATAAATCAACATCAAGCAAATCCATAGAAGTATTTTAAGACAAAGTCTATGTAGCCCAGACTAGGGACCTTGGATAGCCCTTCTTGTCCTTTCTTTTATCCAGAAAACTTCAGGGAGTTCCTACCGCTGTTTCTGTAGGTTTGTAGGTTCTGAAGTAACTTGCTGTTGGTCCCATTCTGTAAGCAACTTTGTCACCTCAGATACTATTATGTTCACAGGTAGAGGTTTGATTTGATTCTGCTTATATCTTTCCATTTTGTTTCCTCTCTCTCCAAAGTGTCTTGTCTTAATATTCTTTTTTAATTTTATGAATACTTTGCAAGTATGTCTTTGTACCATATACATGCCTGGCGCCCTCAGAGACCAGAGGAGGGCATAGGTTTCCCAGGAACTGGAGTTAGGGGCCTTTGTGAACCATTACTTAGGTACTAGGACTCAAACCTGGGTCCTCTAGAAGAGCACCTAGCCCTCTTAAACTCTAAACTGCCTCTCCAGCCCCACCCAAGCCCAAAGTCTCTTAGAAATGACTCCAGAGTCAGATTACGTACCATGCAAAATGGTGTAGTCTCAGAAGGCCGGTGGCATGTCTGGTAAAAGAATTTAGACACAGACAAATAGAGGATGTATTGAATTACACTGGAAGAGAGCAAGTGGGCTCCCAGTGAGAGAGTCGCACTCCTGACACACTT
Source organism: Apodemus sylvaticus (assembly GCF_947179515.1). NCBI lineage: Eukaryota > Metazoa > Chordata > Mammalia > Rodentia > Muridae > Apodemus > Apodemus sylvaticus. The sequence continues at coordinate 47,186,828 of NC_067490.1, read as the reverse complement.
GGAAATTCTTTACTCTGTGTGTGTCTGTGCACACATATGTCTGTCCATACACATGCCATAGAATGCATGCCAAAACCAGAGGACAACTTCTGGCAGTTGATTCTCTCTCTGCAGTCAGTCTGTGAGGGGTATACAAGGAAGCCTTGTTTTCTTGCTAAGTAGTAAATTTTATAGTGATTTTTTTCTCCAAATCCTCCATTTGTAAAAGATGTCATGGGTCATTACAGAGTACATTCCAGAAGCCTGTGGAAGATATCATGAGTTACTAGACCAAACATACCACCCTGCCCAGATTAAAAGGCTTCTAATTAGTTTTATATCTGATCCAGGCAAACTCTTTGCAATTCATTTGGATGAAGATATATTTCCTCATTTTGGCATAGTACTTTTGGTTCATTTTGATGCTTTTGAGGCTTATCTTAAATTTAGCCAAGTGGTGGCACACACCTTTAATCCCAGCTGCTGGGATGCTGAAGCAGGAACGTCTCTGAGTTAGAGACAATCCTGTTCTACAGAGAGAGTTTCAGGACAGCCAAGGCTATAATACATCAAGAAACCCTATCTCAAAAAACAAATTAAAAAAATCCAATATCTGTCTCATCAACTGGGGAAGTCCACTTCATTCTAGTTAGAATCATTTAAGTCTAGATAGCACTACTCTAGTATAGTACTAACTCTACTTGTCAATTCTGTATGATTAAGGGTCAACCCTGTTCTGGTTGCTCTATTATGACTAGAAGCAGAATTTCCTTCCTTGTTCCTTTCTCATAATTCTATGTATTTATGAATTAAACAAACAAACAAACAAATGTGGAATGAGAGCCTTGCAACCAAATATAAAGGATCAAACAGATAGAATTCTAAGTTTTAAATCTTGGAATAGATAGCTTGCTGGCCCCTGTATGTGAAATTTTCAGTCTACAAAGAGACTCTGTAAAGTCAAGATAAAAGTGCGTGACTATGAACGTGGGCCCTCTGGGCTCCTGGCTTTTCTGTCACCTCAGTCCTGCTTATGCCTAATAGAGAAGGAACAAAGGTCTTGCTCCTGCAGCATTATCACCTGATGTATTTTCTTACAGCAATAGTTTCTTAGGGACAGGGAGGGTCTCAGGCAGGTCCATAAAAGAGAAAGGATCTATCCCTTTGTTTTGTGGTCTTGCCTTGCAAATAGATTCCTTGGGCTCTGTAGTGTGTTAAATGGACTATTGTGAACTGGCCAGTGAAGAGGATAGACTGTGCACATTTTAATGCACCCCCCCAAAATACCTCAAGATTGAGAGCCTATTAACTTCCATCTGTTTCTGTGAGACAATAAATGTCCCTGTCAAAGGACTGACTTGTACCTGATTTGTATCCTGGTGACCTTAGTCTCACAGTTTAAGAGAATAGATTTTAATCCTGCAGTATCCATTTTCTGTCATCTGCTGCTTTAAGACCATCTCAAAATTCAACGAACATCACCTTTTTAATATGAGTGCTACAAAGCTCTTCATGATATTCAGATTAGCTTTAAAAGTCCATGCTCTGTCTGCTCGAATCGTTGTTAAAGGTTTATGATTATTTAACCTAGGTGAACACTTGCAGGTGATTTGAGCTAAGTTTCTACTTTCCTATTTAGAAGCTTGAACATAACTGAGTTTTTATGTCGTGAGAAGTTTGAGATTTTCCATTGTTTCTCATTTATTGTATATCTCAGAGGTTCAAAATACAGATAGAAATCAAGTTAGCTGCCTTTGATTTTATGTTATGTCATTAACATATTTAATTTAAAAATATTCATAAATTATAAAATAAAAAAAAAAGATCCTTCAACTAGCACTGTTGAGTCAGCTCCCGATTCTGCCTGGGGCAGCTGCAACGTATCTGATGCTGTCTTCAGTATACTGGGACCAGCGTGTGGCTGATGTGGAGGCTGACTGGTCTCTGGTGGTCTCACGTTTGTAATGGCTGGCTATCTTTTGTCTATTGATGATGATTGTGAATTCCCCACACATCTCTTATCACTCACAGGCAACTCCAGACACACAGAAAGAATCCAAAAGGAAGTCAGGGGTGATAGCTCATGCCTATACTCTCAGGAAGAGTCTCAGGAAGCTGACATAGGAGTAGTGCTATGAATTTGAGGCCAGCCTGGTCTATATAGTGATCCCAACGCTAGCCTGAACTGCAGGGCAAGACTATCTCAGAACAAACGTGCAGATGAGAGATTCTTAGGGAAGCAGGGACCTATGTTCTAGTGTGCAAGGATATTTCAAGTTCTATCTTATTATGTTTGCTGGTAGAGCTTCACAGCACAATTTAAGGATTAAGGAAGAAAAGACTTGTGGGATATATGGAGAATTATGGGCATTTCTACAGTCTGTCAGATTAAAATGAAATACAAACAAGATTTGATAGAGAAAAAAGAATCAGTGTTGGTTGAAGGGACCTTGTCTCTGAGATAAGTCAGACAGCTGGGTAACCATAGACCTTCCCACATGTCGTTATGACCTATGACCCCCAGATGCAACTTTTTCAATGAATTCCTAAATTAAATCTACCTGTGGCGCCTCCAGGTTTCAATATGTTCAAAAGCAAGCCTGCTTTTATATGCAAAGACTAATCTTTCTCCAGGATTTCTGTTTTAGGCTAAGGCTGTCTATCTGCCTAAGCTGGAAGTCAGTAATACTTAGTAACCCTTCCTTATTTCTCCCTCTTCACTCACTACACCTCTGTGTGTGTGTGTGTGTGTGTGTGTGTGTGTATGAGAGAGAGAGAGAGGAATAGCTTTCAGGATTTATTTCATTCCTTCTACAGTGAGTCCTTGAGATCAAACTCAGGTCACCAGGCTTGTATGACAAGATACTTTACTTGCTGAGCTATCATGCCAACTCTGTTCCTTCTTTAAAAACGTGTGTGTGTCTGTGTGTGTGTGTGTGTGTGTGTCTGTGTGTGTGTGTGTATACATGTATGTGAGGGTATGCTTATGGAAGCCAGAATTTTTGAATCAGGCTTGCTCTGACCAGAGCAAACACTTCTCTGATGGACCGTCTCTCAAATCCCCATTTCCTTTTCTTGGTGGGCCCCATCTTCTGACTTCCTGCAGAAAACTCTAAGCTGCTCTTAGCCAACTCATCTTAGATTTTCTTCCAACTCTGAGGCGTTCAGGGAAAGCCCTCTTTGTAAAAACCAAGCGTGTTCACGTCACTTCTCTGTGTAAAAAGACAGCTAGCTAGGCCTGGTGTTAGCTGTCTTTCCGCCAGACTGACACAGACCTAAGACAATCAGCACGGAGAGAGAAGGGGCTCGTTCTGATCCGCTCTTGACGTTCAGTTGGCCCAGTGCGCTTAGGGGGCTGGTGCTAGGCCGCCCTTTATGACAAGAGTGATAAGAGAGGAAGGACACTCAGCTCGCGCAGTAAAGCAAAAGAGAGAGGCAGAAGGAGACCTTAGGATGCGGTCATCTCCTTCCTTCCAGGATGCTCCTGTGACCAGGAGACCTCCTAACACTTAACGGGCCCACCAGTTTCAAACCGCACCATATTAGACTCTGAACCTTTACTACACGGGTTAGGGAATCCTTAAGATCCAAACTACAGTTTTATTATTGCCCGTGGAACCAAGGCCACTTACAATGTGCTCTCCCACCCCGGCTCATCTGCTGCCCCTCTTCGCACCTCACGCCTGCCCGTTTCTACCGCTTCCCTCTCAACAACACATGCCCTTTTGCAATCCTCGCCTTTGGCCCATCTTGTTTATTCTCTCTTGGATATACGCCCTCTCTTCTCTGGCTGGTAAATTCTTATTCATTATTCATCAGTGACAGACTCACCAACTGGTCACCTCCCTGTCGATGAGCCACTAAGACACAGTGGCTTCTGAATTCTTACTCCTGGTTGCCCTTTGCTCTAGAAGTGGCCATTGTTCTCACACTGACCACGCCACATGGCTTCTGTGAGTACCTCCTGGAAGAGGAGTCAGTTAGTTCTCTTAACCACTGAGCCATCTTTCCAGCCTGCCAGATTTTAACCACAGGGATTCTGTTTCTCTGAGGTGGAATCTAGGAAGACAACTTTTCCTTACAGTTAGCAGGCAGGTAAAGGACTTAGATTCTAATTAGGTGTAAATTAGATTTAAAACCTGGAATCTGGGGGCTGGAGAATGGCTAGATGGCTCAGTGGTTAAGAGCAGTGCACTGGCTGCTCTTTCAGAGGTCCTGAGTTCAAATCCCACCAACCGCATGGTGGCTCATAACCAAATGTAATGGGATCTGAGTCCCTCTTACGGCGTGCAGTTGCACATGCAGATAGAATATTCATACATAAAAACAGATCTTTAAGAAGGAATTTTAAAACACTTATGAAAAAACATGAAAATGCCACAAAACTGTTTGTTACCCTGCCCCTGTAGGATTCACCAGTGCTGAGCCTGTCCACATCCTGTTACTGAGCCTCTTCATATGTTAATATTTATGTATGAATATTCATACATAAAAACAGATCTTTAAGAAGGAATTTTAAAACACTTATGAAAAAACATGAAAATGCCACAAAACTGTTTGTTACCCTGCCCCTGTAGGATTCACCACTGCTGAGCCTGTCCACATCCTGTTACTGAGTTTGAAGTCCTGTGTGTGTCTCCAACAGAAATGAATGCTATGTCTAAGGATCACACTAGCCAACATGAAAACAGGCTATATGTCCACCCACAGCTGACTGTGGGATAGTCATACCACGCAATAGGAGTTATACATTTTTTTAATGACCAGGAGCAAGAATATGAATGATTTTCACAGATTAATACTGAGTAGGGTATTTTCTTTCCTTTTTTTTTTTTTTTGTTATGTTTTGTTTTTCTGTCTATCATGACAGGGTTTCTCTGTGTTGCTCTGGCTGTCCAGGAACTCACTCTGTAGACCACCAGGGTGCTCTGGAGGTCACAGGGATCCATCTGCCTCTGCCTTCCTTCCACGTTCTGGGATTAAAGGTGTGTGTGTGTGTGGCCTGGGGGGGGGGGAGTAGGGTCCCCCGCCATGATCTGTACGCTTTAACCACATACACATAATGTAGTTTATATCTTGTTACAAAGTAAAATAATGAAATAACACATGTTCTCTGAATGAGTAGGTGAAGGATTGAATGCTTGAGTTTGAACCGAGGAAGGTGGTGTTGCAGAGTGGTGGCATTCCGTTTTAGAGCAGTGGTCTAAAGCCTCTTCATATGTTAATAATGTCCAAAGGATTGCTACTGTCCTTCCTTCGCTTAATACCACTGTCTTTGCATATTAGTGAAGCTTAAGTAAAGAAAGTTAGTAGCAGTAAAAGATGTGACGCATACCTTATGGATCTGAGGTTTAATTCACTGTGAGGAGTATAGTGAGCCCTTTCAGAGCTGCAACGTTTCACTAATGTCCTTCTCCGTGTGGTTTTTAATCCCCTGATGCTTTATGGGATGCAAATCCAAATTAATTCTTCAGACTCTTAAGGAGAGTGGAGAAGAAGTTGGCATTCGTGCTTGCAAACAGCATCAAAAACCGCCTAGCACGTGATTGCCCAAACTACCCAGAGTGCAGGAGTGTTAATTGCTGGGCGGCCTGGCCAGGGGACGTGCCTCTCCCATCCTTCTTTAGATGGGGTTGGTTAAGCAGCCACTCACCCAGCCAGCCGGATTGCCAAGAGCTGCCAAGGAACTCCAGAGGTTGACCCAGGGCAGCGGCACGCTTGGTATTATAGAAACTGGACCAGACTCAGGGGATGCAATTCTCGAGATGTCCGGTAGGGGGCATCTCTGCGCCGAGGCCGGGGGCGAGGGGCGGGGCTGTGGTACCTGAGGCTCCCGAGACCACTGCACCTGACCGCGCGGGGGCAGTGTGGAGCAACCCGCCCTTGCTCGGTGGAGCTCCCGCCTCCCAGCCTTGCTCGGTCCCTGTCCTTTAACAGGGGCAACAAGGGGGCGGGGTCCGGCGGCGAGCGTGAAAGGGCGGGCGAGCTAGGGCCCAGGTGAGTTCTTCCAGCGCGGCTGGGCGCCGGGGAGGACAGCATCTGAGCCAGCAGGAGAGGCACAAGAGGAGATGCCGTTGTCGCCACCATCTCAGGGCGACTCCAGGGAGGCCAGCCCGTCCAAGGCCCCCAAGAAACACCCCACCTTCCACATCTGGCGCCCCAAGAAGAAGCCGTCTCCGCCGTCCAGCTGTGGGGTGTTTATCCCACACCCGCCGGGGGCTTTCGGGGAGACCAGGTAAGCGCTGCATGTTCGGATGCCCTCGGCTCCGTGTCTCAGCCGCCTTTTTGCAAAGCTCGTCCCGCCCCGAAACTGTGCCATGGGGTCCTGGACCCCTCAGCCTGTTCCCCGGAGTCTCAAGCGTGGGGCCTTAGTTTTGACTTTCTTGGTCTGCACCTGCAGCTGAGAAAAACAGGGCAGTGAAGGGTTGGGATCAAAATGAATGCCTTTAGGAAAGCCTTGGAGCTCTGGAAATAGTTTAATTTTAGCGCCGTAACTGTAAAGTACCCCGTGTTCATAGATATTAGTCTCCATTATTCTCACAAGATCCAGTGGAGGAGGAAGTGGAAGGGCTTAGTTGACTCTATGCAATGGATAGAGAAACAGAGGCACCGGGGTAAATGTCCCCTCCTGTCCCCGAAACTCAGTGAGTGGCCAAACCAGGGAATCCATTCTTAAAGTATAGGGATTGGGACTGTAGCTATTGTATTTTTAAATTATACATAGATTTTTGTGTGTGTTGGTTTTATTGTGAATGTATAACTTTGATATAGCCTATCAGAATTGATGGTTGTTTGCATGTCTATCAAAATGTAATAGCACATGATTCTGAGTATTTTATTCAAGAGAAAACAACTTGGTGCCAAGGTGGCAAGGAGATTCTCCTATTCTAGAACCGTTCTGTATTTTAGGCCAACCAGGAAAGGCTTCCTTCTGTCCTTCAGAATTATGAGGAACTTTGTACTAACATGAGCTGTGAAGAACAAATGTGCTCGTTAGTCCTTGGGATATTTTTCAAGTCAGAGCATCTTCTATAAGCATTTCATTATACCTGGGAGATAGTTCTTGAAGTTTAAAGAGGATGGCCAAATAGCATAGGCTTTATTATTGTTGTATTCATTATTACTTAGAGTCTCACTCATAGCCTAGGCCCAACGGAACTTCATCTCATGTCACGTCCTTCCAGGCACTGGGAATGCAGGCCGTGTTGCCGTCAGAGCTTCCTTCCAGAGCTCTCACCATCTCTAGAGCGTTCTTAACACCTAATATGTTCTAAGTGCTGGATAAGTGCTGGGGGTGGGGGGAGGCGTGTGTGTGTGTGTGTGTGTGTGTGTGTGTGTGTGTGTGTGTGTGCATTGCATAAACACCCTAGGACACAGGTCCTTAGGAGCTGGTGTTACAGGCTACTCTAAGCTGCCAATTCAGAGGTTCAGCATAAAGAATGTGGGCTCTCTACATCCTTAACCGCTGAGCAATCTCTCCCCTTTCTGGTATTTCCAATGTTTGGTTGAGATGTGGAAGTTGATTGTATCAGAAAACAAAATAAAACCTCTCCTCTGACCCCCCTCCCCCATCAGGGTTTGGTATCATCCACAGTTTCCACATCCACAGTCCAGTGACCTCTCTTGGAATTATCTTCCCTCCTGTCAGGATAAGGAGACTACTGTGTCACTGCTCTCAAACATGAATTTAAAACTCTCACCATGATGCAGTGGGAGGAATGGGGGAGTGGGGTGGATGGGAAGCGCCTCTTTTCCTAGAAGAGCTGACCATTGCTAAGATACCTTATGGCTCTAGGTTTTCTGTTTCCTGTGAATGGACATTTGTGACTTTAGAGCGAACATCCTTAAAGCCAATTGTGTTTTTTCCCATACACTAGGCTGAATGTGGCTGCCTCTCTTCCTGCAGTTCACCCATAAAATGTTTTCCACCTTGACCTTGGCAAACATGCTAATCCTGTGTTATTTTCATAGAAATACTGCATCATGGGGTCAAACCATGGCCAGTCTCACACATTGTCACCTTCATTAGAGGCCAGCAGTGCGCACTGAGGGCCACAGTAGCTGTGGCCAGAGTGGCTGCTGCCCTTGGCAAACCTTAGCGGGTACGGTCATTTGTCCATTTTAATTGATATTCTGCTTCGCAAATAGTTTATTCAGGGCCTGGAGTCTCTGAGTTTGAATTCCTGTGTAAGTGTGACACTCAGTTATGTCATCCTGGCGAGTTACAATATCCTCATCAGGAAAAGGAAATAACAAGTAAATTATTCATTAAATTAAATTCAATTAAACAGATGAATGTACCCCAAGTGCCAGAACACTGACTCTTATTTAAGTTTTACATTTGCTTTTTCATTTCTCTTTCTTAAGACAAACAAACAAACAAAAACCATTTCATTTTATTTAAAAGCTGGGTGTGGTGGAATGTGACTTTAATCCCAGAACTTGGGAGGCAGAGGCAGGCAGATCTCTGTGAGGCTGAGGCCAGCCTGGTCTACAGAGAGTTCCAGGCCAGCAAGGGTTACAGAATGAGACCCTGTTACAAACCAAACCAAACCAAACCAAACCAGAACAGAACAGAACTTTTTAAAGAAACATCTAGAGAGAGAACAACAGAGAAAAAATGAAAAAATTAATAATAAACTCAGGAGAAATTGGTGTTAGGGCTGGGACTCATGGTGAAGGGTTTAGCTCTTGTGGGTAAAGCCCTAACTGCATCTCTAGCAATGCCTTCCTGGGCCCCTCCTCCTGACAGAGCTGTTAGCTTCAAGCCAGATACAGTGAATTGAAAAGGTTGCTCTGGACTTTAATGGATTTCAACCAGAATGACTCCAAACACTACAGAAGCTAGTAGTAACATTTCTCGGAAACAGCCAAACTCAGTTGGTAGACAGGTCTTGTCACGCTCTAAAACTCTCCGGTCCTTGCACCAGCTGGGGGGACAAGGAGAGTGGGTTCCAGGAGAAGACCCCACAGTTAGGTGGGGTCCCCGTGGCTGTGATAAAGTACCATGACCAAAAGCAACGTGGGGAGGGAAGGGTTTACTTCACGTAGTTCATAGACCGAGGGAAGTCGGTAGAAACTGGAGGTGGGAGCTGACGCCAGATCATGGGAGAACGCTGTGCACTTGGTTGGCTTGTTCAACCTGCAGTCTTACAGCTCTCAGTATCAGCAGTTCAGCGGCAGCACCGCAAATCTCCATCCTTTACCTGTAAACTGGATATAACTGTGCTTCTCTGGGAGGCCTGGGTCATATAGAGAGAAAGGCCGGTCTCTCAGTCAGGGATTCAATGCTGTGCAGAGAGACCACAGCCAGGCCACAGCTAATCTTATAGAGGAAAACACTTAATTGGCGCTGGCTTGTAGGTTCAGAGGTTCAGTCGGTTATCATCATGGTGGCAAGCACAGAGGAATGCAGGCAGACATGGCGCTGAGAAGGAGCTGAGAGTTCTACATCTAGATGGACGGACGGGCAGCCGGAAGAGAGAGGGGGAAGCCAGTGGGGCCTGGCTTGAGCTTCTAAACCCTCAAAGCTGTGAAACACTTCCTCCAACAGGGCCACCAGGTCTCCAGGAACACTACTTCCTGTTTGTGTGTGTGGGGGGACATTTTCATTCAAACCACAGCACTCAGACGCCATTGTTACTTTAGTAATGCACACACTAGTTCTTCTAAGTTAAAGTACAGAACAGGCAGTAGTGATGCACACCTTTAATCCCAGCACTTGCGAGGCAGAGATTTCTGAGTTTGAGGCCAGCTTGGTCTACAGAGGGAGTTCCAGGACAGCCAGGGCTACACAGAGAAACCCTGTCTCGAGAAAAAAAACGAGAGAGAGAGAGAGAGAGAGAGAGAGAGAGAGAGAGAGAGAGAAGAGAGAGAACTACTCCAGGATCCTAGAAGACATTATAACTATTTCCAACAGTCTTTGAAGTCCTGTAAATGTGTGGATTTTTTTTTTCTTTTTAGGCAGGGTCTTATTATGTAACCATGACTGGCCTGGGTCTGGACTTGATATGTAGACCAGGTTATCCTGGAACTCACAGAGCTCTAACAGGACCATAATGGCCCAGGATAAACAGGGGATGGGAATGGGGGGTGGGGGTGTTGAGGAGAGCTTCAGGCTCAGATGAAGATGTCAGGTGTGGGCTCCCTCCCCTCTCCCAGAAAGTAGGCTGCCCCACCATCAACCCTAATGAGAATGTGCTACCTTGACAGATACCAGGCTTCCTCCGTGTCTGACTTCATAAGGTTTCCCCCTTGGATCCCCTCTCCCCTGAGTATGCAGATGAAGTATCTTCCAACACCCCTGTCCTGGACAGTTGTACACAGCCACACAAACCTTGCCCCAGAGACCCTGGCCACCTCCCCAGTGGCATAAATACCACCCCACCCCCTATAAACGGAACCAGTTCTCCAAGGCTGTTCCAGGCCTGTGTTCTCTACCTGCACGCTCACTGCTGACCGAGCGAGTGAGGCTGGACACTGCACCCACCCAGCCCAGCCGGGCTGGGGAGCCGCAGACACTGAGCAGCAGAGATCCCCGCGCCAACCGGTGCCTTCCCACGCTGGGATTGGAGGTGTGCATCTCCATTCCTGGTTTATGGCTGTTCGTGTCGGTGTATATGAGCAAGACCACTTATACGTTCAGTAACTAAAAACATCGATGTACAGGTTCAATCCCAGCACCAACCATTAAAAAGAAGAAAGGACGATTTTAGCCTATCTCATTAGGAAGCCAGAGCTGACATCAAACGGAGTTGCTTCTGAAGTGAGTTCAGAGCCCAAACTGAGTGTTGACAAGGTTGCCACTGGTCTCTGCCATCGTCACCTCATTCATTCAGCCCCACACTCTGAGTGGTAATCTGCTCAGGCCATACATGCCCTGAGGAGTGACTTAAGCCCTTCGGGAGACTCATAAGGACCCTGGAGACTTTGGTTCTCATCTTTTTATTTCTGCTTTGGATTTCTTCCTTTGGAGGTAGGTGTTGGGGAGTGTCCAAGGCCTCACACGTGCAGGCAAGCCCTTCTCTAGCAGTCACATCCTCGGCCTGCTGCTTCAGCTCCTGATGAGAAATCTGAGGCCAGCGAAGGGTGCTGTGTTGATTAGCATGGGTGTATCAACGGGCTGCACGTATCAGATGCTGGGGATACTTTGTGGTAAAACCACCTGTCTTCAAAGGAACATTCCACACGCGCGCCTGCCTTCACGTTTGAGTTCACCGAAGGGTCATTTGTGTTTCAGAAATGTCCAAGTGGAAGACAAATGATGGATTTATGGGAAAACCTTTGTCTGGCTGGGTTGAAAAGATCACAAAGCCCGAGTTGTGTGCTTTTCTGTTACCCTTGGAAAATCCTATCAAGTAATCGCTCAGTATTCTTACCCTGTATTTGTTTGTATAAAAGATTTGGAGATCCTGCTTATGAAAGCCGTTGTGATCTCAACTGAAGAAGCCATTTTCTAAGATTCTTCATGGATGTTTTATGGTGCAAGCTCACTTTTGTATCAAGTGTGTGTGTGTGTGTGTGTGCGCACGCGCGCATACACATATATGTGTGTGGTGTTTGTATATGTGTGTCTGTGTATGTATATATATATATATATGTATGTCATATGTGTATACATGTGTATGTGTGTACACATATGTGTCTGTGTGTGTCTATGTGTATGTGTGTACATATATATATGTATGTGGGGTGTGTGTATGTGTGTGACTGTGTACTCAGGATTTAACCCAAGGTCTCACCATGTTAAGCTGCCTAGCATGGGCTATTACCCCCAGCCTCTACCGTTTTTGTTTTTTTTTTATTGAAATGAGATAAATTGAATTTCAAAAAGACACTCCTTAGACCCAGCCAACTAGAAGCACTGAGACTAACAGCCAGAAATATGAAATTAGAGATGATTCCACCTAAAAACAATTTCGGTCTAGCAGAGGGCGGGGCATACGGACGAAACTGAATAAAGGAGGGGTGATGTCGTCAGCGCGGAAACAACCACTTAGCCCGGTGTGCTGAGGCAAAGGGATTATCTTGAGGAAGCAGAAGGTATTTTTTCCTCTCGTTAAATTTTATTCATATTGAATAATTAGTGAGAAATTTTATTTTCTGATATACAAATCAGGCAAGGCTCTGCATCTTCTTGGGTTGTGATTATCTTCAATTATATTCAATCCCAGACCCCGAAGAAAAGCTCAATAAACTTTCATTTTCTTGGTGGCACTTGGGGTGGCAATGCATACACTCATGGTCGTGCAGACACGCTCTCACAACAGGAAGAGTCTTGTTCTGCTCTTGCTTTAGTTTGGCACCTAGAAATAAAGCTTAGACTTGGAATGTGGCAAAGAGATATCAAAACCCTGGCTGAAGGCACAAGCTGAAGTGATGCCCCTACCGGAATCGCCGGCTGGAAATGCAGGGATCTGGACGTTCAAGTGGATTTACGGATCAGAGAAGGGTGTCCTTTGGGGTGCCCAGCTAACTTGGTGTCTTCTTGGTCTCTTGGAGGGTCCTAGAGTAGTTGGGGGGGGGGAAGTCTGGCTTTGTCTCTGCATCCCTTGTTAGCTGTAGTTTCTGTACTTGTTTTAAAGACAGAAGCAGTGTATTTCAGACTGGCCTCAATTTTGAAATCCTCTTGCCTCAGATCCTGAGTTCTGGGCTGCAGAAATTTGTATCGTGGGTGAGAATATAATATTGGCTCTGGGTTCAGTCATAAACAACAACAAAACCAATCACACTAAGACCAGGCTGTATCTTCATACCACAGTGCCTGTAACACTAGCATATGCCTTTTCTGTGCTCACTTTAGAAAACAGTGGTTCTAGTCTTTTACCCAGAGGGCACTGAAGTGTGAGTTTGCATCTTGCATTTTTGTTTGTGTGGTACTGGGATTTGAACCCAGGCCCTCTCATCCTAGGTAAGCATGGAATCACTGGACTCTAGCATGTACATAATTTTTTAAATTACATTTTATTCTATTTGTGTGTGTGTGTGTCTTTGTCTCTCTCTCTCTCTCTCTCTTTGTGTGTGTATGTGTGTGTGTGTGTGTGTGTGTGTAGTTTAGAAGATAACTTTTGAAAATCAACTTCTACTTCCATTATATGGAATCCAGGGATCAAACTCAGGCCATTAAAGCTTGGTGGCAAATTCCTCCCGAGCCCTCTCACCAGCTCTTCTATCCATTTCTAAGGGTAGTTAATTAGTTAGTTAGTTAGTTAGTTAGTTAGTTAGTTAGTTAGTTAGTTAGTTTTTAAGTCATTATTAAGTCTAACTGAGATGCACAGGCTGGTCTTGACTCATTCTGTATCCCAGACAGGCTGTGTATTTGAGACCCTACTGCCTCCATCCCCCACACAGCAGAGTATACGTGTGCCAGTTGTGTTCCGGAGGAACCTGCTCAGTGGAGGTGATCCCCACACTAGAACATCACTCGGATGAGTTACAAAGAGACCCTAGCAATGTGGTTAAGTCAGACAATGCAAAATTCCATTCACAGTAACCCCACAGCTACCACCAAGTTATAGCCAAGTCTGTGTTGTGCTTGTCGCTAACACAGAAAAATGACGTGAAGGAGCTGGAGAGAGGCTAGGAACTAAGAGCTCTGCTGTTCTTGCAGAGGACAGAGCTTTGTTCCCAGAACACACATGGCCTCTAGCAAGTCTCTGTAACTCCAGGTCTAGGGTGACGCTCTCCTCCGCCTCTGAAGGCACTGCAGACACGTGGTGCACAGACATGCCTACAGGCAAGACCCTTATACACATAAAATAAATAAATTCTTAAAACCTTCCGTAAGTGTAAATGAATGTGCTGTCCTTGAATTCTGGGCTGGGACCCTCTGGCCCAGCCTTCAGGGAACAGTACCAGCAAGGGGCAGACCTGTCTGCTGCCCCAGCCTTTCTCTGTGGCAGTAGGACAGGGGCGGAGGAATGCAAGTCCTGAGGTGAGTGGTCCTTTCAATTTACAGGTGGTGTTAGGCTAGGGAGGGTTAGCACAGTTTCTCAGGGATTGCCTTAACACTCAGTGCAGGAAACCGCCTCACTTTGGCCCTCCTGTGGTCTGATTTACTTCCTGATGGGTCTTTGAGATTCATCAGCTGAGTACAGGCCCCTCTTCAGGTTGACCCTACAGCTGTCAGGTTATAAACTCCCACAGTTACCCCATCTCCTCGGGGCTGGGACTGGCTCTGTGAAGCCCACACTCTGGCTGCATAAGGGAAGTAAAGTCCAGAGAAATCTAGCTCTAGAAAGAACTAGAACCCAGGCTTGTGGGTTTTGCTCTTTGTTTGGAGGTCTCCTGGGTGACAAGCTTTGCAGTGTGCCCCAGCCCTGCCCACCTCTGACAGAGCCCAGTCACTTACCTTTTGGTGACCATGCCTCTGAAACATCTTCTCCTTGTCCTGACCAAAAGCTCTCAGACTGATCCCTGGTCTGGGTTACTGACAGTTGACGGAGCCTGTTCTGTAGACTGGTAACTGACAATCTGAAGGCTTCCAGGGTCTCTGCCAACTAGTCCTTTCCATTAATGAAGGAATTAACAGAATTCATATTCTGAAAAAAAAGTATGTTCACGATCTGATTTTTTAAATTTATTTTTTAAATTATTAATTTAAATAATTTAATAAACTTAAATTATGTTTAGATTTATGAGATTTACTTAGATTTATAAAATACATTTTATTATAATAAAATCATTAAATATAATAAATTTATTTTAAATTATGTGTCCCTATGTGTATTTGTAAACATTAGTGCAATGCCTGTGGAGGTCAGAAAAGGGCAGAGGTCAGATCCCCCTAGGTTACAGGTGGTTGTGAGCCACTGGATGTGTATATCAAGAACTGGACTCAGGTCCTCTGCAAGCTCTTAGCCAGACTGATTTATTCATTCTTTTGTTTATTGGTTTTTGGGTTTGTTTTTGTTTTTGGAACAGGGTCTCTCTCTATAGACCCAGCTGTTGACCTTGAGTTCCTTACGTAAACAGACTGGCCTTGAATTCACAGCGATCAGGGGCCTGTGCCTCCTGAGTGCTGGGATTGAAGGCATGCGCAGTCATGCCTGGTCGCAAGCAGATTGTTAGGTGAGAAAATGTCACTTCAGTTCCGGAGCCGGCCCGGGTTGCGCTGAACCACGTGAGGAGCTGCAGTTGTGGAGCTCAGGGCTGGTGGCGTGTCTCGCCCATTTTATCTATCATTTGTCATCTAACCCTTTTCATGATGCTGATGGACTCCTAAGTGTCCCATGGAACCCGGTGTGTTTGCTTCTGTGCCTGCTATTAGGGAAGAGTGGACAGGAGCGACAGCTGAGATGGGAGTTAAGTGTCTTCTGAGTCTTGGGAGCGATGCAGGAGCCAGGCCCTGTCCACGCCTGCGCACTGAGGTTTGCCCAGGCCTTGCCTGCCACTCTTGGCGTTGGCGTGTCATCATGGTGGCTTGGCTCCCGGTGCTTGGCTCTTGTGAAAGTTGTCATGGCCCTTAAAGCAAGGAAATGTAATTACCCCAAGGGTAAGGCACAAAGATATTCTGTTTTAGTATGGCCTATTCAAAACGAACTGTGTTTGGAGCTTACACAAATATCGATCAGGAGCCTTTCGTCCGAGCATGTCTGAATGGAAACAAACTATTGTATTTCCGTACGTGCCGTACTCTAGTGTGTGTCAGTCAGCATGTTTAAACAAGCTGGACTCAAAGCCAGACTGGATGGTTTTCAAGATAAAAGCAGAGTGTGACCGAGCGCCTGGTGTTTGCCCCCAGCTCAGACTCCCGCCGGCCAGCATGCCAAGGTGTCCTGATCTTACCCCGTAGGAGCCTTCTGGTCCTTTGCCCCAGATGTCCTGGCGTTTCTGCACTGTTGAGAGTTAATTGTACCCTTCTCTGTTCTTTCGCTTTTATGAAGCTTTAAAAAAAATGCCTCCAAGGGGATTGCCTGTCCCTTATGAATCATAATTGTTGAAGGGGCAGGCAGAGACCATCCTCAGGGAATATCTGTGTTGACTTCCTGTGCACACAGGTTTGCTGGTTGCCTTTGTCTGTGCAAAACATGTGTGGGCCCCAGTCCCACCCATTTACAGGGCATATAAAAGTTAAAGAGGAATACACACATGTTTGCACACGCACATACAGACACATACATACACTTATACATACACACTCACACACATACACACTCTCATATACACGCACTCAGATACTCTCATATACACACACACATATATACACATGCACACACACTCTCATACATATACATACTCTCATATACATACACACCACACACACATTCACACACATATACACACACACACACTCTTACATACATACTCTCATACATATATATACCATATACACACATTCACACACATATGCACACATACATATACACACACATACATATACACACACATTCTCACACATACACGTACATACATATACACTCTCATATACACATATAAACACACCCATGCACACATACTCACATACATACATACACTCATACACATATATAACACATACAAACATACTCATACACATATACACACACGTGCTCACACACAGATACACACTTTCATACACACACATCCACATATAAACACACACATGCACATACACTTTCACATGCATGCTCTCATACACATACATACCACACACTCACACCCATATGCACACATACATATACACACATGCTCACACACATACACATATATACACACACTCATTCACATACACACACATACTCTCTCTGTCACACACACATATACTCACACACATAAACACCCCTACCACCACACACACCATTTATTTATTTTAAGCAGGGTCTCATGTTAACCCACACTGGTCTCAAACCTAAGATGAAGCTGATGATGAACTCCTGACTTTGCCTCTCCCAGATGCTGGGGTGTCGGGCGTGTATCATCAACACCAGGCTCCAAATTTCTATCCTCATGATGCTCAAGGTCTGACCAACAAAGGACAAAAGTGACCATAAGTAAATTTGGACATGTTCTCTAAGGAAAACACACAACATTAGGCTGGTGGAGAAAGAGAATTCTTTTCAGCTAGATAATTCCCCAGTCGCTCCTATGAATTAAACAAGCACCGGAACTTTGGTCAAAAAGAAATAGGCCAGCAGGGTGTAGTGGCGCACACTTTTGATCCCACCACTTCAGAGGCAGGAAGGGGCAGGCTGATCTCTTGAGTTTGAGGCCAGCCTGGTCTACATAGTTCCAGTACAGCCAGAGCCACATAGTGAGACCCTGTGTCCTAACGAACTTACAAATAAAACCGAGAAAGAAATAGGTCAAGGGGCATGCACAGATGCTGTGTCCATGACACTCGACAGTTGTTTTCCCATGTGGTGCATCATGAAACCTCTGTGACAGCTGTGCAGAGTGGGCTGCCCAGCCTCACATTTGAGAGAACAGATCTGAAAGAGATGACAGGGTGCAACACAATATTTAAACCCAATCTTTCTGGTACCCAAACTCATAATATTTTCACCGAACCGTGAAGAAACTAAATTACCCCATCAAATGAGGCGTTGTTGGAGGGTGCTTGGGTGTGAGAGGTAGCCAGCTAAAGAAGAGAGCCACGGAGCCAGGTGCAGTGGTGCATACCTGTAATCCCAGCACTTGGCAGATGGGTGGAGGCAGGAGGATTAGGAGTTCAATGCTATCCTTGGCTACATAGAAAGTTGGAGACACAGACTCGTATTACATGAATTCATGTCTCAATAAAGGGGGGGGGTGGAGAAGAAATCTAGATACCATTTGCTGTCTGTGGTGGCTTGAACAGGAAGGGCCCCCATGGACTCATGTGTCTGAATGCTTGGCCCATAGGGAGTGGCACTGTTAGGAGGTGTGTCCTAGTTGAAGTGGGTGTGGCCTTTTTGGAGGAAGTGTGTCACCATTGGTGAAGCTGTGTCCACTGTGGGACACAGTCTCCTTCCGTTGTCTGCAGATCAAGATGTAGAACACTCGGCCCCTCGGCACCATGTCTGCCTGCATGCTGCTAACCCCACCCCCCACCCCCATGACAATAAAGGACTAAACCTCTGGAACTGCCAGCCAGCCCTAACGACACGTGTTCCTTTATAAGAATGGCCGTGGTCATGGTGTCTCTCCACAGCAATGGAAACCCTAACTAAGACACTGTTAGAGCTATCACTAGGAAAGTGAGATTTCTGATTCTGATCATCTGAACCCTTCTGGTGCCATTGTAGGAAAGGGGGGATATCTAGACAGAACGCTGCTTCGGGGAATCCCGAAGTCACCTTTCTTGTTCGGGCACCCATGACAGGTGGTTTGGGGAGAATCAGTGACTCAGACCCTGCAGTGTTAGCCTAGCTTGTGGTATTTCTGATGCCTCTGCATATGTAAAGAGTCAACGGGTCAGGAGTGCTGAGGGTTTTCACACCGCACAGGACTGCCACACCTCTGAAGAAGCAGGGAACTGCTGACTCCCAAAGTCCACAGTTCTAGGAGACACTGTTGATTTGGAAGGAGTGGATTCTTTGATAGAAAGGGTTTTCTTTCCTACTGTGTGTGCGAGTCCTAGGGATCAAACTTGGGAAACTGGGCTTGGCAGCAATCACCTTTGCATGACGAGCCATTTCGCTGGACCCTCTTGTCTTATTTCTGTATCTCTTCTTCCTTTCCCTTCCCTCTCTCCTTCCTTGCATTGATCGCCTTCTACACTCCCTCCCACCACCACACTCCCTGCCTTTCATTCATCGTTGGCTTGTTAACTTGAAAACAGGGCCTCACTCTGTATCTCAGGCTTTTCTGGAATTTACTATATACCCCAGGCTGGTCTTGAACTCATGGCTATCAGCCTCCTACATGCATAGTGCTCTGCGATGTATGGTCTTCAGTGACTGCCCGTGAGTGTGAAATCAATGTGCATCATTCACTGAGCACTTTCTTGTGCCCACCCTGGGGTGCTCTGTGGGCTGGTGAACCCCTTAAGGCTCTACAGAAAACAGTCACACTCCCTTCTTCCAGGGAAGCAGCCATAAACAAAGAAAAGTTCCCACACTCACCTGTCTGATAAAGGAGAAAGCGCGTCTGAACGTGTGCAAGAGGCCGAAGAATCAGGAACGTAGACATCAGGAGACAAGCGTTTACACCTCTGAGGAGTTCTCCGCAGGGAAGGAGCTCAGAGGGCCGCAGATGATGTCAGTGCACATGGGCCTGACCAGAAATGCAGCTAGCGAGTCTCCAAAGGAAAGGCATTTCTATTTATATCAAAGACGCATGTGCACAGGATGTGCTTGTATGTAAAGACATATGCACATCTAGATGCAGTCGGACTTCATTCATATTTCTATGAAGCGCTAGATTACCTGCTTGGCAAGGTAGGCCTGTATTTTTAATATCACTCGACCTAAGCTACTCGTGATGGCACATGTCTTTCATCCCCATCCAAAGCATAGGCCACCAAGGTCTCATATGGCCGCAGCTCTAATGAGTGAACCGCTCCCGGCCCCACCTCTGCCTAGGGATAGGAATGGCTACCATGGGGGGGGGTTGCTCGAGGACCCCGCGATTCCCTATCTGTTTTACCTCCTTTGCGTCTGCCTACAGCTTGTAAACCGAGTCCTTTGAGTGACGTTTGAGGACGGTCTGGCCCCTGTGGAGATCCCGACTGACACAGTTGTTTGCTGGCTTTTTTTTGTTATATTTCAGCATGGAGGCTTTATGCTGCTGAAGGATGGAAGACAGCTCAGAGTCAGGTAGCGGAGTGAAATGAGTTCAGGTCTGAGCCGGTGGGGAGACGGAGTGGGTAGGGAGAAGCAAGCTGCCTTTGGAACAGGGCGCAGGGTCCCTTAGGCCGTGGCGCAGGGGTCCCTTAGCCCGTGGCACAGGGGTCCCTTAGGCCGTGGCGCAGGAGTCCCTTAGCCCGTGGCACAGGGGTTTCTTAGCCCGTGGTGCAGGGGTCCCTTAGCACGTGGCGCAGGAGTCCCTTAGCCCGTGGTGCAGGGGTCCCTTAGCCCGTGGCACAGGGGTCCCTTAGCTCGTGGCACAGGGGTTTCTTAGCCCGTGGTGCAGGGGTCCCTTAGCCCGTGGCGCAGCACCTGTGCTGTGCTTTCAGGGCAAATACTCTCAGGTTTTGCTTTAGTCTGGATGTTACTGATCCAGTTACTGTAGCTACCTTTGGGGCCTTTCTGGTCAGTCTCCTCGGGTCGTCCCTCCTGCTCTCGGGAGGCTCGCTCACCCAAGTGTGAAGTCCTCTGTGCACACTTGCGCTTCCGCATTTTGCTCCAGACCTCCCCTTGGAGAGGGCACATTCAGGATCTGTGAGTCCCCGTGGACAACATCCTTTTCAGTCTTCAAAGGAGGCACAGAGCCAACTTCATTCCATTTTGCTTCAACTCTGAATCGCAGGCTGTGATTTTTCTAGAACAAATTCCACAGCAATTATCAAACTTCCTGGGGTTGCTGACACTTCTAAGACCTCTTAACTCACGGGCCACCTTTTCTGTGCTTAAGAAGAGATCCTCAACAGAAGCCTAACCCTGTCACTTCAAAGACCTAGTCCTCTAAACTGCTTACTTGTGTGCCCATGAACACACATGGATGCATAGATGCTGTCTCAGTCAGGGTTTCCATTCCTGCACAACCATCGTGACCAAGAAGCAAGCTGGGGAAGAAAGGGTTTATTCAGCTTACACTTCCACACTGCTGTTCATCCCTAAAGGAAGTCAGGACTGGAGCTGAAGCAGGTCGGGAAGCAGGAGCTGATGCAGAGGCCATGGAGGGATGTTTCTTACTGGCTTGCTTCCCCTGGCTTGCTCAGCTTGCTCTCTTATAGAACCCAAGACCACTAGCCCAAAGGTGGCACCACCCACAAGGGGCCCTCCCCCCTTGATCACTAATTGAGAAAATGCCCCACAGCTGGATCTCATGGAGGCACTTCCCCAACTGAAGCTCCTTTCTCTATGATAACTCCAGCTGTGTCAAGTTGACACACAAAACTAGCCAGTACATATGCATACACACACACACACACACACACGTGCGCGCACGCGCGCGCGCACGTGTGTTTGTGTGTGTGTGTGTGTGTGTGTGTGTGTGTGTGTGTATGCATGTACTCATGATCTATTTAGGACATTATTTACTATTTCATGCCCATGGAAATGAATTACTTTAATTATAGTCTACTATAGGTCTATGGAAGGACAATTCTCTTAAAATTCACCATACAAAATTAGTTTCATTTACTGACAACTTCTGGTGGCAGAAGAGATGGAAACTCACAGTGACAGAAATGAGTGTGGAGCATACAGCCGCTGTTGGAACTTCATGTGACTCTCTTGGCCTCTTTTTGTCTTTCAAAGATATGTTGTTAGTTTTTATTTGTGTGTGTGTGTGTGTGTGTGTATGTGTGTGTGTTTTATGCCATGTGTGTGTCAGCGACTCTCTTGGCCTCTTTTTTTCATAGATCTGTTAGTTTTTATTTGTGTGTGTGTGTGTGTGTGTGTGTGTATGTGTGTGTGTGTGTGTGTGTGTGTCAGCAGAGGCTAGAAGAGGGCACCAGATCTCCTGGAGATGGAGCTGCTAGTGTCTACTGATTATAGGGACAGAGCTCTGCAAGAGCAATAAGTGGTGAACCACTGAGTCACCTTCCAACCCCTCCATTGTCCTTTCGGACTCTCCTTTCCTGTCCTTCTCCCTCCCTGCTATATTGGTCGTGTTCTGCTAAATGCCCATCAGAAACAATAAGGGAGGAGAGGTGTGTTCTGGCTCTCAGTTCCGGGGCTGCCATCCACTATGGCAGGAAAGTCATGGTGGTAGGAATATCATGGGTGTGGCAGCTGGAGTGTGAACGAGCTGGGGACATCGCACAGGTGGACCAGGAAGCAAGCATTCTGGCCCAAAGAGAGGTTAGATTATGACCCTCAAAACCCACCCACTGGGCCCCACATTCCAAGGGACCAGCCAGAGGCCACATTCAGCGCACAGCCTTGTGGGTAAAGGATACATGGTGTTCAAACTACAGTGCCAAGTGTGCAGAGAGTCACAGCAGCTGGATACATGGCTGCGCAGTTCCTTCTCCACACAGCACGGTGCACAGGAAGCTCATGGAGTTCCTGGCTATTCCCAGAGGGTTGTTGGTTGGGAGGGGGTCTCTGTTCCACAGATTGAGCAACTGAGGCCTGGCCAACTTAATGATAGGATGGCATTATCTAGTGCTTTCTCTAGTATTGCTTCACGAAAATCTCATGAATAGACGGAGAAAGATGTTTTGTAGTCTTTTGGATCTACTCGCGTGTCTTGCGACATTTGTTTGTGTCCATACCACTCTGAGTGTGAATCAGAGTGAGTCAGAGGACGGGTGCAGGACTCACGGTTTCATGCTGGGGAGCCAGTGTTTCCCCTGGTGAGAAGGAAACGCTTCGTCCTCTGAGCCCTCTCATAAGCCCAGCCTGGGTAAGATTAAGGGAGTGGAATGAAGAAGTTGAAGACAGAATTGGAAAATATTTGTTTTATTAGTGAAGTAAGATGCTGATCTCTTTGTATACAACATTTTAAAGAAAAGTCTACGAGCAGAAAAGGGTGGGTCTTTGTTAGTAACAACTGGCTGGCTACTGAATCTTCAGCTGCTTATCACATTTGTTTCAATCGGTGTGGTGGCTCACATCCTTAATCCCAGCACAAGGAGGCAGAAGCAGGTGGCCAGCCTGGTCCACATAGCAAGTTCCAGGCCAGGGCTACATCGTGAGACTCTGCCTTTAAAAAAGACAAAAGAAAAAGAAGGAAGAGGAGGAGGAGAAGGAAAGGAAGGGAAAAGGGAGGGAGGGGCTAAAGGGAAGAGGAGCAGAAGGAAAGGGAGGGGAGGGGAGGGGAGGAAATAGAAAAGAAGAGAGAGGAAGGGGAAGGGAAGAGGGAGGGAGAGGAGGAGAAGGGGAGGAGAGGGGAGGGGAGGAGAAGGAAAGGGAAGGGGAGGGAAAGGAAGAGGAGGGAATGGGAGGGAAGGAGGGAAGGAAAGAGGAAAGAAGAGGGGAAGAGGAAGGGGAAGGGAAGAGGGAGGGAGGGGAGGAGAAGGGGAGGGGAAATGAGGGGAGGGGAGGAAAAGGAAAGGGAGGGAAGGGGAGGGAAGGAAAGGGAAGGGGAGGGAAGGGAAGGAAATGGGAGGGAAGAGAAGGAAAAAGGAGGGAAGGGAAGGGAAGAGGAGGGAAGGGAAGGAAAGGGGAGGGGAGGGGAGGGACAGAGAAACATGGTTCCTGGACATTTCCATGTCTGGAGTTTGACCCCACCTGACTTAGAGGGCGTCAGTGGAACAAAGGCCCCTAAGTTGTTGCTGTGCCAGCCCTCCTTCTGACCGGAACTTTTATGTCTGCGTCTTGACGTGCGTTTTAGGGGTTTGGCTTGGTTTCCTTTTGAGCCAGGGCCCTGATGGCAGCATAGGCTTGTCTTGAACTTGCAACCCTCTGTCTTAGCCTCCCCAGCACTAGGATTACAAGTGTGGCGCACTAAGCCCTGCACGGTCTGGAGACTGACCTACAGCAACCAGGCTCTCAGTTTACACTGAGCAGAACCAAAAGAATGAATAGAGTGTCCGTCAGAAAGAAAGAGCGCGGATGGCAGAGCGCCATCAAAGGGTGGACAGCCCACAGAGAGGACTGGAAAAGCCAAGGGAGAAAGCGCGCAGAGGTCAACACCATCAACCTGGGAATCCACAAACAGTCCCTGAAATAGACTGGGGAAGCCCCGTCGGGGCCCCATGGAGGCAGCTGCTGGATCAGGATTCTTGGGTGGAGCAGAGAACTCCTCCAGGTGAGGCTTCCAGGCAAAGGAGAAGTAGCAAACAGCAGAGAGATAACATCAATACGTTACATTAGGCCCTTAATCTCCCAGCAGACAGGACGGGGAAGCCCTGCTACCACAGTCATGCAGAAATTCCCCACTAAGAGTTCCCAGCAGAGCATAGGCACTGTTAAGATTTGGTTTACTCATAGGTGGGGGGAGGGGTATGGGGAAGAGACAGAGAGACAGGGTATGTGTATGTGTGTCCGTACATGCAGGTGCCCATGAAGGCCAGAAGAGGGTGTCAGGTCCCCCTGGCGCTGGAGTAACAAGTGGTTATGAGCCACCTGACATGCGTACTAGGAACCAAACTCTGGTCCCCTGAGAGTAGCAAGTGCTTTTATCCACTGATAAAGCTCTCTCTCGAGGCCCACTATAGCCATTCTGTGTCACATGACAAACAACAGCGGCCTCTGTTGGAAATGGTTTACCTTCCGAGGAGCCTAACGCTTGGACTGTTGGCTGTTTTTCTTGTTCCCTTCCTACAGAGCCAGGGCTCAGTCTGACTCAGAACCGGGGTTTTGGATAGTCTGACTCAGAACCGGGGTTTTGGATGACGTTTGACATGAATATTCATGGGTCTGAAGTGGTGAGAACTGAGTCTGCTTCCAGAGGCATGTCTTAGTGTGGTCAAACACATGGCAATTTATAACCCTGAAAAATGTCCTTGTACCAACTTCCAGACTTTTCTTAAGTATAATCTGAATTCCATTGAACACATATTTAGCAAATTCAAATATCGTATCTAGGCGTGCATACAGCTGTATTCCAAGCACTTGGGAGACTGGAAGGGAGTGGCAAGTTCAGAGTCAGCCTAATTACATAGTAAGTTTCAATCCCCTCCGGAGTGCATAGTCATACCGTGTCTCAAGTAGAAAAGTGAATAAGAAAATTTAAATAGAGACGATTGCAAATGCCCCTCACTCCTTTCTCCTTCTGGATTAGTGTTTCCAGTGGTTCAGCCACGCCTCATGAGCTCCGATCTTAACTGCTCACGAGGAGCCAGTAGACAGCTGATTGGTTCATGGCTGTCACGTGATAGCTCCTCTGTTCTACTTTCCCAACTTGCTGCTGGGGAGATTGGGGGACCAGTGGTTTGAAAAATCCACTGTTCAGATTCCCAAGGGATTCTGGCTTTTCCTTTGGTTTTGGAGAACAGGATTCATGTAACCCTAGTTGGCTTCAAACTCTTCAATAGTTGAACCCAACCTGAACTCCTGATGGCACGTCCAAATGCTAGGAGTGTAGGGTGTGGTGCCACGCCAGCTTCCTGAAGGATTCTGAAGGTCAAACATCGGGGTTTGGTGAGAAAGAGAACCTCAAAGTTCCCCACAGGTGTCTGAGGACAGTGGAGCAGCCATTGGATGAGTCTGATGGCTTGTGAAGTTAGTGGGGAGGGGAACGTGAGCAAGTGATATCTGTTCTTACTAGAATATTTGCATGCCATTAGTTTACCTGTGTACAGATAAATTCTGTAAATAGTAATACTTTCAGAAAACAATTAGACCAGAGATCTGAATCAGCCTGGAAATTTCACTTTACTTCTTTAAATTCTTCATTGGTTATAAGAAAAAACAGATTCAGTCTTTTAAAATAATGTCTTAAATAATCTTAAAAATCCTCTGGACTTACCCAGGTATGGTGGCACATGCCTGTGATCTCAGCTACTGAAGAGGCTGAGGCAGGAGGATTGGAAACTCAAGGCCTATATGGACTGCGGACCAAGTTCAAGGCCATTCTCGGCAGATTTGTGAGGTTCTGCATTGAAATACAAAGGGAAAAAAGGACAAGAAACCACTCAGGGTGGAGTGGTAGCATAGCCTGTGGGGACCTAGCATTACATCTCAGTACTGAGAGAAGTGAGCCCTTAAGATTGCGTATCAAAGTTCACAGCACACACACACACATCCGGATGTGTGTGTGTGTGTGTGTGTGTGTGTGTGTGTGGCTGACCTGGAACTGGCATAGTAGACTAGACTAACCTAGAACTCAGAGACCCACCTGTCTCTGCCTCCCAAGGGCTGGGATTAAAGGAAAGGTATGCATCACTATGCCTGGCATAAGTTTACAATTTTATAGCAAAGTTTGTGGTATTGTAAGTACAAAAAAAGCAACAATAGTTTCCATGTATGAAAACTAGATTGGTTTTAATGATTCTTATTTCCAGCATTATCATGGAGATGACCTGTGGGGGAGATTAGGAGGTCATCAGAGACAAGAGGTTAGAGTTTGTAAAGTCCTTTCTGATAGGAACCTTAGCTGCCTTGGATGGTTACAGAGGACAAAAGGAAGCTGCAGGAGTTGCACATTCCCCTCAAATGCATAATGCAAATGAGCTGCAAGAATGGAATGGCGTTTGGATACGCCTCTAATGTCCCGACATTCGTTCTCCATTCCACTAATCCCGGTATACCATCAACATGCATGGAGACAGCCCTTTCCAGTCTGAAGCCTGTAAGATCTTATCGATGGCAGAGTCAGAAATAAAAAAAGTGGAGCCAGGCTCCATAGCTCCAACCTGTAGCCATGGCTACTCCCAGCTGGGGCAGGAAGAATCTGGAGTTTGGTGGCAGCCTGCACAGGGAAGAAGGTAGAATGAACGGAGAGACGGAGGGACAGCATTTCTATCTGTGGCTCCTAGGTCGTCAGTGTGTCTCTTCCTTCATAAAACAGCATTCTCAGGCTGGGGAGATGGCTCAGTTTGTGAAGTCACACCATGCAAGGTGAAGACCGAATGAACTTGAGGTCTCCAGAGGGGAATGGGGTAAGGTGGCTCACTGGTCAGCTCAGCGCAAAGGGCCGCGCAGACAGTGGATCTCTGAAATGAGCGGCTGTGCAGACCAGCCACATGCCGTCTCTGGGCTCAGCAAGACGCCAATTCAATACTGAAGGTGGAGAGCAGTGGAGGAGGACACCAGTCAACCTCGAGCCTCCACAAGTTCCTGCACACGTGAGCTCGTGCACGCCTACACACATGTGCTCCCACAAATGAGAGCAAGCATTCCTAATCACACCACACAGAGACACACAACAGTATAACATGGTTTTATAATATATTATATATGTAATATTATTTATGTCTATGTTGTAAATATAATATATTGTCCTGTAGAATCATCCTGCTTTCTTTAACAGATTTAATACAGAGTGCTTTTAGCTCTGACCTGTTGGACAAAACTGTTTCAATTCTGTTTCTGGGTCAGTGCTTTCTGGCTGTGGCACGTTAAATAAGCCATGCCACGTCTTTCTAGCTCTCCTCCCTCGTCTGTGAAGGAGCCAATGTTGGGATTAACTGTTCCAAGTGATCTTTTTCTACTCTGTTGGTCTGGAAGATTCCTACTCGTGGGGAGACTGAAGGACATTAGTCAACTGTGTCAGTGACTTTTCCTGTTAGGTCTTAAGCAACTGAAGGGAGGAAAGGGCATTGAAGAGATCAGAGATCTGCCCTTCCTGAGGGAGAAGAATCCAGGGGCCCACATACCAAGGTCTGCTAGGCAGTGGCTGCCCCTGTGGCACAATGACAGGCATGTTGTCTCTGATGGTTCCTGGTAGTCAGAGTAACCCTAAGTCCAGATGTCCCCAGGGCACAGACAGCGGCGGCTACTGAGGTCTGTTTGCAACGTTCAGCCAGCACTGCATCCAAAGTGCTGTCCGTAAACAGCCAGCGGGAGAGGTGCATTCTGAGAAGGAACCACCAGCCAGGCTCTGAAGAAGGGCCCAGGCTGAGGGAGGCCTCCTCAGCTTCAGGGGTTGCCGGTCCAACCTCTCAACACAGTGGCACGAGCGGCCTGGGAGGGGCAGGCTCCTGAACACTTGTTAGCCTTAGGGCTGGGGAGCTTCTCACGGCCATTGCGAACAGGGATGTTGACAGAAGTCCACATGCTACAGTCAGTGGTCAAAACTGCAGGTCCTAATTGCTGGTCACACCAAGGATGCAACACTTTAAAGGGAGTGACATCCGTGAGGACAACCGTCGTGAACATACATGAGATGTGACATATTTGGCAGAAAGTCGTCTTTTGGTAGAGAAAGAAAATTTTCTAGTTTATTGTGAAAGTGTATTAGGAGACGAAGAATCTGATTCTAGGGAGAATCAGACCAGCGATCCGTGTCCCACCTATCTGATATAGGTTTTGAAATATGTTGTCATGCTGTCAAATGGAATGCTTGACGTGCGGATCGAATTACAATTCCTTCAGCATCATTCAGCATCATATAGCATCGCCTTCCTGGTGAGGTCGGCTTTTAAAAGATAATCCAGGAGCATAGCTGAGAGTGAGTACTCGGTTAGTGAGCTCAGCCCCGCTGCCTCCTCGGCTCCATGGGTACCTTCTCTTCACGCAGAGGAAAATCGGGTGTCACCTGTCGCAATGGTTGTTGTATTTGTTGTAGAAGTTCAGGTTTTATTCTTAACATTTGCACCAATGTTGAATGAACAGTCATAGAGGTTTTCTCTATCACTAGTATGCAGAAGCTAACAGAGGCTTTTGATAACCTGTATACTTTGATTAAATTGAGTGCATTGACATACTGCATGGGAGGCTGAGGCAGGAGGATTGCTTGTGCCCAGAAGTTCAAGGCCAGCTTAAGAAACATGTGTGTGTGTGTGTGTGTGTATGTTTATGTGTGTGTGTGTGTGTGTGTGTGTGTGTGTGCATATAGCAAGGCCCATTTACAATAGAGTTGAAGTGTAACTCAGTGGTAGAGTGCTTGCCTAGTATGAATAAAGCCCTAGGTTGCAC
Source organism: Apodemus sylvaticus (assembly GCF_947179515.1). Taxonomy (NCBI): domain Eukaryota; kingdom Metazoa; phylum Chordata; class Mammalia; order Rodentia; family Muridae; genus Apodemus; species Apodemus sylvaticus. The sequence continues at coordinate 47,158,317 of NC_067490.1, read as the reverse complement.
ATACATGCATGCACAGACACGCAACACACAGACATGCAGACACACACACACATTGCTAACAATGATAACTATGATCTAATAAGTCACTGTTCTTGAGTCCTTGGGTTAACCATGTTACAAATGAAGCTCATGGTTAAACATCATACTCTATTACTATTAAGCAATCTGCTTACTGCAGATTACCAATACCCAGACAGGACTGCCGGGAAGTCCCTGACTGCGTCTATGGAAGGCAGATTGTAATCGCGGGCAGGCAGATTCTAGTCAAATTTCTTTTGAAAGTCTTAGACTCAACTCCGCCTACTCATGGGCCCAGAATGTTATATGTTTTTCAAGGTGTAAAGAGAGACTTTACTTTTTTGCCCAAAGCACGATCCTCTAACCTCTGGAGATCCACATTTGGTAGATATGCAGTAAGGTCTAATCTGCATTTGATTAATTTCCTAAGACTGTAACAATGGCAAAGAGCCACATAGCTCCTCTAAGAGATACTTGGAAAGTGGGCGGGTGCCCTTGAGGGGACTCCCCAAGTGTGCCTAGGCTCCTGGGGGCAGAGCTGAGACCAGATAAAGTCTCTTGACTTTAACATCCACTTCTGCATATTGTGACTGGACAGTTTTATAAATGCCAAATTCCATACCTGTCCTCTGCATAAGCCATCATTTAGAATTGTCTAGAATCAGATAAAATAGATGTATAAAGTATCAACTGTGTCTGGAATGCAGATGGGGAAGAGAAACCGTCTTGAGTGTTGAGAATGGCTGGAGGGCTAGGTGTTATTTCCTACAAGCAATGGGAAATAGAGCAAACTCTGAGCCAGACAAGTGGAGCTGCTGTGGTGGGGCTGCCTGGGTGCTGGGGTGTGAGGCTGTGTCTCCTGTCAGTGCTGTGGTGGGGCCGCCTGGGTGCTGGGGTGTGAGGCTGTGTCTCCTGTCAGTGCTGTGGTGGGGCCGCCTGGGTGCTGGGGTGTGAGGCTGTGTGCTCCGTCAGTGCTGTGGTGGGGCCGCCTGGGTGCTGGGGTGTGAGGCTGTGTGCTCCTGTCAGTGCTGTGACTGGGCCGCCTGGGTGCTGGGGTGTGAGGCTGTGTGCTCCTGTCAGTGCTGTGACTGGGCCGCCTGGGTGCTGGGGTGTGAGGCTGTGTCTCCTGTCAGTGCTGTGACTGGGCCGCCTGGGTGCTGGGGTGTGAGGCTGTGTGCTCCGTCAGTGCTGTGACTGGGCCGCCTGGGTGCTGGGGTGTGAGGCTGTGTCTCCTGTCAGTGCTGTGACTGGGCCGCCTGGGTGCTGGGGTGTGAGGCTGTGTCTCCTGTCAGTGCTGTGACTGGGCCACCTGGGTGCTGGGGTGTGAGGTTTTGTCTCCTGTCAGTGCTGTGACTGGGCCGCCTGGGTGCTGGGGTGTGAGGCTGTGTGCTCTGTCAGGAGCGATTGTTCTGGGAAAGGGCCTCTAATTTCATGACCTTCATTCATGTTCTGCAAGAGCTTCCTCCTGCTGTTTTGCAGGTGTCATCTCCTCCATCCTCCAACCATGTGCATACCACTTAGAACCACACGGTGGTCTGCATGACTGTCTAGCTGAAGAGTCTACGCATAGGTTAGTGCACCGGTCAGGGAAGCTGTATCAGGTGATTCTCATTCCCGTGTGTAGCTGGTCAGCACACGGGTGAGTGTGCACATGTGAGTGTGCACATACACACACACACACACACACACACACACACACACATACAGAAAAAGAGAGAGAGAGACTCTTCCTTGCTCATTCCTTACTGAATTTCTAACTATAGATGGACACTGCGTGCTGTACAGTCACCAAGCAGGAGCAGCTAGTGAAACTACATAGCCGATCTCCTCTCCTGAGGAAGGGTTTGGAGAACATTCACTGCTCATGGCGGGTCGTAGTATCACTTTTATTTAGAATTGTCTCCTACTTTACCTTCTATTGCTATGATAAAAACAATTACCAAAGCAACTTGTGAAGCAAAAGGATCATTTTGTCTTAAAACTTTTAGGTCACACTCCATGACTGAGAGAAGGCAGGGCAGGAACTTAATTAAGCAGAACATGGAGGCAGGAACTGAAGCAGAAACCACCTAAAAGGGGTGCTAGCCACTGCTGGCGTCCACGCCTTACTCAGTCTGCCTGCTTCCTTCCTTCCTTCCTTCCTTCCTTCCTTCCTTCCTTCCTTCCTTCCTTCCTTCCTTCCTTCCTTCCTTCCTTTCCTTCCTTCCTTTCCTTCCTTCCTTCCTGTCTTCCTCCCTCCCTCCCTTCCTTCCTTCCTTTTTTTCATTAATGTATTCGTTTATTCACTTCATAGGCAGGCTCCCTCTCCTCCCAGTCCTTCCTTCACACAGCCCCTCCCCCTCCCGTGCCCCTCTGAGAAGGGGGGTGTCCTTCTACTGTGGCACCTCAAGTCACTGCAGCACTGGGCACATCCTCTCCCACTGAGGCCAGGCAAGGCAGACCAGTTAGGGTCAGGATCCAAAGGCAGGCAACAGAGTCACGCTAAGCCCCTGCTCCAGTTGTTGGAAGACTCGCATGAAGGCCAAGCTACAGGTGTGCTGCATATGTATGTGTGTGTGTGGGGGGGGGACTAGGCCCAGGCCTTGTATGCTCTCTGGTTGGTGATTGAGTCTCTGGGAACCCCCAAGGGTTCAGGTTAGTTGCTTCTAATGGTCTTCCTGTGGAGTCCCTATCCCCTCCAGGTTGCTCAGTCCTCCCCCCAACTCTTCTACAAGACTTCCTGAACTTGGTCTTATGTTTGGCTGTGGGTCTCTGCATTTGTTTTGGTCAGCTGCTGACTGGAACCTCTCAGCGCACAGTTATGCTAAGCTACTGTCTGTGAATCCACAGCCTGTTTTCTTATACACCCTGGGACCTCCTGCCCAGGGATGGAGCTGCCTACCATGGAATGGGCCCTGATACATCCGTCCTCATTCAAGAGAATGCCCCAAAGTCTTGCCCACAGGCCATTCTGGTGGAGGTAATTCTTAACTGACAACAAATGTTAACATTTGCCTCTTCCCAAATGACAACAAATGTCAAGTTAACAACAACAACAACAACAACAACAAAACCTAACCAGACAAATGAGACGACATGAGTTCAACTTCTCACACAAAGTAAGACCACTGACACACTGGTCCTCGGTTTTAGTCCATTATTGTCACGGCAGAAGCATGGTAGCAAGCACGCAGACACGATGCTAGAGAGGTAACTGATATTACTACATCTGTATCAGCAGACAGCAGGGAGAGAGAGACACTGGGGCTGCCTTGAGCATGGTAAACCTCAAAGCCCATCTCCAGTGACACACTTTCTCCAACAAGGCCACATCTCCTAATAGTGCCACTTCCTATAGGCCAATGGAAGCCATTTTTATTTGAATCGTCACAGACAATTATTCTCAGCATCATTTTTAAAGGAGAAAAACAAACAAACCAGTGAATAGAGACATTTGCTACCTAAAGGCCTAGGTCTGATCTGATGACCCCATGAAGACTGGTTAGATAGATAGATAGATAGATAGATAGATAGATAGATAGATAGGAAGATAGATGGATAGATGGATAGATAGATAGATAGATAGATAGACAGATAGACGGACAGATACATACATACATAGATGAAAGATGGATACATAGATGGATGATAGAAAGATCAATAGGTAGATAGATAGATAGACAGACAGACGGACAGATACATACATACATAGATGAAAGATGGATGCATAGATGGATGATAGAAAGATCAATAGGTAGGTAGGTAGGTAGACAGATAGATAGATAGAGACAGGCAGACAGACAGACAGACAGACAGACAAATGGATAGATAGATACATAGATATAGATAGATGATAGATAGATAGATAGATAGATAGATAGATAGATAGATAGATAGATGATAGAGAGATAGATGATGGATGGATGGATGGATGGATGGATGGATGGATGGATGGACAAAAAGATACAAGCAGAAAAGTGGCTAGAGACTGTGGTCTTGTGGTTTGTCTTAGATACACAAGAGATATGGAGGAAACTCCATCCCCAGGTAACGTAGCCTCAGGTCACCATCCATCCCTCTATTCTTACAGCTGACTTCTACATCCATGGCTCCCCTCTGTTTCTAAGACAGAGTATTCACATAGCTCTGGATTTGATCCCCAGTGCTGCACAATTCAGTGTGGTGGCACACACCTCGAGTCCCAGCATTTGCAAGGTAGAGGCAGAAGGATCAGAAGTTCAAGGCTAGCTTGGGCTACATGCATCTCCAAAGGAATAAGAGGGAAGGGGCTTCAGTTCCACAGTAGAATAGTATTTCTTAGTATCAAAGTTCAGTTTGGCAAGAAATGCACCATCGGACCTTGTGAATGACTCTCTCCACTGACAGATCAAGTTATTAAGCTCTGTCTCAAGACAGTTCTTTTTCTGTACTTTGCTGGAAACTATAGTAAGAAAGAGTGTTTTGACAGCCAGGCATGATGGCAGTCACAGCACATGGGAGCTCAGGTAAGGAGGTCAAGTTCAAAGGGTTTTGTGGTTTTGTTTTGTTTCGTTTCCTTTTTTTTCTACCAACCATCTTGTCAAACTCTAGAGCTATACCACATGGGTTGCTAGCTAAAAGAATCCATCAGCATGGTACTGTCCCTTTAAAGGGAAAAGGGAGGGGCTGGAGAGATAGCTCAGCAGTTAGGAGCACTCACTGTTAACTTGAGGTTAACTTCCCAGGCCCCAGAGGTTCAGAATCTGTCATTCCAGTTCCAGGGTGTGCTCTGCTTCCTTCCGACCTCTGCCGACACCAAGCCCACATTCAGCAAAAGACGCATAAAATAACATTTAAAACCAGTTTTAAAAACTGGGATCCTTTATCGTGATAGCTAGAGATAGTGCTTTTCAACTTTAAAACCCAGGCAGTAGCCAAGCAGAGGAGGGATCAGCAGCAGTGTCTGGACTCTGTCTCCTCTCTCCTGAGGGTCTGCAGCTTAGCGCTAGTTACACGTGGAAGTAAGCTTTCTTCCCCACCTCTTCCTGCAAAATCCTCACCTGTAACTCTTCCTTTTGTCTGTGAGTCCAGGCCATCAGACCCCGGACCTTGCACAGGCAGGGAAACGCCCTGCCTGTGAGCTGGCCCTGTGACTTGTTTGGTGTTAAGAATGGCTTCAAGTGAGACTTGTTTGATCCCTGGGGATCACAAGTTGCTTTGTGTTCTTGTCGGATATTTACTTGTGTTTCTTCTTTAGCGGCACATCTTTGCACATTTTAAGATTAGTGTATCTGGCTTCTTGATTTGCAGAAACTCAGAGGTAAAATTAAAACATGTAGCTATGATTTGGTGTTAGTCTTAAAACACTGACTTCAAATTTTCTTCTACAAAGTTCATTATTTTCTAATTTGAAAATACTAAGCAGAGTAGTATCATTTATTAATGTGTTATTTTGAAAATATAGAAACCAGGTGCTGGTGAATGGCTCAGTGGCTGAGAACAATGTCTACTCCTCCACAGGACCCAGGTTTGATTCCCAGGACCCACATAGCATCTTACAACCATCCCTAACTCTAGTTCTAGGGATTAGTACCCCTTTTTGGCCTCTGAGGTCACCAGACGGGCACATAATGACAGACAGCGCAGAGGCAAACATCTACACACTTAAAAAATATATAAACACAAAACCCTCAAATATATAAATCAGTTGTTTCAAATTTCAAGGAAAACCAGTAAATTATATCCTTAAATACATTTTTTTAAGCCAGACATGGTAGCACTTGCTGAGGCTGAGGCAGGAGGATCTCTGTGAGTTCAAGAGTTCAAGACTAGTCTTCCTACTTGACATTAAACAAACAAACAAATAAATAATTTAAATATAAATATAAAAGTAAAAAGTCCATAGTGAGTTTCTAGACATATCTAGTCAGAGTTACATAGTGAGACCCTGACTCAAATAGTAGTAGTAGTAGTAGTAGTAGTAGTAGTAGTAGTAGTAGTAGCAGCAGCAGCAGCAGTAGTAGTATTTTGGCAACAGTTAATTACCTTTGTCTTATCAGGGAGATCTTCCTCCTACGAATATATACATGTATAAACATTTTAAATCACATTTTGTATTTTATCATGTATTTTAGTTGAGTCAACTCTAATGAGTGGTAGGTGTCTCTTACATTATCACATTTTGACTTATTTTATTTTATTTTATTTTATTTTTTGAGACAGGGTTTTTTGGTGTAGCCCTAACTGTTCTGTAACTCACTCTGTAAACCAGGCTGGCCAGTCAGTCTCCTGACTCTACCTCCCAAAATTTTTTGTTTTTATATTTATTTATTTATTTGTTTGTTTGTTTGTTTGTTTAGTTAGTGTCAAGTAGGCCAGAAGTCACTGCATCCCCTGAAACAGAAAGTTTAGGTGGTCTGAGCTGCCTGATGAAATGGAACTCTGGGAATGGTACCCAGATATTCTGCAAGAGCAGTTAAGTGCTCTTAATTCCTGGGACATCTCTAGAACCCCAATATTTTGACTTTTAAAAGTAAAAGGTGCAATTGTTTTATGTGTGTATGTGTTCTGCCTGCATGTATGTGTATGTACACACATGTGCCCAAGGTGTCAGAAGATGTCAGACTCCCTGGCACGGAGTTAAGAACGGTTGTGAGCCACCACGTTCTGCGAGGGCAGCCAGGGCTCTGACTGCAGAGCCTCTCTCCCACTCCTCAAATAAACTTCTAAGTGCTCTGAACAGAACTGGGACCTCACTCTCCCCAGCAGGTGCACTTTCAAGTAAGCCTTTCTGAGATCATTTTCCGGAGCCATTCCTGGTTCCCTGAGAGCTCGTGGGGCGGCAGCCATGTTGCTTGGGTGCTCAGCTTGGTTTTCATTGGCAGGAGTCCCTCAGCCTAAGAAAGTGTTTTAATTAACTGTGTCCATGAAGCCTACTATTGTTCACGGACAGATAGCACTAAGATGAATCACTCACAAGCCTGTGAAGAAAGCCATACTGACACAACCAAAGAACAAGCACTGCATTGTAAACTAGGACCCGGCTTTGGGACTTTACGACGAAACAGAGTTTTGCAGAAGTTATCACGGTCTCATGAAGTCTAGGCTGGCTTCACACTCACTATGTAGCTAAGGATGACTCCGAGCTTCTAATCCCCCTGCTCCAGCTCCAGCTGTGAGCCACTTTACTGGGGATCAAACCCAGGTCCTTGTCTCAATGCTGGATGAGCACTGTGCCCTGAGCTACCACTGCATCCAGAGCCAACTGCTGATTCTTGGTGCTTTCCAAACTGAATGCTGTCGTTAAAGAGAGTGGCATGATATGATACATCTGATCTCTCTTCCCTTGAATGATGTCATTTAAGACAGTGGCATGGGGCTGGAGAGATGGCTCAGTGGTTAAGAGCACTGACTGCTCTTCCAGAGGTCCTGAGTTCAATTCCCAGCAACCACATGGTGGCTCGCAACCATCTGTAATGGGATCTGGTGCCCTCTTCTGGTGCGTCTGAAAACACTATAGTGTACTCATATACATATACATAAAATAAAATTAAAAAAACAGACAGTGGCATGATATGATGAATCTGAGCTCTCTTCCCCACTTTTGTTTTACCCCTCTCTCGTTTTCCAGTTGTGGTTGAGTTTATACACATGGACATAAAATGAAGCGTCTGGCTCAGTGATTATATCTATGTCCAAGCATAGCTCAGGTTGAGATGTGGGACCCGGCCGTCACCCGGAGGCTCTCTTCTACCTTCCTAACCTATGCATCACTGACTAATTCCACTCCTTTGATTTTCACCTCATGGGAATGGTATATGTGGTGCTGACTGCTGTACCCTTTTCTGTCACTGACTGGGTTGCAGGTGGATGCTGTGCATTCTGTCACCAGCTCACTCAAGGCTTGATATTTTCTGTAAAAGGGTGTTTTGCTTGTTTCTTTATGTTCCGTCTCCGACTCCCACCACTCCTGGTTTTTATTTTTTGTTTTCCAGACAAAATCTGTATAGCCTAGCTGTATTGAAACTCTCTAAGGAGAGATCCTCCTGCCTCTGCCTCTAGGGTGCTGGGATTAAAAGCATACACTACCATCCTGGTCTGAAAAAAGTCTTAAGTATGTGCATATATCTCTATCTCTATCTCTATCTCTATCTCTATCTCTATCTCTATCTCTATCTATATATCTATACATCTATATCTATATCTATATATCTATATACATCTATATCTATCTATTCTCTATCTCTATCTCTATATCTCTATATCTATCTATATCTATCTAATATCTATCATATCTATCTCTATCTCTATCTCTATATCTATATCTACCTATATATCTAATATATATATATTAGGTAAGGTCTTATGTAGCTCAGGCTGTCCCAGAACCTACTGTATAGCCCACGTTAGCCTTGAACTCACAGCTAAATCCTCTTTCAGCCTTTCCCAAGCCTTAGGGATGCTAGGCACAGGTTCTAAGTTTTCTGAGAGTGATTTGTTAACATTGTTACCATCCCTGTCTTTAACTCCCTGTTTGTCTTTACTCATCCTCTTTACCTTCATGCTCCTGAGAGTTCTGAAGGAACACACTTTCCAGTTTGTCCTCCTTCCTTACACATACTATAGTGTCTTATACTCACAGATGTTTTGAGACACATCAAATGTTTATTTAATATCAATGTGTCTATTTCTCTTCTTTTTCTTTGTTTTCTGTTGGTTTTGGTGCTGGGAATAGAACCCAGTGCTCGATGACTAAGCTAAACTCTAGCTGATGTCTGGCTCCTTGTTTCTCCTTCCTATGAGTTTTAGCACCTAGCACCTTATCTAGCAAAATGGAAATGGTGTGAGTCTGGAGAGATGGCCCAGTGGTTAAGGGCATGCGCTGCTCTTGTAGAGGACCCGAGTTCTACCCCAGTGCTCACACCTGGTGGCTCACAGATGCCAGTGACTCCCAGGCTTGGCTACTAGGACCCCATGCCAAGAGCGTGCCACCACCTGTAACTCCAGTTCCAAAAGATGTGAGTCCCTTCTGCTGGCTTCCTCAGCCAACAGCACACACAGACAGACACACATGCGCGTGCACACACACGCGCACGCGCGCACACACACACACACATACACACACACACATGTATGGAAGGGAAATAAAGTACTTTTAGAATTGTTTTCAAAATAACAAGATTAATTTTGAAGGAGACACTAAGCAAATACGTTTCCATAATTTGTTTCATAATAATGCATTGAAATGACCCATGTAATTTCCGTTTATTGATGGTAAGTTACAAATATTCACTTAAGAGCTGGAAGGACAGCTCATCAGTTAAGTGCTCCAGGCACTCTCACAGAGGACCCAGGTTCGGTTCCCAGCACTATATCAGGAGGTTCAGAACTACCCGTAACTTCAGTTCCATGGACTGCCATGCCCTTTGGCCTCTGTGCACACCTGTGGGTACATGGTGCGCGCAAGATCATGTAGGCACATGTACATACATATAAATAAAAATTAGACAGATACTTTAAAATGCAGCAGGTTTAATATGTCAAAGAAAAGTATTTCCTAATTGTGATGCCCTGTCTTGGGAACGTGAGAACACTGGTGTGTCAGTGCACGTAGCCAAAAGTGGTTTTAGCATTTTATAGTGTTCTTTCTGAGATATCTAGGCATTAGTGGGATAGTGCTTGCTGTCATCTTATAGTTTGAGTAGGCCTGTGCAGCTAAGTGTTTCCTGGTGATTTGTAAAGGACATTTTAGAACAAAGAACTTGCCTCCGTTAACATCTGACAGGGCAAACAGAGGAGTTCTCACTATTAGAATAGTTACTTATAAGATCATTTTAAAGTGTTTTAAATATGAGGTGACCTTTGAAAATTTGAAACTGCAACATGCCCAAAGGATTCTAATACATATCATTGTCTTTATTTTAAAGTTGAAGAAGTATTCTTCATTGCACATTTTTAAAATATTTATTTATTTGCATTTTATGTGTATATGTGTTTTGCTTTCATATTTGTATGCACATGGGTGCCTGGTGCCTAGTTCTTGGGATATGGAAACAGGAGGATTACCGTTAAGTTGGAGGCCAGTCTTAGCCATGTAGCAAACAGGAGATGAAAAGACAGTGCAGAACAAGACCCTGTCTCTAAATGAATAAAACACATAAATAAATAAAATAAAAAGAGGGACACAGCTCAGTGAGGGAACAGAGCACACAAGAGGCCACACCCCTCACATGCACTTTCCAACAGGAAAGTTCAAACTGGAAGTTTTACTTTACCAAATAATATCCCATGCTTCCTCTTTTTACAGTGTAAGGTTCAGAGATTTATTAGCCCCTTATCGAGTGGAATTTGACCCTGTTTCAGCGGGAATACTAAATGAACTCAGAAGCTCGGTAGAAGCAAAGAAAGCCACCCTTCTCCTGTATTTAAAAATCAAATAATTATAGTATTAGGCACAGACACCACACTCATGTGCTGCCGGATACCACCCCAGGTCTCAGCAAGAAGGCGTCATCAAATGCAGACCTGGGAGCATCCAAGACCTTCGTAAAAATATTAGTAACTATAGTATTATTCTCTCTGTGCATGATTTCATCAGTGTCTGGCAAAGCCGAATTCTATAATTTTGGCAGGGGTGCTGGCCGGTTTTGTTTTGTTTTTGTTTTTTGCTTGCTTGTTTGTTTGTTTGTTTTGTCACCTTCATAAAAGCTGGAGTCATCTGGCAAAAAGTGATCCCAATTGAAAATTTGCCCCCATCAGATTGACCCGTGGAGCTTTTTTTCCTTTGATTGATTGATTGATTGATTGATTGATTGATGATTGATGTGGAAGGGCCCAGTGCATTGTGGGTGGTGCCCCCTGTGGGCAGATGTTCCCGGTGGTATAAAAGAGCAGGCTAAGGAAGTCACAGAAGTGAGTTCTGTCGTCTCTGTCTGGCTCCTGCTCTGGCTTCCCGTCATGAGAGGGCGAACTGAGATGTGTACACTGAACAAGCTCTTTCCTCCCCGCGTTCCTTTTGGTAGTGGCGTTCATCACAGCAGCAGAAGCAGAGCAGGCGAGCTGGAGTGTGTTGTATCGTTGCTTGCGTTTCAAGAGGTCACGTTTAGCTTTCTTAAAATATGTAGCATGTGTGTGCACTGTGTGCTTGAGGAGGACGTTGATCCTTTGGAGCTGGAGTTACAGGCACAGTTGTGAGCCAGCTGCTGAAGGTGCTGGCAGCAGGATTTTTGTTTGTCTTGACTGCTTCAGCACTGGAGACAAAAAAATGTAAACACCTGACGACGGTCTCAGGAATAGCACTCTGAGCATACACAGTGGGGTGGATTGCCGGCTGGCCAGCTGAGCAGATTTTGAACTTACCCACACCCTCTTCTGGCCCACAGAAGAAGCCCACAGGGCAGCCTTCATGACTCTGACACTTTTGATTAGTTATCAAAAGTGTGTGTGAAAATATCTGAACTAGATTGCTGTGGTTATTAGGTGAGGGCTTGGTATTTAAGAGTGGTATTTTTTACAAGTGACGTGCATGTGTGTGGTATGGTGGTGGTGGTTGTTGTTGTTGTTGGTGGTGGTGGTGGTGGTGGTGGTGTGTGTGTGTGTGTGTGGTGTGTGTTTGAGACAGGGTCTCACTATATGGGTCTGAGTGTCCTGAAACTCACTATTTAGACAAGATTGGCCTCAAACTCACAGAGATCTGCCTGCCTCTGTCTCTTGGGTGCTAGGGTCAAATACATGTGCCACACACCCCCAGCACAAGTGACTTTGATTTTGAGTCTTTTTTCTTAGCACTTATGAACATCTCTCTTACACAACACACACACGGAGAGAGAGAGGGGAGTGATTGCTAATTGCTAATTATAAGTTCGCTTTTTGTCTCCCTCATAAAAACATCTTGCCTCTCGGGGCTCAGAATCACTCGGTGGTAGAGCCTTTAGCACGTGTGAGGCTCTGGATTGACCTTCCAGTCCCCAAAGCAAGCATGGGCTTGTTTAATAAGACCTTTCTTACTAAACTCAAGTATCGATATAGTACTGGAGTTTGTCTGTTTTTCTGTCTGTCTGAGACAGTGTCTCATGAATAGGAGCTTGTCCTGGAACGTGCTTTGTAGCCAGAGCTGGCCTAGATCTCCTGACCTTCCTGCCTTCACCCCAGCAGTGCTAAGATTACAGGTGGGTGCCACCAGGTCAGGCCACAGTTAATTATAGTCACCGTGCTGTGAGAGCTCTCCAGAATCTTTCCTTCCTGCATAATTGAAATGGCTTTCTTTTTACAAGGAGCATAGGTATACAAGTAAAGACAGTTTAGAATCACTGTTGTGGAAATTGATTCAAATAATACAGACATCAAAGAAGGCATCAAGGGCTGGGAGGGTTAGGCGCCTTTAATGCTCCTGATTCGGTTCAGCGACTCTTCTTGGTTGTTCAGTAAGCCTGAGTCTTATCCTTCTCATCTCTGATAAAGGGGAGGGTGGCATCAGGGAGCACTGCTCCACAGTGGGCACATTGTGCCCATCTGAGATGGTTTGGGGTCAGTGGAAGGTGACTGCTAAGTCTGCCACCGTGAAAGTGGCGGGTGGGTCATTGCTGACTCCCGGATCACTGGGCGATGATCTCCGCATTAGAAACATTTCTAACAAAGGATTAACCAAGATTAAGTGTAATAGTCACCTACACCCTGCTGGATTCCAGGGAGTCCAGTTCTAACCTTTTGCTGTACCCATGTGAGAATCTGAACTGCCACATCTGTCCATGAGACCTTCGGGATACATCTCTCTTACGTGCGTGGTCCGGGTTTAGCTTAGCTTGCCAGTAAGCACCGAGTTTCACTGGGTATGACACACACTTCGTTTTCAGTTTTCTTCCTTTGGGGAGCTGGGAAGTCATTATAGACGCTAGACTCTTGTCTTTCTTCCTCACTTGTGAAGGTTCTCAGGCCAAAGACATGGCGGCCATTTGAACAAGCCAACAAACTGAACACACGGCGAATTCCAAAGCCGTTTCAACTTCTGATAGCAAAAGATACAGGGTGTATGCGTATCCATTAGTGAACTGTTACAGTGCAATGTGATTGAACATCAGTGACGTCTGCTGGGCGACTTTGCTCTCAGTCACCTTGTTGGTATGATTGTGCGGGGGGCTGAACGTAGGGCTTTGAGTGTTGGGGACAGCTGCTTTCCCATGCTCTCCCACTGACCCACATCTGTCTTAACATTGTTTTTTTTTTCATTTTTCTTCTTCCACTTCTCAGCTATTATCACTTCAGTGTTACATCTACGAACTCGAGTTGGTTTGCTCCAAGCCAAGTCAACCATATTTTCTTCAGACCTTTGGCATCCATCTAACACGGCCCCTATAAGACACAGAACTCAGACAGCTCTAAGACAGCTGCCAGCTAACACTCATGGCTGGCTTTACATTGTACACACCTCCCAAAGACCGGCCAAGCAAGTAACTAAAGACTAGACGAAGCATGCTTTTACTGGCTTTTACACTTAGGGACTTCAACTTATCATGAAATCTTCCCTGGGAAGAATTTCCCCTAGAGAAACAATTTATTGTGCATGGTAGAAGAGGCCATCAGTTCATATCAAATCGAAAGCACCCATGTTACTGCCAGCCAGGGTTGGTGGAGGCATTTCAAAATGACTGAAGAAACCCAGTGACTCACCCCACCACTTCCTGTCAAGGTTTCCTCACCTAGGGAAAAGCTTTTGGTCAGCACTATGGTAGTTTTGTGTATAGGAAAGCGTGGTGTGAGTCACTAGGTAAGACACTAGCTGTGTTTGCGATGGGATTACAAGGAATCTCAGATTTCACGTTCTGATTATATAAGTTAGTGTTCAGCATGCATTTTTCTCTCTGACTTTCTAAGAGAGAAAAGAACCCACTACTGCTTTTCTATTTTTTTTGGGCTGTGTTGCCTCTTTGGTGTCACACGTTTAGAAAGCAGGCTGGATCCTTAGTGGTTCCTTGTACATTTTGGGAGAACTTGGGTCCAATTTGCAACACCCACAGGTGTCTAACAACCATCTGTAATTCCAGTTCCAGGGCAGCCAATGCCGCCTTCTGGCCTCCACGAGCACTGCACACACATGGTATACATAACATGCATGTAAGCAAAACGTTCATATATATAAAACGAAGACCTCCCTTTAAAAGGTGTAGAGAGGCTACATTGGACGGGCAGTCTGAAGCCAATATGCTTAGGTGAAGCTCACTTGGAGAGCACATGCCTGGCCCGTGAAAGGCCCTGGGTTCTGTTCTTAGCACTACAAGCTAAACAACAGGTGGGAACCACAAATCTGTGGGGGATGCTAGGGACTTGACCAAGATAATGTACGGTGGAGTGTTGAGTATGGAAAGTGAAGTCAACACAGTGAAGGAACGTGGGAGTCCTATCAGAAGAGCACTCAGGCCCAGGTCTCCAAGATTCCATCTTCAGCCTCTCTAATCAGCACCTTTTACAAGTCGGGGCTTGGAGGCTTTGTTGATGTAATCTCTATTTTATATATCTGGAAACTGAAGCAGGGAGGTGGCTCATTGCAAGGTGAGTAGCCAAGGGAGAAGACTGGTAAGGGCCAGATTCCATCATCCTTATCACCAGGCTGCTGCTCTTCCCATTGTGTTATCCCATTTTGTGCACACAATGGAAAAGGACTTGCGGCTACAGGGAGATCACACAGTGCCCACTTGCATTGGCCTTCCAGGGCCAGAACTGCAGCAGACCTGTTGCTAACAGCGTTTCACTGCCTGAGCGTTAAAATCGAAAACTCTGGTGTCTGACTTGCCTCTTCAGCAATCTCGTGCCCGGCGTTTCACAAAGGTGCAGTGGTGCATGAACAGCCAACCTCTGTTACAAAATCTCTCATTCGCAGCTGTGGGAACGAAAATAAAGGAAGGGCGTTCATCATAAAAACAGTAAACTCCAAGAGACTGATTTTAATCTTAAGAACTAGGTAAAAAGATTGTTGATAAATGTGGTTAATGTGTAGTGTGCAAACCAGGAAAACATATCTGCGTGCTAGAATAAGGCAATAAAATCCATTTGAAATTAGCAACCTACCCAAAGCTGGTGAGGTTGCAGAGGGAATTAGCTCTGAGGGCTGTGACAAAATGTTCACTAAATATTGATTTTTTTTTTAATATGAGTAAAGGACACAGTCATTATTATTGTGATCCAGAATTACAGTGCCACAAACCTTATCCAGGACTTTGCCCCCACCTGATGGCCTACTGTTGCTTGGGAAGGTGTGTCTGATATGGATGTGCCCTGGGTGGGAGGTTTGGTTGCCATGGAAACCCCAAAAGTGCCTTAGCTTCTAGCAATACACCTAGGGGCAGTTTATCCTACCAGCTTCATCAAGACTCAATAACTTAGATACTTTAGCATCTTAGACCCAAATACATGTCCTGTGCAGAGTCAAAGGCAGACCACATATGTGATGGTAGCCCACAAGCCTGTAGTAGGGCTAGACATCTCCTACCACTCACTGACCTTACAGCTCAATGGCATCGCACGGTGTAGTGACACTGGCGGACACAAGCCTGCTGCACTTGTGGGCTGGGCAGGCTCCATGGCGGAGTGTGTGCCCAGGCCATGCAGGACCCTGGGTTCCATTCCCGGCATGTGGTCCATACAGTTATCGACTGTGTCATAGTAATGACAGCCGTGTGACCTGCTTATGTTAATAATGATGATGACCGTGTTACTTGCTTATATTATTTAATATACTGTATCTTTACTGCTGTTTGGGTATATGCCTCCTCATTTAAAAAGTTTAGTAAAGTCACCACGTTATAGCTGAGGCTGCTTCATTTCTCTCCCATTTCTTCTCCTGGTTGCATCATTTTGTATCTGACTTGGTCTCTTGTTGTTTTGTCTATAGTGATCCTGGGGGTAAAATGTCTATATCATATATAAGTCATACACACACACACACACACACACACACACACACACACATATATATACCACGTAGCTTAGGTGTTAGTGGCCTATGTCGTGCAGGTTTGTGTAAACGCATTCTGTAATAGGCAAATAGTGATTGTACTGCATAACAATGTACTTTGCAGAACACATCCTTAGGGGATGTATGGCTGTGTCTTTATCTACAAAGGCTTCATACCTCATAGTGCAAATTGTTTTTAAATAGTTTGGGGTGGCGGCACACACTTGTTATCCCAAAATGGAGGAGGCCAAGCCAGGGAAATCGCTAAAAATTTAAGCCAGCTCGGGCTGGGCTGTAAATAATGAGTTCCAGGCCTACCTGGGAAAAGCCCAAAACAATCCCCAGACCAAAACACCCAGTTATTTTCTTCCCTTTTCACAGCTATGGCAGCTTTTTAAAGACTCTTAAGTTTGTCCTCCTTGCTGGGGGCAGAAGCCTCCATCTGGACTCCTCCTGGTTCTGGTCAGAGACCCAGCTCTACTGAGCGCAGTTGTCCCGAGTGGGTGATGTGCAGTATCACACTGTTTGCACTGAAGGTTAAGCTCCTTCCTTTTTCTTTTCTCTCCATGTTCCCTCTTTAAAATTCTCTTTCTTGGGTAAAAGTGGTGCTCAGGGTCTGTTGCCAAGTCCGACGGCCTGGATTCCATCCCTGGAACCCAAGTGGGGGAAGGAGAGAGCTAGTTCCAGCAAGGTACCCTCAACTCCATGTGCACGTGTGTGCACGTGTGTGCATGTATATGCATGTGTGTGCATGTATGTTACATGTATGTTGCATGTATGTGCTTGCACACAAATAAAAGGCAAATTTAACAATACTTTCTTCTGAGTGTAATTACTCATTTACAAATTTAAAATTATTAACTTAAGTTTTAATTATTAACTTAAAATAATTTGATTTTTAAATAGATTATTTTAATTTTAATTATTAAATTGTTTTAATATTTAATTATTAATATTTAATGTCATTTAATTATTTTAATTAAATTAGCAATTGTATTTTAATGTTGAATTATTAAAATAAAAGGTAAATTATTAATTTTAAATATTTATGATTATTAATTTAAAATACAGATTTTTCTCTATATTTGGAGTAGAGGAGGGTTTGGTTTTCCTTTCCTTTTCTTTCTTTTTTTAATCATCTCAATGCAAATCTTTTTTTTTTTTTTTTTTTTTTTGGTTTTTTCGAGACAGGGTTTCTCTGTGTAGCCCTGGCTGTCCTGGAACTCACTCTGTAGACCAGGCTGGCCTCGAACTCATAAATTCGCCTGCCTCTGCCTCCCAAGTGCTGGAATTACAGGCGTGTGCCACCACACCTGGCATCTCAATGAAAATCTTATTGTTTTAAAATTTAACTCTGTTAGAAAACAAATGTCCATGATTCTACCATTGTTTCTCCCCACGTTGTGTGTAGGAGGCGAGTGTTGTTGCTAGAGAATACAGTCATGTGTTGTCAGGCTGTGGTGTCTACTGTGCTGGAAAACACAATCCTACCATTGTGATTAGGGGCATCTGTCTTTATTTACATTGGCCAGGCTGGTGAATGATAGAGCAGGGTTAACGAGCCAACAATCAGTCCTTCTTTCCCCTCGAATGCTGAACTTGCTGAGGTGACAATAAAGCCCCGTCTTCCATCAACCATCAGTTCAGGACTCCGTCAGCAGCAAGCACGCAAATCCATACAAATTCCAGCAGAAGACAGTAAAGGGGCCTTCACTGGCTCCTACACCGGGGAGCCCAGGGTGTTCCTGGTGGGGGGATGGTTGGCCCTGGAGGTGCGAGCCATTGTCTCTTCCTGGTAACATTCTCAGGTAGCATGTCCTCCCCCACCCTGGCGTGCCGTCTCCTGAGCCCATCTCAGTGACAGGTCCTGCAAAACAAGAGCTCGTTGTTGGTTGCACCAGAAAAACCTCCAGGGTTGTGGAATTATTACCCTGCTTACATGTCTGTGGTTGTGGTTTGGAAGTGAGTGTGTTCTAACCTTCCAGCTGCAGCGGTGAGACACACTCTGGCGGCTGGGCATTGACCGAGTCCCAGAACTACACAATCAAAGCCTGGGAGGAGTGACTTCCTAGACAGAGAACGGCCGACATGCTAGCATTACAAGAAAGGTGGTCAGAACCATGGACTGGCGAAAGTAAGCAGGCATTCACGATGACAAGAGAGTGCAGGTTTGGAATTGATCCCAAGGGCTCTCATGCCCTTCCTCCAAGCACACTGCCATTCCTTCCTGCTTTTCTGGGTGGGGGAGATGCCGGACACAGTCAGAGAGTGTGGGTACCAAGCATCCTGCTCTTCTGTTCTGGCATTTGTTATGTAGGAGGAACACTGTGTACTCTTGGTTACATTACTGACAATTCTTGGATAAGAAACTATTGTTTCTCTTTCCCATGTGCCGCTTCACCTAATAAGAATGTCTGTTTTGGGCGTGAGGGAGATGGTTTAGTCAGCAAAGTATTTGCCACAAAAGCTGGAAGACCTGAATTGCATATACTGATGCCAGTCTAGAAAGCCAGAAGTGTCTGGACATACTTGTGATCCCAGGACTGCAAAGGCCCAGACAGGCTGGGTTTGGGGGCTGGCTAGCCAGTCTACCAACCAAGTTCCTGGTCCAGTGAAAGACCCTGTCTCAAAATCTAAGGCAGGGAACGATTGCGGAAGACTCCTTCTGTCCACCTCTGCCCCCATTTCTACTTTAGACTTCTTGACTTTTAATGGAAAATGACAAATCTCATGCCTCTTTTTCAAAGACTACCAAGAATTTCAGAAAAATCTTATATTAGTCATTGGAAGAGCACAGTAAAATGAAAAGAAATGTTTGGAAAAAATAGAAGAATAAACCATCTATAATCCCATAATTGTGAGTGTGGGGGAGGCAGGAGGATTAGAAATTCAGGGTTCATTGTCTCAAAAAATAACCAAACAAAAACAAAAACTAAAAAAAGAAAAAGTAATAGTCAATACATGAAAATATGGCTACTTCTACAATTAGTACCAAGAAATAAAACCAAAACCGTTGTAACAGAAAATTTCCACTGGGCTGGAGAGATGGCTCAGCAGTCAAGAGAAATTAAATTGCTTTTCTAGAGACAGGGTTGGATTCCCAGCACCCACATGACAGATCACAACCTTAACTCCTGTCCCTGGCCATCTGCTGCCCTCTGCTGGCCTCCATGAGCACTGCACGAACATGGCGTACAGAATGCTGGCACTGATACATATAAAATAAAAAAGAAGTCATTCCTTAAAAAGTTACTGTTGTTGTATAACTCTTTTAAGTACTCCAGAGATTTTCAGATTTCCATTGTCTTAGAAATAGGTAAAAACTCTTGACCCGAATTCCACTTTGAATTGGCTCTACACTTAGCAGTTTATCTAGCTTGTGTCTTTGGTGAAGAAACTGCACACAAGCAGATCATTAGCTGCCCTCTGCCCTGGTGTAGGTTCCCACCACAGGCCTGGCCACGGGAAGTCTTGTGTACTGCTTTCTGCTTCTCCGGTCTGAAATGACTTCATCTTAAAGGCGTTGATGGCTTGTTTTTGTTTTGCTTTCACTAGCTCCGAGGGACAAGTTTAAAATGATTTCTCAAGTTTTCCATTCTCTTTACGAGAGTTGGGAAAGTCTGGTCTCGCTTTGCCACGATGAACGATGTGACCCTTGCTATTATCCTGCTGCTGATGTGGACGAGGAAAACACAAAAGAAAGTGCCTTTCTATACAGCTCCTCGAAGAGAAACAATGGCGCTCAACACTGTGAACGTCCCAGTATCGGAGGAAGATAGGAGTTTAGCCCGTTGTCTTCAAGCAAAAATCATCTGAGGGGCTGGGGAGTGCTTCAGCAGTTAAAGCACTGGCTGCTCATATAGAGGACTCAACTTAAGTCCCCAGCACCATGCTGGGCAGCTCACAGCAGCCTGTAATCCCAGTTTCAGGGGATCTGACATTGTAGTGTGGCCTCCAGACACCCCACATACACAAGGCTCACGTGAATACACATGAACCAACAGCCATGCACATAAGACAATAATTTCTCAAAAACTGCTGTGGTGATGCACACCTTTAATCCTAGCACTCAGGAGACAAAGGCAGGCAGATATCTGTGAGTTCAAGGCCAGCCTGGCCCACATGGTAAGTTCCAGGACAGTGAGGGCTACACAGAGAAACTCTGTCTCAGAAAAACAAAGCAAACAAAAAAGTCACCAAAACTCTAGTCTTCTTGATGAGTGTGTTCCAACCGTCAGGACTTTGAAATAGAAAGTATAACCTTTTCCCCCTCTGGTAGAGGGGACATCAGGAATGGAAGCCTTGCCAATGACCTCATTAACTACAATACCAAAGCAAATGCATCCCAGTGGCAAGAATTTGAAGGAATCACGGTCCTTTCTTTATTTAAATCAGACATGCTGTCATTAATACAAAGCCGAACTTGACAGAATGTCAAAAACTGCCCCATAATTTAAACTCACATTAAATAACGTTGAGGTTCTCTCTAAGGTGTGTGTCAACTCCTCTGAGACGTATTTAACTGATTTCCGGAAGTGACTTCATAGTCATCACATAAAACATGGATGACAGAATTCCATGTAACCAACACTTGCCATTCTTTAAGGGTCTGTTTATAGAAGAGTAATCCCAAGGGCTGCTCCTCACTGCCTCTGGCTCACGCTGTTGAGTCTCCTATGTCTAGAAGGTGAACCCCGGGTAGAAGGGAAGTCCCTTATAGAAGTCTTCCTAGCTGGCTCCAGGGCGTAGAGCTTCCCTATGTATCCTTCAGGATAATTTTAGGTATTGATGAAGATGAGTGCTTTTTATCATACTGTCAGGGTAAAGAAATGCATAATTCATTATGCAAAAATGTTACACAGAATCATATATGTAACTCTGTTGGTAGAGTGCTTGTGCAGGGTACGAAGGGCTGGGGAACCTAATTTAGTTCTCAGAACTGCGTGAAGCATGAACTGGGCGTGGTGGCACATGCCTGTGTCTCAGCACTTGAAGTGGACGTGGGAGGATTAGAAGGTCAAGGTCATGTGAAACGGCACATCAAATTCGAGTCCAGACCCGAATGCCACCTACTCTCAAAAGGGGGGAAAAGTTCATTCACAACTGATTATGGTTTTTGTCATTGTTATGGTTTTTTTTTTAAAAAAACATTTATTTATTGTTATATCTAAGTACACTGTAGCTGTCTTCAGACACTCCAGAAGAGGGAGTCAGATTTCATTACTGATGGTTGTGAGTCACCATGTGGTTGCTGGGATTTGAACTCAGGACCTTTGGAAGAACAGTCAGTGCTCTTAGCTGCCGAGCCATCTTTCCAGCCCCTATGTTAATTGTTTTTGAGCCAGGGGTGGTGGTGCATGTCTTTAATCCCAGCACTCAGGAGGCAGAGGCTGGGATCCCGAGTTCGAGAGATCTCGGAGGTCAGCACAATGAGCTCCAGGACCACATAGAGAGACTCTGTCTCAACCCCCCTCCCTCACAAAAAACAAAACCCACTGGGGGTTCATGGGTTTGGGTGAAGGTGCATTGTCGCTAAACTTCCATTTTCAGGCATACTTACAGGTAAAGCCTCCTGTGCCAACACCAGAGAGGTCAGGATGAGACCAGGAGTGCTGAGCATGGATTGCGCATGAGAAGAGACCCCTGAAGAGGTTCCAGGCTCCAGAGAGGCCTCACGGGACTGACTGCATCTTTATTGGAATAGCAAATGAAAGCCATCTTGGGGAAACTAAGGCAGGCACTCCATACCAAAAAGACCACCAGCCAGGGATGGCTCCACTCACAATGGGCTGGGCCCTCCCCATCAATCACTAAGAAAATGCCCTACAGGCTGGATCTTATGGAGGCATCGTTTTCTTAGTTGAAGTTCCCTTCCTTCAGATGACTCTAGCTTGTGTGAAATTGGCATAAAACTATCCTGTTTACCAGGGAAGGTGAACAGAAGCAATTATTCAAGCCTTCGAATGTAGACTTGGGAGGTAACAGTAACAATGGGAGATGTGTCCTATAGGAGCCTAACAGTGGAGGGAAGCATCATTCCAAGTTAACAGCTGTCAGGAAGAAGTGTAAATACAGAAAAATGAAATAGAGGCAAGGAATATGCTTGGCTGGTCTGTGGTCAGTGTGCATGTATGTACATGTGTGTGTGCATGTGTGTGTGCATGTGCATGCAAGTGTGTTTTCATGTGTCTGCATATGTATGCGTGTATGTGTATGCATATGTACATATGCATGCATGTATGTGCATTGTGTGTATGCATATATGTGTATATGCATGTGTATATATGTATACATGTATGTGCATGCATTTGTGTGTTTGCATGCGTGTGCATGTATGTATGCATGTATGTGTATGCATATGTGCATATGCATGCATGTATGTGCATTGTGTGTATGCATATATGTGTATATGCATGTGTATATGTGTATACATGTGTGTGCGTGCATTTGTGTGTTTGCATGTGTGTGCATGTATGTATGCATGTATGTGTGTGTTGTATGCATATGTGTGTTTGTGTGTATGTGTGTTTGCACATGTATGTGTGCATGTGTGTACATTGTGAGTGTATCCACATGCCACAAGTGCACAGGTGGGGGTCAGAGGACCACTTCAGTGTGAGTTCTCACCCTCCCCCTTGTTTGAGACAGGGTTTCTCCTTTTTGTTGCTGTGTGTACCAGGGTAGCTGTCTGGCAAGCTTCTAGAGATTCTTCTGTGTCCCCTCCCATTGTCTGGTAGGGACACACTGTATGGGATTACAGACACATGTGCTACTGTGCCTGGCTTTTTACATGGGCTCTAGTGATCCTAACTGGCACTGCCAGGTTTGTGGAGCCAGGGCTTTCCACACTGGGCCATGTCCCCAGCCCTCCTCCCACATTTTTAAGCAGTGTGCGGGATAGTGGAGACTATACCTTTTATATCTGATGCGTTCGAGTTGTTGAGGCCTATCAGTTCATGTGTTCCTTACCACTGTGGGTTCATAGAACCACCAGGGCTGAGGCGGGAGAGTAAGGTCTCTGAGGAAGAGAAGCAGAAGACTGTGCAGATCATGCCAGTCTGTCCGTCCTCGGTGTCCTGTCCTTTCTGCAGAGGCATGTGCCAAGGCCTCAGAATCCCTATGGCTTCAGGCTTCTGCTTCTCTCAGTTTACACATATTTAGAATCCAGCCTGGACTTTGGGCCCTGATGTTAGCTTGTGGATCTCTGAGTCCTCATCGTTGGTGCCTCCAGCTGAGGCCTGTACACACCTTCTCCCTTTATGGCCCCAAAGCTGGGCTAGAACATAGCGTTTACGTGAGTAAGCACTAACAGAATTCATCATTTGTTTTACACAAGCTTTATTAGCCCATATTAGTGATACGCCACAATGAGTCTCAAATGACTTGTTTATACATGTAGACATTTGTATCATAGTCACCCCATAACTCTCTCATCTCTCTTCTCTCCCACATAGTCCCTTCCACAATTCTCCTTTCTACTATCATGTCTTTCATGTATGTGAGACTCGGGGTTTAATTGGGGCTGCTTACAGGAGCATGTCGAATGGGTTCAGTAACCCCTACAGGAGTAGGACCAACCAACCAACAGTGGGCGCACTACTGAAGGAAATGTCTCTTCCTCCCTCACCATCCATCAACTGCCTATAGATCCTCAGTGACTGGTTGGGCCTCCTGAACTCCTCCCCACACCAAACAGAATACACACAGCTCCTGTCTTTGTAGGGCATGTGTAGGTGATCACAGCTCCTGAGAGCTCAAGCGTGTACTGGTCGCGTCATGGCCAGGGGCAGTGTTCTGTAAGGCTCCATCCCTGTCCCCACCTCTTACGTTCTCTTGTTCCCTCTTCTGCAATGTTTCCTGGGCTCTGAGAGGGGCAATGTAGACACCCTGTGTAAGGCTGGGCGCTCAGCAGTCACTCTCAAGCCTTTGACCCATTGTTGAGTCTCTTCAGTGAATGATAGCAGCTGCAAAAAAACTCTGATCAAAGTTACAGCAGGATGGGCATAAGGGTTTAGAAGGTCATTTACAGGGACATCATGTTCAAAAGGCAGGTGATTGACAGGGAAGCCATGCCTGTGTAGCAGTAAGGTGATTGACAGGGAAACCATGCCTGTGTAGCAGTAAGGTGATTGACAGGGAAACCATGCCTGTGTAGAAGTAAGGTGATTGACAGGGAAACCATGCCTGTGTAGCAGTAAGGTGATTGACAGGGAAACCATGCCTGTGTAGAAGTAAGGTGATTGACAGGGAAACCATGCCCGTGTAGCAGTACAGCAGCATCAGTTCCCATATAGACTCATGTCTTCCCGACATGTACAGTACCAGAGACCAGTCTCCTCCTGTGGATGGAATCAGACAGTAGTTTACCCCCAATAGTCATGTCACTACTGTGTCAGCAGGCACATCTTCCATGGAAGTTCAAGATTGTAACACTAGGGCCCTGGAATAAGACAGTTCATGACAGTTCTCCAGCAGTCCACACAGAAAGCCCCTTCTAGTAGCATGAATAGCCAACACGGAGGAAGCTTCCAGTGCGGTTCCAGACGCCCCCTCACCCCATCTTCCTTTCCTCCCTATTTCTTTATTGTAACCTAGCAGTCTTCTCCTAGTATTCATGAAACTCATTTCCCTCTTGCAGAAGTCTAGATGAAGATGTGATCATGTTATCAACAGGGTGCCCGGGGATCCCGGGGCTTAGTCCGGGGCCTCAGTGACTCAACTTATCATCCTTTTTAGAATCTTTCATTCAGAGTTGATGCTGTCACTTCTACATGACTGCATGCCAAAACAAAACAAAACAGAAAACAGTTGATTATTTTAAGGGCCTTCCAGAGATGTGCTGGAAGTGAATTGTCCCTGTAGATAAGTCTGCACATCTCATAGTTGGACCCTCTTACAAAACAAACGAAACCCACGCCAAAATCTAAGGAACCGAGGTCAAGGACGATTTACATTGCAGAGGAGTCTCTACTTTGCGAAGCTGTGGAAGTTCCGCTGGCCAGCAAACCAGAAGCATGCTTTGACCTATCAAAGCACGTGTCCCAATACTTTTTAAGGAATGCACAGTACGAATGTTTTTCCCACTTGCACCTTCTTGGAAGGGTAATCAACTAGCCTTTCCTGAGCCTCCAAATGAGATTATAAAAGTCATTAATTTTATTTCTTTTTCCATCTTCATTTACCTTTATCATTCTTTTCATTATCATTATCATGTGTGTGTGTGTGTGTGTGTGTGTGTGAGTCTGTGTGTGGGTGAGGGCATATGTGTGCTGCAGTGCATGTGTGGGGATCAGAAGCCCACTTTCAAGGGCAGCTGTTTTCCTTCCACCGTAGATTCTGGGAATCGAACTCAGGTGATCAAGTTTGCACTGTAAGCCTCTTACCTGCTGCGCTGTCTTGACAGCTCAACAATATATATGTGAATAAAGCCCTGAGGGTGACCTGGGGGTGACCTGGAGCCTTTATAACCATTTCCTCATCTTCACACCCACCTCTTCCCTCACACATGGCTCAGGTGATGCTCTGCAGATAGATGCTCTCGTGGGAACCGATCCCCACCTCCCCTTCCGGTGCCGTCAGCATAGATGCTGCAGGGCCTACACATTTGTCTACCTCAGCACCAGAACTCTACCTCACCATTTGCTCCTTGTCCTCAGGAGCTTCTG
The DNA here is from genome assembly GCF_947179515.1 of Apodemus sylvaticus. Lineage (NCBI taxonomy): Eukaryota > Metazoa > Chordata > Mammalia > Rodentia > Muridae > Apodemus > Apodemus sylvaticus. The sequence continues at coordinate 47,132,730 of NC_067490.1, read as the reverse complement.
GCCCAGTCCCAAAGTCCTTCTAATATGACCGCTAGCTCTCGGGGTGCATCACCAGGAACCCCACCCCCCAACATTCTGCAGTGCTGACTTTCTCTGAGCTAACCTTGGCCCCGCCCCCCAGCATGGAGCCTTTCCTATCTCTGTCACCCATGCCAGCCTTAGACTCTCCTTGTGTCACCACCTCCATAGAGAAGATGTCTTCCTAGCTCCTTGTCATGCTTTTCAGTCTGCTGCCCTCCCACCTTCTGCACAGAGCCTTGGAGACACACATCTCCTGCTCTACCCCAGCCCTTCCTCCTGGATGAAGACCTCAGTCCTTACAGTACCTCTGTCCAGCACCAGCCAGGCGTGCCCGTGGCAGTTCTGCATCCTTCTGACAGCTCCTCCTGCGGTTTGTCCTCTCTCTGCTGTCCCCCTTTCTACCTCCTCCACGCCCATTGCTACCCCAGGATCTTGACATTAGCGACCATTCCATCATCCCCAAAACCCACAGCTGGCCCTCTGTCTCACTTAGGCTTTCTGTTGCTGTGAGGAGACACCATGACCGCAGGGCAGCATTTAGTTGGGCCTGGCTTACAGGCAGGTTCAGAGGTTCCGTCCATTATCATCATGGTGAGAGTAAGCAGCCATGGCACTACAGAAGCTGAGAGTTCTACACCTTGTTCTGAAGGCGAGCTGGAGAAGACTGGTTCACCGGCAGCCACAAGGAGGGTCTCAAAGCTCACCCCCACAGTGAGACACTTCCTCCAACGAGGCCACACCTCCCTGGACCAAGCATCTTCAAACCACCACAGCCTTGAACTGCGCTTTTTCTCTTGTTTGGACTGAGTCTCTCCGTTGTAGGACTTGGGTCTGTCACTTCATATACAGCTTCAGCTTCCTTGCCCAGTGCCTTACGGGCATCTGAGAGAGCAATGCCGACAAACAGTCCTCTAACTGGAGGTTACTGGGGATACATTCACAACCACACCGGCTGGTTTCCGTCTGAGTTTCTGAGCACAGTGCCAAATGGGACTGAGAGCAAATCTAAAAGTCCTGATGTGTGTCCCTTCGGTCCTCCACTCCCCTGGGCCTTTATTTCTTCTCAAACTTTGAAACCTCACACGCCATTCCGTTATAATTTTGCTTCTTACTCCCAGAAAATAGAATCATTCCTATAGGAATCCCGCACCCCTTTGTACCCTTTTCCCCAATTCTGCCCCTGTTACCAGGGAGGCCCATGTTCCTGTCCAAAGTCAGACCTCCACACTGTGTTCTTGGCTCCATACTCATTCTCTCTCTCTCTCTCTCTCTCTCTCTCTCTCTCTCTCTCTCTCTCTCTCTCTCTCTCTCTCTCTCTCTCTCTCTGTGTTGCTTAGGGATGTCTTTGGCCTCAGCCGATACCTCCCATTCCCACATCATTATCTGCCCGCCCTCATGGCAACATTCCTACCCCAAGCCTGCTGTCGTGTCCACTGTTTTGCAGACACTCGCTCTTTCTAGACCCAACATCTCATTTCTCTGACCCTCTTACAGAAAACGTGGAAAAAAGGGTTGCTGATGCCGCTGTCTCCTTCACCCCTTAAATCCCACCCCCATCCCACTACTCTGAACCGGTTCCTACAAGACTACTGAGGTCACCAGTGGGTGTGGCACTGGTTTCCTGCCCAGACCCTATACAAACCAGGAAAGCTGGTGTCTCTGCTTGAGCGCAGCCTGCCCCTGGGAGAGCAAGGCTGCCAGGCCAATTCCGCTCACACGTGCCAAGCAGGAGGTTACTGTCTCCGAGGATATTTAGCTCCCCCGGGTTCTCCATCTTGGTAACTCGGAATCACATGATGACTCAGGAAACCTTTTATAATTGCCATGGACACCATTCCAATTGGAGGTGTGTCTAGGACCTGGAGGCGTGGCTCAGTGGAAGAGTGTGCGATTGCAGTGCACAGGGCGTGGCTCAGCTCCCAGCATGCCCCCCTCCATCCTGCGGTCCACACGCCTAGAGTCTGACATCTCCTAGCATCTCCGTGCTGTCAAGCTAGCCTGTCCTGTCATCTCTAGGCTGTACTCTTCCCTTGTCCTGCTGGTTTGCACCCCTCTTTTGATCCATGTTCCCCATGACTTGGCCTCTAGATACATACCAAAGGTATACCTAATGTACTTTTGGTTTGGGGGGGGGCGTTGGGGGTGTGTAGGTGTGTGTTTGAGGGAGAGCCTCCCTCTATAACTAAGGAACCAAGTTCCTCACTTGGAACTCACTGTGTGGCCTAGGCTGGCCCTGAACTCATGACAATCCTCTTGCCTCAACCTCCTAATGCTAGGGTTACAGGCATGAACCACCACACTGCGCTTCGTTTAAACCTTAGAAGGATGTTGTTATGCTGTCATCACATTTTCAGGTGAAGAATCATTAACAGCAGAGAGATTCTCTTGCCCAGATTTACCAACTTACATTCCTGTTATAAAGCAAGGGTATCTGTCCTTGGGTCCATTGCACTCCAGTGATATAAAGCATCATTTTGAATCCTAGAAAAGCCTGGCAATCCTGAGAGGGCTTGAAGGATACCACAGTGTATACACTACCCATGGCAGTGTCCAATCAGGTGTTCTGAGGGCTAACTTGGTCTCTGGCTTTTTACCAAAGGTGGTGGTTTGAATAGATTTGGCCCCCACAAATTTATGTGTTTGAATGCTTGGTCATAGAGAGTGGCACTAATAGGAGGTGTGGCCTTATTGGAGTGGGTGTGGGCTTCTTGGAGGAAGTGTATCACTGTGTAGACGGGTTCTGTGCTCCAGTTTCCCCCAGTGTGGAATCAGCCTCCTCTTGGCTGCCTGCAGAACTCAGGCCCCTTCTGTTGCCTGTGGATGAAGATCTAGGATTCTTAGCGTCTCCAGCACCACGCCTGCCTGGGTGCTGCCGTGTTCCTACCGTGATGATAACGGACTGAACCTCTGAACCTGTAAGCCAGCCCCAATCAAATGTTGTCCTTTATAAGAGTTACTTTGGTCCTGGTGTCTTTTCAGAGCAATGACACCCTAAGACACCAAATGAATGGGTATTCTTTCCTTCTTTTGTGAGTGTAGGATATTCAATGGTGCTCTCAGAACAAGCTGAGCTGGTTGTGGGCCTGGCTGCAGGACAGCTCCTCTTTGTGGAGATTTTCGGTGTCTTAGACTTAGGGGAACAGAAGAACTCATTTGTAAGCTTGCTGGAGGTGGTGACCTAGAAACCTCACTCTTTGACAACAGTGTGTCTCTTACATTTTCTTCCATTTCCTGTTTCTGTGTGGGCTATATCGACACTTACAGCTTGGCAATCAGGATTACGTTCTCTTTGGAAAATGAAAAGATGGCACATGCTCGGGGAAGAGGGCAGAGGGAGGGGTGCTTCAGGGAAAATGGGGGGAGGGGAGAGGGGAGTGGAGGAGAGAGACAGGTGTTGTTGGCAACAAAGAGAGTAAATGAACTTCCAGAGATTCCAGAGCGCTGATCCAGGGGAGTCATTGTAACCTCATGTTGGGCCTTGGGTCCCTTTTGTATAACAGAATTTCTTTGGGGTACACAAGATAAACTAACAAAAGGACAAACCTCTGAGCTGTGTGCGGAGACTTTCCCCTTGCCCTCCTGAGGTTGCATAAGTGGGCACCATCCTGGAAACCCAGAAGGAAGTTGAGAGCATATAGAATCCCCAGTGATTCTGTATCTCTGGGAACACAACTATGGCTTTCCCTGTTAGCTGTTATTATAAAGCACATTCCTCTCAAAGAAAGAAAGAAAGCAACTAAATAACGGAACTGTTTCATACTACAGATCGCAGTCTTACAACTCCAGGATGCCTGCGAGCAAACTCCTTGATCTCTTTGAGCTTTTCCTCACCTGTAAACACTGCCAGTGATAACAACAGTCCTGTGGGTCCCTTGTGGAAATCACACAAGGTAATGAAGTGTGGAGACCAGGAAAGTGGTCAGTAAACTATGATTACCACGGTACTGAGTGCAAGGATGGATTCCTTCTCCATCCTCTCCTGATGCCTTCCTTACCCACTTACTGGTGTGAGATCAATTAGGATAGATATTTTCAAACCCTCCCTAGGGATTTTTTTTTTTTTTAAGAAATAACCATATGTGGGGTAAAGAGCTGGGTTATCAATTACTAACGTGTACAGCTCTGCCAGAGGACCTGAGCTTAATTCCCAACACTCATGCTGAGTTGTTCATAACCGCCTGTAGCGCCAGCTCCAGGGTGCCCAACATCTCTCTTCTGACTTCCTTAGGAGTCTGTACTCACCTGCACACCACACACACATAGACACACACACACAATTCATAATAATAACAACAACAAGAAAATAAGTACTATTGAAGCTAAGGAAGGGGAGGAAGGGAAGAAACAAATGGGGGAAGAGAAGAAACTATGGAGATAAAAACCTATTGCTCAACAGTAAAACTATGCACAGGCAAAACTAGATGAATGCATAAAAAGGAATAACAAATAAAACCACGAACACTTCTTAATAATTAAAATAAAATTTAGGTTGCTTGAGAGGGGGCTGGGTTTTTCGGCGCACACCTTTAGGCATAGCACTTGGGAGGCAGAGGCGCGTGGATCCTTGTGAGTCAGAGGCCAGCCTGGTCTACAAAGTGAGGCATAGGCTGGGCTGGGCTAGGAAGGTGGAGAGCTCTTGTTGCCCTCCTGGAGGACCCAGGCTCAGTTAGAAGTACTCTGTCAGGCCGTTCACAGCCACCTGTAGGTCCTGCTCCAGGGCATCTGATGCCCTTTCCTGGCTTCCTTGGGTACCGCCACACCTTGATGGACACACACACATACACAAACACACACACACACAGATTCATATACATAAAATAATAACAATATTAATCTTAAAAAACAAGGTGAGATGTTGAAGTACCATCTGAAACCCAGAGATGCTCGCCCCTGCGTGTGCAGCTCATTTGAACTCTTACCTTCCTGTGGCCTATGCAGCTGCTAAGTCTGTGCTGGGTCCATGTCTCACGTAGAGCAGAGGTGTCTGCACCTTGGTGGATTTTCTTCTTTGTGTACCAGGTACTCCTACTGGCCACCCAGTCTGTAGGCTAGGCACGTTCTCTTACTTCCGCTAAAATCCCCCAACTACAGATCCTGTGGTGGCTGGTGTTGTAGTTGGAGGGGTGTTGGTCTCCCCAGTGTGTTGCGAGTGTGGGGTGTGGCCGAAACACTGAAGTCAGTGCAGGCAGAGGACCTGGCTTTGTACTGTCCGCTTCCTAAGCACTGGTCACTGGACGGAGGAGTTCAGCTGTGGATGTTAGGGATGCCTTAGAACAGAGTCCTCAGGCTCTATAGTGGGAGTTGACAGACAGATGGCCCTAGAGTTTGACACACCTGGTAACCTCAGGAGCAGAGCTATGACACTCCAGGGTCCCCCTCAGTTGATGAGATGTACGCCTGGCCACCAAAGACCAGGGCACCTTTGGCTATGCGTGTCCCCATCAGAGCACAGCCTCTTGATGCCTGCATTCCTTGGTGTGTCAGCATCTGGTCCTCCTGCAGCTTTCCACGACTGCCTCTGGGATTTCCCTTCCCCGGGCGCGATTACAGAGCACACTGAGGCTCACTGGTCCATGGCTGCTCCCTGGTCTCAGGCCCACGGGGCAGCTCAGTTAGAATTGTTTTATTGCGTTGTTTTGTTTTTGAAGCCCATAAGCAGCCCTGGGTTTCATATGTAGACAAGGCTGACCTTGAACTCACGGAGATCTCTCTGCCTCTGGAGTGCCGATATTAAAGGTATGCACCCCACGTCTGATTCAGCTCTGTTCTTAACAGTAGATTTTCTCTGAAGATGGATTTTGGCCACGCCCTCCTCTAGTACCCTCTTAGTCTGATAGTGAATCAAAGTAGAATTCTCATCTCTGCTGACCTGTCCACTGTCTCACTAAACTCACAACAGCTTTGAGGCCTCAGGCTAATCCATCTTTCTCCCAGCAGAAGTGTGCCCCGTTGTCTCCATCCCCATCAGGGAACCACATGGCTGGGGAGGTGTCAGAGTCTGCCCCACCCCAATCTCTACTGCTCTCTCCAGGACTTTCTGTTTCTTTCTGGGTGTCCAAAGTGCTTCCTCTCTCTGCAACAGAACCCCCTTTTTCCTATTCTGACTCTCCTTCGCTAGCTCACAGCTAGTAAAGACTAGTACTCTGTGTTACCCAGAAGTTCAGGCTTTTCTAAGCCTGCCCCAGTTCCTGAGTAATGACAGCAGGGCTTATGTTTATTAATAAATGCCTAGGCCTTATGCTAGCCTTGTTTCCTGTGAGCTTGTAACTCAGGCCTCCTGTTTATACTACTCTGTGTCTGTCACTTGACTAGTTAGTTACCTCTCCTCAGTTTCTTTTGTTGTTTGTTTGTTTGTTTTGTTGTTGTTTTGAGGCGGGGTTTCTCTGTGTAGCCCTGGTTATCCTGGAACTCACTTTGTAGACCAGGCTGGCCTTGAACTCAGAAATCCACCTGCCTCTGCCTCCCAAGTGCTGGGATTAAAAGGCTCTCCTCAGTTTCATACATCCAACTTCCTCCGACTGTGGGTGACAAATTTCCTGCCCCCTCCCTTTCCCAGAGTTCTTCTCTCTGAGTCCAGAGATCCCACCTTACTGCTCCGCCTTTTGCTATAGGCCTTGGGCTTTTTATTTTAACCAATCAGAAGGTGCTTTGGGCAGGCAAGAAAGGACAGAGACACATCTTCACACAGTGTACAATGACATCTCTCCAAGTTCCAATTGTTGTTAGGAGATGCAAGGTCTCATTCTGTGCCAGGGCGGACACAAGCAACCCTTCTGTCTCCGTCTCTCAAGTACACGAGGTCAGACACGCACCGCCATGCTCATCCATTCTGTCCTATGGAATAAACTCTCCCAAAGAATTCAGAGTGCTTGCTGATCCTGCAGAGAATGGGAGTTCCCAAGTCAGGTGGCTGGGCACTTCCTGTAACTCCGGTTCCAAGGGATCTACTGCCCTCCTCTGGCTTCTGAGGGCATTGCACTTATGTGTACAAACCTACTCTCAGACACACAATGAAAAATTAATAATTAAAAAATCTTCAAAAAATTAATAACTTGACCACTAATGTAAATTCATTTCTAGATACTCTTATGATATTTAATTTTGTTCTTACTTATGTGTACATGTGTGTGTTTTATAGGTATATGTGTGTGTGTGTGTGTGTGTGCCACATGCATCTTGGTGCCTGCATCACCCAGAGGAAGACATCAGGTCCTCTGTAGCTAGAGCCACAGGCAGTTATGAGCAATCTACCTGAGGTGCTCTGGAAGAGCAGCAAACTCTAAGTGCTGAGTCGTCTCTTCAGCCCCTGATTTAAAATAAATAGGAAAACTACTTTCTTCAACAAATTTTTTAAAAGCACTTTACATTTTGTTACGTGTGTGTTTGCCTGCATGTATATGTGCCTTGAGTGTGCCCTGTGCCTCCGGAAGTCAGAAGGACATTAGATCATCTGGATCTAGAATTATGTGTGGTAGTGAGCCACCATGTGGATGCTGGGAACTGACCTAGTGAAAACAAGTACCCCTAAGTACCGAGCCACCATCCCAGTACCCCTAACTACTGAGCCACCATCCCAGTGTCCCTAACTACTGAGCCACTGTCCCAGTGCCCCTAACTTCTGAGCCACCGTCCCAGTGTTCCTGCCCCTGGAGGTTTCTTTTATTTTTGATGAAATCTTGTCATACAGCTCAGCTTGGCCTGGAACTCAGTGCAAGGTTATAAGTGTTGCGTGTCACCATACCTGGCTTTAATCTTTGCTTCAATTTAGCTTTTTTCTTGCTCATGGTCTTTTCTAAACTGAAACATTCAAATTCAAACCATTTGGGGCGTTCTGTCTGAAGCAGACTCTTTTTTTTTCTCTAAATTCTTTGTTTACATTCCAAAATGCTTTCCCCTTTCCCAGTTCCCCCCTCCCCATATGTCCCATAAGCCTTCCCTACACCCATACTCCAATCATCTCCCTCCTTTTTCTCTGTCCTGGTACTCCCCTACAATGCTGGATCAGGCCTTCCCAGGATCAGGGCCCTCTCCTTACTTCTTCATGGGAGTCATTTGATATGCTACGTGTGTCTTGGGTATTCAGGGCTTCTGGGCTAATATTCACTTATCAGTGATTGCACTCCATGTATATTCTTTTGTGATTGGGTTACTTCACTTAGGATGATATTTTCCAGTTCCAACCATTTGCCTACAAATTTCATGAATTCATTGTTTTTAATTGCTGAGTAGTATTCCATTGTGTAAATATACCACATTTTCTGTATCCATTCCTCCATTGGGGGACATCTGGGTTCTTTCCAGCTTCTGGCTATTATAAATAAGGCTGCTATGAACATAGTGGAGCATGTGTCCTTATTACATGCCAGGGAATCCTCTGGGTATATGCCCAGGAGTGGTATAACAGGGTCCTCCGGTAGTGTCACGTTAAGTTTTCTGAGGAACCTCCAGACTGATTTCCAGAGTGGTTGTACCTTCTTGCAATCCCACCAGCAGTGGAGGAGTGTTCCTCTTTCTCCACATCCTCACCAACATCTGTTGTCTCCTGAGTTTTTAACCTTAGCCATTCTGACTGGTGTGAGGTGAAATCTCAGGGTTGTTTTGATTTGCATTTCCCTGATGACTAATGATGATGAGCATTATCATCATAGCTTACGCTCTAAGATCAAGAATTGACAAATGGGACCTCATAAAATCACAAAGTTTCTGTAAGGCAAAGGACACCATCAAAAGGACAAAATGGCAACCAACAAACTGGGAAAAGATCTTCACCAACCCTACATCCTATAGAGGGCTAATATCCAATATATACAAAGAACTCTAGAAGTTAGACCCCAGGGAACCAAATAACCCTATTAAAAAATGGGGTGCGGATCTAAACAAAGAATTTTCATCTGAAGAAATTCAGATGGCTGTGGAGCAGACTCTTAAGACGAGGGCATTATGGACTTGGGTGGGCAGACAAGTCCTTTGTACCCATTAAGCACACACAGCAAGCTGCAGAGGACATGCAGGGTTCTGTGTGGACTCACTCAGTCCACCCATGGGTGGTTAGATTACACCGAGAGGGAGCACCCTCTATGTAGGAATTCCACCCATGGGTGGTTAGATTACACCGAGAGGGAGCACAGTCTGTGCAGGAATTCCACCCATGGGTGGTTAGATTACATGGAGAGGGAGCACCCTCTGTGCAGGAATTCCACCCATGGGTGGTTAGATTACACCGAGAGGGAGCACCATCTGTGCAGGAATTCCACCCATGGGTGGTTAGATTACACCAAGAGGGAGCACCCTCTGTGCAGGAATTCCACCGATAGGTGGTTAGATTACATGGAGAGGGAGCACCGTCTGTGCAGGAAAGACTACACTGTTTCAGTTTGTCTTGCCTTGAACCTGGATCTCTTTCAGTTGTTTAGTCACAGGGTTTTCCTGAGAAAGGGGAAGGGGACTCCTCTGTGCCCTGAAGCCCTTAGACAGAGGCTGTTGTGGATCCACAGTGTCTTAGATGCTGCCAGCAGATGCCAAGGGCACGATAGACCTGCCGCCCACGTTTCTGGTGTTTGTTTCGGTGGCAGAGTGCTGTGGGCCCTGCCTGGTTTATAGGACTGACCCGTGTGTTTATTTAGCAAGGCAGGAAGCACTGTTGTCTCCCAATGCTCCTCTTCTCCAGAGCTTTTTGAAAGTAAAGAATGTAAGCATAGTCTCTTAATTGTGCCTCATAACTTAGATTCCTTGAGAGGTGGATCACTGTCAACTCAGAGACGAGCTTTGTCACACTGCCTGGCCTGATTTTGCCTACTTCAGAAAGTTGATTTGTGAATTTTTATGCTTTAGAAATCTTAGGCGGGAGAGAAGGACCATGAAATGCAATGGCACAGCTTTATTGAAAACAGTTAACCAGGTTGGTGGCACAGGCTTGCAATCCTAGCACTTTGTATGAGTTCTGGGCTAGCCTGGGCTATATAACAAGCTCTTGTCTCAAAACAAACAAACACATAATAAACTACTTTGTGATGTGCTAGGTTTAGTTGTTTGAAGGATTAAAAGTCTTTGCTCTCCTCCTCTTTTCTTTCCCCTTTTCCCCTCTCTGACCCCTGGGAAGTTAGTGTCCACTAAGGAAATCCATGGGTCACCGGACAGCTTGAACAACTGCAAAGTTAGTGATGGCACTGTATTCCAAAACAGACATTAGTCTGGGGAGTGTACCCCAGGCTATGCTGAACTAGTAGGGAATGGTATTTTCTAGTAGAATCCTAGTTATGAGACCACAGGCTGCCCCCACCCGGTGCTTGATTCAACCTCCGAGGCCCCACTATGTAACTCCTGTTTTTTACAGATAAAAAAAAAAAAACACCCTAATACTTCAGAGAAATAACCAGAAACTATTTCCCATTCTTACCAGCATTCTCCTGTCACGTGTTATTTTTCCAAATTATAAGATGTGTAGAAGTTAATTCCAGCTCTTCCTTCCAGCCCCATTCTCCCAGAAATAAGACTCAGACTCAAAAAATATTTACAATACCTTACCTAGGTTCTTCTCGAACCACATCATAACTAAAGATAAACCATATTTTCTAATCGACATTCTGCCACGTGGCTGGTTACTTGGGTTCAGGCATCATTCAACCATCTTGTTTCGTCTTCTCGGGCAAACTTCCCAGGCCTGGCTTTGTCCCAGAATTCTTTCTGCTTCCAGAATGTCCCACCTTCAATTCTAACCTTTCCTATAGGCCATAGGTTTTATAATTGACAAGTGATGCATTCATGCAGGACTGAAGATATTTTCTCTACAAAGATGAGTCTCACTTCAAACCTGTAAGTCTGGGATCCCAAGAGGATATGGAAATTATGTGGCAAAAATGCTCCTTGCAGATTATAAACTATTACTCAGATGTGAGGTGTCATTGACACTCACTAATGGAAGGGAAGGGAGACTGAGAGATTCTTGTCAGTTTGAGTGTGCATCCCGGTTGTTTATTTTCTATTTAACCCAAGATAGAATCATCTGTGAAGAAGGAATCTTAATTGAGAAAATGCCTCCATCTGATTGGCCTATCGGCAAGCCTGTGGGATATTGTCTTGATTAGTGATTGATAAGGAGGGCCCAGCTCACTGTGGGTGGTGCCATCCCTGGGTAGGTGGTCCTCGGTTTATAAGAAAGCAGACTGAGCAAGTCAGTAGGAGCAAGCCATAATCAGTGCCCTCCATGGCCTCTGCATCAGCTCCTGCCTCCAGGTTCCTGACTCCCCTCAGCGACGGAGCGTGACCTAAGAGCTATAAGCTGGGAGGAATCCTTTCCTTCCCAGTCGCGTTGGCCATGGTGCTTTATCACAGCAATAGACCCTGACAAGGGTAGAATGGATCCCCTGATCTTTGGTGGTTTGGTTATATAGCACACTATAAAGTATGACTCTAATGCTCAAAAATTTTGATCAAATTTTAAAAATTATGAAGGTTTTACTCTGATCTATGACTGTGGCCATTTTGTCTCTCTCTCTCTCTCTCTCTCTCTCTCTCTCTCTCTCTCTCTCTGTGTGTGTGTGTGTGTGTGTGTGTGTGTGTGTGTATGTCTAGATGTAGCAAAACTCAAGCTAACACTAACTTGCCAGACAAATTTACCAGCAATTTAGCTTATCCCCGTACAGAAAGAAGTGAACCAAGAAAGAGTCTAAACTAGAAGTCAGCGAACTTTCTGGAAAGAGCCAATAGCAGGTGTCTTAGGCACTGCCAGTTGGCTCAACTCTGCCATTAGAGCATCAAAGCAGCCATGGGCGCTTTTGTGTGATGCCTACCACTGTGGTAGGGTGGTCCTAGGAGACTCTCCTCACAAAAACGAGGGGTCAGAGTCTCAGTGCATAAGAGGGCCTGCTCTTGCAGAAGACCCTACTCTGGTTCCCAGCACCCAGGCAGTTCACAACCATCTTAACTCCAGCACCAGGGCATCCATTGCCCTTTTCTGGCCTCTAAGGGCATTTGCATGTGCACACACACGCATGCACACAAAAATGATAGATAGACGATAGATAATAAACAAGTGATAACTCTGTCAATTTTCTGTGTTCTTCACCCCAGTCCAGCTGTCAGAACTGCATAATTACTTGAAGTCATTGCTTTTTTAATTCTCCGGCGAGCATCTGGACAGATGGTGGTTACCTTACACAGGTGGTACACAGCCCCTGCACGTCTTGTTTTTAGAACAGATCTTGGCAATCATTCAAGAACAGACGCATGACTCTCGTGGGATGACTGACAGTAACCTGGAGCAGTTCGCGATTTAGGTTGGTAAAGCTTAAGGAACTGAGAGAGGAAACCAAGATTGGCAGACGCGACTTGTGTGGATAGCTTACATGACACGCTCCACCCCTTCCGGGATGCCACCTCCTAGTGTTGCAGCTCAAGAATCCTCATTTAAACTTCCCAGAGGAGCCCAGTGGGCATCCTCAAACATGTTTTATTGGCTGTTTTTCTGGTTATAACAGAAGGCTCATAGTCGCCTATATTTTTTCGAAAATATAGGAGACTGTAAACCCTCACGATCCAGTCAGTCAGAGGTGGGCACTGTTGACACTGTGCATTGTGGGCTCTGTGTTTCTGACTCCATTACCTGGTTGGCAAGTCACTGCTTGTCTGCTTGTCTGCCATTGCATCAGAGGCTTCGTTGTATGTCTTAAAGAGGAAATACTATGCTGTTGCCTACATGGGCTTTGCTTAAGAAACAACTCTGCCATAGGCTCCGCTGCACGTGAGTGAAGTGATCGTTAGTGATTTCCTCAGAACCGCTTTTCAGAAGCGAAGTGTAGGACACTCTGCTTGCACACTAGCACTTAGCACAAGTATGCTGCGGCCATTAGCAGCCCCCAGCAGCAGTGCAGACATTAGACAGGAGCAATGAGCAAAATCACTTCCTAATGTTTTGCAGTAAATAGTCCCTGCCTCTCTTTAATGTGCTTTTTAGTTTGCGTGTATGTGTGTATCTATGTGTGGGTATGAGCATGTATGAGCCATGTGCCCCATGGAGCCCAGGGGGAAACCAAATACTGGGACTGGAGTTACAGGTGGTTTTGGGTGCTGAAGCCAAAGCTCAGGCCTCTGCAAGAGCAAGTGCTCTCAAGCATGGAGCCAGCTGTTCGGCCGTCCAGCTGTTCAGCTGTCTAGGGCTCCGGCTATCCAGCTCTCTGGCTTTCAGGCTCTCTGGCTCTCCCGCTCTCCTGCTCTCCCCTGGCTTTCCCCCAGTTCCCCCCCCAACCCCACCCCCATCTCCTGGTTCCCCCCCCCCAGCTCTCTCCCCCTCTCTCCCCGGCTCTTCCTGCCCCTGCTCCTCCCCTGGCTCTCCCCCCCCCCCCCGACCCCCCTGCTCTCTCCCAGGCTTCCCCCCCAACACCCCATGCTCTCCTCCCCCAGCTTCCCCCATTCCCCTCCCCAGTTCTTCCCCCCTACTCTCCGCCCCTCTCTTCCCCTGCTCTCCCCCCCTCCCCCAGGCTCCCCCATTCTCTCCCGCTCTCCCTCCCCCCCTCCCGGCTCTCCCCCCTCCCCTGGCTCTCCCCTGGCTTTTCCCCAGCTCCCCCCCACCCCGCGCCGGCTTTAACCCCTGCTTTCCCCCCACCCCCACCCCCCCACCCCCGCTCACCCCTCCCCCAATCTCCCCAGGCTCTCCCCACCCCTCCCCCACTGCCCCCCCTCAGGCTCGCCAGCTTGCCAATCTGCCGCTCTCCAGCTCTAGCTCTTCTCTTTTTCTTCTCTTCAATTTGGTGACCAAGAGGAAAGGCTTCACTTTCAATATTTCTGAAGGAAGAGCCTCCATGTTTCTTCTATTACCAGGAAGAAATGATGAGAGATTAGGAAATTACCTTGCAACTAAAATGATTTCTACTCTTTTCAGCAAAAATTAATCACTACAGCTGGGAATGCCAATGTGGTCATCAACACTAAGCAATATGTCAAATGGAAAATGGAAATGCAATTTGTTTCTTTTTTAATGTTATGAATTTCTTGTTTTAGAGGCGTTTTATATGGCTAGTGTTACCTTACTCATAAAAACAAGTTGAAGCCAAGGGTGTTAGCGCATAGATTCTACCACCTGGGAGGTAGAGGCAAGGAAACCAGGCTTCCAAATCCAGCTCTAGCTCCAGAGTGAGCTCAAAGCTAGCCTGGACTACATGAAACCCTGTCTGAGAGAGAGAGAGAGAGAGAGAGAGAGAGAGAGGAGAAGAGAGAGAGAGAGAGAGAGAGAGAAGGAAGGAAGGAAGAAAAGAAAACAAAAGAAAACAAAAGAAAAGAGAAATCATTTATTTTCTTTTTGAATCAAAATCAAACAGAGCCATTCTGCCAGTTCGTGCTGGATTTTCACATTCAAACGCTGTAAAAACTCCCGCCTTTATCTCCAGTTCAGAAAGAAGCCCCTGCTATGAACTATGAACGCGGCCAGTTGACTCACAGCCCATCCTATAGAGGAGATAACACTCCCTCATTTACAGTCCTGTTAAACAGAATAAATAGTTTCTTGGGATGGAATGTTTGTGGTTGGGTGACTCAACTCTCCCTGAGCTGGAAGCCTGGATTCTCAACTAACCAGTGGCACAAGAAAATACTTGTTTTATATCATACCCAGGAAAGCTATAAATAAATAAAGGTATTTATGGAGCGTGAGTTACAGGGATAGCCCATGTTTGAGTCTTCACTCCCGAAAAGCCTATAATTGACTTGAGAAACAGAACACTTAATAAACAACACCAAACCACAGGAAGTCGCCAACTTATCTACAAAACTGTATTTCATAATGATCCCCTTAGGGTGAAAACCAGGGCCACCTCTACCCGTGCACGTCCTTCAGTTCTTGCTCTCTGAAGAGACTGGTGCCCTTGAGCCCAGGCTGGGACAACTGAGGGCCCCTGGCTTCACCTGCCTGTGCATTGGCTGAGCCACAGCCCCCTGCCCTCTTCCCTCCCCTACGCTCCACTTCCCAACCCTCCTGAACTCACCCTCATACTATTAGAGATTCTTTTCTCTCTTCCCTTTTAGTCTTAGCCAGGGAAGATCTTTCATTTCCCTGGATTCTCTTCCACTTTTTTTCTTTCTTTTGAAGATTTATGTCATGTGTATGGATTTGTGACACGTGAGTGCTTGGGAGTTGGTTGTCAGCCACCAGGTGGGTGCTGGGAACTGAACTGAGGTCCTTCACAAGAGCAAAAAGTACTCTTAGCAAAGCAGTCGTTCCGTCCCCCTGACTCCCACTTCATTTTCTTGGCCTTCTTACTTTCTCCCCCAGCCCCACTGTAACCTCCATGATGCTCTGTGTCTGTAAAACCCAAGGCTGGCTAGAGCTAGTGATTCTGTGTGAAGGGGAAGGAAGACACGAGTCTCCAGGAGAAGTCAGGCATAGCAGTTTCTGGTACTGAGGAAAGTCCTGTACCATTACATCCTGTGTGGTCTGAAAAGATCTCTGGCCAGCATCTCTTCCTGACTGACCCTGATGGTTTTTTGTTTTCAATATTGTCTTTTTTACATAAAATAATAATCTACACTCTAGAAAGGCAAACATGGTCCAGGACTATTTTTCGTTTCTTGGTTTTTTTGGTTTTTGGGTTTTAGGTTTTGTTCGAGACAGGGTTTCTCTGTCTAGCCCTGGCAGTCCTAGAACTCACTCAGTAGACCAGGCTGGCCTCAAACTCAGAAATCCACCTATGTCTGCCTCCCAAGTGCTGGGATTAAAGGCGTGCGCCACCACCGCTCGGTTTCTTGTTCTTTTTAAAACAAATATTGGAGCAACTCTGTTTCCTAATGACATCATTTTTGCCTCTATGGTTTAATATTTTAGGCCCTTTCCTAGCGATCAAACCACTGTTTTGACACTACATTTAATGTGGAGTAAATAAATTACCCTCAAATTTTTCTTTGGACTACAAGTCCAATGTATATTGGCATTCCCTTTCACAGCAAATGATGTAAGTAAGGAAATGCAAGATATTTTTTTTTTGCAATCAGGATTCTGGAGGAGTGGCTTTATAAGTTAGATTTGCTGGCGCTGACAGCCACAGATCTTGAAGGAAGAGAGGAAAATATTAACAGGAAACCTAAGCAAAGACATGTGTAACGTATATAGAAGGAGCGGGCAGACAGCTCTTTATGTCTGAGGACCGAGGAGATAGCATGTTGGTTAAGGGAGCTTGCTGTACAGGCATGTAGACCTAACTTTGAATCCCAATACCCAAAAAAAGTCTAGGTGTGGCATCATGCCTACTGTGAGGGTAAAGAGAGGAGGGTTGCTGGGCTTACTGGCTGCTAACCTAACTCCATTTTCAGTGAGATTCCTTTCTCTTTTTTTTTAATATTTTATTCATTTTATGTATATGAATACACTGTAGCTGTCTTCAGACACACCAGAAGAGGGCATCGAATCCCATTACAAATGATTGTGAGCCACCATGTGGGTGCTGGGGATTGAACTCATAACCCTTGGAAGAGTGGTCAGTGCTCTTAACCACTGAACCATCTCTCCAGGCTGCGATTCCTTTCTCAAAGGGGCAAGGTGGGTATAGCAGGGCACCCAGTGTTCTCTGGTTTCTGCATGTGTACACGCAAGCACATGTACCCCCCCTTACTTGAGGATAACACACACACACACACACACACACACATGCACACACGTATAAATACACACAAACCTTTTTTCTAAAAGAAAGTCTTAAGTTTAGGGGAAGACAGAAATGAGCTTGGAGTACAACTGAAGATCCCTTCAGATGGGGACTCACTCCAAACCTGACGTTCAGATCATACAAACAGCATCTCTAGATGGACAACCATATTAAGCTACATGGGACATGGGGATACTATGGTCACTTTGTCCTGCCTCTGCACCTGAAAGGTCTCTGTTCCGGAGATGTGAGACAGTCCCTATCAGTCTGCCTCACGTGAATGTTCCAGCTTTCTGTCTGCTTTGGATGGTACGTCTGGATCCCTGGAGGAGCCAGGCTGTTTTTTTAATTAGAAGTGTTTTTTAATTAGATACAATTTTAATTAGAGTTTTCTTTCGTAACACTAGCATCAATTAAAGACACTAAGTGGACTCATTCATTACAAATATGATGGCAGCTCTAGTCACTGTGACGTATCCAGGAGGCCCTTAAGCAATGCTCACCTCTTGTGGAATGGACAGATGGACAGAAGCAGCCAGAGGTGTGAGCCAAGCGACCATGAACTGTGTATTAATCACGAGCCACTTATACTGGGGAACAACTATCCAGCAATTAGAAATTGGTAATGTGGGCATGTTGAAACGGCAAGAAACTAATGCAAAAACTAACTTCTAGCATGGAGATATAATGGCATTTACCTTTGTCCAAGAATGCTTAGAAGGCAGAGGCAGGAGGATTACTACAAATTCAAGGCCAGCTTGTTCTATGTAGCAAGTTCCAGGCCAGCTACAGCTACATACCAAGATCTTGTCTCAAAAACAAACAACAAACGCCTACCTCTAACCTCTAACCTCTAACCTCTAACCTCTGACCTCTAACCTCTAACCTCTAACCTCCTTAAAACCTTCAAACCTTCAAAAATTAGAGATAGAGAAAGCTACTCATATTTCAAAATAATTCATTTTCACATGATAATGAAGATTTTACTGTAAGTACCTTATTATGTGTGAGAATATTTAGGATGTCCTTTTCATTTTTTTTTTCTTTTTGGTGTTTTCTTTTCCAAGATAGGATCTTACTCCTCTGCCCAGGCAGGTCTCAGATGAGACAATCTTCTTGCCTCAACCTGGGGTAACAGGAATGGGGCCATCATACCTGGAGGCTAAATGTCTTGTAACATTAAGGACTCCTTTCCCAGTTTGTTTGTTTGCTTGCTTGCTTGTTTTTGTTTGTTTTAAAGAATTTACAAAGCCATCATGTAGAAGGTAGTAGGCTCTAACTCTCCAATGCATAACTGGGATAAAGTTGAGTATCTGATTTGGTAGCCATAATAGTTTGGGAACCTTAGCAAACACTGAAAGAATTTTGATACAAGGCATGGTTACACAATTTCTCTTGCATTTCTGTTTCTAGAAATACCTCCAGAGTGGTGACATTTACAGACAGGCAGGGATAATCAGGGCACAGAACTGGTGAAGATGGTCTGTGCTTGTCTGCAAGGCTGAGTGTGCGTGAGTGTTGTGCCAGTTGTTCTAGAAGCTTCAGAGTTTCGGAGACTCTTCTTAATTGTCATTGATACAAGTTGACTTGGGCTAGTGAGCTAAGGTGGAGCAAAGGTAAACAAAACAGACAGGTGGTGCATATTAAACATGCTATAAAATCAACTTCAAAGCCTGCGACACTGCCATGGACTTACGGAAAAATAACATCAGACAGAGCAGCCTAGCATGCACCTCCAGAAGTTGGAAGGAGGGGCTTCCAAACCAAAGCTTTATGCTGACGATGTTAGGAACTCCTAACAGAAACAGGATCTGCAAGCAGCTGCCCAGGCAGGAACCAGCCCACCTTCACAGAAGGGACTTTGAGTATGCTCACACAGGACTCCCCCACTGAACAAGAGCAAAGTGACAGGTGTTGTCCTGTGCCACATCAGGACCCCACTTAGGTGTTCGATCTCCCGGATGAGACTGGAGGCTGCTGGAGATTTTAATGGAGCTAAAATATCAGTTACTAAATGGCCTGGGACACAGGATGGGTAAGGGAGCTGTGAAAGAGTGGACTGGACCCACAGAGGGGAACACTGTGAGCTTACAGTGTCATTTCTTATAGTGCAGAACCACTGACCCACTTCCCTATAAGAGAGGGCGCAGAATGGCCAGTCATTTGTGGGACGAGGGTGTTATAAGTAGCAGTAGGGACATAATTGAAGTCGTTATGAGGCCGGGACCAAGAGTGATAGCAGTGTCTTCCCCATCACTGTCTCCTCTAAAGGACTTCCAGCAAGGTCCATGAAGTTAGTGATGCCAACTGGTAATGACTAGGGAGCTAAGGGAGGGAGGCTGGAGACCGAGTCTGAAGAAAGCAAATATATTCATAAAGTTCTGCAGTTTCCAAAACTGATTCATTATCACAGTACATGGTCTACACTGTCTGGGAGTCTGGGAGTCTCTGGATGCTTTTTCCTGGACCTTAATAATCCGTGTTTCTCCCTCTGTCCCTATAGGAGGTGGGGTATTGAGTAAGATAAAAGTCCAATGTGTCTGTCAGAGAGTTCTCATGAGGCCACTCCTCAAAAAGCAAGCTCGGGGGTGTGATGGCGGAGAGTCCTTAGTAACAACAGGTCAGGGTTGCATTGACTGGAGCAGAGGGACACCTGTGGTCTACCTCTGACTGTCCTCGGTCCTATCGGCATGTTTTACCAGGCCTCCTCCTCCTTGCCTGGTCCATGATGCTATAGCTGTTTTGCGTTACAGATAGCAATGTAGCGCCTGCAGGGTGGCTCAGCAGGTAAAGGTGCTGCCACCAAGTATGCCCACCCAATGTGTATCCCGTCCCTGGATCCCTCAATGGCAGCAGAGAACAGACTCCTGAAGGTTGCCCTCTGACTATCACATTTGCTCTAGGGCATGCACACAAACAGAAATACCAAAAAACCAAAAACTCGAGATAGCAATTTAAAATACTTTCCCCTGCGTTGTCGACTCATTATTTATGAATTTAATAATTGGTCTTTCTTTGAGGAGTACAGATGCCATCAAAAGAAAAGCTCCCTTTTTTCTCTTTGTTACCATTAGATTATGGGAATTTGAGCTGCCTTAGAAGGGCACGTTGAGTAATCAGAGTCCTCCTTTCATATTTTGACAAGTGTAAGCTAAGCCTGTTCGATGTGTATGTTAGAAAGGGAAGCTGACAGCGGGGTGGGCGTGGTCTTCAGCTGCTGTGGATAGAGTGTGCAGAGCTGTAAAGGAAACTCAATAAGGAGATAAGGAGAGCTCTTCCCTGTGGCTCAGGGCTCTCCGGGGCTCCTCAGCTCTCTGGAGTTCGATGTGGTGGATCTGGGCTTGTGTGGTCCCCGGGTTCCACTTACTTTTGTTCTTGCTTAGAATGAGATCATTCTTTTCTCTGAGGCCAGCCTGGGTCTGGGTGAGTTTCACAGTTGGTTAACCATGCAGAGTGATCCCAGACATCTAAAGTTCACACAGCATCAGTCCTCGGAAAACTTGCTAAGTTTTACAGGCAGGGTGATTTCACAGGAATACCAGATTTCACCAATATATTAAGGCAGTGGTCGGAAGCCTTGGTTAGAGAGACATTCTGCATTGTACTGGTAGATCTGAGGGGCTTTGGGCACTTCTGTCCCCGTAGTGCATCGAGAGATGCTCTTTGTCGCCAAGTCATTACGTACATCACTGTGCCCAGGGGAGCAGAGGCCATCTGGGAGTTAGCCTTACTTTTTAGGAAAGAATTGCAGAAGCTAAAGATGAGTAGATTGGCGTCCTTATACAACCAACCACTAGATGGCAGTTTGGGTGTTCAGCTGCCATTGTTGGCATCAAACCCCTGAGTTGCTGATGGAGCTAAAATGTTGAAAATGTTTGGAATTTTTGAAGCTTGACTAAGCATAGGAAACTATCTCCATGCTCCCACCCAACTGGGGGGGGGGGAAACTTTGTGATCACAAAACTCACTTGAAATTAGAATTATCCATCTTATCTGGGCAAGTAAATGTAACCATGTCTGAGCCTTTGTGAATCCATCTGCAAAGTGGGGTGATTGTGCAGCTAGGCATTCTCTCTGATAAACATGCCTCTTCAAAGTGCTGTCCACACGCCATCTTCCAAATTCTTACTCAGGAAGTACCACCTGGCGTCAAGGTACGCGCCAACAAGTACTCTTCATTGAGAACCTGTAAGGTGCCCACATGAACACACACTTTATGAACAGTTCCTATTTATTTAACTCCCGTTTTACAACCTGTTTGTTACTTTGGATAAGGAAACTGAGGCTTGGAGAAGTTACATGACTTCTAAGATACCCAATGGCTTAGCCTCAAATGCTTTGAAACTCAAGAGCATGTGCTGTTACATTCCTCCCTTTAGTTGGTTGAGAAAAATATGGATTTGAAGACAATGTTGCTTTTGAAATACAAACCCCACCTTTGGGCCTAAAAGAGAAGTAGACTTCCATCCTGTTTTGTTAAACGTCAGATCTGCATGGGTCTATCTAGCTATGTCTTTGTGAGGCTCTCCCAGAATCCTGGCTCCCAGTTCCTCATGCGGCTAACCAACAGGCTCTCTGTCAGTCTCATAGTTTCACAAGCACAGTGTCTTTTCAAGACTGCGTTGAGTAGATTACATCAAGTAATCCTGAGGGGCCTTTCCAGGGTACGATCTGGTATTATCTGCTGGAGTGTGGTTATAATCTAATACAGTCTGATGTTAGAGGGGAGGGGCCTAGCCAAAGGCTTTTCTCTACCACTTACTTAGCAGCTGAAGTAAAACCACATTCTTTCTTCTCTCTCTCTCTCTCTCTCTCTCTCTCTCTCTCTCGTGTGTGTGTGTGTGTGTGTGTGTGTGTGTGTGTGTGTGTGTTCTCTCAAGCGCATGCACGCACATAAAGAATCCTTCTAACCAGTGCCTTATTTGTTAGAGTGACTGTACTATATACCGTTTCAGGCTCTAACTGGGATATAGCTTGAGGCACACGGAGGTAGGTACCTTTTGGTAACTTCCTTTTCCCTAACTATAAGGTTAGGAGGACTCACTGATAATATTTGTTTAGACGACAGAGGGCGACACAGCATCAGTTTATCAGCCTTTCAGTCAAAGCAGCTGTTACTTCTAGGCTGCTCTATTGTTTTGGCCATGAGCCCAGCTGAGCCACTTCTGCAGCTGGCCAGTCCCAGGTACTTACTCGGCACGCCTTGAAGGGCCTCTGCACTAACCCCACCCACTACAACACAAAGCAGTGCCCAGCTGTCTGCTCCGGAGCTCGGAGGATGGCAGAAGTGTGGGCCATGGGCTGAGGATTCCACACCCTTACCTGTCTGGACTGGGCTGGTTTCTTTTTCTTAAAGAGCCCAACACCCTGTTATACACACACACACACACACACACACACACACACACACACACACACACACACACGGGTGATTTATATAACCAAAATCTTCAGGGATTTGACTGAGAAGAGGCATGCAGCTCTGTAACTTAAGCAGATTCTCTAACAAAGATACAACCTTGCCATTATTTTTGACAAAATAATGGTAACAAAATCAGTTGCAGGGAGAAGGTCTGTCTGGTTTTCAAAAGAAACTCAAATGAATGAAAATAGGAAAGATAAAGTGAAAGAAGTTGGCAGGTGCCCCACCTCTTAACAAGGACTTTGAGTAAATTTAAGTACTTAACAAATATTAACTATGGCAGAGTAATGCCTGCCTCTTAAAAGGGAAGCAGGAAAGACTTTAATTAAGCCCAGTGTGGTGAAGCACACAAAACCAAGCGGAGTGTTGGAAGTTCAAGGCCAGCCTGGTCTCCACAGTGAGTTACAGACCAGCCAAGGCGGCACAGTGAGGCTGTCTCAGGAACAGAAAGAAAAAAATTAGAAATTATTATAATTAACAAATTAATAAACATGTTCTGCTAAGACTCCTTTGCAAGATGGCAGTTTCTGAGGATTTTGTTTTGTTTTATTAACCAAAAGGATTATTGACCAGTAATGGCTTTTATGTTTTAATAATTTTTATTTTTTTTAGATTCAATATAATTATATTAATTATATTGAATAAAATATTATATTTTCCACTTTCTAGTCTTCCCTCTTTTGCTCTATTGTAGTCTTTTAAAATTGTGTTGTGTGTGTGTATGTGTGTGTGTGTGTGTGTCTGAGAGAGAGACAGAGACAGAGACAGAGAGAGACAGAGAGAGAGATCCTAATTACAACTTGCTTAAGTCATATTATATTATTTTTATGTATATATTTTCAGCTACGACTATTTTCAAATCCTGAGTTTCTTATCAGGACACCACACTTAGATTTTCTCATGGTTCCTCTTAGGAAAACCTTTAATTTTACTCGTTAGGAGTAAAACTAAAATTTACTTCCTTAGAAATGAAAAAGTACCCAACTTTCCAATCAGCCTTCTCTGTTGCAAACATATATCAAGCTTGGCTTTTAGGCCAGGCAGATTTCCAGGGTCTTTATGGAACTGTTCTTCAGAGCCGAGTCTGTTAGAGCCCCTAGGTCTCGTAGACCTTCAGTGTCCTAGAGGTGGGGGTGGGGGGTTGTTCCTTTTTGTGTACTTTAATATCTGACATGGCTAGATATCTCACAGAGATAAGGTTCCTCGGAATCTAGAAAGCCCCAGCTGCAACTCTGAGCATTCTTTCTATGAAATAGAAAGAATCCTAGATGTAGGCTGCATTTTAAGCTTTACCCTAATGTCTTGGGGTTGTGGGTTTTGTGTTGTGGTGTGTTTGGTTGGTTTTTGTTGTGAGACAGGGTCTCACTTTGTAGCTTATCCTGGAACTCATCCTTTAACCCAAGCCAGCCTGGAACTCACAGAAATCCTCCTGCTTCTGCTGAAATTGAAGGTGCAGTGTTTTAGGATAAACACTTGAACAATAAATTTCCTGTGGCTGAGGCATAGAGAGGAAGTGAGGAGTCCTTACAGGCAGTAGGCGCACCCGAGGGGTGTGAAAGGCTGCCCTGGGGCCACGCCTGCCTCGGGATGACCTCTGAGCCCACACATCTCCTCACCCCTCCGGGAGCAGAGTGATGATTGGAGTGGCCAGGTGCGGAGCTGCAGTTTGGATCTAGGTCATGAGCAAAGGGAAGTCACCAGTACTTCCACCTCCTCCTCCCTCCAAGGCAGGACTGAAGTTATGGGTGTGCCTCAAACAGCATTTCCTGTTTCAGAACAGGCTTCCCTGGGACTGCCAACGATAGTTCTCTCCTCCTCTAGCTGCTGATAAGGAACCTGCCTCAGGACTATGTGCATCTTGAGTTGGAGATCACGTGCCCAGGCTTATCAAATGGAATCAACCCTTGGGTCCAGGCTTAACTTACTAGTTTATCCCATGAGTCAAGAGAGCAAGCAGTCAGGTCTTCTGGAGACCTAAATCACGAGTTTCTACTTTGATGCCTCGGATTCAGTCATAAACATGTCCTGACTCTTCCTCTGTCGGTGCTGCAGTACATGTCAGGATCATGTTTCATGAGAAAGCCGGGCAGTGGGTAGAGAGCATCCGTGTTCCCCTCTCCCCACTCATTCTTTCCTAATAGAATCCTGGGCTTGTCAGATGTCCATTCTGTGAATGGACAAGGTGTCCTTCAGGTGCCAGGCCCAAAGGTCCAGGAACTGGTTTGGCGTGTAATGACATGTGACAAGAAATGGTTTCTGGGGCTATTTCCTCATTTCTGAGGAAGATGCTTAAGAAGATAGCCATTCCTGTGATGTCTAGAACTGGAGCGACCACAGAATCTGGCAGAAATTGAGTTCACTGATTAAACTGAGGAGCTCTTCTTGTTTTATATATTAATAAATGTTTCTAATGGTTTCTCTGAGCTAGACTTAGGGTTACTTATAGGGGAAAGGATCCTATACCATAAACAGGCAAGGACTGGCTCACAAGCAAAATATGTAGAAAGGCCAGCTTTGCCGTCTGTGGACCCTCTAACGTGGACAGTGTGGTAGGGGAGACAGCTCAGTTCTTGGAGGCCTGCGTTCACTATCATAAGGGGCACACAAGAGCATTTTCATCTCTTCAATCTCCAATAAATACATATATTTTCTCCAAATAGCATCAGTATCAAGGACAGCAGCCTAGCTATACAATTTTGCTCTACTGCCCCAATTTATTAATAATAGCATTTCAAGGTGTAGGTGTCTTTTCTCACTTACTATTCCTCTGGGCATATTTGCGAGCAGAGGGCAGGCTGTTAGGGATAGAGGAGAACTTGTGAAGAAAGGCTTTACAAAAGGCGCATCTACAGTAAGTCTCCTATCTCCTCAGCTGTCGGGTGGCTCTCAGTTGTTACTCTCCAGAGGGTTCAAATGTGTGTGTGTGTGTGTGTGTATGTGTGTGTGTGTGTGTGTGTGTACATATATATACATAATTATTAGTTGCCTGAAGGATTCCTTTACTTTATTTTTTGTGATAATTTCTCTATGCAGCCCAAGATGACTTGTATATAGTATCCAATGTTGAGCCTGGCACCTGAAATGAGATAAATTTGTTGAGAGTGAAGTTATGTTCTTACTAAAGAAATCGTCCAAATTTCATCTCTTTTCTTCGGGGTTCCACTATGCAACCCCAGGTGGCCTTAAACTGGGAGTCTTTCTGCTTTCACTTCCTGGGTACAGGATTACAGAATAATGTCACCTCACTATGACAGCCCTGAGGTCCTTTAGTTCAATTCCTTTCTATACTGACATAATTCTTTTTTCTTTTCTTTTCTTTCTTTCTTTTTGTTTTTTTGCTCTGACTAGAAGGAAGAAAAACTGTTTTTCATGTTCCTTCTCATTGTTTGTCATGCAAGGAATAATATTTTTTTTTTTAAACAACGATGTATAGGGAAAAACCTACCCAAATTATGCCCATGCCTGGCATGGCGGTGCCTGTGGCATGGCGGTGCCTGCCTGTAATCCAAGTAATTGGGAAGCAAAGGCAGAAGAAGGATCAGGCGATCAGGATCATACTTGATGACAGAGTAAGTTCAGGGCTGGCCTGGGCTATATGAGAACCCTAACTCAAAAAACCAAAACAAACAACAACTATTCCCGTACATAGCTTCCTTGTGACATTACCTTGACGATTTGTATTTTTCCAAATCCTAAGATATTGTCCCATCACCAAGATTCTATTTCTCCTGTGAAACCCGAGGCCTCGAATTGCTATTTCTCTTCCCACCTCACTGGTAGTTTTCATTAAAAGCTGAAATCTTTCTCTATTCCAGCCTCAACCATGATTGGGGGAGAAATCTATAAATGCTTGTATTAAGTCCAATGCTCCGGTAACTCAAAATGGCTTAAAGACTAGGGTATTCTTTACTACCCTAAGCAATACAAAAGCTCAGAGATAAAGCTGGCATTAGGCCCAATAAGCCAGCCATGCAATAATGCATTCGAAGATTCCAGTTGCCCTTGTAAGTTGATCCTGCTTTCTTTTCAGTCCATTCTCTGCCTAACTCCCCGAATTGTCCCAAGTCAGCCACCATACCCACCACCAGCGGGCCTTGTTTCTTCCTGTCGGCTTTTTTTTTTGTTGTTGTTGTTTTTGTTTTTGTTTTCAATACATCAAGATTGGTTTTTTTCTTTTTTTTTAATTTAATTTAATTTTTTTTTATTTTCATTGCAAATGATTCCCCTTTTCTGGGTCCCCACTCCCCGCAAGTCCCATAAGCCCTCTTCCGTCCCTCTATTCTTCCATCCACCCCTTCCCTCTGTCAGCTTTTTAAACAGAGGCCTTTCCTAGTCCTTTAGCATCCACCCTTCAGATCGGAATCACACCATGAACGCTTTCAGGTCTCACAGGCATAAAGCAATGTTAGAGCATCCGGAAAGAGATATACCCAAATTAATGATGGAGGTGCGGGTAAGGACCAAAACATGAGGACTGGACCAGCCATGACTGACCACTTCCATTGGATGTGGCTTCTGAAGGGCATGAGTGACATATGATTAGTGTTAGACCCCAAGAAAAACGTCAGGGGAGAAGATGGCAGGAGGCAGCTAGAGGAAATAGATAGGGGTGGGCAGCTTTCATGTTAGAACACCTTCACCACTTTCGTTTCTTCCATGCGTTTAAGTCTGATTTCATAACCTTGGGAATAGCATCTTTTTCTGGCAGAACCTGCCAGGCGTGGCTGACCATTGGGACACTGGGACATGAAATTGTCATCTACAGAGTTAATGCTCAAGAATGGCACAGTTGAGCTACAATCATACGTCCTTTAAAACCTCATCATATTTTAAGTGATTTTATGGTGGTGTGCCACAGGTTGGACAGTCCTGGTAGATCTTTCTGCTAGCTGTGAGTCAGTGTCCACTTTTCTTCCAGCGTTAGTGAAATGTATGAATTCATTTTAGTTTCTTTGTTTTACAGTTTCGTTTGTTTGTTTGTTGTTCTGCTTAGACAAGGTCTTGCTCTGTAAGCCATGCACAGTCTTCCTCCTGAGTTTCCCTCCTGCCTCGGAGGGCAAGCGTGACCATAACATTTGGCTGGTTTTGATGTTTCTTAGCAATAATGACAGGAAAGCAATAAGAAACTGCAAACAGAAATGGTACGCCTCACGCCAAAATCCCCCATCCATCTCATGGTCTGTGTGCTTGGCCATTCTAATCTGTCCCACATGAGATGTCAAGGGATTCCCTGAGCTACATGTTGACATCATCAAGACTTACACGCTGTGCTGTTAGAGTTCTGGATTATTTACAGCGATGTCTTTAAGTCTCTCCAGTTTTCAGTACTCTTCATAATGCATTGATGTCACCATTTCCATCCTTTCTAGAGCTTCTGTTGTACCAGAGGGAGGCCAAGGGGAGCCCCAGGAGTTAACACTGTACGGTGGTGAACCACAGTTACCTGACACCCCCAGTGAGGTGCCTGGGCCTGCATCTACGGACTCTGCAATGTTTAAAAAGGTAATGTTTCAATTCATTTTATTTTATTTTCTTTCCTTGGTTGTTTGAGACAGGGTTTCTCTGTATGGCCCTGGCTGTCCTGGGACTCGCTCCATAGGCCAGGCTGGCCTTGAACCCAGAGTTGCCCCTGCCTCTGCCTCCCAAGGTCATTGAAAGACGTGCGCCACCACATCTAACTTTAATGTTTCATTTTCAACATATGATTCTCAGAATTTCAGTAATTTAAACATGTAAGATAACCCCTGTGTGACTATATAATATATACTTATAAGGAATATTATGTGATACACACACACACACACACACACACATATATATACATACACAGAGAGAGTGCTAGGCTTATTATGTCTAATGTATTATGATGTATTATCTAATTCAGCATAATACCATATATATTCTATACAATATAATGCATGTCGTAACACAGTATTTCAAAGTGTATGATAATAAGTGAATCTCATTGGATCTGCTGAGTCCCCGCCTCCACTGCCGTCAGCCATTCTTTTTTGTAGTCGTGGGTCTTTGGTAACCTTTTTCTTTTTACTTAGGGTATATGACGTACTATTACATCAGTGTTCATTGTCAATGGTTCCACCC
The DNA here is from genome assembly GCF_947179515.1 of Apodemus sylvaticus. Classification (NCBI taxonomy): domain Eukaryota; kingdom Metazoa; phylum Chordata; class Mammalia; order Rodentia; family Muridae; genus Apodemus; species Apodemus sylvaticus. The sequence goes on along the minus strand of NC_067490.1, from coordinate 47,104,557 downwards.
CAGAAAGAAGCACTGGCCTTCATGCTGTGGTTAGATGTTTAACATTGTTATTAGTTGCTTTACTTCTTTGTAGTTTTCTTTCTTTTTAAAATTATTATTCATTTTAATTTTTTCTTTCTTTTTTTTTTTTTTTTAATTTTGGCCCAGCATCTCACTATATAGCCCTAAGCTAGCCTGGAACTCACAAGCACTGCCTGCCTCTGCCTACTGAGCGTTGGGATGAAGGGCATGGCCACCCCTCCTAGCTGTGTTCACACAGAATGTTTATACATATACATATATACATATACATATACATATACATACACATACACTTATACATATACTTATACATATACATATACATATACATATACATGGGATTCACAGGCTCTGGGTTCAGATCTCTGATTTAGTTATATTTTCTTAAAAGAAAAGTTTTCCCGAGGTGGGAAATGCAGGTGTATATTCTGGCTAACTGCATTCACTCGTGTGTGTGTGTGTGTGTGTGTGTGTGTGTGTGTGTGTGTGTGTCTGCAGCACAGGCGAGCAGATTGAAGGAGGCAGGATGCGCTTTTCCCTCTAACTTAAAGGATCAATGAGGATGAACCGTGAATGACTCTGTGCTGTGAAAGAGGTCTCTCCAAGTGCAAAGGGCGTTTGCTTCATTAATACTATGTACTAAAAGTTCCTTAGTGTAAGCCAAGTGTGGCGACTCACTCCGGGAACCCCACTACCGGGAGGTGATGGCACAACGCTTCCGGTTCAGGGATTCTCTAGATTACAAATCGAGATGGAAAGAGCTCCGGATGTTGACTGTCTGTCAGTCTGAATGTACCGGAGACTGTTTATATGACTATCTTAAAATGATTCAGATAGTGAACTTTTCTGTGTTGTGTATTTTAGCATAAAAACAAAAAATTAGGCTTGTCTGTAGAGCACAAGGTCCTGCTTCAATATCTAACTCCTCAAACAAAACAAAACAAAAAAATGATTGCTTAGTGATGTTAAGCAATACAAAAAAGACCGTATATTTCATTAGAACAAGGCAAAAATAGATAGGGAAAATTCATGTGGGATAGTTTAATATAGAAAAACAAAATAAGTAAGAGTCCTATCTTTATTACTACAGAATCAGGGTACTTTCTAACTCAGAACAGCATATTAGCAAATATTGAAATCAATCAAATTTAAATTGATAAACTTTCTGTACTTTAAACTCACTTCCAAACTGATTTCTCACTGCCTTCTCTCTTTGGAGTTATTTATTGATAAGATTACTTATAGCATGGGTGAAAATCCCTGGTATACCTGGTCATCGACCTTAGCTGAGGTTCCAAGGTATTATTGCATGATGCCTTTTATCATTGAAGAGAAAACTACTTCTATAAATACAGTGCATTTCGGCTCCTTAATGGATGATTAAGTCCAGGAAGTGATTGTGGCAGCTTCCGGCAAGACAAAGGAGAGGTTTGAGGCAAGACAAAGGAGAGGCCGGGGGCTGCTCAGACACAGAGAGCAATGACTGCTCTTGCGGAAGGCCTGGCTTTGATTCTTTGCACCCACCTGGTAGCTCACAACTTCTGGTAACTCCATCCAGTTCCAGTGGCCCCAGTGGCCTCTCCTTGGCCTCCTTGCACACCAGGAACATATGTGGTACACATTTAAACATACAGGCATTCAGACACACAAAAAATAAAAATACATAATAAAAAAAAAAGAAATCGGGCAAAAGATAAATTCCCTGGGGCGGGGCGGTAAAGGCTCCGCAGTGTCCCTGCCTGCCATGCAGGGCCATCAGCAGTCCCACTGTCCCTTCACACCAATGGCTCCGTCCCTGGGCCTTCACTCACACCCTTGCTTGGGCTGAGCACCAGGTCCTGAGCAGTAGACAGATGCCAAGGGCCAAGGAAGGTAGAAGAGACACAGAGAAGGTGGAAAGGTCAGAGCTTGGAGCCCATGGCTAACAGAACAGGTAGAAAGGAACAGACAGGAAACAGTTCAGGATCACACTGTCCCCACGTGTCACCTACAATGGGGTCAGCCAGGTGCCACCTCTGGTCTACACTGTTTGATGCTCTTCCCCAGGGACGATCAAAGTACCTACCACTGGAAGAACCGGCTTTGCAGTCCACCATTGTCCGCTCTGCTCCCTTCACCCTTGTTTAGTTCTTATTCTTAAGCCTTGGCTCGTACAGACTTTCTTGTACTTCTATTTATTACCCTAAGCCTGGAGAAAAGACGGGGTGCCATATCCTTTCTCATCTCTTATGTATGTGTCGTGTGTGTGTGTGTGTGTGTGTGTGTGTGTGTTAGCTGGTGCAGGTGTGGATGTTTGTCCATGTATATGCATGTGAATGCCTGACTTATATCTTCCTTGATTCACTCTCTGTTTTATTCAATTAAACCCAAAGCTCACTCATTTGGCAAGTCTGGCTAGCCAGCCTGCTCTCGGCAGAGAGCCTTCTGGGTGCTGTTGGAATTACACGTGTACGGCCAGGCCTATCCAGTATTCACATGGGTCCCGGGGACCCAGATTCCTGTCCTCACGCCTTCTCAGTAACTGCTGACTGACCCATCTCTCCTGCCTGCCAATGTGTGTTTGGATTCCTATCTCTTGAGACTGTGGCTGAGAGGATCAGTTAGACCTGTGTCTCAGAGATGCCGGCCCCCACCCCCCGCCGACACCCCGAGACCAGATGGGGCTGGAATTAAGTTGCTTCAATGTAAATCTTGTATACCTTAGGCCTGGGGTGTCTCACAGTGCAGTGGCAGAGCAATTGTCTGGGGACAATTTCAGAAAACGTAACAAAACAAAGCAGCAAATTCTTTGTGGTTTTTCTACAATGAGTGTCCAGGGCTGTTCATGCTTCACAAATGACCTTTGTCCCAGGTCACTCTCCCCAGCAGACCTAGTCGTCCCCATGAAGCTCAGATTCACTGAAACACCTATGTCTGGGCCTAGTCGTCCCCATGAAGCTCAGATTCACTGAAACACCTATGTCTGGGCCATACGTGTCCTCTCTACCCAAGGAGAATGTAGAAATTCTCCCAAGACACCAGAGCTGATGAGGCCCTCCCTGTAAGTCACATCTCTATTCAAACTAATATTTACCTTTTTATTTTGCAAAGCTGAAATGATTTACATTCCCCCCCAAACAACAGAATTCACCCACAGTTTATATTGGATCCACACGTTCTATACATACTATTTACTGTTGCTGATTTAAAAGTGCTCTAACAACATTCCTTAAAACTGGTAATACTAAATAGAATCCTTTCATTATACACGGTACCATTTACTGCACCTGCTTGTGCACACGGAAATAAAGATTTTCAATTACAAAAGTAATGTCACCCGTCCACTGCTTCTTCCCTGAGTGTCCTCCTCAACCTTGGTCCACACAGCAGATCAATATAAAGTATGCAAGAGGCCTGCAGCTTCAGCCCTACCCAGCCTTAGACTGTCCTGTGGGCCAGTGTGATGTCTCCCTCGGAAAGCTGTCCCAAGATACAGGACTGAAATATCCATCATTAGGTTTCCGTGATGACTTAAGTCACCCTGGCTGCTGATCTGTCTAAAAGCAGGTTCATTTACTACTACTAAAAAAGTAACAAAAACGAAAAACAAGCTAAGTCTATCAGTACTTCATCTCAGTCAGTTTTTCAGTTAGAGGCAGCTGCATGACTCCTGCATGGCTCCTGCATGGCTCCTGCATGGTACCTGCATGACACTTGCATGGCTCCTGCGTGGCTCCTGCATGGCTCCTGCATGGCACCTACATGGCTCCTGCATGACACCTGCATGGCTCCTGCATGACACCTGCATGGCTCCTGCATGGCACCTACATGGCTCCTGCATGGCTCCTGCATGGCACCACATGGCTCCTGCATGGCACCTGCATGACACCTGCATGGCTCCTGCATGGCACCTACATGGCTCCTGCATGGCTCCTGCATGGCACCTACATGGCTCCTGCATGGCTCCTGCATGTCTCCTAAATGGCACCTACATGGCTCCTGCATGGCACCTACATGGCTCCTGCATGGCACCTGCATGGCACCTACATGGCTCCTGCATGGCACCTGCATGGCACCTACATGGCTCCTGCATGGCACCTGCATGGCACCTACATGGCTCCTGCATGGCTCCTGCATGGCACCTACATGGCTCCTGCATGGCTCCTGCATGGCTCCTGCTTGGCACCTGCATGACACCTGCATGGCTCCTGCATGGCACCTACATGGCTCCTGCATGGCACCTGCATGACACCTGCATGGCACCTACATGGCTCCTGCATGGCACCTACATGGCTCCTGCATGGCTCCTGCATGACACCTGCATGGAATCTGCATGGCTCCTGCATGGCACCTACATGGCTCCTTCATGGCTCCTACATGACTCCTGCACAGCTCCTGCATGGCACCTACATGGCATCTGCATGGCTCCTGCATGACACCTACATGGCTCCTGCATATCTCCTGCATGTCACCTGCACGGCTCCTGCATGGCACCTACATGGCATCTGCATGGCTTCTGCATGGCACCTGCACAGCTCCTGCATGGTTCCTACCTGGCAGGAGTCTCTACGCTTTCCCACTATTGATCTAAGACAGTGGTTCTCAATCTTCCTAATGCTGTGACCCTCTAACACAGGTCCTTGTGTTGTGGTGACCCCCCCACCATAAAATTATTTTTGTTGCTACTTCATAACTGTAATTTTGCTACTTTTATGAATGGTAATGTAAACATCTGTGTTTTCTGATGCTCTTAGGTGACCCCTGTGAAAGGATTTGAGGTGGTTTGAATATGTTTGGTCCATAGGAAGTAGCACTGTTAGGAGGTGTGGCCTTGTTAGAGGAAGTGTGTCACTGTGAGGGTGGGCGTTGGAGGTCTCCTCCTGTGCTCAGGCCCCACCCATTGCAGAAGAGAGCCTCCTCCTAGCTGCCTAAAGATGCCAGCCTCTCCTGGTTGCATCACTGATCAAGATGCAGAACTCTCAGCTCCTTCTCCAGCACCATGTCTGCTGGATGCCGCCATGCTTCCTGCTATGATGATAATGAACTGAATCTCTGAACTGTAAGCCAGCCCCAACTAAATGTTGTCCTTTAGAAGAGTTGCCTTGGTCATGGTGTCTCTTGAAAACAATGGAAACCTTAACTAAGACAGAAGTTGGTAGTGGAATTAGGGTTTTCTGTGATCAGTGTGACCATGTTTCGGTTTGGAGGAATGTGGATTTGGGGACTTTGGATTTGGAAAGCCATGGAATGCTTTAAGTGGGACTCAGTGGACCATCCTAGTAGAAATATGGCAGATGTGGTGCTGGAAGAAGGAGCTGACAGCTCTGCATCTTGATTCAAGGGCAACCAGGGGAGACTGGCATCTCCAGGCAGCCAGGAGGAGGCTCTCTTCTGCAATGGGTGGGGCCTGAACGTAGGAGGAGACCTCCAACGCCCACACCCGTAGTGGCACACTTCCTCCAACAAGGTCATACCTCCTAATAGTGCCACTTTTCCTATGGGCCTGACATAGTCACACAACCACAGGGTCATTCAACTCCAAAGGGGTTGGCCCGGGCACCTCTCTCCCTGTCTCTAACGTGCCCCGATAGCACAGCCTTTCCACAGACACACTCACCAGCTGTGTGCCAGAAGCCGTTGCTTTGGAACCTGAAGATGGCTTTCAAAGAGCAGGGTTCCCTGTGCCACCCACAGGCTGAGAACCGCAGATCTAAGGAATCAAAATAATACAACATCAAACGAAACGTCTCAGAGGAGACGCAAAATGGACAGCATGTTATAACATGTACAAGAGGCAGCAAGATAGAACAGGCGTGCATCAATTTATAAATGCATTACCTATAAACGTGTACATTAAAAGCTAGTAATGCTAGTAGAAGGCAAACTCCAGAATTTGGGAGACTGAGGCAGAAGGATTTCAAGTTCCAAACTAGCCTGCTCTACATAGGTTATGCAAAGTCTCTAATTAATTCGTCAACACTAATGATGATTAGCTGTGATGGAGTAGGGTGCGGAGTGTACAGCTAGGAGATACAAGCTTTTTGATGGTGTATATATTTGCATTTCTGTCCAGGAACTGTGTGCAACTTTTGTTTGCTCAAACATTTTTTTTTTGAAGAGAGGAGAAATAATTTAAGCATTATTATGATTAAACTTTAGACTTGGGGATGCATTCGTGATCGCCAGGGCCCTCTGGTTTCTTATAAACTACACCGGTGTTGCCTGCACCGCCTGCTACTCTGCTTGGCCCTAGGTTTCCTTCACAGGCCAGTCTCTTGCCTTCGCCCACCTTCTTCCCCTGCCCACAGCATCGCCACGTGTGTGTGCTTATCGGCGAGCTCTTCCTTGGTGGCCTCTGGTCGGGAAAACTGTTCCTTTATCTCTCCGTGTGCCAGTTACCTTAAGCGTCCATCCTCTGAACTCAGCCTTTATTAGACGGATGCGTAAGTCTCCTTACTAGATCAGGAGAATCCAAGGGCCTGGCTTATAGTGACCGTCAACTCCGCAGGATCAAATCTCCAGACATGCCTGTGAGGGGTTCTCTAGATTAGGTTAGTTGAGGTGAGAAGATTCTCTTGACTGCAATGTGGCCAGCACTCAGTCTCCTGCCACCATGACTTTCCCTGACACGACAGACTGTGAAGCAAAATAAACTCCCTCTCCTTAGGTGGCCGCCATCATGTATCTTGTCCCAGCAACATGTAAAGTACCTAAGGCAGCACCTTATCAGCCTCGCATGGCTGGAAAGCAGTCTGTTCGCGCTGGAACAACAGTGCTGCCCCATGGGCAGTATTCCAGGGCCAGTCTGAACCTTGGTTTTGTTTAGGCTTTTATAGGAGATCGGGAAATCTCACCAAACGTGTGTGTACACAGATAAGCCAGGTGTGGGCCTCGGAAGCAATCTGACATTCCAATGACCACAACTCCACCCTTTCTCTCCATACTGGACAGTGGCTGGACTCTATCTTCTTGTCCCTGATGGGGCACGACCTTTTCATGCACGGGAAGTCTCAATGCCAGAGGCTGTCGCTTTGGTCCCTGTAGATGGCTTTCAAACAGCGGGGTTCCCATCCCAGTCGCTTTTCTCCTAAAAGCTAAAATCTTAGCTGGTAAGAAAGGGATATGCACACCTGAAGGTGTCAGGGTCACCAGGCTGCGACAGCAAAGTGCAGTTGAGGATTTGTTTTCTTTTCTTCCCAAGTACACGTTGTGTCTTCCTTTGAAGTAGCCACCGTGGGTGTTGTTTATTTATAGATGTATAAATAAACACACAAATACACGTAAGCCAGTCCGTTTCCTGTGTTCTGCCAAGCTAGAAGGCTTTGTCTGTGAGAGGGTGTGGTTTCTTTTCAACAACCTGGTAGTATATTTATCATTTTTTTCTTCTAAGTATTATTATTATTATCTTCTTAGGACAAAAGAAACATCCAACTGTAAATGCAATATACAAAACAAAGGCGTAAGGCTGTCTCTGCCTTGACAGCTAATGGCCTGCTTCAGTGCAGGCTATTTTCAACACAAAGTTCAGGGGCCACATACAAGTCTTTTCTCTCTCTCCTCTGCAACTCCCAACAGTGTCACCCGTACTCCAGACTGGCTGGAACTTGTTACAGAGCTTGAGGATGACCTGGATGACTTGTGGGGGTTTTGTTGTTGTTGTTGTTGTTGTTTGAGGGGGGGGTTCCGAGACAGGGTTTCTCTGTATAGCCCTGGCTGTCCTGGAACTCACTCTGTAGACAAGGCTGGCCTTGAACTCAGACATTTTTCCTGCCTCTGCCTCATGAATGAAGGCTTTGTCTGTGAGAGGGTGTGGTTTCTTTTCAACAACCTGGTAGTATATCTATCATTTTTTTTCTTCTAAGTATTATTATTATTTTCTTAGGACAAAAAGACCCAGATTTTTTAAAAATGATTTTTGTTCATTTCTTCACTTTTTGCAGTAAATTCTCTTTTCCTATTCTTTCTCTGGTTTGCTTGTATTGAGAGACACTGTGACAATCCATGCTATTTAGCACTGCAGATTTTGTTGTTGTTACTGTTGTTGTTGTTATTTTCTTTTCAGGAGATTGGGTCTTTCTATGTAGCTCTGGCTGTCCAAGAACGTGTTACATAGATCCATTTGCTTCTACCCCTGGAATACTGGATTAAAGGCATGTGCCACCATGCCAAGCCTTGATCAAAGTTTTTATAAGAAATATTTTTATCTTCTGGGGTAGCATTACCCCTTCCTCTCCTTCTCTCCTCTTCCTCCTCTGTCTCCTCCCTCTCCCTTCTTCCCCTCTCTAGCCTTAGAGGGACCATCAAGTGATGGAAACAGGTGTGGGACTTCGCAATTGTTGGCATGGAAGTTGAAAAGTACCCTTCCTTCCGAAGATTCTCCCTGCCTTTAAGGTCATTTCTTGCACATAACACAGAAACTTTCTAGGACTTAAAACTCGGGGTCTAGAAACACTTAAGAGGGGTCCTCTGGGATACTGCAACCAGCTTCAGGGAAGGTGGGTGCCCTGCCTTTGCTGGCGACCGTCCTGACCAGCATACCTGCTTTAAGGGCTCGCCAGTGACCCAAGACCACAGGGACAATACAAAGCACAGCGTGGCAATAATTATTGTTTTTGTTCGGGCATCCTGAAATGTCAAGCTGAATTCCTACCAGCAAATGCAACACAGGAGAAAATTAAAGCTATGGTGACATCACGTCTACAATAAAGAGGAGTCACGGCCAATGATGCTCACTTCTTTTCCTGAGGCCACCGAGGGAGGATCTCTCATTTGGAGAGATGCCACCGTTGAGCCTGGCCTTCTCTTGAGTGGATGCAGGGTTTCTCCTGATCTCAGCAAAGTGCTTGTTTTGATCAGAAATCTCTCGTGGGACTCGCACCCTGGGTCTGTCAGGTGTTGGCCCGGCTGCACGTGTGGCTGGGACACTGCTTTCCGTCTGCGCACTTACCATCCCCTCTTGGAGAAAATCTGAAAGCTGACCGATCCACTCCAGCACTGAGATGGGGGGTCGAACTTGCTGCGGCTGCGGCTGCGGCTGTGGCAGGTGCAATGGCTGCGCCAACAGTCGCAGCAGAAGCATCGACTCCAGGAACAGGGGCCCTGACTCCCGGAATAGATATGAAAATTCCAGAACCAGGAACTATGACCGGGATCTTGAGGTGAGTCCAAGCTGAGGTTCTTCTGTGGGCTTGGGCTTTGCTTTGGTTTATTTTTTACAGCATCTCTTTACAAGTGTTCCAATGTGAGGCTGTGAGGGGAGCCAGCATTTATTACTGCTGTGAATGGCTAAGCATTTCAGCCTTGTATCTGTCGGTATCCCAGTTACAACAATTATAATTCACATTCTTTTCTTTCTCTCTTCCCCTTGCCTTGTATTATTTTTTTCTTCTACTTGGCTATAGTTTAGCTAGCAAAGTAAATGCCACTAAAGTTGATTACTGCTGAGTATTGTTCTCCAAGACTTAGTGCTCTCTATGTGAAAATTTCAGATCCTTGTATTGGAAAAAAAAAAAAAACCCAAAATTTTTATGTTTTCCAAAGCCACTCCCTTTGGGCTGAGCTCATTCGCAGGGTGCTAAGTTCTTATTTGAACTAGATAATAATAAACCACAAAGATGCCTGAGAGGATGGGGATATGGTACAGTTGGTGGAGTGCTTGCCTAAAATGCACAACGCTCTGGGTTCAATCCCCAGCTCCGCATAGACTAGGCATGGTTGCACATGCCTGTAACCTCAGCACTGGGACAGAGACAGGAATTCAAGGCCATCTTTGGTACCTAGTGAGTTCAAGGCCAGCCTGGGATACAGGAGACCCTGTCTCAAGAAATAAATAAGGATATTTTGAGAAGTGGCATTTTGGGGAAAGTGGGTGGTCATTTTCAGATTCTGATTCTATTGTCCGCAGTAGTGGGGACCAAACCCAGGGCCTAATGCTCGAGAGGCAAGCGCTGAGAGTCGTTGAGCTGTATCTGTGGCAGGTTCTAATCCACAGCTCCGAGCTGCCTTTGGGTAGCACGTTTCACCAGGTGTAAGATGGAGACACAGCTCCGGGTCTCAACCTCGCTGGTTTTCCCACCATCCCCACCCCTGTTGGCTGGACCTGCTCTGCTCTCCTAGAGGCCGTCACCGCCGGCCTGGACTCAGCTTTGATGCTCATCCACCCTGGTCTCCGCCTGTAATCGTACATAGACATTCACTTTGTTCTGCATCTGGGGACTTTGAAGCTGTTGGATAGAATTCGTAAAATGTGTGTCAGCCTTGTTTTGTAATATGCTCTGGGAGGAAAAGTGTGTCCTATAAACTTTTGATCTGTGCTTTTCTTTTCTCCTGTCAGAATACTGATCTAACCCATAATTTAAGGGAATAGGTAGTCTATTTTAAAATGTGTGTATATGTTTGCCTGCACAGAGATGTTTTGGAAAACACCTAAGTGCTGAATGGACAGCTTGAGATAGATTAAAGCATTTCATGTTGGCCCTGCTCTGACAGCGTCTGTGAGAGCATTGCTTCAGATGTGTCCTGCACAGAGAATGCAGGATCTCAGTCGGTGTTTATTTCCACAACTCTCCGTTTTACTACCTTGCCTCTGAGTGCCTCTTTCTGCCCCTGTGCCTGAGAAGCCCCCGATTTGAGATTCTTTGCTTTTTAAACACCACCCAGAGAGAAGCCTACAGTCGTTATGCATTTGGTCTTCTCTTATTATTGGCGAATTTGCAGCTCTCTAGACATATTTTTAAGGATTTCTAATAAGCAGTTCAGCAGAAAATGCCCAGAAGAACTTGGGAGAAAGTCAACTCTATGGCTGGGTAGCAGGGTCAGTGACACTAAATTAAATGCACAGAGCTTTGGTGACAACTTGCGATTAGGACAGAGCTCTGTGACTGTGACAGCTGAAGAAAGCTGAGGAGCTTCAGGCAAGCTGGGTCATTTCAGGACACGGAGACCCAAGGACCTATGCCCAGCTGGCTGAGTGAAGGGCTTGAGGGCTTGAGAGTGGGCATGCATGGTGACCCTACTGGGAGCCCTGGGGGTGGGGGGATACGTTTGCGTAAAGTCAGAGTCGGAGGCTATTTAGGCCACTGATATTAAACATCCACTTTAAAATGTCTCTCTGTTAATGATGATGCCAATCAAATCAGAACCCTCCTCTTTTCTGATAATCTTTGCCTAAAATAGCTTAAAAACTAAGAAAGCATGCTTTCTTCAAGAGTTAACCTCTACCCCTGAAGTAGTAGAATATGCCTTTAATGTCAGTACTTGGGAGGCAGAGGCAGGAGGATCTCTGTGAGCTTGAGGCCAGCCTGGTTACCATAAGGAGCTCTAGGACAGCCCTTCCCCAAAGTTAACTTATATCCAGGATTTGGGGGCACTGGCCTGTGTTCCCAGATACCTGAAAAGCTGAGGCAGGAGCTTTAGAAGTTCAAGTATTGTCTGGGCTACAGAATGAGTTCAAGTCCAGCCTGTTCAACTCAGTGAAAACCTATCTCTAAGTAAATAAGTGAATAGCTTAGGGACATACCTCTGCCACTAACCTAGCATGCAAAAGACTGTCAGTCCCCAGTTCTGTCTTCAGACCTGGCTGGGGGGGGGGGGGGTGCGGAGGAGGTCTAAGAATTTTGGAATTAGGTAATGTTTCACAAGAAAGTAGATGTTAATTAAAAGTATTGGTTTTAAATACTTTACAAAGTGACAATATGCACAGTAAACTAAAAGAGTGACCTTTGCAGGGGAATCTTCTTCTAGTTTTTGTTTTATTTTGAAATGGTAATAATCCAAATATATATTTATCTTAAGATTTTGATTAAATACTACCTTATTTGTTCTCTGGGTTCCTAGAGTCTTCTCTGATAATTCCATATTCTAAGGGAATTTTGTAACATCCCAGATTTCTGCATATTTAGAAATGGTGTCTCGCCGGACGGTGGTGGCGCACGCCTGTAATCCCAGCACTCTAGGAGGCAGAGGCAGGCGGATTTCTGAATTCGAGGCCAGCCTGGTCTACAGAGTGAGTTCTAGGACAGCCCCACAGAGAAACCCCGTCTGGAAAAAACCAAAAATCCAAAAAAAACAAGAAAGAAAGAAAGAAAGAAAGAAAGAAAGAAAGAGAGAGAGAGAGAGAGAGAGAGAGAGAGAAAGAAAGAGAGAGAAAGAGAGAAAGAGAGAAAGAAAGAGAGAGAGAAAGAGAGAGAGAGAAAGAGAGAGAGAAGGAAGGAAGGAAAGAAAAGAAAGAAAGAAAAAAAGAAAGAAAGAAAGAAAGAAAGAAAGAAAGAAAGAAAGAAAGAAAGAAAGAAAGAAAGAAAGAAAGAAAGAAAGAAAGAAAGAAAGAAAGAAAAAGAAATGGTGTCTCTTTCGCGGCTCCTTTCGAGCAGTGAACTTATATCTTCTTTAAAATTAAAATATAATTATTTGTGTGCGCTATGTGTGCACTCACATGCCACAGCACACTGTGTGGGTCAGAGGACAACTTTGTTGAACGGGTCCTCTCGTCTATCTTGGGGACTGAATCAGCTCATCAGATGTACACAGGAAGAGTTACTCACTGAGCGTTTCCATGCCCTGGGGAATAAGACACCACACACGGCTAAGACCAGAGCCGCCGGCTTTGGTGGGCTTCTGAGAAAGAGTGGGTAGGAGGGGGCTGGCTGGAGCTGTGTGCCTCAGCCTCAAGGGGCATGCCTCCAGGCTGCAGGAGGAGCGGAAGCTGGCTGGGCGGGGCCTGGGCTTCTGGGCCCCAGGCCTCCTCTTCCGGATGCAGAAGACTCGACTTTACCTCCCCACCTCCCCTCCTTGGGTCTGCTTTTGGCATTTCGCCAGATTCATGTAGACCTCTTTGTAATAAAATACTGAGGTGCTGGAAAAACTCTTGGAAACAACTAAAAGAGATTCCACCTAAGATCCTTCTGCGTCTAATACATGGTTTTTATGAACTAGTTTTATTAGTTCACCTTATTTTTGTTATTTCTTTTTCAAAAAGAAATGAATTTGGGGCTGGCAAGAAAGCTTATCGGATAAAGGGGCTTGTTGCTGAGTCTGGCAACCTGAGTTTGTTCCCTAGAATCCACGTAGTGGAAGGAGTGAGCTAACCCCTACACATTGTATTCTAAATAAATCAATAAACAAAATGTAAAAAGCAAAGAAAGAAAAATTGTCACCTAGAGACTGTTTCAGGCCCCTCCCCCATACGTATACAGATCTTTTCTCTCTACTATAGCTCTTCCTAGCTTATCTATTGTTTCTTCCTCCCAGCGCCCCCCACCCCTTCGCACTCCTCTCCCCCCCACCCCACCCCTGTTTGATCAGGATCCACTCTATCTATTGTTTCCTATAAATATTGTTTACATTCAAGTAAGCTTCCTGTCCCTAAAGGGTTTTGTTGCTGATGTTGGCTTGTAATATCGCTCTAAATGGTTTTTTCATTTTATTTTTATCTGCACATCAGCAATCATGACCTTCCCCCCGGCCCCTGCATTTGGAAACCTACTGAGTGGAATGGTATCCGAGTCAGAATCACTTGTAGAGACAGCAACTGACTACATTGGTGCCTCTGGTTGCTAGATGTGTTCTTGCAACAAGTCATCTCATATACCTTCATGTTTTCAGAAAGCAATCCTTGAAGTAGCAGATTCTGTCAAGGCTGTGCACCAGCGGCTGTCACCCCAGGCGGAAAAATGGCTGATGCATCATTTTAGAACATGGATGGTACTGAGGGAGCTGGGCGGATTCTGGAGGGCAGAGAAGAACCCCCAGAAGCTTAGAGTCCATGAAATGAAGGACGGACCATGCGCTCAACCTTCCCTCACAGCCCACGGACAGGCCGGACTCTCCTGCAGGCTTTTGTTGGTTTTCTTGGTTTTTGTTTTTTGAAGGTTTTTGTGTTGGTTTTGGTTTCCGTTTGGTTTCTGTTGAAGCAAGGTCTCTCTGTGCATCCCTGGCTGGCCTGGAAGTTGCCTTACATATAAACCAGGCTTGCTTTGAACATACAGAGATCATTGTTGGCTTCTGCCTTCCAATCACTAGGGATGAAGGTGTGTGCCAACATCTTTGCCTTTTGTAAAAATTTTATTTATGTGTGTATGTCTGTGTGGGGTTGTGTGCACTTGAGTCCAGAGGCCCTGCTCTCAGGGCCTGGAGGAACGGGCTGGATCTGCTAGAGTTGGGACTGCAGGAGGTGGCGAGCATGCGTGCTGGGATTTGAACCTGGGCCCTCTGCAAGAGCAGAATGTGCTTTTGATCACTGAGCCATCTCTCTAGTCCCTTTTGTTTCTGCAATATTGCTGGAATGTTCTGCCAGTCTCTTATCCTTTGTCCCGCACTTGGTATGTATGCTTATTTACTTACTTACTTACTTACTTACTTACTTAATACTTGTTGATGGGTTACCTTGGGAGCTACTTCTTCCAACAGAAAGGAAGGGAATGAAAAAAGATAAAGAATCATCTCTATTACCAATGCTTAGCCTAAAGCCAGACTGAAAGGAATGTCAGACTAGTGTTTGAGATGTAAAACTAGGATACCCTGCATTGGTTGTATCCAATACTGCTGTGCTCTCTTCCATCTAGAAAAGGCATCAATCTGAAGGTGCTGGTAGAGGGACAAGCTGGCACAAGGAGACTGTCTTTGGACACAAAAGGGGCACAGAAAGAATCCTGAATAGTAGATTCCCCCGCCCCCAGAAGTGTTGGGTGGAGGTCTGTTTGTTAAATGCAGAGAAATTGTTGTGAGTTCTTAAGCAAAGATAAATACTTTATCATAGATGGAATATGTGGGAGACTGTGGCATTGGAAGAATCATATGCAAGGAAATAAAAAGCTTTGAAAGCTAGTGTAGACAGACTCTGAGAACGGCTCATGTGGCCACCGGAAGGGTGGATTTGCACAGAGGCAGAGCTGTTGACTGGGATGAAGTCAGGAGACTGGGTGACAAATGCCTTATGTCACGAGAGCACAAGTGAACTGCTTTTAAGCATTTAGACTTCAAGGATGGAACATGACCCTGGTGACAAGCCTTGAGCCTCCCAAAGGGAACTGGCTGGGATCTGCTCGCCTTGGAGAATGCTGACTTCGAAGTAGTCACTTGAAAACTGGCTACAGAAATCTGGAATATTTTCAGAAAAAAACAAGAAGCTGAAGGTTTTGCCTACTAGTAATTAATTTTTGTAAATTAACACCAAGATTCCTTGTCAGCAAACTGTAATCAGGATAGCTATGAAGCAGCAGTTTATAATGACCTCGTTTGGAGTAATAGCTTAGATTTTGCTCTCAAAACTACAACTGTGTCATGCTATGTGCAGAGATTTGGTTAAGATTCCCCAAATCTGAAGCTTCTTTGGACTATTTCTGTTTCCAGGAGTTTTTGGTACAGGTGGACAGCTAGCAGAAACTTCAGAGAGAGCAGCCCTGAAAGGCCTTACAGAGTCCCCGAGCTGGAGGTGGTCTGTCAGAGTCAAATAAATGGTCGTGGATTAGAGGGAATGACTAGATTTCAAACAGAACCAGGTAGAAAAGTGTGAACTATGGACACTCAGAAGACTCATCAAAATGAGGATGTTGGATTTGGCAAAAGGGATGTTGTTGAACTCATACAGTTCTTAAAGACCATGGAGTGGAAGCAGGTAGCCACACAGCTCAGAACCCACTCAAGTTGTCCACCCCATTCAAGAAGCTCTCTGAAAACAGAAATATTTCAAAGGAATCCTAAAATTGGGGGAAGACAGTCTCTCTGTATAGCATAACACAATAATAGTTTCGATGGCAAAATATATGCCGTTTACTCTGATGAGATACTGCGGACACGTGGCTGGGAGTGAGGGTCTGGGGCGTGTCTTCTGGCTGATGGAGAAGTCCAGTCTGGGAGAGGTGGGGAGTGGCTGGGTAATGGGGCAGCAGGTGGTCACAGGCACAGATGAGGGAGGCTCTTTGGTAGGATGGGACAAATCAGGTGGATTTTGAAGCCATGTGGAGCACAAGGAGATGGGACAGTACCCAAAAGACCTCAGAAGGAGGGGGTACAGGTTACTGGGGATTGAAGTGTTGAGCGTGATGTCCCATCATTCTGTAGAGTAAAAGGAAGCACGTGTCAGTTAAGAACATGGCAGTGACACATGAAGAAATTCGTGCTGGAACTCATTTTCTTTATAGAAAGCGGATATTGGTGTCTGAAGAGAACATGATTTGGCAATAACTACCGGACAGCCACTGGCAGGTGTGGGCATAGGCAGCAGGAAACAGATGACTGCCAGAGGCCAGGGTAGGCGGGTGTCAGAGACTCATAGTCTAGTCCCAGAAAGAGATGTTTGACCATGACTGCCATGTTATTCGAAGGACATAAAAGCTCCAACCCACAGAAACGTGAGGTTCTTTTACCCCCAGCAAACATGCAGATGTGACCTATGAAATGAGGCACACCACGTGACCCTTTGGTGTTGGGTTCCTCCAAAATAAGCCAGTAGCTACCCCACTAGTAAGGCTGTAACTGTGGCAACAGTCTGGTCGCCTTCTTTTGTCCTTCTCTTGTTCTTTCTGCACAGAGGAGCCTGCCATCTTGTTTTATGCCAACTAAGTCCCATTGATCTCCTGCTTGTGTTCCTGGGAGTCCTGCTGTGCTGAGAAGGGAGCCTCTAGTCTTCCCCAGTTTCTTTGTCCCTTGCTTGTGACCCGGTGTGTGCCCCAGCCTCCCTCACAGCCCATCTCCTGCCTCTCAACCCCTTACCCACTGGCTTGGAGAATAACACAACGTCCCCTGTTTGCTTGGCCTGAGAGACACTCAGAAGTCTCTAGGGACTAATGGTCACTCACCTTCACATAAATGCTACCTCTGCAGAAAGGCCACTCAGACACCTCAGCCCAGAGTACACATCACCAAGTGACATTTCCTGTTTGTCTTTGTCTAACTTCCGTCTCTTGTGACATAAAGCAGGAAGCAGAAGCTGTTGCCTCTTGCTCACCGTGTCGCACTGTGCCTGGAAGACAGAGTGTTCGGTCAAGTTTTCTAACTGAGGGAAGACATATTCTGCTTCTATTATTTCAGTTTAATTTGCTTAACTATTCTGTTTCCCAAGGACCTCTCAACAGTCAGTGGGCAGTACAAGTTTGTTAGTTTTTAAACAGGATTTGACTTGCTCGTGTCTGTTTGACACGGTAGTAGGGGACTCTGCTCCTCTTCAATACAGGGTTGTGATTGCTAGGACTGACCGTCCCTGTACGACTTCTTAGGCAGTTAATCAAAACCTGTTTCATTCCCTTCTCATCCACTGACCCAATTAATGATATTAAAAAAAAAAAATCTCCCCTTTTAGACATCTTACATAGCAGAAAGCTGTTTTGCTAGGAAGTAGCTTTGTGACCAACTGCTTTGGCAGCTCTGCCCTCAGGGTCACATTCTGACACTGTCACCTGTGTCAGGATGCTTCTGAGCGCCTGGATGCTGGGCTGAGTCCCTTCTTTTGTTTGGGGCTATTTCCTGCTGCTCTCCTCCCCAGTGAGTTCAGAAGCAGCCTGGTAAGCACAGCACTGTGGCATACCTCAAGCTAAAACATCAGCATGCCCCTCCCTCGAGGGACCCACCGGAGAAACAGAAATAAATTATCCATGCTACGTGAAGATGACCGCACAGCAGGACCCCAAAGGCCAGGATGCTATCATCCAACGAGGTGCCTGTAGATCTGTTCAGACCACCTCCTTCCAGTGACTGGGCAGTCGCCCTGGGCTCTAACACTACATAATTAATACATACATTCCTAAGGCCGTGCCACCTGCTGGTGCCATGAAGCCTGCTTAAGATTAGCACCGTGCAATCATTAATAAGCCCATACTGGAGCCCCTGAGCTGGGTATCATTATTCATGCTTTGCAAACAAGGAAAAACATGGGTGCCAGGGCCTGGACTCTGAGTGCTGTGTTGCTGGGCTAATAAAGAATCTTGGGATTCCTCACACTAGGGAATGCACTCCCTGCCCTAGGAAGTCTATCTGCATCATTGAAGATGGCCACATGGGAAGACCACGGAGTTGGGAGTAACTCCAGACCAAGTTGTACTAGCAGTCTGTTTTGGCTCCAGCCTAGCGGCTGTCTGCACAAGAGGAGACTGCTTTCTGCTTGGTGCAGTGGGAGCCTGGGGACAGGGGCTGTGGCTGGAAAAGGCTTGTCTCAGTAAAGGGCAGGGACCTGCTGCATGGCCAGGTCTTAGAGAGATGTAACCTGAGCAGCAATGAGAGCTGTCCAGGACTTCAGGAAGCGAGCTCTTCTAAACCGCAGAGTTTTCTCGGTGGCATCTTTTTGGTTTTGTAGGTTTAAAATGTCAACGTTTTTTGTCATTGTTTTGAACACAAACCACTTAGCCTTCAATACTTATTTTCCTTTTAAAAAGAGTATACTAGCCGGGCGGAGGTGGTGCACACCTTTAATCCCAGCACTTGGGAGGCAGAGGCAGGCGGATTTCTGAGTTTGAGGCCAGCTTGGTCTACAAAGTGAGTTCCAGGACAGCCAGGGCTATATAGAGAAACCCTGTCTCGAAAAAAGCCAAAATCAAAACAAAACAAAAGAGTATACTAAACATTATTTTAGATTTTACTTGGAAATGCACGGTTATTTGGATAAGAGCAATTGTGTAGAAATACAGAAATGTTCCCACAGTTTATTGAAGTAGAGATTCTTGTGTGTGTGTGTGTGTGTGTGTGTGTGTGTGTGTGTGTTAGAGAGTTAGTGCAAGCCTGTATACTCACTCGGGAGTGAACTCACAGCTCTGCACATGCAGAGCACACATCTTCACTACCAGTGAGCTGTACACTTAGCCCCGAGTGTATCTCCTGTCTACTATTATGGTAAATTATCACTTGTATATTGCTTTTTTTCTAGAAGTTTCCTTTTGTTACCTGTCATTTCTTTTTTTGTCAGTGTGGACCTTTTCAGATTTTGGTGTTTAATTAGCTATTTGCTTGGAAAATAGCTCATAACACTCATTGAGGTCAGGAGAATCGGAGTTGCCCTCCCCAGTATTCTTTGTGTGTGTGTGTGTGTGTGTGTGTGCACACTTGTGTACAGGTGCATGAGCACCTGTCTGTCTGCATGTAGGACCCAGAAATTGACATTGAGTATCTCCCTCAGACAGGCTTCACCTTACTTTCTGAGATAGGGCCTCTGAATGAGCATGATTACAAAGACCGGCTAGCCAACACGCCCTCTGCGTCCACCTCCCAGTAAGGGGATTGCAGACATCTCCTTACCCCATCCCAGGCCTTTATGTTGCTCCTGGGACTCTAAATCCCTGCTAGGGTGGCGAAGTCCTCACTGACTGAGTTATCTCACCAGTGTCCTCCTCTATTCTTACTAAGAGTCTTTCTTTGTACAGAAACTTCAAAATACCCACAAAAATAGAGATAATAAAATAATCAACCACCACCTCCCCCCCACCTCCATTTACACATAATCCAGTTTTAACAATTACCAAAGCCATATCTGGAACCCATTGCAGACACACACAGAGTTAGGTGCTCACCACAGAGGCCTGCCGACCTACGTCTGATTCCCAGAACACACATAAAGGTAGAAAGAGAAGACCAACACATGTGCTGCGGCACATTTGAAAGCATACATGCATATTATGTATGCATGTGGGCACATACACAGCACACATACACACACACACACACACACACGTATGTGTGCATATTGGATCATATATAGCACACACTCACACATACACTGATAATTTTTCAAAAATCAAAAAGGTCAAGCCTATCAACATGAACTCACATTTAACTTGCTATAGATACAAATGGTTACATACACAACTGTTTGTATTGATTTGTAATCAAGTTATTAGGGCATACACCGTACATTTTATTTTCTGTTTTTTAAAAGGGGTGTGTGTGTGTGTGTGTGTGTGTGTGTGTGTGTGTACATGTGTGTGCCAGTGCCTATGAGACCAGTGGTGTTAAATCCTCTAGAGTTGGAGTTACAGATGGTTGTGAGCCACTGTATGGCTGTAAGGAATTAAACTCAGGTCCTCTGGAAGAGCAGCAAGTACTTTTACCTACTGAGCCATCTCTCTAGCACTCCAAACATTCTCTTGCTTTGTCAGCTGAGGGGACCTAGAAGCAGGGAGCCTCAGGGGCAATGAACACACCTAGACCGCTTTGCTGCTGATACCAGGGTTGCATAGAACTCACTATGCAACTAGTCTTCCTTGGGGAATAGCTGACATTAAAAGACCATTGCACACAATGCTGCAGATGAACCTGGAGTGCCTTATAGTAGCAGAAAGCAAAAACTGTCATCAGGTCTAGAAAGGCAGCAGTGGCAGCAGGCTACAGGCAAAACAAAACCCTTAACAGCCAAAGCTTGGACACTTGGAGGGACAGAACAAACAAAGTGGCATTCCTGTAGCTCACAGTATAAGTTAAGTATCCCTGGGTCCACCCCGACATCGGAAGTACAGATAGAGACATGGTTCCAACCCTGACTGAAATCAGCTGTAAAAATACACTTGAGGTGATATTGAAACACTGGCTGGGTATTTGGTAATACGAAATAATAACGAAGTTTTTAAAAGTGTGATAAGATTATGGCTGTGGCTTTTTAAAATGTCTTTACTAGCAATATCAGTGACCCATTTATGGGAGAATGATATGTCTAGGGTTGGGTTGTTTTAATTTGGACTGTGTAAATAGATGAAGAAGAAAGGTGTTGTGTGTTTCTGTTTCTCTAGCATATCTTGACTAGAGTATGTATAGAACTCTCCAAATCAGCTCATCAGTTTTCTCATAAATCTAGAATTGATTTAAGGAATAAAGCCCCTTAAATTAAAAGTCCAGCCTTAGGTATAAAGTTATTTTTCCCATAAATATGTCAATATGTGTCTCAAGAAAAGATGCTATCTGAGTTCGAGGGTAGCCTGGTCTATGAAGTGAGTTTCAGGACAGCCAAGGCTACACAGAGAAACCCTGTCTCAAGAAAACCAAAAAGAAAAAAGAAAAGAAGAAAAGAAAAGAAAAGAAAAGATGCCATCAAAACCAATTCCCACAATACTGTTACCACACTGATGGAAATATTGATTACTTCATATTGGCAAGTATCCTGCCACGGTTCCAGTTACCCTAGTCAGCTAAAGTGGTCTACATGCGATTTGAGTTTCTAACCTAAAAGATGGTGATTTAATTAATTAGGGGTAAGAGTCTCACTGTGTGTCTCTGGCACTCACTTTGTAGACCAGGCTTGCCTCAAACTCACAGATCCACCTGCCCTGCCTCCTCAGTGCTGGGTTTAGAGGTGTGTGCCACCACACAAGCCCCGTCACTTCTTTCCTTGTGGAATGACCCACATCCTGGTTCCTGTGCTTTGTGCTTGCGTCACCGACCTTTCCCTCCATGCCCAGTGTTTCCTGGCAAACAGTAAGTTCACCGTGGGATCTTGACTCGTTTAGTCAGGGGAAGGCTCTTTCCCAGACGGTGCTGTGGATAACAAAACATCTGCCAGTTTCTCATTCTTGTGATGTGAGGGTTGATAGGGTCCTCTGGACACGTCCCTCTCAGAGCCTGCTCCAGACAGTGCGATCGATGATCCATCGGTCACTGACGACTGTTGCTTCAGCCATAACCTCACCCAGACACGTTTGTTAGCTGGGACTTCTCTGTTGGAAGAACTTTCCCTCACCACATTTCAGGACCTTAAAGGCTCACGAGAAAGACAGAACAAGTGCTTGATTTAATTCCCTTATTTTCCCGTTTCTGGAATAATGAGGTTTCGTCGCATTAGAAACCTCCAGATAGGGCCACAGTTTTCTCATTATCTGCGCTGTACTTTCAACGGCGCAAGAATCATAGAGATGAACAGATGTTATCAGAAAAATAATGACCGGAAGCTGTGGGCTTCTTAGACTCTTAAGCCACTGGTACCTTTTACCTTTAAAAATGGCCTGCGCAGACTGCAAGCTGTGCCGCAAGCAAGAGTCTGATCCCCAGCATGTATGCAAAGTGGGGTGTGGTGGTGGGTGTCTGTAATCCCGGCAGCCAGTAGAGGGTGCTGTGACAGGCCTCGGTGCTCACTGGCCAGCCCGTCAGCCTAGCCAACTGATGATCTATCTACACGTTCAGGAAGAGGTCCTGCTTCAGGATATCAGGTAGAAAACCACTAAGGGACAACCAGCATTCACCTCGGCCTCTACATACATGCACAGACATGTGCACTCACACCCTGAGGAGCACATTCATATAACATGCACACACCCATGGCCTTCACTTGGACTCACACACAGACTCCACAAAAGATAATCAAATGTTAGAGAGAAATCTGTTTTGGAAGAGAGTGGCATTTCCAGGAAGGGTGAACAGTCCTGACGCCATCACTGGTTGACTTCAAGCGTGACCCAGAGAGTATAGGAGTAGGGAAGTTGGGGGGAGGGAGGGCGCCAACAGAAAGGTGACATGCACAGTTCCATGTATCATACAACAGGAAGAAGAGAGCAGCCAACAGCTTGCGCTTGGCAGCACAGACTCCATCGGAGGCTGAATGCTGACCCTGACCTCAGGCTACCATTTCTCCCTTAGATTCTAAGTCTGCTTAGCACTAACTTGAGGGAGGAGTCTTCTTTCTACACATCTTTCTTTTACTTCTATGGAACATATGACACTTTTCAAGACATGTAATTTCAAAACACATCCGTCTGCTGGTACCCCCCTGCCCCATGTTCCTGTGTGCACTTGGATAAACATGGGTTTCCTTATCCACTGGGGAGTATGATGCACGGTCATGTCTCTATCAGAGGAGCGCTGCTCGCTTAGAAGGAAAGAGGGCAATGATTACATCTGCCAAACTACTCTGTGACTCAGAGGCTGTCCTGTAGCAGGGTTGAAAACAAAACAAAACAACCCAAATGTGACCATGTCAATAAATATGCCTGTGGTCTTCTGAAAGCCGGTGTTAAAAAGCTCTGTGTTCAGATGGGCAGCTGTGGTCGTCCGTCTTTTGCCAGTGTGTCCTCAGTTCCTTTGTGGCTCTGGAGGTGGAACTGAGGACTCAGCAGGGCTCTACTGCTGGGCCACACCCTCAGCCCAGTGCTGGTGTGTTTAATAGAAGCCACCACGCTGTTAATGCGTCAGCAGTCCATCAGGAATCACCATAGTGTGTAACAACTTACAGACCTTTGTAATTATACAGTCTTTCCCTTTTTATGTGCTTTCATATTTGGGAAGATTAAAAAACACCCAAGAAACTTTAACTGGCCTTTTAAAGTCCCAATGCTTTTACTTTTTGTTTAGTATTTTATTGTTCTTGCTGTGAAGACAAGGTCTCACTGTGTAGCCCAGGCTGGCCTGCAACTTACAGCAATCCTCCTGACTCTGCTTCCGCACTCCCTAGGGCCTCAAGTCTCTTCAGGGTTAGGTGCATCTTCTCTTACTGAGGCCAGACCAGGCAGTCCTCTGCTGTATATGTGTTGGGGACCTTGGACCAGTGAGGGTATGCTGCCTGGTTGGTGGCTCAGTGTCTGAGAAATCTCAAGGGTCCAGGTCAGTTGAGACTGCTGGTCTTCCTATGGGGTCGCCCTCCTCCTCAGCTTCTTCCAGCCTTTCCCTAATTCAACCACGGGGGTTCTCAACTTCAGTGCAATGGTTGAGTGTAAGGATCTGCGTCTTTCTCACTCAGAGGCTACTTGTTGGACCTCTCAGAGGACAGCCAAAACCCTGGGGAGCTAAAACAAGTCTTAACAATAAAAGAACTTCTGGGAGAATCACCATCCCTAAACTCAAGCTATACTACAGAGCATTAGTGATAAAAAGTTGCATGGTACTGGTACAGAGACACAGGTTGATAAATGGAATAGAATTGAAGATCTAGAAATAAACCCACATACCCATGGACACTTAATCTTTGACAAAGAAGCCAAAAATATACAATGGAAAATAGAAAGTAATTCTAATAAATGGTGCTGGTCTAACTGCCAGTCTGTATGTAGAAAAATGAAAATAGATCTATATTTGTCACCTTGCACAAAGCTCAAATCCAAGTGAATGAAAGACCTCAACATAAAATCAGGTTCACCAAATCTAATAGAAGAGAAAGTAGGGCAGAGCCTCGAGCTCATGGGCATGGGGAGAAATTCCCTCAACAGTACTCCAACGGCTCAGGCTCTAAGAGCAAGGATTGATAAACAGGACCCCGTGAATCTGAAAAGCAGAGGACGTAGTCAATAAGACAAATCAGCAACCTACAGATCGGAAAAAATTCTTCACTAACCCCACATCTGACCGAAGGCTAATATCCAAAATATATAAAGAACTCAAGAGGCTAATCACCAACAAAAACACAAACAACCCAGTCAAAAAATGGGGTGTAGAGCTAAACAAATCTAGATAGCTTTTAAAATACTAGTGTGTGTGGTAGAAGGAACTACACATACCACAGGCACATATGGAGTCAGAGAACAAGTGTCACCATCTGTCTGAGGGATCGACAGATCCCATCAGGCCTGCCTGGTCAGGCTCTTAGCCTCAGAGCCATCTCTCCTGTAGGTCTTTAAACGTCAGAATAATGACAGTGACATGACTCTGTTCCTATAACGGAAAGTTCCAGCATTTTATATTTGACCTTCACAATGAATATAGGCATGGGGTATTCCTAAACACATATCCCATTAACTTGTGAAATTTTAGAATAATATTACCAGATCACCCGAAGAGGTTAAGAGCACCTCTTCGGAGGGACTCGGGATGGAGCTCTGAGCTAGTCAGAGGTCTGAGCCTTCCATCTTTATGTGTTTGAGGCATAAAGTACTGTGGGAAATAGTTTTGCAAAATGTATAAACTGAATGGGAAGGTAGGAGAAATCTGTGTGGGAAAAGGAACCAAAAAAAAAAAAAAAAAAAAAAAAAAAAAAAGGAGAGACTGGGAAAGGTGCGTTTCCCAGCACTGAACACTTTAAGAGGCAGATTTCAGTTGGCTTGCGTTGTCAGCTGGCCTCCGGGCTGGGCTCTGCCAGCCCAACTTTGGTGAATCAGAGTTGGGTTGGCACAGGTAAGCAAGGTTACATTTTGGGAGAGAAAGCTCCACAGGCAGAGACAGGGAGACCGGGAGACACAGCCTGTACTTAGGACTCTGAGAACGATCACACCAGTGGAAGGACAGTCTGAGCAGAACACCAGAATAGGGTGGCTTCAGAGACAGATGGTGCCGCCCTCTTGTGTGGCTTTATCTTGAGAACAGGCAGTGGCTGGAGGCTTTTGAGATTCAGATGCTGAGGTAGAAGCTGTGATTTAGAAAGAACAAATAGCTTTGCTTACAAGGATTTGAAGAGAGAAGAGTTGGAAAGATGAGTGGTCCAAAGGCCAGGGACCAGAGAAAGAGGTCTGACATTTAGAAAAGAGGCACACCACTTTCTCATAGAAGTAGAATCAGGCTGCCTGGATGTAGTTGCACAAACCTGCATCCTAGCACTTGTGAGTTGGAGCAGGGAGAGATGAATTCCCAGGTTAGCCTTGGTTACATTCAAGGCTAGCCTTAGTTACATGTGACCCTCTCTCTCAAGAAAGAAAGAAGGGGCGGTGGTTAAGAGCACTGGCTGTTCTTCTAGAGGACCTGAGTTCAATTCCCAGCACCCACATGGTGTCCTACAACTGTCTATAACTCCAGTCCCAGGGGATCAGACAGCCTTTTCTGACCTTTACTGCATGCATGTGATGCACAGACACACATGCAGGGAAAAAACTCATAAATGTGAAATAAAAATAAAGGTTAAAAACTTTTTAGGAAGAAGCCAGGCATGGTGGTGTACACCCTTAATCTTAGCATTCAGGAGGCAGAGGCAGGTGAATCTCTGGGAGTTGGAAACCAGCTTGATCTATAGAGTTCCAGGACAGCTGGGGCTACAAAGAGAGACCCTGTTTTCAAAACAAACAAGCAGAGAAACAAACAACCCCATAAATTTAAAAAAGGAAAAGAAATAAGAAAGCAATAGAAATCTCTAAAAGTTTTCAAAAATATCTCCAAAGATTTGTAATGGGAATAAATGACTGGTATAGACAACAGAAAATGAGTTCCTTTGTAAGATAAAAAGTAACACTTGTTTCTCACATATACCAAATGATTGTGTGTCCCCTAGTGTTTGCTTTATGTAACCGTCTGCTCTTTACAGTGAAGAACAAGTAAGGTCTTCACTTGGGCTGGGGAGATAGCTGTGCTTGCCCTGTAAACCCAAGGACTGAGTTCAAATCCCCAGAGTTCTTTTTTTTTTTTTTTTCCGAGACAGGATTTTTCTGTGTAGCCATGCCTGTCCTGGAACTCACTCTCTAGACCAGGCTGGCCTCGAACACAGAAATCTGCCTGCCTCTGCCTCCGAAGTGCTGGGATTAAAGGCGACCCACCACAGCCCCACCCCCAGAGTTCTTGTAACATCTGGATACAATGTTGCAAGTGTCCAGGCTTCCTGCAAGGAGGTGGGAGACAGAAGCAGAAGAATCCCTAGATGCTCATAGGCCAACAAAGAAACTCTGTTTCGAAAAGAGACAGAAGAATAATCCAGATTATTCTCTGAGGTCCACACTCATGCTGTGGTTCACATGCGCCTGTGTGCAGGACCAGACTTCTCCCCCTCCCAACTTCCTCCCTCCGTCTCCTTCTTTCCCTCCCTCTGTACACACACACACACACACACACACACACACAATTTAAGAACAGCACCGAGCATATAGCTGTTAACCTTGTCTGCACAGAGAATAGGGATGTGTCTTTACCCAGGTGATAAAAAGGGGGGTTGTTTTTGTTTTAACCTAAAAGTCTCACATAGGAGGGATGATCAGTGTGACAAGGTGGACAAGGAGACATCTGAGGGAACGCTGAGAGTTTGTTTGCATGATGCTCCGTGCACAGAGTAGCTTTTAGAACCTGGGACAGCTTATCCTCTCTTGAGTGGTGTCACTTAAAGAGAGAGTTCATGCAAGCAGAGATCCCCTCCAGCCAGTCTACAGTTATACAAATGAGCGTGGATTTCTAACGTGCTTGACTCACACTCTAGCTGAAGTTCCTGGCAGCTTGGCACCGAAGATTGACACAGACACAGATTTATTTGTGATTAATTCATGGGAAACTTGAAATGGAGGTTTTTTCCCTTTAATGTTGATTGTGTATCAGGTTACCAGGCCATTTGGTGTGTGAAAATGTATCTTCCTCTCCACAGTGACTCACCTTGAAATAGGTTAGCTATCATAATTTAATGGCTATATACCTTTTGCAATTGGGGGTTGGAAGTGCCAGAACCTTTTGCCAATTTTGGGGAGATTGCTCATGAGGGCTGTGAGGCGTGGTCAGCTCCTCCTTCTAGAGTGTCCATCCAAGCAACTGCTTAAAGGCATGGCTTCCGAAATCACATCTGCTGAAGTTCAAGTCCAAGCTCCGCCTTGTGATATCTGCATGAGGCTGAGCTAGTTACCAAACCTCTCTGCGCTTCAGTCGACCAATCTGCTTCATCGAAGCCCTTAGAACATCATCTGCCACAAAGATTTGATGAAATGGTGCCAAGACCATAAAGAGCAAGGAGAAGGAATCGTATTTGTGAGAAAAGGCACCCCAGCGCATAGAATTGCACGCATAGTTACAAGAACCTAGCTTTTCTTATTCAACATCGTCTCTGCTGTCTCCGTCTTATTTCTTGGTTTCTTAATGATGGGTATTTTGCCTGTTTGGGATGCATACTTACCTTTTATAGAGGAATCTCACAGTGGAAGAGAGCCCGAGAGGCAGAATTGGGGGGGGGGGGGGGGGGAGCGGCTGCGGTGTTGGTGAATGTTCACAGCAGGGGTATTGCTGAGGGCTGATCTGCTGTCTTTGGGGAGACTGAAATATCAAGTTCAGCTAAGGCCAGAAGTCAGCCTCCCCACGACTCTCTCTGAGTGCCAGTTGCTTCAGTTTATGCCAGATTGCCGTTTGGCTTGTGGCTGAATGAATCATCCAAGGCTGTCTTAAGTCAGACTTCATTCACCTGGCTTCAGAAAATCCCTAGTGAAATGTTCCCCTCACTCTTCCCTGGTGGGCTGAACTGTGACCAGATATCCAAAACACGGAAGTAAGATGGCGGACCTGGGAGGAACAAAGGTGAACGCGGACCCTGTGTGGCCACGCCCCTTCCTCCCGATCTGTGCTGCTGGGAGCAGTTTCCTGCCTAGGTTCCTGGGGCTGAGAAAGAGCCTTTTGTGTGAGGCTCACCAGAGGTGCGTGTGAAAAGTTCCTTCTTGTCTGAAGGCTTCTCCAGTCATGAAGAGAGCTTTTCATTCTCCCTTGGTCGGTTCTGAGCAAAGTTCTGCAGCCAAATGTTTGGAAGGCTGGTGGCAAGTTCTGTTTGGAAGGCGTGGGCCAAGTTGGCACTTCCCCTGCCGCAGGGCAGGGAAGGCTGTGAGTCTCCACCCTGTGCAAAGGAGGCAGGCACAGTAGTGGGTCTCCCTGGAGGAGAGCCCAACAGCAGTACCAGGCTGTGCCCGAGCTGGGATGTGCATCAACGGAGAGGCATCTGGGGAGCGGCATGGGTCACACAGTCACCTCCACAGATTGTCCTGTTAGGCCAGATCTTTATATCAGGTAAAACTTAGTATTAAGGGTGCTCCAAAAACGAACATGCAAATAAGTGGGTGCCTGTTTTTCTTTAGTGTTAAGATTGGATCAGCCTTATCGCTCTTTCTAAACCTTCATTCCAATTATGTTTGGAATCAGATAAAGCTAGTTAAACTGTGGTTTATATGGAGACGGATGATAACGACTATCTGGAAACTGATGTATATGCGGAATTATAAAACCTATGCTGAAAGTAATTGCTGGGTAGACTTGCGCCGGGAGGTTTGGGTTGTACCTCGAGGTTTGGGTTGTGCCTCTCACATATCTGGTAAGGACAGGGTGCTTTTGACAGTAAGTCAATGGAAATCATATCAAAGATAAGTCTATATGCCATACAAGACATGACCTTTTATAATTAAACACAGACTCTGTGTATCATCTGCCCTGAGTGCTGATTTGTGCTATGCACTGATCATTTGTGCCCGTCCCCAATTAATATGTTGAAAATATATTTGACCATGTGATGTATTAGGAATTGGGGTCTTTGGAGTTTTGGGTTCCTGAACATAAAATGTCTGTGAATGGGATACATGCACACACAAACACACACACTGTGTCTGACTCTAGCAATAAAATATATGTGTGTGTATATAAATATATATATGTATATCTAATATATTATATATCATATACATAATATATTTAAAATATATAATAATATAATATATAAATATAACATGTATTAATATAAATATATGTTAAAGATATATATGCATAATATATTAGCATATATTTATATGTATTGATATATTAAAATATGTATATATCATACAGATTTTTAATGCTAGAGCCAACAAGTATGTGTATGTGTGTGTATTTATGGTGCTATGGTGGCATATATATGCACATATACATAATAGCCCAGTCCTGTAATCTTAGCATTTGGAAGACTGAGGCAGGAGGATTGCTACAAGTTCAAGGACTTATAGCTGGGCTACACAGTAAGTCAGAAGCCAGCCTGGAATGAGATGAGAGAGGTTGTAGAGAAAGAGAATATGAGTGACTGAAGGTAGAAAGTTTGCTTCTATGCAGACACTTGGAGAGGCCTTACCTTGCATACCCTTGCCAGCCCCTTGGTGTCTCCATTCCCAGCCTCCAGAACAATGAGGAATATGTTGGCTAGCTGTAGGCTAGCAGCTCTGTCTATGGCGTTCTGTTGTGGTGGCCTGAATGGACTAAATCAGACGGCTCTATTTTCTGAGCCTTTGTAGCCAAGGACCTTTCTAGGGTGTGTTCTAATTGGTGCATGCCCCTAGGACTAAAGCATGCGACAAGAGAAGCCTTGTGGTGCTCAATGACGTTTTGAGTGAGGGGACTTGGTTCTGGGGGCCTTCATTCACATCTCAATTACTCACATTATCTCACATTACTTCACTAAGAAACCATCCCTCCATCTTAACATGAATGTATGGTCTAGCATTCATTGTGTGTTCTTTCTCCTCTCAAGGCAGAGAGGCCGGCAGTGCAGCAGCTCTACCTGATACAGACCTCAGTGTCCCAGAGACTCCCATAGTCCTCCTTTATGACCCAGAAGTGTCCCTTTATCATTTCTGTACTTCATGAGTCCGGGTCACCTCAGAATGAGACCCTGTGGTGGTTATAATAGGTTTAGCCCCCATAGCATCGTGTGTTTGAACGCTTGGCCATACGGAGTGGCACTGTTAGGAGGTGTGGCCTTGTTGGAGGAAGTGTGT
Source organism: Apodemus sylvaticus (assembly GCF_947179515.1). Lineage (NCBI taxonomy): Eukaryota > Metazoa > Chordata > Mammalia > Rodentia > Muridae > Apodemus > Apodemus sylvaticus. Next base: position 47,074,276 of record NC_067490.1, on the reverse strand, counting down.
CGCTTTGGGATCTCCTATGCTCAGGCTGCACCCAGGGAAGAGGATAGTCTCCACCTGGGTGTCTTCTGATCAAGACGTAGAGCTCTCAGCATCTCCAGCACCATGTCTGCCTGGACACAGCCATGATGATAATGGGCTAGACCTCTGAGACTGTATGCAAGCCCCAGTTAATTGTTGTCTTTTATAAGAGTTGCCTTGATCCTGGTGTCTTTTCAGAGCAGTAAAACCCGATGACAGACTCCAGCTCGGTGTCTGCTGTCCTTTGGAGGCTCAGCAGAACAGCAGGGAGTTCCATTTGTACATTCGGTTACTATACACATTTTCATTACTGTGCTATTTCCATTGCCCGGCTGGGAACCAAGCACCAGAGACCAGAAGATTAGAAACAGCAGAAATGTATGTCCCACAGTTCTGATGTAGTCAGGGGCCAGCAGGGCTGGGTTCTAACAATGCTGTTTTCCCGGGTTGTGGTCACCTGGCTCCTTGTTGCTCCACTCAGCAGAGAGCAGAGAAGGAAGCAATCTCTCATGTGACTGGGGCACTAATCCCATTAATGAGGGCTGGCTCTGCCCTCATGACCTGACCATACCCTCCAGGTTTCATACTCTATTGCTGCCACACTTTAGGGCAAGGTTTCAACATACGACTCTAAAGAACTAAACACCAGTCTGTAGCACCTGCTCATTATATTTCCCTGATGGAGAGGATTTGTATAGAGCATTACCCCCTTCATCAAGCAGCTTCTGGAACTGCCAGGCCATTGTAAAGACTCTACACACAATTACTTGCTAATAATGCCTGCTAACAGCTCTCTGAGGTAGACACCAGATCCTTCCTGGTTTTTCTAAATAAAAACATTGAGGAGTAAAACATAAAACGGTAAAAAATGTAAAGAAAAATGTCCAAGTAAGTTTATTAAACAATGGTACATTGGAAAACATTTTATTTATTTTCTCACTGTGTAGACCTGGCTGGTTTAGAACTTGATTAAGTAGACCAGATTGGCCTGAGACTCACAGAGATCTGCCTGCCTCTGCCTCCCAATTAAAGTGCTGGGATTAAAAGCAAAGACATGATCTGCCACACCTGTACTTTTAACATATTAATAAATTCATGGGGGATTTGTTTTTCTTTTTATGTTTGGTGTTGAAGATAGACCCTAGGACCTCAGACATAATAAACAGGCACTCCTCTAAGCTATGACTTCAGACTACAAGCTAATGTTCTCAATACATAAATACAATATAACTAGACAGTGGTGGCATGGGCCTTTAATCCCAGCACTTGGGAGGCAGAGGCAGGCGGATTTCTGAGTTCAAGGCCAGTCTGGTCTACAGAGTGAATTCCAGGACAGCCAGGGCTATACAAAGAAACCCTGTCTCAAAAAACCAAATAAACAAATAAATAAATAGCCCCTCAAGCCCATCAGAACTGGGACACAGACTCTTCTTTCATGCCTGATTAGACCTCAGGCTCCCTCCAGTGATGCTTATGGGAGGTGTTTCCTAGACCTCATTCCTATCCTAGGCTCATTCTGTTGTTTTAGTTTCTACAATTGTAATGCCGAGAAGGGATCCCATGGAACTTTACCCTATTTATTATTTCTTGCAACACCAGGTTTTTCTTTTTTTTCACTTTCACTGATTTCCTTGGAATGATGTAATAAGAGTCTAGAAGGATCGCCCCTCATTATTGACTGTGACCCTTTTAATATTTGAGCTGTTCGTAATCTATAAAGTTCACCATTTAAAATGTAGGAGTAGGTGGGTGTTAGCATGCTCACAAGATTGCATAGCCATCACTACCCTTGGATTTCAGAACCCAGTCATTGCTTTCTCAAAGAAACCCTGTAGTTTCACCTCATCTCCTCCTCCCTACCCCCTAGCTAGCACTGACCCTGTGTATGTCTACTCTGGCCTGTGATATAAACAGAATCACCATGTAGAGTTCTCAGGGCAGCTTCCTTCACCTAATGCAGTGTCTCCGAGGTTCTTCCAAGTAGGCTTAGACTTTTCAAAACCTACGTTGATAAGAGCTCTTGGATGATTTAACCTCCCTTCTAGCCCACCTCCTACCAGAGGTGTTGTGGAAAGGAAAGGTTAATAGGGAATGTGGATCTGTTTAGAAATAATTTTTGGGGGCAACTCCAATCTTTGTTGTCAGGATATCAGCAGTTCTGCTCACACAAATCAGCAACAGTAGCTTGATCCACTTGCAAATAACATTCACAAATCAACAATGGCAGTTTGATCCAGAAGAAACTATGAGGGTCCACCAATCAGCCCGTGTCCACAGAAGTGCCAAGAAGCCACTGGACTATTACAAGAAGTTCTTTGGTGCATTCTTGTCTGTGAAGTCATGACAAATGATAATCAACAAAGAAGACAAGGCGAACCAATGCCACAGTGTTGTCCACTGTCTGTTGGGTTATGCGTAGTCCCTTTCCAAACATCTCGTGTTTTCTCAAGCATCTGCTCCAGCAAAACATAATGTGCCCCCTTTCCATGAAGCTTCCAGAAATACACCATGTGTCTGTTCCAGCAAAATCATCCTCTCATAAGACAGTTTCCAGAAGCACATCACATGACACAGCTGAGTCTCCAGAGAAGCCAGAAATTTCCACTTCACTTCCACAGTGTCAGCACTTCGTCTTTCATTGGCGAGAGAGCCATCTTTTATTAATCCATGAGTTGAAAATTTGGATTCTTCTTGCTTTTTAATTTATGAATAGTTCTGTCATGAACATTGACCTTTAAGTTTCTGTGTAGATGTTTTCAATCATCTTGGGTATGTACTAGGAATTGAATTATTGGATGTTATGGTCAGCTCAGGCTGGCCATGGACTAGTTGGTGCTTTAGAGGTAGACATTTATTTCTCACACTCCTGGAGCCTAGAATTCAAGCACGGACAGTTTCTGGGGAGAGTTCTGAAGTAAGAGAAAGAACCCTGAGAGCCTACCTCTACACTGCGCACTCTCACGGCCTTACCAGGGGCGGAGGGAAAGGAGTAGGCTAGGGTGGGGAGACAGAAGAGATCTCATTTCTTCAGGTACTATAAAGGTTTTAATCCCATCAACAGAGCACAATATTCACAACCTGATTAATCCAATCTGTTTACCTCCCAAAGGCCTCACTTTTAATACTATAATGTTGAAAATAAGGCTCCAGTAAATTGGGGGATGGCAAATGTATTCAGCCCAGATCACTGAGTCAAACGGCAATTGTGTTTGTTTGTAGTCAATATAGTCAATGTTTTACAGCCAAGCAACAAAGTGGGCAGGCCCCCGTCTCTGCATATTCTCACCTGCACTTGCTATACCTTTTTAATTTATCCATCGCAATGGGTACAGTGTGGTATGTCATTGTGGCTTCAATTGAGTTTCTCCTGTGCACAGTAATGCTCTGCATCTTTATCTGTATTTGTTGGCTATTTGCATATCTTCTTTGGAAAAAAGTGTCTCTTCCTGTGTGTTTTGTGAGCCACTTCTTTCTTAGAAACATAGACGCTTTTAATTTTGAGTTATCTATTGGTTGGTTATACGTCAGGTTCATAAGGAACTATGGTTAGCTTCAATGTCACAGAGCTTCAGTGTCTTATTTTACAGGCCCAGATCTTTGATTTGCTCTATGTTGGCTTTTGCACGAGGTTAGACAGGAGTGATCCTGCATTTTTGCTAGAAACACGATCTATTTTCACAATGGCAAAGAACCAAGGAAGATAAATTATAGGACCAATCGTCAGGATGGAGGCGGAGTATGTGCTCACCTCAGGAGGTTCCAGGCTGATCATTCCGAGTAAGCGCAGTATGGCAAGTGAGAGCGATGCCCATGGCCACTGGACAAGCCAGATGGCTCACCCCAGTCTGGAGTTAACGAGAGTATTTTATATTAAGAGAAATTTGACTGCTGCTGTCAAGTGAAAGTTGAATTTGCTAGGACTCTGACAAACTAAATCCTGAAGAGAACAATTAGAAAAGCTGGCCAGTGACGGGGCGATGTCCTGTGAGATCAGATGGAATTCTGGCAGTGTCCTTGACAATCTCTGTATCTGTAAGGCCCCATGCTGGTCTACGATGATGTCATGATGTCGTTCTCAACTTGTCCTGAGAGAGGACCAGAGGCAGAGCCTAGCTCTCTCCTGCTCCTGTAGGTTCTTCTGCAGATCTGGCCTCATCTTCCCCTGTGTTTTTTGTGGATCTACCCACCAGTTCCATTTAGATGGTCCATTGGGCTTTCTGTTGGCACCAGACATAGGGATCCTGGAAGGAGATCAAAGAGAAGGAAGGAAGTGAGGCGTAGACCTTCTTTCTTCTAGATCCTCCCCTGTGTTCCTCAGCCCCTGCCAGCATCCCCTTGGCACAGCTCTCTGTGGGTCCCTGTCTCAGCAGAGACTCCCTCCTTGCCCTTCAGGGCTGTTCTTGTCTTGGGTTGGGACACCACTCTTAGAGTCTCTGTGCCCACCATTACCCCGTTATCAGGTCTCTTCAGATCTCCATTTCTTTCTTTTCTTTCTTGCAGGGCCTTTCTAATGATCACTCTCCCCACTCAGGCATTTATGTGCTATGCTAAGTAAGCCAAACTTGAAGATTTTCACTGCTGAACGACGCTGTGAAATGAACGCAGCCATTCTGTAACTTTCTGGAGCACCCCCTGGGTATTTGAGACACCTGCTGCAAGACAGCACTATGGGGCTCTGAGAACACGGGGTGAAGGGAGATAGTAACAACCCTGCTCTCAGGACGGGATGCTCTGGTGGGAAACAAAAGTAAAGATATACACATTTTAATCTAGCAAACTAGAGATAGGTAACTGGATGGGAAACATACTAGAGAAAGCAGGTAGAGATGTAGAGATGGCTATGAGTAAATATGATCCTAACAGGTGGTGGGGTGACAGGAGGCTTCTCTAAGGTGACAGGTTAAAAAAAAATATGTGGTAATCTGAGTAGGACACCCAGAAAAACAGCGTGTGTAGAACAGTCTGAAGGGGCTCTGACTGAAACAAGGAGTAGTTAGTGCTGAGACAGTCACAGAGGGATCACAGGACAGTGGGTGAGAGGATTGCGGCAGCCATGTTGGCCATTTCCCAGAACCGTCCGTGTCACGAGGGAGAAAGGATTGCTCAAGAGCACCTAACCTTTCCTCTTCCTGTGTGGCTTCTTAAGAGTCCTCTAGCCGCATGGCATTGAATGCTTAAGGATGACCGACTCCGTACTGCAGAGTAGAGCTGTACTGTCAAGAAACCCCAGGCTTAGCTGAGGCCAGTCAAGCTGACATTATGCTGGAGACGAGAGTGGGAATAGAAAGAGATGCAGGAAAGCTGACAAAAGGGACAAGATGGAAGAGACCCAAAGAAGTCTAGGTTTCTGCAGAGCCGGTGCGGAGAGCCAGTGGTGGCAGAGGACAGACTGGCTGGCCAGCCTGGGGGCTTACTGACTGCCTTAGACAAACAAGTCCCTGTCTTGTCTATTTCCTCTTGTTTGCAAGACTGCCTCTCTTTCCCAGTGCTGTGATACGACACTATGACCAAAGCAGCTTCAGGGAGGAAGGGTTGATGTGGGCCTTGCAGTTCCATCACCAACAGCAGGGAAGCTGAGCGGTCCGTTGTAGGCTGGAGCCTCTAGCTGAGAGCTGAGAGCACACATCTCCAACCACAAACAGGAAGCAGAGAGATCCAAGAGGGGATGGGTGGCTTTTGAAACCTCAGACCCTACCCCCAGGGATATACTTCCTCCAACAAGGCCACGCCTCCTAAACTAGCTGTGGAAGTTTGAGTGACATTGGCCCCCATAGGCTCATGTATGTGTGTGCTCAGTTAAAGAACTGTCTGGGAAGGAGTCTTCCATCCCCCTTCCTCCTCCTCTCCTCCTCCTCCTCTCCTCCTCCTCCTCCTCCTCCTCCTCCTCCTCCTCCTCCTTCTCCTCTTCCTCCTCCTCCTCCTCTTCCTCCTCCTCCTTCTCTTCCTCCTCCTCCTCCTCCTCTTCCTCCTCCTCCTTCTCTTCCTCCTCCTCTTTCTCCTCCTCCTCTTTCTCCTCCTCCTCTTCCTCCTCCTCTTTCTCTTCTTCTTCCTCCTCTTCCTTCTCCTCTTCCTCTTCCCCCTCCCCCTCCTCCTTCCTCCTCCTCCACCTTCTCCTTCTCCTCCTTCTCCTCTGCCTTCTCCTCTTCCTCTTCCCCCTCCCCCTCCTCTTCCTCCTCCTTCTCTTCTTCCTCCTCCTCCCCATCCCCCTCCTCTTCCTCCTCTTTCTCCTCTTTCTTCTCTTCCTTCTCCTCCCCCTCCTCCTCCCTCCTCTTCCCTCATCCTTCCCCTCCCCCTTCCTCATCTTCCTCTTCCTAGTCGTCCTCCTTCTCCTCCTCCTCTTCCTCCTCCTCTTCTTTCTTCTCCTCCTCCCTCTCTTTCTCCCTCTCCCTCCCTCCCTCTCCTTCCCCTCTCTGTCTCAGCTACTCCCCCAGCAGCATGTCTTTCTGCCTGCCACCAGACTCCCTGCCATGATGATAATGGACCAACCCTATGAAACTAGAAGCAAACCCCCAATTAAATGCTTTCCTTTATAAGAGTTGTCCTGGTCATGGTATCCCTTCACAGCAATAGAACACTACCACATGCCAAACAGTGCCACCAACTGGGGACCAGGTATTCAAATGTCCTGCGCTACGGGTGACATCTTCAAACCACCATTAAAAACTAAAACAGTAATATGCACCTCTTTAAATTTAATGAATCTAGCTCTAGGAAATGCTTACCAAAATTCATGCATCATAGCTGACTTAACACTCATGGTTACAGTTTATAAAAATAGGATATAAATATATAAAATATATATCACCTGCGATCCCCTGAGACTCCCAGGCATCAAGGGTACCTGACCTGTAACATGCAAAACAAAAGATGGAAGGTTTCATTCCATCTACCGAGGCCTCCTCCAGGCGTCACGGCTCGCTGTGGCCCCCCCTGAGACCAGCCCTTCTCGCCCCTCTCCCCATCCTTCCTTGTACCACAAGTCATCCTGTGCTTGGAAACAGGTTACTTCTTGATTTTCCAGAGCATCGCATACAAATTGATTATAAAAACACAGTAGACTTTTGCAGAGAGAGCTTGGCACAGCAGGCAACCCACTGAGACTGCGCTTCTGACTGCTGCTGAGAAGATGGCTTCAGTCCCCACACACTAGAAAATTCTCACTAACCTTTTCCTCTCACCATTTCTAAAGTCCACGTTCCAACATCCAAATCTATGTGCTCTTCCTATGGTGTCTTCCTATTCTTATTCAGACAGAACCTATTTAAAATATATTTTAAGAAATCTCTGCTCAAGGGGCATCTCATTTTGTTTATCTATTTCCTAAAATGGGCCAGACATTCAAAACTATTTTCTTCCTTGTAGCATAGTCAGATTCTAGGCATGAGCCCTTCAGGGGGAGGAGAACAGTGTAGATTTATGAATGATTCTGGGTGGGCCACTCCGTTCTCAGCCCAGACTCCTCTAAAAATGAAAACTATTGCTGTTTTACTGCAAAGAATAAGAAATTTCCTTTTTGTTAATAAATAAAGCACCTGGGGTGCTCCTGAGTGGGGGGAAGACTGGGTGGTTATTGTAAACAAGAAAGCAAGAAGCTGGGGGAGAGAATTGCCAACTTCAGAAGACAGTAGGAAAGCCAGACGCAGCCATGCGTGCTACTACCCCAGCACTGAGGAGGGGGTGAAGGAGAATCAGTCGTTCAAGGACACTCTCCACTACATAGTCAGTTTAGAGATAGCCTGGGCTACATGAAATCCTACATGAAATGTTATATCCTATATAACAGGATAGATAAATCCCTGTTATATCCTATACAACAGGGGCTGGAGAGATGGCTCAGCACTTAACAGCACTTGCGGCCCTTGAGAGGACCCGGGTTTCCTTCCCAGCACCCACATGGTGTGAAACAGCCATCTGTAGCTACAGATCCAGGGTTACCTGATGCCTTCTTCTAGACTCTTTGGGTGCCAGGCATGCACATGGTACACAGAGACAAAATACTCATACACATGAAATAGAATAATAAAAACTTGAAAACAAAACAACAACAATAACAAACAAAAAGATGGAAAAGATAAGGCAAAAAGAGCCTTCCTTGGGTCTGGAGAGATAGCTCAGTGGGTAAGAGCACTGACTGCTCTTCCAAAGGTCATGAGTTCAAATCCCAGCACCCCACATGGTGGCTCACAACCATCTGTAATGAGATCTGATGCCCTCTTCTGGTGTCTGAAGACAGCTACAGTGTACTTACATATAATAATAAATAAATCTTTTTTAAAAAAGGAGGGGTCCTTCCTTCCCTCTATATTGTTTCCTTGTTTATTTCAAGACAACATCTGATATAGCCTAAGCTAACCTTGAAGTCTTGGCCTTTTTGCCCCTACTTCCCAAGTACTGGGATTATAACTGTGTCACCATGCCTGAGTATTTTTAATTTTTTTTTGCTTTTATATCCATGTGTATGTATTAGTCAAGGTTCTCTAGAATAACAACTAATAAACAAACATTAATATATATTAAGGAGATTAGAATGACTCACAGGCTGTGGTCCAGCTAATCCAACAATATCTGATGATATACAGAAGGTCCAAGAATCTAGTAGTTGTTCAGTCCATAAGACTGGATCATTCAACTGGTCTTCAGTACACACTGGGATCCTGAAGTAGGCTCTGTGCTACTTGGTAGGAAGCCAGAGCTCTAGGAAGCTAGAGGAAGCATCCTTCTTCCCCATCCTTATGTAAGTTTCCAGCAGAAGGTGTGGCCCAGATTAAAGATGAACGTTCTTGTCTCAAAAAGCTCAGGTTGTGGTGGTGCATACCTTTAATGTCTGTGAGGTTGAGGTCAGCTTGGTCTACAGAGTGATTTCCAAGTCAGCTAGAACTACACAAAAGAACCCTGTGGGGGGGGGGGGAGTGTGTCTTCACACCTCAATGATCCAGATTAGGAGTGGATCTTCCCATTTCAAATTAAACAGAAATTGCTCATTGGTGCACCCAGCCATTTGGGGGCTTTAGTTTATTCCAGATATGGTCAAGATGACAACCAAGAATAGCTGTCACAGTGTGTTTGCCTGAGTTTATGTGCACCGTGTGCACACAAGAGCCTTTGGAACTGGAGTTACAGACATTTGTGAGGCACCGGGTGTGCATGCTGGAAACTGAACATTGGTCCTGGAAGTGCAACATGTGCTCTTAGCCAATGAACCCCTTCACCAGCTCTGACCTTTCTTTCTTTCTTTTCTTTCTTTTCTTTCTTTCTTTCTTTCTTTCTTCCTTTCTTCCTTCCTTTCTTTCTTTCTTTCTTTCTTTCTTCATTCCTTCCTTCTTGCCTTCCTTCCTGTCTTCCTTCCTTTCTTCTTTCTTTTTTTGGATGCAAAGTCTCTACGTAATCCAGGCTCACCTGTACCTTTTTTAATCCATTTATTTTTATATGACTGGGTGTTTAGCCTGCATGTGTGCCAGTGTACCATATGTATCTGGTACATGAGAGGCCAAAAGAGGGTGTTGGATGTCCTGATACTAAAATCACAGATGATTGTGAGCTACCATATAGATTCAGGGACTAGAATCTATATCCTTTGGAAGAGCAGTAATGTTCTTAACCACTGGGACATTTCTCCACCCCAGAAACATTTTTTTAAGTTACTTTTATTTAAATAAAAATTTTAATATCTCTTTGTGTGTCTAGGGTGCATTCATGTGTCAGAGGACAAATGTAGAGGTCAGAGGACAATTTGTGAAATCGGGTTTTTTCCCCTCTACCATGTAGTTCCCAGGGAACAAAGCCAACCAGGTCATCAAGCCTGGGAACAGGAGACCTTTCCCGCTGAGTCATTTTGCTGGCCTGGCCTCGAATGCTTAATCTGTTCTGCCTTCTAAGGGATTACAGCTGTATACCAGCACACACGCGCACACACACATGCACTCACGCACATGCACACATGCACACAGGCATGCACACACATGCACACCTCTCTCCTAAGACAAGGAAACATTCAACCTTTCAACCTGCATGGAGATCCAAGCACTTTTCATTTTGTTCATATACACATGTGCTTTCTTCCTTCAGTGCGTGCATATTGACCATTTTGTACCTTCCAGACAACCCTATGGGATCCTTGCGAAATGGCCACCAAAGTGCTCCGAGTGTACCTCTCTGAATAGACTTGGGGCAGGCCTTCACGTGGAGGGTCAATCACCCTCTGCGTCTTTGTCACAGAGTTATCCACGTGTGTAAGTCTGTACCCTCGTAGTCCTAAGCCCTGCCCTGGTAGCTTCTCTTCCTCATTTCCCCCAAATTCATAGTGGATTCTCTTGTCATTCCTCAGGTGCCTGCATTATGGTCCTGGTAGATTAAAGGCACTCACGTGCATGAGCATATCCTTATAATTAAAAAATAATATTTGATGCAGGGCTGGGAGATGACTCAGTGGGTCCGAATGCTGAATGCAGGAAACTAGTGACCAGAGTTCTAGCCACGGACTCCACATTAGGGTTTCTATTGCTGTGATAAAACACCATGACTATAAGCAGCTCGGGGATGAACGGGTTTATTTTGCTTACACTTCTCTATCACCATCCATCATCCAGGGAAGTCAAGGCAGGAGCCGATGCAGAGGCCATGGAGGGGAACTGCTCACTGGCCTGCTCCTCATGGCTTGCTCAGCCTGCTTTCTTAGGAAACCCAAGACTACCGCCCAGGGCGGGGCCCTCCTCCATCCATCACTAATTAAGAAAATGCCTTACAGACCTACCACCTGATCTTATGGAGTCATTCTCTCAACTTAGGCGCCCTCCTCTCAGATGTCTCTACCTTTTGCCAAGTTGACCTAAACTTAGCACCCCATGTAAAGGTGCCATTTATAGACAGTCTTGTATCTTTCTTACCAAATTGTGACCATGGTGACTGATTTGGAGTTCAGATTCAATGCAAATGTATCACCTTGAGAGGGAAATTTCCGTGGGTTTCAGATGTCTTCACTTGGAGATAGTAACTGTCCCCTACATTCGACATGACTCGTGCTGCCCTGAGCACCTCTGGAGCTGGTCAATGCCCTCTAGGTCTCTGACTCTCCATTGCGTTCCTCTGAGTTCATCCTTCCCTTCCACCATCTTCCTTCTCACTGAACACCCTCCCCTTCCCTCTGTCCCCACCACTGCTGGTCGCTCCAGGTCCATTTCACTTCCCCACCAGAGGCTTCAACGTTCAACCTCTTCCTGGGGTGTTTGAATCCTGCCACTTCTGCTTCAAAACCAGTGGTGGGCTCCTGCTTCACCGGACTCTACAACCTGGTGTCTTGACTTGCTTCTCCGGGCTTTTCTTCCCCAGTAAGATCCAGTTCATTATTCACCGCTTCCAGTCTGCTCTGCCAGCCTTTACCATGCTGCATAATTCTGGCTTGGCCATTGTGCCTGCATCCCCTTGGCCAGCCTCCTTCAGGCCCTGCCTTCTCCAGGAGCGCCTTCCTTCCACCCAGGCCTTCTTAACCCTATGCTTCAAGGCTCACCCATTGCCAGAACTTGTAGAGCATCACAAAGGTCTCTCTATACCTACTGGAGCACTTAATTACACACCTGCTTGCACACTGGCCGTTGTTTTATGGATAAATCTATATGCTTCTAGAAGCAAAAGTAAGCTATCCAGCCTGCCTCTCACAGAGTGAGTCCATGGTAGCAGGGTGTAGACATCAGGGGTTCGCTCAGTCTGGCCTCGAACTCACTATGTAACCAAGGATGATCTTGATCTGATCCTCCTGCCTCTACCTCCCAAATGCTGGGGTTATGTGTTGTCTGTTCTTAATGCAGAGCTGGGATAGAACCCAGAACATCATGCACGCTAGGCACATCACATTCTCAGACTTGATGTCACATATTCTTATAGTTTCTAAAGCCTTCTTAATAATATAAATGGTTGTACAGGCTGAAGAGAGACCTTGAGGGTTAAGATGCTTCCCAGAGGATCTGAGTTCTTTTCCTAGAACATCAGAAAGCTCACAACCACTTGTAACTGGACCTCCAGGGGGTTGCAGTACCTCTATGAGACCTTTAAACACACACACACACACACACACACACACACACACATACACACACACACACACACACAAATAAATCTCTAATATATATATGTATGTATGTATATATATATATTCATGATTGTTACAGAATGATTTGTTAGTAACTTATAAAGCTACATTATTTCTTTATAAAGAAAAGTTGTTTCAAAGTTAGCTAATCCATTTAACAAAGCATGCCTTTTCCACACGGGCCATCCCTAAATGGCAACTATTGCTACATTCCTGTGATATATACCTCTAAATGCCAGTATCTCCTTGTGGGCTTCCTACATATCTGTGTCTTTCTACACAATATGTGCCTCCACTTATTCCTTGTTTTTTTTTTTACCCCAAATTGTGACTGGTAGAGCTGGCATCCAATAACTGCCTGCTGATCTTCTTTGAATAAATGAGTGGCAAGCTGTAGCATGGGTCAGCCTTGAGAGTTTGTACTAAGTAATTGTGGGGTGGTTCTGTTGCTGTTGTTGTTTGGTTGGTTGGTAGGTGTTTTGTGTGTGTGTGTGTGTTTTGTGATAGTATCTCACATAGCCCAGGTTGGCCTTCTACTTGCTCTAGAGAGGAGATTGGCCTTGTGTTCCTGATCTCCCAGTTTCTACCTCCTAATGCTGGGGCTTATAAGCATGTACCGCAATGCCAAGGTTGTCCTAAGTAACTGTGCTGAGAAATAAGTCAGTCACAGACAAGCAAAACCATAGCTGTCAGACTTGGGCAGAATGTAGGATGGTGGTTTTGAGGGCTCGAGGGCAGAGAGCAAGGCCTCGTTTGTTTGGTAGAGATATCATTTTAGTTTTGAATGATGAAAATGTCCTAGGGTTATTTTGCAAAGCAGTATGAATATAGTTAGTAACATAAACGTGTGTGCTTTAGAATCATTTATTTTGGGTTTTGTGCTTTTAACTATGGTGGAAAATAAAACATTGGAAAATGTGTACCATCTTACACGCAGACACTAGCCACAGCGCTGACTTGAGCTGGTAGGTGTTTTCTGGTTCTTGATGGAATAAGACGGCAGTTCTTCCTGACCTGCATCTTCTCTTCCCCGCAGAACAAGCATGAGTAGGGCTGCTGGGACCACCATGCCTGCTGAAGCAGAGGAACAAATGAATTGCATCAAATACTAAATGCTTTTAGATTGAATGTGTATGTATGTGTGTGGCGGGGTGGGGGGGTTCTGAATATATTAAATTCCAAAAAAACCAAACAAAACAAGAAAACAAAAAGCAAAACAAAATAACCCTGCATGTGGGTGTAGTTATAAAAAATGATTTATAGTTACTAGATTTGATTGAATGGTGAATATAGGTGTCGGTTCCTTGAGTCCTAATGAAATGAATGTAATTTTTACCCTTTCTGTGGTATGACACCCCCTCGTACATTTTTAATAATATTACATAAGATGTGATTCATGGAATCTAATTTATATGTTTGTGAAAAAATGAAAGCTATAAATAAATAAAACTGAAATCAGAACAACATAAACTTAAAAACCCAGCATTAAAGACAGTGCACTTTTGTTCACCAGAGAATTCAAACTCATAGCTAAGCTACGCCTTTCACTCTGAGTATTTCTCATTCATCCACACACAGTTTTTGTTGTTATTCTGGGGTTCTTATTTTTTGCAGAGTTTAATATATGCAGGGCACTTCCCCCAATCTACCTGCTTACTGTTCCCTCTGTTGTCTTTTCAGCAAGTTTGGCTTAATGTCACACCCCAAAAAGGGCGCACCTCTTTAACCCTTTCAACCCTTGAATGAAACACACCCTTATTAAACTGAGCTTTTCACATGAACCGGCAGAGTCTCGCTTTCAGCTCTGGCTGGAGAGACCGAGCTGCCCGAGCTGAACTGGGCAGACTGGAAAGTGGACAGGCTGGGCTGCGGTGAGAAGCCGGGTAGAGGGAATGCCGGCCAAGCTGCATGCTGCTGCCTGTAGTCTTTTGGTGTAGCCATAGGAAGTGGAGAAGAGGCAAGACAGTATGGTAAGAAACAACCGACCAGGGTCTTGTTATCTCTCTACTGCCTACGACCTTGTTTGCGACTGATACAGAATCGATACTAATGACATTGATTAACGTCACAAAGTATCTATTGTCTAGATCTGGCAACTTCTTTGATCTTAAAGGTTTCAAGAAATTCTGAGTAGAAGGAATATGGTGGGAAGAACATCCCCACAGAGACTGTGGCTCGATATCTGAGATGTGGTCTGCACTGCTAGTTCTCAGGCGTTTATGACGTAAGCAGGCTAATCGAGCTGCGTTGGTCAATTACTTCTGGGTTCCTTCCCTACATCAGTCATTCCCATGTTGATTTATAATCCTGCTCTTTGAGTGTACTGTAATGATTTCGTTAAACCTTTTACCTCACTTCTGTTCCTCCCTCTTTCAAATTTCAAAGACAAACTGGTATGGGCTCTTTGGGGCAGGGGTGGAGGAGAGGGAGAGGGTGACTTTATGGGCGAAGAAATGGTTTGAGAGCCAGGATTGATTCTCGTCTTTCTCCGTGATGGAAGTTAAGACAGTATTCCTCGTTCTTCTCAGATGTAGGCTGCCTTTCAAAGGTGTCTCCCGTGGGCGTTGGCTGCCTGCTGCTCTCACCTGCCCAGTGAGGAGTCATTATGTATTGCACATGTTTTTCCCAAACGAGATTTATTGGGACACAGAAATGCTATGAGAGCAACTTGGCTTCTCACAACCTATCATTCCAGAAGTGCTAAGGATCAGATCAGAAAAGGAGCGATCTTGTAACCGTTTAAGAAAAAGGAAGCTTATATAAGACCTATTAAACCTTGCTCCACTGGTTTAGTCAGAGACATAATCATTAAACCCGAGTTCCTGGTGGGCTTTCCTGGATGGTGGGCTTTAGCACCTCTGTTTTCTCTGTTAGAACTTGAACACAATTACCTGTCATTTGGTATTTTAGAAACAGACATTCGGACTCTAAATTTAGGTTTGAGTTCTTAATCTTTCCTTTTTAAAAACATTTTTAAAGTGTGTGTGTGGTTGTGTGTGTGTGTGTGTGTGTACACTCATGTAGGCACACATGTGAGGTCAGCACGTAATTTGCAGGAGTCAGTGTTCTTCTCTACCTGTGGGTGTCGGGATGGAACCCAGGTCATCAGGCTTGGCCGCAAACATTTGTATCAGCTGAGACATTTCACTGGCCCTCTTAATCTTTCTTCAGACATCTTAATAGAACTCTCCCCTTCCACAAAATAAAGAAAGAATGAATGAAAGAAAGAAAGAAAGAAAGAAAGAAAGAAAGAAAGAAAGAAAGAAAGAAAGAAAGAAAGAAAGAAAGGGAAAAAAACACTTTTCAAAATGATTTGCTAATTACAAAGAGCAAAAACAAAAGCAAATCAACCATGATGTGAGTCTAAGAACATCACAGATACAATTCATCAAAAGCATTTGAAGTTTGATAACTGAAATGTCTGGGGTTTGGTCACTCATCCTATTAGTGTCCAACACCTGATGCTCTGCCTCACAGCTCAGTCTGTGAATGCTCCTCAGGGAGCTTAGGCGGGGCTGGGGAGATGAACCAGCCAGGGCGAGCATTCTGAACGCTGTTTCTGTCCAGGGCGAGCATTCTGAACGCTGTTTCTGTCTAGAATGTCGGTGCTGTTAAAGTAAAGATCCATCCAGGAGAAGATACATTGTATCAGCACCTCGGGGACTAGGAGCATAGGGCTAGTGAGGACGACATTTGAATTCTAATTTGAAATGTTGAAATGGGCAGAGCCTTCTGCCCATGTCTCTAGGCATAATCAGGAATGGTACTGCTGCGCAGGGGAGCCTGGGTGTTCAGGCTTGTCCGCCTCAAGCCCGTACAGGAGCAGGCTTTGCAGAAAACGCAATCCAGACTCACAAGCTGAGGCAGCGAGAAGGCATCCAAGCTCATGCTGTCTGCCAGGAATATGGTGATGAAACAGCTTACTCTCCAGCTCAGAGGAGCAGAGTAACTCTCAGCCTGAATCCCAAAGCACACCCGCTCCAGCCTCTGCAGCTGCCTGCCTTGTCTGATGGGCTAGGCAGCCTCATGGAGGAAATGAAGGATAGCAATAATATATCAATAACGACGACGACGACGACGACAACAACAACAACAACAACAACAATAATAATAATAATAATACCTATGTGTTCTAAGGGAGGGGGAAGCAAAGCTATCTTCCTGCCGGTGAGAGGGAAGTGAGGGGACAGTCAGCAGATCCAGGGACCAGAAAAACATATTAGCTGGTGTATGAAAGTCTTTGCAAGGATAGTTTTACCACGTCTGATCAATTTAAGTGCTGTATCAGAAGAGTTCAGATCAGCTTGGTAGTTCCTGTGAGGTTCTCTGGTCGCCACTGAGCTGCTCTGGGGTCTAAGTCTATCCTCTGTCTCCTCCTTCCCTGTTAGTGTGTGTGTGTGTGTGTGTGTGTGTGTGTGTGTGTGAGAGAGAGAGAGAGAGAGAGAGAGAGAGAAAGAACAAGAAATGGAAGAGAGTAACAGGGCCTTGAATCATTTGAAACACACCTGTAGCAGCCGTGGGCAAATGGCTTTTTGAAATGACTTTCCAATCTCAAAACCTATTAAACATGTAGGTTTAGGAGCATCGTGATTTTGGCCTTTAAAGGCGTTTGGCACTTAGTGAAATTCTTGATCTTTTGGGTAGCTGCCATATTAGTGTATGATCATAAGCACCTAAAACGTCCTAAGCCGACTGATCTACTGACAGCCTGAGCCCTGCTAGGCTAGCTCGGGCAGTGCCCTCGGGTGTGAAGAGAGGACGGTGTGTATACCCCCTCAAAGGGCCACTAGACGTCCCAGGCTCAAGGCGCATTTGTAAGGATGTAAGGATAGTTACTGGAATCACAGAAGAGCAAAATTAAAACGCCAATTAGTACGGGACACGAGTTCATTGGCTTTTGAAAACAAAGACATGCGTGCCCCTAGTCATTGTGAAATATAGCTTGTGTCAGAAAAGTGTATAGATTTAAATGTGGAGTATAATGGCTAATTATAAAGCAGGCACGGGCGTAATTAGAAACAGCCTAAGACAAAGACAATTGCCACTTCCTCGGGTTCCTGCTGGTTTCTGACCGGCGCGCACGTGTCCCCTCATCATCAAGGCCAGGACCAGAGTGAGGGGAGTCAGGCAGTGGTCAAGGAGCAAGGAAAACCACAGACAAACAATTAAAAACAAACCCAGGAGAGAACAACAGCAAACGCTCAGTAGTCAAGATATATAGTACATATGGTGAAATTTAAAAGTCAGTGAGAAGAAATACCATGCTAATGTAACAAAGCTTTAAATAAGGGCAAGGACCCACATGACAAAGAAATACCATTATCTTCTTAAATATTTTCTTACTTTCAAATGTTTTATGTGATTGGGTTTTGCCTGCATGTATGTCTGTGCCCTGCGTGCACACAGTGTCCCCCAAAGAGCAGCTGGTGAGCTTAATACCAAACCATCCATCGGCTCCAGTATCTATTATCTTAACTGTTTCTCTGCTTTTCCTTATGATTTATCACCTGTAATCATACTCCAGGACAACGCAATAGCTTTTGCGTTCCTGAATTTCAAATACATTCTGTTAGTCTCACCTATTCGTGAGCTAGCTCCAAACTAGCCTGGGCTACCTACAGTGTTAGCCCTGCCACACAAAAGAACAAAAGAACAGAACAAAACCCGAACCATTGTGTTTATAAACCCATGCTGAGCTGGTGGGCAGCTGGAGGCGTGGCCTCCCTCGCTCTGTTGCTGTGGTATTCTTTATTTTATGACCGCTTCACTGTTCATTGCTTCATCCTGCTAGCAAGGGCCCCAGGCCTGGTCTGCTTAGGACTTGAGGGTCCTTGTGCCTGCATCCTGGAACTGCACACACAGCCTTTACAAGATGACTGTTCTCACAGCAAGGTCTTGGGGCCTTTGAGGCTTCCTGAGGTATTTTGGGAAACTCGCGAATGTCAAAATGTTTTTGTAATCATGCTAAATATTATTTTACTCCCTTTTACTCCTCTACCCTTGTGAGTGTAGAGTGGAGATCCAACCAGAGGCAGCATAATATTTAATGGTGTCTTGTTCTGATGGCCTTGTTAAACAACTTCTTCTTTTTCTCCTCCTCCCCTCTTCCTCCTTCTCCTTCTTCCTCCTCCTCTTCCTCCTTCTTCTCCTCCTCCTCCTCTACCTCATTTTTTGGTGTAGCCCCAGTTTGCTGTGAACTCACTATGTAGACTGAGTTAGTCTTGAACTACGAGATCCCCTTACCTTTGCCTCCTTAGTGCTGGGATTATATAGACGGATTCCACCACACCTGGCTTTAAGTCTTAACTTCCGACCTAACCACTGACAAATATAACCGACACAAATGAGGCTCTTGTGGTCCTTAACTTCTAAGAATGTCAAGGAATTTTAAAATTAAAACTGTGAGGACTTCTGTCCTAGGGAGCAGAAACGATCCATCAGTCAAAACAAGCGAGCGTTTCTCAGGTGGCAACAGCAGTTTTCACTGTGGCCACCAGTGTGCAGGAGTTCTGTCTCTACTGCCTGTCCAGTATTAGGGATTGTTCTGTTTAGTTTTTATATCTTGTGCTTTGTCTCTTCATTCCCCCGCTCCCCTGTAACTAATTATAAATGTTTCCCATGATAATAATTCAAGATCTGTGTACAGATAAGCTGCAGTCTTTTCTGCATTTTTCAACCCATCGAGAGTAAATGAAACATCATCCAGGGGCATAATAGGCACAGTGGGCATGCTGGGACGATGGGCATGCTGGGATGGTGGGCATGCTGGGATGGTGGGACGGTGGGCACGGTGGGATGGTGGGCATGGTGGCATGGTGGGACAGTGGGCATGGTGGGATGGTGGGCATGGTGGCATGGTGGGACAGTGGGCATGGTGGGATGGTGGGCATGGTGGCATGGTGGGACAGTGGGCATGGGAGGGCGTTAAAGGCATGCTGGGTACAATAGGAGCCGTGGACATGGTGGGCACAGTGAGCATGGCAGACAGGCACAGTGGACACAATAGAATTTATACAAAGATTAATATTACATCATAGTGTATTTAATAACAGACTCAGGGACATGCAAGTACAACAGGCACATATGAAATGATATTAGATGGTTTGCTAAAAATGAAAGGGGGAAGAAGAAATAGTAGGCATTTGAGAACTCTTCTCTTTGACCTTACTTGTGGTGCTGACTTGAAAATATTAATGTGTATTTCTCTTATAGTTTCGTCTTGTCCTTCTTGCTTGCTTGTTTGAAGGGTATTGCTCTGTAACCCAGGCTGGCCTGGAACTTGCCATGTGCCCCAGGCTAGCCATGTGTTACCACGCCAGTCCAACAGCTTTTTATTATGCCTGACATCAGTGACTCATAAAGAAGAGAGATTTAGTTAGTTAGTTCCCAGTTTTGAAAGTTCCAGTCTGTTGATTAGCTGTCACTTTTAATCAGGTGACAAGGCACTGTATCAGGGAATACATGGAAAGGAAAACCAGTCCTGGCTGGGTGGGAAGAGAAACACCTTTTAAGGATATGCACCCTGTGACCTGGAACCTTTCAGGAGAACCAACCTCTTTACTCCCGCCATGACCTGCCAGGAACATCAGACTGGGGACCAAGCCTTTGTGGGATACTCCACATCCAAACTGGAGCCATGGTCTTTCCCCTTCTCTGTCTCCTCAGTGTTAGGTGTTTTAGGAGTACCTCATTTGGTTCTTTACACAACCCAGAGGACAAGTGTTTCCAAAGCAGGATTGGGGGAAATCAGCAGGGGAGACAACTGCAGGCATAAAGGTGTTCCCCCCTGGGCTCCATTATGCAGAGCTGTCTGCTCCTCACTAGGTTTCTAGAAAACATAGTGTTCATCTAACTACTTAATACGTACTGAGTATTTATTGACACCGGGCAGATGAAAGACTGAAGACCTCAAGGCCAAACAAGACTTTGTTCCCATCCTCATAGGGCTCACATTCTATGAGGAAAGACAGACAAACAGCAAGGAGTCTGTCTCAGTCAGGGGTTCTAGTCCTGCACAACCATCATGAACAAGAAGCAAATCAGGGAGGAAAGGGTTTATTCAGCTTGCACTTCCACATCGATGTTCATTACTAAAGGAAGTCAGGACTAGAACTCAAGCAGGTCAGGAAGCAGGAGCTGATGCAGAGGCCATGGAGGGATGTTCCCTGCTGGCTTGCTTCCCCTGGCTTGCTCAGCCTGCTCTCTTATAGAACCCAAGAATACCAGCCCAGGGATGGCACCACCCACAAGGGGCCCTGCCCACTTGACCATTAATTAAGAAAATGCCGTACAGCTGGATCTCGTGGAGGCATTTCCTCCCCTGAAACTCCTTTCTCTGTGATAACTCCGGCTTGTGTCAAGTTGACACACAAAACCAGCCAGTACATAGTCCTACATACAAATAACATACAAATAACACCATAGAGATGCGCACAATGAAGAAAATAGAGGAGGTTACGGCTATGAAAGTGAGGTTCTGTTCCACAGATGGTGAGACGGAGGTAATCTCTCTGTGAGTTTCTTATCTTCTAAAACTACCATTTACATTGTTTGTGGATTTACATAATTTGCACACACACACACACACACACACATACACATTAATCTAAGAGTAAACTTGTGGGTTTGGAGTTTTGTTTTGTAGTGTTTTTTTTTTCCTGTTCTAACCATAACACATTTATATGTTCGGCAATGGCTATAGGTCACATTCTTCAGACACACCCAGCTTTTTATGTGGGTGCTGGGATCCGAGCTCTGTTCCTGTGCAAGCATTCTTACCTACTGAGCCATCCCTCCCACCCCAGATGTGGAATTTTTGAGAGAATAAACAACCCCATAGTAGTTTCCCAAGTTCTCTTTGTGAAAGAACGCACTTTCTTTTCCCCTCTCCTCTCCCCTGCTGCCCTCCCCTCTCCCTTCCTCTCCTCTCCACTTCTCTTTTCTTTTTGACACTAGGTCACTGTGCGATTGGGGCTGGCCCTTGAGGTCTTCATACGTCCACCTCCTGAGAGTCAGGGGTGCCAATCGTGCGCCAGGGCACTCAGCCGCCTTCTGCTTCATTACCTGAGAGCAGTGGCACACATCTGTAACTCACTGCCCAGGAGTCTGAGGCAGGAGGGGTGTGAGTTTGAGCGGCCCTGGTCTACATCATTAAGTTATTGTCAGTCAGGATAGGGCAGAACAGAACAGTAAAGAGTTGCTAAAAAACTCGGGAATTTCTCAGCTATGCTAACATATTATTGAGAGCATGTTATAATATATGTTAGTTGGAAAAGTAAACATTTTTCCACTTCCTAGGAATAAATTTCACTATTTTCTGCCACATTTAAAATGTGCTTAAACTGGCACATTTAAATTAGGGCTCAAGATTCCCTAAGTGTCTCGAAGGCAGCCTGAAGCCACAGTGCTGCGATCTAAAGAGCTTGTCCGTTTCTGTGTGGCTGCCTCCTAACACACACACACATTCATAAACACACTCACTCACACACACACACTCACACACACACACTCACACATACACGTTCATACACACACGTTCATACACACACACACACACGTTTACACACACACACGTTCATATACACATGTTCATACACACACGTTCACACATACACGTTCATACACACATTCATACACATACACTCACACACATTCATACACTCACACACACGTTCATACACACATGTTCATACACGTTCACACACACACTCACACATACACATACACTCACACACATTCATACACTCACACACACGTTCATACACACATGTTCATACACACACGTTCACACACACACTCACACATACACTCACACACATTCATACATACATACACACACACTCACACATACACGTTCATACACACACATTCATACACACACACATTCATACACACACACACATGTTCATACACACACATTCATACACACACACTCACACATACACATTCATACACACACATTCATACACACACACATTCACACACACACGTTCATACACACACATTCATACACACACACACACACACACATCCATACACACACACACATGTTCATACACACACACACACCCCTCCACTCCCACTCTGTCCCCGTCTAGTGTGAGCACAGCTAAGCCAGGTCAGCCTTCTGCTGTGGCTCCCTTGGCTCTCCGGCATATTCCTGGTCTCCTCGTGTCATTTAGAATGCCAGCTCAAAAACCAGGCCTGGCTCCCCTGGCACTGAGACCCTGAGACTCCACGGGTCTTTAGAGTATTGTAATGACTCTTGATCTTTGGCACGAGTTCTTGTCCAGACCATTTTCCTTTTAAAGGTGTATAAAGAACACACCTGTTCATTCTGAGCCAATATAAAAAGGACTAGCCCACTACTTTGAATGGGCATAGTTCTGTTTCCCAGTCTGGCTAAACTTTAATTAGAAACTCACTGGTTAGTCATTTAATTATGTAGTCCGGACATGGCACAAGGTAAGAAATACTTCCGATATAAATGTCAAATCCCTGTCTCCTTTAGTCACACACTGTGCACAAGGGGGGAAAAAATCGCCAAATTAGGATCGCGTATCTCAACTGCAAAGCAAATTTATTCAGCCTGACAGTTATCTTTGTGAGAAAAAAGGAAATATCTGGGAAACTGCTTAGTTTACAGGAGATGTTTTAGGTTATCTGCTGCTTCTAATTAGCTACACAGAACTGAGGTCCCAGCCCAGGAAGCACGCTGACTTGTGTAACTGAGGAAAGCTACGAAAGGTCATTACAAAGTGTGGGTGAGGCTGGGAACCAAGGGCTCCTAAAGACGTTCCTCACCTGCATGGCGGCCTCTTCCAGGTGTGTGTCTAAGTCTGCAGTCCAGAATTCTTCAGACTTTTCTTTTTCCTTTTCTCCTTCCTCCCTCCCTCCCTCCCATCCTTCTCCCATCCTTTCTCCATCCCTCCTCCCTCTTCCCTCCTCCCTCCCTTCAGTCCTCTTGTCCATCCTTCTTTTTTGTTTTTATTGATATTTTGAGACTGCCTGGAACTCACAATTCCCCTGCCTCAGCCTGGCAGGCTTACTATGCTACACCCCCACACTCGCTGCATTAATTTTCCTTAAAGGAAGTTCTCAATGTTTTACCTACTTCCGTTCCTCAAACCCTTGTTGAGCCCTTGTTGGGGACCAGTGAGCACGTGGGCTGGCACTAGTCGGCCCTTTCTCGGTGTGGGCCTCAGAGAGCAAGAGAAGGAGGAAGCCAGGGTCAGGGCCGACACTCAACCCGAGGCCTAAGGAGGAGAGAGGAGAATCTGTTACCCATTCCAGTCCCTCCCTTCTGCCTCCCACTGGTTGTGCCTAATTACAATTAAAAGGCAGGGGGTTCACTTTCTGTATTCCATTGTGGTTGGGACAACATGCCGGCAACTGCTAGCAGGTGGAGAAAGGGGCCTGGCCTGTCAGCTACTCCACCCAGTTCCCCCCGGCACTAACTGAGCAGCCAGGCTTGGGACAGTCGAGGCACACATGTGGGATGCGTGCTCTGCAGCCGGCGCAGTGGTTTAGCTGACGTACATCCTGTCATTCGACAGTCTCACCTCTACCAGAGCACTGCAATGCTACCTAGGAAAAGATATGAAGTCAGCGTTTAGAGAACCTGAGTGTGTTTAGGAAAATTAATCTCTCTGGACCATTGTTCAACGTTATAAGGTAAAGAGGAACTTATGGCATAAAGTGCACGGGTTAATCATTATTCATGAAATTAATGAGAAAATTATTTCATAATTCAAAACATCTTCTTTCAATTGACCGAGTGTCAGTGACTTAGCTAGGGGTGGTTGCCCATGCCTGTGATCCCGACACTTCCTAGGCTGACGTAGGAGGATTGCCAAAACTTTGAGGCCAGCCTGGACTATTTAGTGAGTTCCAAGCCAGCCTGAGCTAAAGGGTGAGAGTCTGTCTCAGGAACAAAAATGTTGATGGCTCTAAATAATGAGATTTCACTCTGACTCTTTATAAAGAAAAAAATAATGATCTAAGTGACATGAGCTAGCTCCCAACACTTGGGATGTGAAGGCAGGAGGACCAGAAGTTTAGGGCTAGCCTGGGCTGTGTATCAAAACCTGAAGGCTAACCAACCAAGTAAACAAACGATCTGAAGAAAATCTTTCCTGAAACTGGAAACCTGTTTTTTACTTGCTGTCACTAAGTTTTTAAGTCAGAGTTTGAAGTAATGGGCTTGGTCTTAACATTTTAATATATGATAGGTTTATCATTATACTGCTCATAATCTACCTGTGCCCCCAGATGGACCACTTGACTTTCAGGTCATCAAATCTAGATTCCACATTGGAGAGGATATATATATCCTGGCTTACTTCCCTTAATGTGGTTTCCTGTTCTAACTGTTTCCTTGCGAATGGCATGAGTTCATTCTTCTTTGCTATGGAATAAAACTCAATTATATAATGAGCATCTGTGAGGTGTGTGCTGACTTCGATGGCTTCGGTGTATACCCTCATCCCCAGGAGTGGCATATTGTGACTGTAGTACTTCATTGCAGTTCTTTTACCAGCTTCTCTAAGATGCCTTTAGGGGAAGTGCTGGGGATGGAGCTGGGGACTCTGAGCATGCCAGACATGCGCTCTGGCATTGAGTCGCATCCCGCACTGGGAATCTGCTTTTAAAAAGAAACTCTTCAGAAGGGTGGACATTTAACCCTTCCTAAATGAGAGCTTTTTATGATCAGGAACGCCTCTATTTTGGACATCACTAAGTATGGAAATTAAAGAAAAGAGATACAAACCGGAGACTCTGTCACTCTTTTGTACAGGATAGTACAACTGATTTTACGTGATAGGGTGTGGTGCTGTTCGACTCTCATTATTAGGAACAACATGGAGGAGGACGTGAAGACGCACACAGTGGCAGGGTGGAGGCACAAGAGAAAGAGTTAGCAGAGATGGAGGGATAACAGAAGCGGTGGCAAATGTTAGGGAAAGAGAAGCTCCCAAGCAAGCGAACGCTCCACCCAGACTCCCTGGGCAGAGAGATGACAGAGGGAAGGCCTAGAGGCCGAGTGTGTCACCTGTCGCACCATCGGAATCGGACTACAGACCAAAGGCAGTCTCATGGAACAACTCCACGCCCTTCTGTTCTTGAGGGCTGCCCCCCACCAAATGGTGCCTGTTGCCGTTCATAACAGCCTTGGGAGAAACTGCTGTCATAGCTCAAATGTGATAACAGAGCATCTCTGCTCCATCTCTGAACCACTAAGAGCCATTAACTGTAGTTCCAGATACTGCAGAGGAGCCCTTGACCATCCTTGGCAATACAGTGAAACTCACCTCAAAAAACAAAACAACAAAACCCAAGAAATACAAACAAACAAAAACCCACTAAAACAAACCAAACAAGCACCCTCATCCCGGAAAGGGCTAAACTATGAAGAATATATTCTGAGAACAGGAAGTAGATTTTGTATAATAGAAACACATTAAATTTAAAGTGAAAAGGACCAGTCCTTGATAGGTCCACTTATGTGGTGAGCATTCCCTTTCTTTGCCTCGCTGAGTTCCTGCATTAGCATGAGCATAAAAAAGGAAGATGCATGATGGGTAAGTGATAGCTTGTATCTAATCCAAAGCCAGTTCTCAGGGACCTCAGACAGACCCGGCTTTGAATATCATTTCCTCTGTCTCTGAAGCTACACTGACATGATGTGCAGCCGTACACTTAGTGTGAAGGAATGGAATTTTAATTTTAATTGAAATTGTGCTGAACTACATATCAAGCCCTGGGCTAGCCAGGGCTACATGGCAATATCCTATGTTGAAACCAAACAGCAATCAAAGGAATGAAAACCCTTTCTTGGTTTTTGTGTCTTTCTTTCCCACAACAAAGCACTCTGAGATTTTTCCCTCCAGTTATGGACTGTTCTTTCTCCATTCCCGGCTCCCCATCTCTGTTCTTTAGTTAGCTGTCGCATGGTTCTAAGATATTTCTCCCTTTCAAAATAATCGACAGGGTCTCAGTTACCCAGGGCTGACCTCAAACTCGGTGTGTAATCAAGGAGGACCTAGAACCCCTGGCTTTCTACCTCTACTCCCCAAAGGCTGGGATAACGGGTACGTGCCACTAAGTCCACTCTTTGTCAGTGCTTCCCAGTGCATGCTGGGAACGCTGAGCAACTTCCTGAGTCCTAGGTATGTCTGACTCTTACTGAAGGAATTTTCTGAATTTTTAAGACTTTTTTAAAAACTTTGGTAATTGAAGACTAAAGTAGCTTAAACCTATATTTTGAAGGACAGTATATAGCTCAGAGGCCCAAATATGTACAGTGTCCCAGATTCAATTCCCAGTAGAGCTAAATAAATAAATAAATAAATAAATTTTAACTTCTCTTTTTTAACATATATATCTATATCTATATATATATAGAGAGAGAGATGCACATAAACTATATATATATATATATATATATATATATATATATATATATATATATATATATTTGATTTTATTAAGAAAAAAAGTATTACCAGAACAAAAGCCAAATGCAAGAGCATACACCACTGTGATCCTAAGGTGTTACCACAGTAACCTGGCTAACCATTCCATTCGTTAACACCCATTTCAACCATTCCTTCCTCAGGCTGAAGGAAGATTTCATTCAAAAATTAACAAAATGAGCACTTAAAAAATCACTAGTTTTTTTCTTTTGTTGTTGCTGTTTGTTTGTTTTAAGGAGTTATTCTTGTGCATGGGCGACCACGCTCTAGAAGGATCTGGACATGAAGACATGCTTTCTTAAGTCAGAGTTGGGCCTGGAACTGGCCCCAAGCTGAGGCAGTGGTCGACTGCTGGCTGCATCCGGTTGCAGACTCCTCTCTCTCTGGCAGAAGGAATTCTTGACCACACTGTCTTGGGCATAAATGATGTTGATTCTCTTTGTCAGACCTCAGCCATGTTTGGAACGATCTTCAAGAATGTTGGTGCCTCTTCGAAACTGGTACCGATCAGGTGCCCCTGGCTTGTCAGAGGCAGCAGATGCCTGCGGCCTCCTCGACGTAGCAATCCCTGAGCCAGGGGCTGAAAAAATTTTCCTTCCGACGAGGGACTCACATTATGTAGGACATGAAAAGGGTAGAAATTTATGAATGACTTTTAAATGCTGGTAAATTTTCAAGTAATGTGTTCAACATAATTTTCTCAGCCTTGAAACATGATTTTAGGTCAATTACTTTAAAATTAATGTCAATGACTCCAATTAGTAACCTCAACAAAACAAAAATAAAAGCAGTTTTGCGTGCTTGTCTGTATGTTTTGGGCAGACTGCAGAACGTTGAGATTTATCCTGAAAGTTCTGGTCTTCAGCTGCCTGTCAAAGCAGCACAAGGTGTCATTTACTAAGTTAGTATTTTGCTGTGAAAAGGCTGAGTTTCACATCATAGCATCTGAGCCAAGGGGTCTTCCCTTGCTACCAGGGGTCTCCGCACTGCTGGACTGTGACCTTGTCTTCTAAGGTCTCCTGATGAGCTAACACTGAATAGTAAACAAACAAACAAAAAAAAAAACAACACTCTAAAACAGGTCCTTGTCACATCTGGAACAGACTCATGGATGGCTCTGTG
Source organism: Apodemus sylvaticus (assembly GCF_947179515.1). Classification (NCBI taxonomy): domain Eukaryota; kingdom Metazoa; phylum Chordata; class Mammalia; order Rodentia; family Muridae; genus Apodemus; species Apodemus sylvaticus. Next base: position 47,046,580 of record NC_067490.1, on the reverse strand, counting down.
GGAGCGGGGCACAGATGGGAAGTTCTACACAGTGAGCGCTGCAGGATTCCTAAAGGAAGGTGGGTAGGAAGGAGGGCCTGGGATTACACACTCTGAGAACTTAGAACCTGAGATTATCCAGATCCAGGGTACCCAGGACCGCCCCCCCCCAACCCCGTGGATGGGCAGGGCAGTCAGGATAGGACTATTACACAGGAGCATGAGGCATAGGTCTTTGCAAACGTGGGTCTTCCTAACAAGGTTAAGGGAGAAGGTGCAGGGTCTGTGACCACCTATCTTAAGTGTAAGAGGCTAAACCCCAAAGGTTACTGGGGTTTGGATCTTTATCTGTCAGAGTTTCCATATGACCACTGGACAGAAACAATCTCTGGGTGTAAAGAAATGTGCAGCTTGCTTAAGAAAGGTGTTTATCAAGGACTGAATGAGGACTTTGTCCTCACACAATGGATGGGGCACTCTGAGCCCTTCTCAGCTGGTCATGCTCAGAAGGGATGGCTCCTGAGCTCCTCAAAGGCTTGCCCCCTTGGGCAATCTTCATTTCGGAGAGATAAGAGGAGTCTCTGAAATGATTGGAGAGTGTGCAGACTCCCAGTAAGAACTGTGTACCTGACACACATTTTCCATTCCTTACTGCTCAGCAACTTTATTAAGATATAACATGGTTTAGGACAAACTCAACTTTGTATTTATTTCACTTTACTCTTTGAGACACTGTTTCATGGAGAACAGACTGGTCCTGAACTCACTTTGTGGTCAAGGATGTCCTTGAACTCCTGATTGTCCCACTTCCATCTCTGAAGTACTAGGATTACATGTGAGCACATTTTGAATTTTTGACTTTTCTGTTTGTTTTCTTTCCTTTGTTTGTGACACTCTTAATTTTTTGAAAAGTATGTTCTTTTATTGAAAAAGGAAGTAAAAACATTTTATGATAAAATTAAGGATTTACATGGAAAATATTCTGATAACATAGAGATATATAGGAAAACACGTTAAAATAGACAATTTTCAATTGAAGAGTTAGGTGGTAGACATAAAAAACATTGCTAAATTAATTGAAAAATGAAATAGAAACATTTTATGATAGAATTGAAGATTTACATGGAAAATATTCCTGATAAAATTGTAGAGAAATGTAGAGAAACATGTTAAAATTGAAGATTATCATGGAAAATTTTATATAGATATAATAATGGTAGGCATAAAAGTATTACTAAGTTGATTGAAAGTGGAATTATAAACATTTTCTGATAAAATTGAAGATTTACATGAAATTTTTTTCTGATAAAATTGAAGAAATATATAGAAAGACATGTTAAAATTGAATAATTTAATTGTATAATTAAAGATTAAATTGTATAATTAAAGATTAAATTGTATAATTGAAGATTATCATGAAAAATTATAAAGATTAAATGGTAGGCATAAAAATAATTCTAAGTTGATTGAAAGTAGAAGTATACACATTTTCAGGTAAAATTAAAGATTTACATGGAAAATATTTCTGATAAAATTCAAGAAATATATAGAAAAATACATTAAAGTTGACATGGGAAATTATACAGATAAATTATACAGATAAAAAGACATGAAAAAAACTTTGTAAATTAATTGAAAGTGGAATTAAAAACATTTTGTGATAAAATCAGAGATTTACATGGAAGACATTTCTGATAAAATAGAATATATAGAAAAATATGTTAAAATTGAAGGTTATCATGACAAATAATGCGCATAAGATGGTAGACATAAGAACATTACTAAATTAATTGAAAGAGGAATTACAAATATTTTCTGATAAAAATGAAGATTTACATGGAACATATTTCTGTTAGTCTATATCTTTTTATGGGGGAATTGAGTCCATTGATGTTAAGAGATATTAAGGAATAAAGATTGTTGCTTCCTGTTATTTTTGACGTTATGTTTATGTGGTTATCTTCTTTTGGGCTTGTTAAAAGAAGATTACTTTCTAACTTTTTCTAAGGTGTAGTTTCCCTCCTTGTGTTGGCGTTTTCCATCTATTATCCTTTGTATGGCTGGATTTGTGGGAAGATATTGTGTAAATTTGGCTTTATCATGGAATATCTTGGTTTCTCTATGGTGATTGAGAGTTTTGCTGGGTATAATAGTCTTGTCTGGCATTTGTGTTCTCTTAGGGTCTGTATGAGATCTGCCCAGGATCTTCTAGCTTTCATTGTCTCTGGTGAGAAGTCTGGTGTAATTCTGATAGGCCTGCCTTTAGAAGTTACTTGCCCTTTCCCCCTTACTGCTTTTAATATTCTTTCTTCATTTAGTACATTTGGTTTTTTGATTATTATGTGCCAGGAGGGCTTTCTGTTCTGGTTCAGTCTGTTTGGAGTTCTGTAGGCTTTTTGTATGTTCATGGGCATCTCTTTCTTTAGGTTAGGGAAGTTTTCTTCTATAATTTTGTTGAAGATATTTACTGGCCCTTTAAATTGGAAATCTTCACTCTCTTCTATACCTATAATCCTTAGGTTTTGTCTTCTCATTGTATCCTGAATTTTCTAGATGTTTTGGGTTACAAGCTTTATGCATTTTGCATTTTCTTTGACTGTTGAGTTAATGTTTTCTATGGTATCTTCAGCATCTAAGATTCTTTCTTCTATCTCTTGTATTCTGTTGGTGGTGCTTGCATCTATGACCTCTGAATTCTTTCCAAGGTTTTCTGTCTCTAGAGATGTCTCACTTTGTGATTTCTTCTTTATTGTTTCTACTTCCATTTTTAGATTCTAGACGGTTTTGTTGAGTTCCTTCACTTGATTGTTTGTGTTTTCCTGTAATTCTTTAAGGGATTTTTGGATTTCCTCTTTAAGGGCTTTTAGCTGTTGACCCATGTTCTCCTGTATTTCTTTAAGGGAGTTATTTAAGTCCTTCTTGAAGGCCTCTATCAGCATCATGAGATATGATTTTAAATCCAACTCTTTGCTTTTCCAGTGTGTTGTGGTATCTGGGATTTGCTGTGGTGGGAAAACTGGGTTCTGGTGTTGTCAAGTAGCCTTGATTTCTGTTGGTACTGTTCTTGTGCTTGCCTTTCGCCATCTGGTTATCTCTGGTGCTGGTTGGTCTTCCTGTCTCTGACTGGAGCTTGTTCCTCCTGTGGGCTGGTAAGCCTGTGTCCGTACTGCTGGGAGACCAACTCTCTTCTGGCAGGGTCTGTGCACAGAAGGCTGTGGAGCCACCTGGCTTCCTGGTGCAAATGGTAGAGGTCTGAAGACCTCTGTCCCAGCTGCTCCACTGATCATATGCCCTGTGTGCTCCTAGCTGTTCCCCTCCAGAGAGAAGGTGGAGGTCTCACAGGTCTCACCTCTGTGCTCAGAAGTGAAAGCTCTGCTGGGAGATCACTCTTTCCTGGCTGGCTGTGCACAGAAGGCGGTGGAGTCTCGCCTTCTGGCTCCCCAGTGCAAATGGTGGCAGGAAGACTCTTCTGTTTATTTTCTGAGATCAAGTGTTGCTATGTAGGCCTGGTTATCTTAGAAGTCCTTATATAGGTCAGGCTGGCCAGAACCAGGAGGTATCCTCCAGTCTCTGACAAGAGTTGGTTTCTTTTTAAAGATCTAGAGTCTTGCTATATTACCCAGTTTGGCCATAAACTCTTGCTACCAAGAAATCCTTCTGTCTGGGTATTGTGGTGTATCCATTTATTCTCCGCACTCAGGAAGTAGAAGCAGGCAGACCTCTGTGAGTTCAAAGCTAGCTTAGTCTACATAGTGAGTTTCAGGATATTCTCCCGAGTGCCTGGGGTGACTTGTATATGTCACTGTGCCCAGACAGTCTACCCATTTGATAGGTGTTGAGAGGGTATAACCAGCACCACAATCAAGATAGAAAATTGCTCTGACTACCCTCAAAAGCATTTCTGTGGGGTTGGAGAGATGGCTCAGTGGTTAAGAGCACTGACTGTTTTTCCAGAGGTCCTGAGTTCAATTCCCAACATAGTGGCTCACAACCATTTGTAACGGGATCAGATGCCCTCTTCTGGCGTGTATGAAAACAGCTACGGTGTACTCATAAAATAAATAAGTCTTAAAAAAATCATTTCTGGTGTTAGTACTACGATTGAACATAAAGCCTCTGGCATGCTAATCAGCCAGGCCACTCCTCAACTCCGGTGCACAGGGCACCATGCCCTGGGTGTCAAAGCACACCTCCTTACTGTCAGGTATTGCCTAAATATACCAGGATCTGTTTTTCCTTTCAGCAGTTGGTAGACATTGAAAGTGTTTCCAGTTTGGGACTCTTCTGAATGAAGTTGTTATAAAAATGCTAGTACGCGTAGTCAACTTGAAGAGCAAGAAACTGGCTTTATTTAAAGGAAAAAAAAAAAGCAGCTACAACTAAGATTGAGTGTGTGTGTGGGGGGGGGGGGGGGCATGCTTGGACTGAATAGAGGACTGCTGGCCAGGAGTCTTCCCAGCCTGGGAAAATGGATTGCAACATGACTGTGTAGGGCAGAGTGATACATATGCTAGTTCTTTAATTTTGACAGGGACTGGAATGGAGCCAATAGACTCGGGCTAGTTTTCCTGTCTCCTTTTTCAGGGCATGCTTGACGACCTGTCCAGGCGATAGAAACAAAGGACTCTATTTTCAGAGTCAGAAGGTCTATCCAGCCGTGCAGCTTTAGACAGGGATACAGAATCTTGGCATGTGGACATATCAAACTGTAAGCGCTGTTGAAAAAATGACTATGGTAAATCCTTTGGTGAGTGTCTAGAACCAAAGCAGGACTCAATGGGCAGATGTTTCCATTGGAAACAAGTCATGTAATACCTTTGACTTGTAAAATAAAACAAAAACCGCCAATGTTTCCTTAGGAAACGGGATGCTTTTGTGTAGTTTTTAAAAGCCACGTCCTGTTCCTTATTGCCATAAGCTTCCAAGAACTGAATTAAGCCAAAATCAATCGCTTCGGTCACAGGAACTCTGGGTGGCTAAGTCTTAAACTATCTCCTTTGTCACAGTTCTCTGGTTCTTAGCCGCACTGGGAGATATGTGCACATAGCTGAGCTTCCCAGCGCCCCGGCTCTGAGTGCCCGTCTGGGCCCCTGTAACCTGGGGTCTCTTTCGCTGGGGCCACTAGGATTCATAGGTTCTCTCTGCACCCGAGAGTGTCCTCTGTGATGGACTAGAAGGGGCACCAGTTAGAACTGGAAAGCATGGGTTTGAATGCCAACTTTTTCGCCCTGTCTTCAGCACACCTCGTTTTGGTCTCCGCCTTTGGAACATCTTTTTCCCCATCTACTGTAGGTAACACATTACCTCACTAGGTTGCAGCAGGGTTACAAGGCCAGATCTGTCTCAACAGATGCGTGTTGACTCTGTTGATCACAAGCATTTCTTACCCAGGCATGTTACATTTCCCACCATCTCCTACTCCCTCCACTGCTTTTGTAGCACAAATGGGGGTGGGGACGCTTATCTGCATTAAGACTGCAGGGGGAATCCCTAAGTGGTGAGTCAGATCCTTCCAGAACCAATGCTCACCCTTTAGGGAAGGTGGGGCTGTTTTCTGCCTCCTTGGAGCTCTCTCACCTGGATCTTGAATTTAAAGGTTGGCTCTTAAGGGATTGTTCGAAGGTAGGGGACTGGGGTGAGTCGGGCTGATCCGGCATACACGCTCCCCTGAAGGGTTGCTCTCCACTTCCTGTCCAGCCCAGTAACCCCCTTCCCACTCCTCCCAGTCACAGACCCGGGCTGGCTGCACGCTAGCTGCAAGGACTTGCTACACCTGGAGCCGACTGGAGCCCTCTGGGCAGTGTCTGCTGTGCCGGCTTTCCACTACCCCCCCCCTGCGTAGGAGGGGCCCGCCGCCTGTCCCTCCCCTCAGCCGGGAACTTAAGGTGTCTCCCTCGTGAAGCCTAGGGGTGAGCTGGGAAGAGGCGGGACAGCGCGCCCGCGCAGTTTGAACGCGGGCACATGGGCCTCATTGGGTGAGCGCCTCGCCGTTGGGCGGAGCCAGATGCTGGATTCCTGCACCTTTGCAGAAGGTTAGACCTAGGTGTTACTAATGTTGTCCATAGGGCCACTAGTAATTTTTCCTATCGCTACTCCCTCCGCCTCCTAGAAAATAAAGGGAGTTGTTTCTGTTTAAAAAAAAAAAATTCCTAAGGTATTTGGGGGGCGAACCGTGAACCCCGAAATCACGTCTGGTTGCTTTAAATTTGCATTTCTACTAAGGAAAGAAATAAAACGCTGGAGCCCCTACTGCATACTTGCGGTAATTGGACGTTCCCGGTTAAAAACTCTTATAACGAAATGCTTTTGTAAGTAATGTAGCTTAGAAAATGTATTGAAGGAAAAGAAGTTTGAGGCTGTTAAGGTTAGGCTCACAACCAAATATACAGGAAAAAGAAATTCAGCCACGCAGGTACGGTGGTGCATGCTTTTAACCCCACCTTTCAGTGGGTAGATGCAGGTGGATCTTTGTGAATTCAAGGCCAGCCTGGTCTACATGATGAGTTGCAGGACAGCTAGAGTTGCGTAATGAGACCCTATCTATCTATCTATCTATCTATCTATCTATCTATCTATCTATCTCTGTCTATCTAATTTTTAAAGTGAATTTTGTTGGATAACAAAGACCAGACAGTCGTGTGCTGCCACACCTGGCTGTACCTTTTCAACGTCAATCACACCTGGTCCATTGTCTAGCTGGTTCGCAGCAGTTTTGTAACCTATCAAAGCAGAACAAAACGGATTCTCAAGTTTTCTCTCCCCGTTTCTTTTCATGTTTCCAGTCCAGAGCACAGCCACCGGAAGACACCAGAAGGAAGCCAGTGCTGGGCAAACTTGGCAATCTTTTTACTGCTGGAAGGAGAAGGACCACCCGGAACGGATCGGAGAGTCCCACCAACTCAAATACCAAATCGGCCTCTGCTAAAGTCCCAGAAACGGAGAAGGAGAAAAGTAAGGCTCAGGGAAACAAACTAAAGGCAACCGACGCGGACGAGGCTGGCGAGGCCGGCACCAGGCAGGAGGCTGAGGGCCAGGCCGCTGAGAGCGGAGTTCAGGCACCCCCCTGCGACGCCGAACTGTCACCTTGCTCCAGCATCAATGGAGGGGCTGTGCAGCAGTGCCACCGCAGTGATTCAGCCCAATTAGAATCTCTGCAGGCAGAGGGTGAGACTTTCCCAGATGCCACCACTGCTGCCAAGGAGCTGCTGCATTCCTCAGCAGGGAATCGCTCCGGGCAGGAGAGCGCAGAGACGCCCGCTTGCAGTCCGGGGGAGGACGCGTTGCCTGGCGCTGGCCTCCAACCAGAGACAGCGAGGGGTGTGTCGGGGTCGCCGCCAGAGGAGCACCTCGTGGGAGGAGTAGGAGAGGCCCCCGACGGAGCCCCCGGCGTGGGTGCCGAAGCGGGCTCTTTGAGGGCCCCGGGGAACGCGGTTCTGCCAGGTGAGCCTCCCGCCCAGGGCGCAGAGACCAGCGGCGCAGCCGGGCCGCTCGACCGTGCGCATCCCACCAAAGTGCTAACGTTGGACATCTTCTTGAGCAAGACTGAGGTGGCTCAGGTGGACGAGCCGGCCTCGATTGCTCCGGCGACAGACGACTGCGACGATTCAGACGACATGGAAAAGAGGTCAAGCGGCCGCCGGTCGGGTCGGCGGAGGAAGTCACAGAAATCCACCGACTCCCCGGGCGCGGACGCCGTGGCGCCCGAGAGTGCGACCAAGGACGACGCGGTGTTCGACGACGAGGTGGCGCCAGACGCAGCCGCTGCGAACTGCTCGGCGGAAAGGAAAGTGAAATCGGTACAAGCGGTTCCCGACGGAGGCGCAGCCCCGGAGCCGAAGTCCAGCTCCTGCCCCAGAGGGCAATCGCGAGGGGAGCCGGACCGCGGCAAGCCCCTGTCGCCCACCAAGCGGAAGGGTCGCAGCCGCGTCCCCGAGGCGGTGCCCAGCTCGCCCGGCAGCGGCCCGCGCGCTCCCGCCAAGGAGTCCCCACCCAAGAGGGCGCCCGCCGCGGCGGACGGCGGCGAGGAGGCGGGCCGGGTCGTCCCGCGCGAGCTCACGGTCAAAAGTAGCTCGCTGCTGCCTGAGATCAAGCCCGAGCACAAGAGGGGGCCGCTGCCCCACCACTTCGATAGTCGGGGCGACGGCGGTCGCAGCAGGGGAACAGGAGCGTCCGACGCCGACTGCCTGAAACCCAGGAACCAGTTCGGTGTGGGCAGATCGACCGTGACCACCAAAGTGACCCTGTAAGTAGCTGCGGAGTCAGCCTGGGCAGGGGGGCTGCTGAGGCTTGTAAGGTTGGTCTGGAACCTGTATTTTTTTTTCCTGTTGGAAACTTCAAAGAGAGAAAGAACCGTTTGTAGAGCTGAGGCTTGGAGTGTGACACATTTGGCAGCCTCCACCGCTAATTCCTGCTTTAAGATCCAAGTTAAATGAATGCAAAAAAATAGGATATATCCCTTGAGGCGCTGTGTTTAGGTAAACAGCGGAGATAAGACTTAATGGCTTGACAGAGCTAATTATATTCTTTATCCAAAGTGTAAAGGGGTATTTCAGGATAGTCCCAGGGAGCCAGCAGTAGTTTGAGTGTGGCCCGGTGGCGTTGACAGGGAAGACATTAAGAGAACTTTATTATGGAATTAGTTCATTGTCCTAAAGCAAGCTTAAAGCACGTCTCTAAAAATCCCCCTTCAGTGATCTTAGGCGCTCTTGTTTCTGGGCTGGAAATGACTTTTCTCATATTGAGATGATCGGTGTTATTGCAGAAAATTTCCTAAGTAAAAGGACGCAAATCAACAGACTGAACGTACTCGCAAGTGTAGCAGTTTCGCAAGTTTCTACTGAGTGCCCTTTGTTCTGTGTGCTGGGGGGGGGGGGGGGGAGGAGGGTAGACGACCCACACCTGTGATGCAGCCAGTTGCCTTCAAAGTTTAAGTCCCCCTTGTGGCAGCAAGGAGCACGCAAATCAAATTAAAAGGGAGAGCGGAGTGTCTTTACCATTGTAAAGATTCTCGCAGTCATGACAAGAAGTCACCAGTTTCCTGCAGGAGCCCGGGATTTCGGTTTGACGGTAACTGATTTGTGTGGCGAGGAAGACAGGGAAGGCTCTCTGCAAAAATGAGCTCAAGCTAGCTGTGACTCTCTCCCCAGCACGTGAAAATTGTTGAGCTCTCAAATTTTTTCCTACTTTGATTCACACACTGATCAAAAAGGCCCATCATTTGTAGCATTCTCATTTTTGAACTGAATGGTTTCTTTCTAGTTGATGTCCTAAAGAGAAGTAAGGTTTGAAACAGGTCTGCCTGGAAGCTAGGAGGAAAATGTGCTTAATGAATAACGTTGAACTGCCTCACCAGCTGGCAGCCTGGACACCTTTGACATAATCAGCTATTTATTCTGTAACGGTAGCGTCAGGAAAATTTCCCGAGTGAATGATGCCCATTATTTGTGGAAGACGAGTGTGACAGAACACAGAAACCTGCTAAACCTAGCCAGGAGAAACGCTGCAGGACTAAATCAGGGCTAGACGCTCCACCTGTCATCCAATCAGAAGGCACCAGTGGAAAAACCAGAAATGTTACACTGTTAAGGGATCAGTAAACAAATTCTGGAAGGGATCTTACAATGGAACTCTTCTTTGGGTCTGCATCCTACCAGAACTGTGCCAAGTCTCTCTCTCTCTCTCTCTTTTTTTTCTCACTACCGGTCTTTTTATTTTATTTTATTTTATTTTAATTCTTTTTCCTCTCCACCCATCTTTTTAAACTGGCCGGTCTTACACAAGTGATGAACTGGCAAACTAATGAAGTTGAAAATTAAGAATTTTATCTAGTTCTTTGGCCTACTTCTGTCAATCTGACAGAGGCTTTCAGACCCTTTAGTTTTGTTATGGCTGGATTTTAGGCAAAGATATTGACATGTTTCTTTGTTTGGTTGTTTGTTTGGCTGTTTGGTTGGTTGATTGATTTTTGATGGTCTCACCCTGTAGCCCAGGGTGGCTCCTAACCCACTGTGAAGCCAAGGCTAGCCTGGAACTCAAGGCATTTTTCTGCTTTATTCTTCCAAATGGCAGGATTGCAGATGTGAGCCTGGTTTGGGAAAGAAAAAGAAAAAGAAAGATTGTAGTGACTAAAAAACAATGACTTAATCCTGTTCAGAAAATGATTTCTTCACCTTCTCTCGCAAATTCATACTGAAATTCATAAAGGGCTGTGTTTAAGGCAGGCAGGGAGGCACTTCCCCTTACACCCCCTCACATCGTAATGAAGGCATTACAACACGCATTACAGGAGCCTGCCTTTTAATCAGCCCCAACCGGGTTAATTGCAGTGACTCTTGGTAACACAGGTTAATGGTAGAGAGTTTGGTTGTAAAAGGTATTTTGATCTGGTGTAAATCTTTAATGAGCAGATGTGTGCTGCCTGTCAGGAAGCTGCCAGCTCACCTGGGCATTCTCTTTGCACATCCCAAGATGCACTTGGATGTCCACTTCAGTGATGGCCTCTTCCTGTGCTAGCTGGTCAGCTTTTGCTTTTTTTAAGATTCCTCAGATTGTCACTTTTGCTCATTATTAATTAATTAACACAGGTTAATTAATTCACACAGCATTCGCAAACCCTGTGTTTCTGATGGACCTGGTAACTTAGTGAACATCCCCATCCCCCATCCCCTCCACCTCCATCCCCCGACACACACACACACATACACACACACATACACACACACACACACACACACACACATACACCACTGATAAGGAAAGCAGCTGAGGGGCTCCTTCAGGCTAGTCTAGTCTGACCACACTACAGTGTCATGTGGCTTCTGAGAGAAGAGCTCCTGCTTCAAACCAAGGGCCTGTCACCAGCCAGGTGACCTCAGGGCAGTCACCTACCTTCTCTAAGCCCCAGCTTTCTTCCAGAACAGGGAAGTGGGAAGGGGTGGATGGAAGAATAGGGGGACGGAAGAGGGCTTATGGGACTTGCGGGGAGTGGGGACCCAGAAAAGGGGAAATCATTTGCAATGTAAATAAAAAAAATAAAATAAATAAATAAATAAATAAATAATATATAAAAAAAGAAAAGAACATGCAAGTTGCACATTGGATAAACCAAGTTAAACAAGTTCTCGAGCACTTAGCAAACGGTGGTTTTCATTTAGCTACAAACTGACAAGCTCCTCTGCCTGCCCTGAGGAAAGTTTATATAAAATGTTTCATAAAACAGAAAAGTGGGAGTGGCTCTGTCTGAAAGCAGTCATTGGGGAGCCTCCTGGTCCCATGGGGAGCCTCTATTGGCCCTCGGTGTAACCCCCTCAAAGGGACTTCCAAAAATTCCCTTAACCATAAGTTTTGGGTAAAATAAAAAAAAAAAAATTCTGTTGTAAATTATATAGGGGTTTTGTTTTGTGTTACCTTTTAAGTTACAGACACAAAAGAGAACATTGTGCCAGATACGTGAAATATTTTGGCTAAGTTCACGCAGACATTAGTGTGAGAGCCAGGACTGAGGCCAAGGCAGGCAAATGCCAACACAACACATTCTGTTTCTATGAAAGACCACACTGTGTACATTAAAGGCATTATTCCCAGTAATAAGTAATTAGTCCTAAGAAATGGGACTGAACTGGAGACTCTATCCTCGATGCATTAACAAAATCAGTTAACAAATTACGGTACAGCCATATGGTAAAAAAACATTAGCCTTTTCCTAATGTTTGTGTATAATTCCAAGGAATATAGTCTTAGGATGCTGGAAATTATGATGTTAACTCATCCTTCTTTCTTAGCAAAAGGCAAGCAGCCAAGCAAGTCCTATGACACAGACATTTTCATTCTAGTAAAATATTTATGCATGTGAAACCGTTGGGAATGAGGCAGAATGCTGATGAGCACAGTTTATGAATGATTTAAAAACACTTTCCATGTTCAGAGAGACAGCTCCGTGGATCCAGTGTAAGGACCTGAGGCCCCTAGAGAAGGTAGTCATGGGAGTGTGTATCTGTAATCCTGGCACTCCCGTAGTGAGATGGAGCATAGAGCCAGGAGAAACCTGGTAGTTCATGGACCTGGAGACTCTGTCTCAGCAAAGGAGAAACTTCACACTTATGCTTGTCTCTGACTTCACACATGCATGTGTGCATGCACACACACACACACACACACATATGTACACATACTCATGCATGCACACAAATAAAAATATATACTTTACAAATTTCAGATAGTGAACACATATACATCAGAAAAATTGGCAGGTAGAGGCAGGAATTCAAGGCCATCCTCAGCCGCGCAGTGAGATCGAGGCCAGCCCCAACCACTTGACTCCTTGTCCCAAAAAAACTAAAGGTGACCAAAACTTTGCTATAAAGTAAAAATACATAATCAATGTCTGGGGGATTAATCTGCATATTTAAAATATGGGAAGGCAGTAAGTATTTAAATTTGTTCCTTATACTTTGTAATGTCTGCCAATTCAGTGCCAATCACTGTGAATGCCTGTTAGTACTTGGTAAATTAATAGTTTCTTAGATTTATAATCTCATCTGTCGCATGCAGATTAAGCTACATATTAAAAATACTTGCTAGCATTTGCAGGATTGTTTAAGAAGTTCTCATTTGTGCCTGGTTTGTATGTTGTTCACTTAACACCAGGCTGATAACTGCCCTCGTGTTTTTGTCCTTGCAGCCCTGCCAGACCCAAACATGTGGAACTAAATCTGAAAACCCCGAAGAATCCTGACAGTTCGGGAAATGAGCATAATCCATTTAGCCAGCCAGTTCATAAGGGAAACACAGCCAACAAAATCTCCTTATTTGAAAACAAGCGGGCTAACAGTAGCCCCAGACACCCCGACGTCCGTAACACAAGGAACAATCCTCCCTCCAGTAAGACGTTTGTTGGGAGAGCTAAGCTGAACTTAGCCAAAAAGGCCAAAGAAATGGAGCAACCCGAGAAGAAAGCCGTGTCAACTAGCCACCAGAATGGCCTGTTGGCCAAGGAGCCGTCTGCAGAAGGCAAAGGCGTAGAAGTCCCTGTCCCCAGAGAAGAGATTCTTCCAGCCACCAGAAGAGGGGAAGAAGAGCCCACCAAGGATCAGGGCCTCCCCACTGAGTCTGATCAAAGTGATAAACTGGATGTACAAACAGACGCCGCCTGTCTTTCCCACCCAGTGCCCACTTCTCTGGTTCCTGTGAAGGACCCGGAGCTCTCAGGAGAGGCCCACCCAGAGGCTGCTGACAGCAAAAGCCCTGTCCTTAACAACACAAATGATACTGCACCGGACATCACTGCCATTTGTGATACCAGAGAACCTTCCCCAAAGTCACAGGGTGCATTTTCTGACTCACAGCCTGCAGCAGCGCCTGAGTCATCTGGGGAGTCTTCTCTGCCACCTTCTGTGCCCATTTCTAAGGACACTCCCCAAGATGGCTGTGTTCAAGTTCCCATACGCCATGTTCCCTGCACTACTCTAGAAGTGTCAGAAAACCACAATGGATGTGTTTTGCCGGAGTCTCCTCACACTGAGAAAACTCCAGTCTCCAAACCTGGAGGGGGAGAAACCAGCCCTCCTTCTATTCCAGAGCACAGCCCAGAAACCATGGGGAAGGAGTGTCCCTCCAAAGTCCTCGTCCAGGTCCGGTCCTTTGTGCTTCCCAAGGAGAACCCCCAGGATGTGAGCTCTCAGGTCATCTCAGAAAGCTCTGAAGTTAGAGAGGCACAATTGCCAAGCTGTCACAGCAGTGAGCCTGAAGTGGTTTCTGTCACCACTTGTGTTCCCCAGCATGAAGACACACCAGACACCTCACCCAAGGACACCCATCACAGAGACGAGCGAGCGGCACAGTCTCAACCGCACGTCACACACACGGGGCCTGAGAAGACGCTGCCCATCCAGGCTCACAGTCAGAGCAGCAGCGGGACGCCCCAGGCAGTGGGGTTCAGCCTCACCCACTCTCCCAGCAGCAGAAGTCATTCAGAAGGCCCCCAAAGGCCAGGTAAAAATGCGACCAGCCCACTTACCCCCGCCAGTCTTCTGAACATTTCCGCTAACAGTGATGATAGTGTCTTGGATTCTTCTTCTGATATGGAAAAATTTACCGAGATTATTAAAAAGATGGACAGTACAGTGTGTGTGCCCCAGAAAAAGAAGAAGGCCAGGGACCCGAACTCTCCAGCCCCTCACTTCGCAATGCCTCCCATTCACGAGGACAGTTTGGAAAAGGTGTTTGATCCCAATGTGTTTACCATTGGTTTGGGGAAGAAGAAGGAAAGCCAGGCAGAGGTGTCACCAGCCTTGCACCTGTTGCAGAACCACGACCCCATATCCAAACTGAGAGCCAAGCGTGCGTCCACCGAGCAGAGCATCCTCTTCAAGTCCCTGCACGCTAACAGTAATGGGAAGAGTGAACCGCAGACAGCCTCAGAAGCTGAAAAAGAGAACAGGGACCTCAGCGGTGCTGGAGTTAAGAGGTCTCGGCTCGAAAAAAGCACACTTTTCTCAAGCATGCTTTCTTCTCTGCCACAAGACAAAATCTTCTCTCCCTCGGTGACGTCAGTCAACACAATGAGCACATCTTTCAGCACTTCTCAGAACAGCTCCATATCTCAGTCATCAGCGCCCAGGAAGGAGGGTGGCCTGCCCTGTGGCTCAGACCACGAACAGCCACACCTCGCGCCCCACAACTCCTTAAAGGTCTTCAATTTCAACTCCTCAAATACATCTCATCCGGGTCCCGGCCACATGGAAAAGTACCCACAAAAAGAGGAAGGCAAGGAAGATGCGAATTCTCAGGGCAACCTGCTCTTGCCAGAAAACAACCTTTTGGACGTACCCAAACTGAAGAACGGCGATGGCGTGGAAAGTGTCCTTAAGTCAAACCTGCCAAATGTCGGGAGCGTGGACACAGACTTCCTGGGCCTTTTCAAAGCAAGCCGGTATGACCCAGGCCTTTCCTTTTCTGGAATGTCATTATCAGACTCTATGGTAAGTACTAATTCTTATATAGCTGCGGTGTTTCTAAACCTAGAGGCAGTGAGGGAGGGGCTCAGGTTGTATTATACAGGGGTTGTTCATGTGCAATAAGTTCCTATTTGTTTACCATGTACGTTTTGTTTTGTTGTTTTGTTTTGTTTTGAGACAGGGTTTCTTTGTGTAGCTCTGGCTGTCCTAGAGTTAGTTCTGTAGACCATGCTGACCTTGAATTCACAGAGATCCACCTGCCTCTGTGCTGTGATTAAAGGTGTGCACCACCACCGCTGGCTACCCCATCCCCACCTCCCCATCCTCGGGCCACCGTGTTCTTTTAAATCTATGTACAAGGAACTCTTGGAGTCCAAGAAAAAAAAACACCAACACTTCTTCCCCAGAGACATTGTCGTTCAGCAGGGAGAATTAGTTCCATGTTTCAAGGCATTTGTGGATGTATGTCAGTGTTGTACTATGCAAAGTATAGGAAAGATACTTTGAGAGTTCAGAGACCTAGAAGACTCATGTTCTTTGTATCCTCTGAAAAAACACTCAGCGCTATATTTAGAATTTTCAAGATGTGTGAAACAGCTTCCTCTGCTTGCAAAGGCCCCACCCAGCCCGCGGATTCCCCCTTCTCCTTCCTCTTCGCTCTGGGGTTTCACTCTTTCTCCATAAGCGTCATATGTACAGTTGGGAAAGTACCTGAACGGGAATTTGTTTTCCTCAAGTTTGTAGCATACAGTGTCGTTTGCAGTGGTTCTTTCCCTCGGTGTGATAGGGGAAGCTGCAAATACAGCTTCCATTTCTTCCTCTCTGGCCTGTCTGAAGTCTCCTCTCTGATGGACACTGAACGTAGAACCTTTTGTATTAAGCACGCAGTGTGCTGCTGGGCCCCTCACCAGCCCAGGATTGTTTTCTTGTGAGTTTGTGACCTTCTGGTTCCAAGCTTGCTATTTAAGTTCAGGGAGACTGTGAATGTACCTTGCTTTGCAGTGAGCAAAGCTGTCAGGCAAGCGGAGACTTGACCACAGAAAAGACCTGGCGCCCTTCTTCAGTGGGCAGGGTGCTGTAGTGTGTGTGGAGGTGGTTTTTGCAATAATCCCATCATGTTCTGTGATTTGGGAGGCTTTTTTTTTTTAAAAAGGTGTGGTTGGCTAGTTGTGATGAGGCGTGTCACCAATCACAGCACTCAGGAGCCTGAGGCAGGCTAATAGGAAGCGCAAGACCTGCCTCAGTTCTGTCTCTGAGAGCCCCCAAGGGTCCTGATTGGTTGACTCTTGATGGTCTTTCTGTGGAGTTCCTGTTTTCCCTTGGGGCTGTCAATCCTTCGCCCATATCTTCCATAAGAGTCCCCCGAGCTCCACCTAATGTCCGACTCTGAAGACCTATTTACTTCTGAAGATTGAGATCTCAGAAGAGCTTTTGTTTGATTGAGCAGTGCATCTGTATTAGAACTTCCTGTGGGAACTCAACCCCCTAGAAGACACGGATGAATCCCGTAGCCTTCAGAGCAATGATGTGCCGGGGACCCCGTACTCACTCAGGAAGGGCAGACAACCTCTTGTTACTGTGAAACTAGCTTTGAGCTCATGGGGCACCAGGAAAGGTTCTTGGGACAAACCTCCCTCACTCCAGGGCCACCCCACTGCACCCCAGCACTGCAGAATGAGCCCAGAGTTTCACACATGTTTATATAAGCTCTTCACCACTGATGAGCTGTGTCCCCTACAGCCTCACTAACTCGACCTGACTGGTGCTGGGCTTGTTTTGTTTGTGCTTCATCCTTTGGAGTGAGCTGCGATCTTACCCCGGGGTCTCTTGGACCACCTTCATTCATCAACCTTTACAAATCCACCTGTACTACATAGAAACCCTAAAGGTCTTGTCAAAAAACAAACAAACAAACAAACAAACAAACAAACCATGTTATTTGGCTAACAAATAACAAGTCTGATTTTTTAAAATTACTTTTTCTCAGGGCTGGGGAAATGGCTCAGTTGTTAAAGCAGTTGCCTTGCAAGCAGCAGGCATGAGAACTGGTCGGATCCCAGAACCCATGTAAATGTAGGGTGTGTGTGTGTGTGTGTGTGTGTCTGTGTGTGTCTGTGTGCATATGCACACACACATGTGTATATGAGCATGTGCCATGACCCAGTTGTGATTCCAGTGCTGGCAAGAGCAGACACAAGGTCCTCAGAGCAGGCCTGTTAGCTACACTAGTCCTATTGGCAAGCTGTGGATTCGATTAAGAGACAATGCTTCAGTATATATGGTGGGAAGTACTAGAGAACAGCTCCCACAGTCAGCCTTCAGTCTCCACACTCACATACACGTGTGCTTACACATGAACATACATGCATATCACACACACATGGAACGGGAGAAAATATTTACTCTCTGAAACCAAGTCAGATGACATAAAAGAAATAAAGAATTTCACTGACTTCTAGGCCTTTTATAATATTTTTCGCCGGGCGGTAGTGGCACACACCTGTAATCCCAGCACTCTGGGAGGCAGAGGCAGGTGGA
Source organism: Apodemus sylvaticus (assembly GCF_947179515.1). NCBI lineage: Eukaryota > Metazoa > Chordata > Mammalia > Rodentia > Muridae > Apodemus > Apodemus sylvaticus. Next base: position 47,029,109 of record NC_067490.1, on the reverse strand, counting down.
TTTCTGAGTTCGAGACCAGCCTGGTCTACAGAGTGAGTTCCAGGACAGCCAGGACTATACAGAGAAACCCTGTCTCAAAAAAACAAAACAAAAATCCAAAAAACCAAAAAACCAAAAAAAAAATTTTTTTCAAAATGTCTTTCTTTGGGTCTTAGGCTTTGTTGATTGCAGTTTATATTAAACGTAGCTCTTCATTTTTGTTTTAAATTTTAGGTCTTTCCTTCAGTTTACTGACTTGTCCCATGTGCACAAAACAGCCCAGGACACGCTGCTAAGTTGTTAATATCCACACAGGGGTCCTGCTCAGGCCTTGTGGTCATAGTCTGCTGGTGTGAGGGGTAGGACCAAAGGCGGGCCTCGGGAGAGGCACCCTGGCCAGCCTGCAAGGAGCCATCTTTTGTAATGTTTTTACATGTATAATTATTATTTTTATTATCCCACTTATCTCACACATTTCGGGTTTTACTGGTCTCGTCAGGTGATCTTGTAATGGTTACTTCCAAAGCCATGTAAAAAGGTATTTTGTCCATCAAAAGAGGGGAGATTAAAAATACCATGAGCAGGGCTGGTGAGATATCCCAATGGTTAGAGCACTGGTTGCTGTTCCAGAGAACCGGGTTCAAGTCCTAGCAAAGGCATGGTGGCTTACAACTGTGACTCCAGCACCATGGGAGCCAATACCTTCTGACTTCCAAAGGATCCTCAGTGCACATCCATGCATGTGGGCAAAACACCCATGCACATAAATAATCTTAAATGAAATACCATGTGCAGTGTGTGTTGTGAAATGTATTATGGCTCCTTTTCTTCTTTTTCCTCTTGCTGCTCTGGGGTTTGAACCTACAGCCTTGCACATGCTAGGTGAGTGCTCTGCCCTTGTGCGCCCTGTAGCTCACCACACCACATCCTTGGGTTTGTGACTCTGCCCATTCTTTCCTGTAGCTGCAGCTGTAGGAAACTGGTCCTCTGCCTCGCTGTGCACCATTTCCTTTAGACTAGTACTTGTTGCATGATGGAGAAGTTACTGTGACAACACAATGTTTATAGATCCAATGAGGGTGTGTATATGAACACACCAAGCGACTTAGCTCTTTCTAGATAAGTAGCTGATAGATTTGATTTCTTCCATCCTTCTTCCCTTCCTTCCTTTCTTCCATTCCTCCTCCTCCTCTTCCTCCTCCTCCTCTTCCTCTTCCTCCTCCTCCTCCTCCTCCTCTTCCTCCTCCTCCTCCTCCTCTTCCTCCTCCTCCTCCTCTTTTTTACATTGGCAATTTCTCAGATTCTTTGACATGCAGTCTCCTGGTTGGTGCTTAGTCAGTGAACGGATATAAAGCACAGATATGACTTTTGGGCCCCAAATTTTCTAGTATTGCTGGAAATACTCTAGACATTAAAATGAGTAGACATTGTAATGGCAAATTCATTTGGAAAATCTTGTGGTTTAATCGCATAAATTAAAAAAGAACACTAGCATAACTTGAGTGTAAAGCAAGGTAGACAGCTTCAGTGCTGATAAACGGTGAAGCAAATATGTTCTGATTTAAAGGATCTCAGGCGGAGAAGAGGCAAGCAGCCTGTAATGTAGTAACTGTTGACCACATTTCCGTTCCTCTGATTGCAGACTCTTAGAGGAAGTGCGCACAACAAACTCAATCCCCGGCCTGGCAAGGTAAGGTTATTCTAATTTCTAGTCCAGATCCTCTCCTGGTCTGGTAAAAGGAGACAGAACGCTGCCATTTCTATTGTCTTGCAGGTAGTGATATTCAGTGAGCCTGACGTCTCTGAGGAGTGCATCGAGGTGTTTGGGGACATCCAGGACTGCAGCTCCTGGTGCCTCTCTCCAGTGATACTAGTGAAAGTTGTCCGAGGATGGTAAGGATGCATTGCGGGTGCAGCTTACAGCTGTTGTGAGGGTGTAGTGCACGTGCAGTTTACAGCTGGTGTGAGGGTGTAGTGCAGGTACAGCTTATAGCTGGTGTGAAAGTGTGCTGCAGGTGCTGCTTACAGCTGGTGTGAGGGTGTGCTGCAGGTGCAGCTTACAGCTGTTTTGAGGGTACAGTGCAGGTGTAGCTTTTGTGAGGGTGCAGTGCAGGTGCAGCTTACAGCTGTTGTGAGGGTGCAGTGCACGTGCAGCTTACAGCTGGTATGAGGGTGCAGTGCAGGTGCTGCTTACAGCTGTTGTGAGGGTGCAGTGCACGTGCAGCTTGCAGCTGGTATGAGGGTGCAGTGCAGGTGCTGCTTACAGCTGGTGTGAGGGTGTGCTGCAGGTGCAGCTTACAGCTGGTGTGAGGGTGCAGTGCAGGTGCAGCTTACAGCTGTTGTGAGGGTGCAGTGTAGGTGCAGCTTCCAGCTGGTGTGAGGGTGCAGTGCAGGTGCTGCTTATAGCTGGTGTGAGGGTGTGCTGCAAGTACAGCTTACAGCTGGTGTGAGGGTGCAGTGCAGATGCAGATTACAGCTGGTGTGAGGGTACAGTGCAGGTGGAGTTTACAGCTGGTGTGAGGGTGCAGTGCAGGTGCTGCTTACAGCTGGTGTGAGGGTGTGCTGCAGGTGCAGCTTACAGCTGTTGTGAGGGTGCAGTGCAGGTGGAGCTTACAGCTGGTGTGAGGGTGCAGTGCAGGTGCTGCTTACAGCTGGTGTGAGGGTGTGCTGCAGGTGCAGCTTACAGCTGGTGTGAGGGTGCAGTGCAGGTGCAGCTTACAGCTGGTGTGAGGGTGCAGTGCAGGTGCAGCTTACAGCTGGTGTGAGGGTGCAGTGCAGGTGCTGCTTACAGCTGGTGTGAGGGTGCAGTGCAGGTGCAGCTTACAGCTGGTGTGAGGGTGCAGTGCAGGTACAGCTTACAGCTGGTGTGAGGGTGTGCTGCAGGTGCAGCTTACAGCTGGTGTGAGGGTGCAGTGCAGGTGCAGCTTACAGCTGGTGCAGGTACAGCTTACAGCTGGTGTGAAAGTGTGCTACAGGTGCTGCTTACAGCTGGTGTGAGGGTGTGCTGCAGGTGTAGCTTACAGCTGGTGTGAGGGTGCAGTGCAGGTGCAGCTTACAGCTGGTGCAGGTACAGCTTATACCTGGTGTTAGGGCACTGCAGGTGCAGCTTACAGCTGGTGTGAGGGTGCACTGCAGGTGCAGCTTACCACGGGTGTTTAGCTTTCTTAATTACTATTTGGACCTCACTGCTTACTTATTTATGAGTGTGCCTTTATCAGCATAAATGACTTAAACACTGTTGATGGTAAGATAAGAAACTCATCTAACTAACATGGTTTTGATTATAAAAGTGATACATGTTTATGATAGACAAGTCATAAAAACACAGTAGAACAAACTTACTCTCCCCACATATCTCCACATAACATTGCTTTAGACAGAATGGGACCTGTAATATGGTCTTGGCTCGGGTCTATAATGAGCTAATGCATTTGGAAGCTGGAGCAGTGCTTGGCAGCAAGAAGCACTTTTAGTTCTTCTAGAGGACCTGGGTTTGGTCTCCAGCACCCACAGGTGACTCAGCACCATCTGAAACTCCAGTTTCATGAGATCAGACATCTCCCTCCGGCCTCTGCTGGTACTGCGTGCAAGTACCCAGACATACATACAGATCAAGACAACACAAAAGCCCAAACAAGTAAAAATAAGTAAAGCTTATATTTTAAAGATTACATTTGTTGGGGCTGGAGAGATGGCTCAGAGCTTAAGGGCACTATCTGCTCTTCTGGAGGTCCTGAGTTCAATTCCCAGCAACGGCATGGTGGCTCACAGCCATCTGTAATAGGATTGGGTGTTCTCTTCTGGCGTGTAGGCATACCAGCAGATAAAGCACTCGTATATATTAAATAAATAAATCTTACAAAACAATTAAGTTTGTTCTATTTATGGGTCAGGTGTGACTTGTTAAACCTGTATGTGGTTAAACGAAGTTAGCAAAGTGAAACAGAGCTGCACGTGGTTGCTCACGTCTGTGATCCCAGCACGCGAGAGATGAAAAGAAAGTCGCTCTGAGTTCCAGGCCAGCCTGGTCCTATGTAGCAAGACCCAATCTCAAACGTGCACGTGCACACACACATGCACGCACGCACACGCACACACGCACGCATGCACACATGCACACACATGCACGCACGCACATGCACACACATGCACGCACGCACATGCACACACATGCACGCACGCACATGCACACACGCACATGCACACATGCACGCACGCACGCACATGCACACACGCACATGCACACATGCACGCACGCACGCACATGCACACACGCACATGCACACACATGCACGCACGCACATGCACACACGCACATGCACACATGCATGCACGCACGCACACATGCTGGCAAGCTGGCTCAGTGGGTAGAGGGGCCTGCCACTAAGCTTGGTTCTAAGCTGAGCTCCATTCCTAGGCCGCACGCGGTGCTGGCTCCTACAAGTTGCCCTCTGACCTCTATTGAATGTCGTGGCTCACATTTGAAACCTGGAGGCAAGATCTCTCTATGGAGAGCAGACAGACCTTAAACTCACAGAGATCCATCTGTCTCTATTTGCCTCCCAGTGCTGGGATTAAATAAAGGCATGTGCCACCACACCCAAGCAATCATTTAATAAATCAATAAACCGAATGAGCTTGTACGGGAAAGATAAATAACTTCCTGAGCCTTCACTGAAGAAGTGATCTGTAGTTATTTAATCTTCAATTTTTGACAAAAGTTAGTTTTGATTAAGAGATTAGTGAAAATATAGATACTTCGACAGCTTATAAAATTTTTTTGCTGGTTGAGTTGTCTCTCAGAAATGCACAGGAAGTTCAGTAAAGAAAAACAATTGCAAAGAAAATCAGAGTACTGTGTCCGTCTTCGCCTTGTACGCACATGCTGGGGTCAAGAGAGCAGGCACCAGACATTTCTGGGTAATTTGTGGGTCAGCCTCACACATGCCACCGAGGGGAGCCCTCAGCTGTTGAGCTGTGTCCCCAGCTGCCTCTTACTTTTTCACACATCATCTTGCCAAGTGGCCAGCCTGGCCTGGCGCTCACTGCACACCCCACCTGTGATCCTTCTGCCTCGGGAGTAGCTGGGACAGCAGCTGGATACACCAGGCCGAGTTAAGACTGAAAAAGTTAGCTGTGTTTCTTTTAATCGCCCTCTAATTAATTATACAACATATTTTCTAACAGGGCTTTTAATATTTTAATATGTTTTTCTCAATAGTGAACATATTCATTAGAAAAAATAAAGTGTACTTTCGCTATCAAATGAGAAGAGTGAAAATCATGTTAAAAACAAATTTTGCAAGATAATTTCATTTGTAGCAGGACAGTTACTTTCCCTTTGGCAACCTTTTCTTGTTTAGTTGTAGCGATTTACTTTTTAGTTAGGTGGTGTTAGTGTTTATGAGTGCAAGGACTCATGGAAGCCAGAGGCATCAGAACTGTAGGTAACGGGGTTGAGCCACCCAAAATGTGTGCTCTGCGGATGCAGTTGTCACTCATGACCACTGGGTCACCCCACCAGTCCTCCCCCCAGCAGCTCTTAATGGCTTCTTGAAGGTGTGCACCCCCATTCACTGTGATGTTTTCCTTAGTGCTCTGGGGAGAGGCTTTCAAAACTCCTCTTTGTTAACATATAGTTCTGTATATCAATGTGTCCATTGATTCAACTGTGATGTATACATTATAATACCTTTAAGAGAAATGTGTGATACCATACATGAAAGGGGAGAGTTCATCCAGAGAGCACATATGACAGTGTCCCCTGTCAGTTCCATGACATGATGACATGGTCACTCTATCACAGTGATAGCTCAAACATGCTCCAAAATACCTGTAGAGGATTTTGTTTGTTTGTTTGTTTTAACTATCTGAGGCTTCAGGAAACCCAGTAAGGTTGGGTCCTGGGGAAGAGCTTATGCTATTTCTGGTTAGTGTTGTACAATATGTATTGGCCAGAACTAAACACTCACACCCCTCTCCTTGCTCTAGCAGATAATGCCTTTTCTGTGTTTTATTCGCAGTTGGATTTTGTATGAGAAAGCCAATTTTGAAGGGCACTCGCTCGCTCTAGAAGAAGGTGAAGTGGAACTCTCTAGTCTCTGGGGAACAGAGGAAATGTTGGATGAAGAAGCAGAGTCTGATAAACCTGTAGTAATCGGTTCCATCCGACACGTGGTTCAGGTAGGGTACGGGAATGCGGACTTCATTCAGCACGTGGAGATGAGTGTCAGAGATAATTTTAATTTAAGGGAATCATTTTATGAAATAAATGAAAAAACATTTGATTGGTACTCTGTGGATATGTTTAATAGTGTGAATATTTGTATATCATAAGTCAATTAGAAAAGAAACAGTATAATCATTAGACATTTTCATGATAAATCCATTAGGTACAGTTTTCACCCTGAGTTCCATTCCCACCCAAAAGGAGCAGCTTACTAAGTAACCTGACTGCCGGGAGTTCTCCATGAACAGACTGGTTTTTTAAAGATTTACTTTATTTTTTATTTCTGTTTATGTCTGTGTGTCATTCTCTCTCTCTCTCTCTCTCTCTCTCTCTCTCTCTCTCTCTCTCTCTCTCTCTCTCTGTGTGTGTGTGTGTGTGTGTGTGTGTGTGTGTATGCACAGGTGCCCATGGAGGCAGGAAGAGGCTCTGAGGTTCCCTGGAGCAGGAATTACAAGTGGCTCTGAGACAGTGACATAGGTACAAGGACCTGACCTCCGATCCTCTGTAATCACAGCAAATGCTCTAACTGCTGACCCCTCCCTCCAGTCCCTTGCTTAGTATTTTATGTCTACACGAAGTTCTACTTTCCTTAAGTACTTTAGCGCATTTTCTTTCAGAAAGACAGTATAGAAATAGTTTAGTTGATAGCTCAGCTCAGATTTTATGTGGATTTAAAATATTATTTGAATCTCTCTGTCTCTGTGTCCCGGCTGCCATTAGGTGACCCGCCCTGTTCACACATGCTCCAGTGATATCCAGGCTCACCTTAGATCCAAGCAATAACCTTTGACCTATGAGTCCAAATAAATCTTTCCTCTAAACAACAGAACCCTAGATTATTTGAGATATTTGAGATATTTGAGGTTAATTACAGAAGTGGCTAGAATTTCCCTGCTTATTCTTTAAGGAAGACAGTGTAGTCAAGATGTTTCTTTGTAAACATGTAATTTCTGGTGTCTTACAATCCTTCTCTTTGCTCTGAGATAGTCCTGTGTGTAGCTCATGCTAGCCTTGAACTTCCGTTCTTCCTGTTTCCACTTCACACACTGGGATCGCACTCCAGGTCAGCATTGATGAGAGTCTTAGATGATGATCATTACCCCAAAGGATTTATCTTCCAGTGGGTTTTGGCATGAACTGACTCTGTAGTTCAAGCTGTTCCTAAAGTCGCGGCCATGTCTTTCTGTCACCCTAGCTTTCAGAATAGGAGGCGTATACCATCATAGCCAGTTTAATTTTTTGTTTTAAGTAGGGTACATAGTGTGATAAGCCATATGAGATGTGAGGACTACTACTTTATTATGTGTATGAGTTTTTTTCCCTGCACCACATGTGTGTCTGGGACGTGAGGAGCTGGTGAGCCTTCGTGTGGGTGCTGGGAATTGAACCCTAGTCCTTTGTAACAGCTACCAGTGTTCTTAACCACTGAGCCAAGTCTTCAGCTCCAAGGAACAGTATTTTAAGATGTCCTCCCAGTGGAATATTTTACATTTACATATAAATGTAGCACACACACCTACAGTTTTTATCTATTGCTCGATTAATATGTGTAATTGTTTGAAGCAGCCACCTGAAGTCTACTACCATGACTTGTATCTGTCCCTTCACTTATTTGAGGTCCTGCCCTCTGGTTGGTCATACTCAAATCTGTTCGTATTATAATTCTAATGTGTCACAAATACAATGCCACTGTCCCTTTTCTAGTCAACCCTTCGAGTCTCAGTCAATTTTTTCTGTCTTTATGATTATTCTCCTGTGAGTAACTGCTGATTCCCAACTGATGCATATTGATTAGGACAAAGCTTCAGGTATGTGCAGGAGGGGAGCTCAGGGACGTAGCTCCTGTTTGCTAATACAGAAAAGCTTTCCGTGGTAGCACTTGGCTTGAGTCTCAGCTGTACATTATACATCATTGGAAAAGTGTGTTAATCTTTCCCGTGTAGTACGTGAGTAAATTACCAACATTTATTTGCTATTTCCGATTACAATGGATCTTAATGCTGTTTCTCACATTGTTTATCCTTTCTGCTTTTTAAGATGGCATTTTTAGTTGTGTATCTTTACGTGTGTAGGGGGGCTGTGTGCACATGAGTGTAATGCCTGTGGAGTCCAGAAGAGTGTGCCAGATCCTCTGCGGCTGGAGTGGCAGGTGGTTTCCAGCCTACTGTGGGTGCTGGGAACTGAGCCCTAGTCCCCTGGGAGAGCAGCAGGCTCTCTTAACCACAGAGCTGTCTTTCCACCCCTTCCTCCTCCTCCTCCTCCTCCTCCTCCTCCTCCTCCTCCTCTTCTTCCTCCTCCTCTTCCTCCTCCTCTTCCTCCTCCTCCTCTCCCTCCTCTTTTCTTCCTTATCTTCTAATTGTGCTTTGTGAACACAACTGCTTGTAACTCCAGTTCCACCACCAGCACAAGGCATGCATGTGATACACACATGTAGGCACTCACACATACACATTAATTTTTTAAAATAACATTTTCAGTTATTGCAAGAGAAAGAACAATGAACTTATTACAAATTCAACACAGGGTATATTTATTGTATATGTAATACATATGTACGTGGACGTATTTTTTTTTTTTTTTTACAGGATTACAGAATTAGTCAGATTGACTTGTTTACTGAGCCGGAAGGGTTAGGACTCCTGAACTCCTACTTTGACGACACCGAGGAGATGCAGGGCTTCGGTGTGATGCAGAAGACGTGTTCCATCAAAGTGCACTGGGGCACGTAAGTCTTCCATTGCAATGCGGTTGTAATGAGGCTTCACTAGGAATGCTAGAGAGGAGTCAGTATGGGGTCCAAGTCCGTCTCTGTGCCTTATGATCTACTCACACGTTCTCTAGGGCTGAGCCACCACCTCCTCTCCACCCACCTCCTCGTCACCCACCTCCTCGTCACCCACCTCCTTGTCACCCACCTCCTCGTCACCCACCTCCCCGTTCCTGTGCTGGGGTTAATCTTAGGCATGCTAGGCAAGGACTTTACCACTAAGCTCTATCCCAGCCATGGAAAACACAGTTTTCACATAGGACTTTTCCTTTGTCACAGAGAAAGCTAGCCATTCCCACCTGAGCAGTGGATTACACCTTCATGAAAATTCCAAGATGTAATTCAGTATTTCAGATGGGATGGGCTGGAGCAGAACATACTTCCTTTGCCACCGTTACACAGTGCTATTGTGTTGGCTACTGTCTTCTATAAAGTGTGTTGCGTGGGACTGTCTTATAAAGTGATGTAAGACGCACAAGTCTCAGGAAACTGTAAGAATATGTGAAGGAAACAGGACTATCTGGGACAGGGGGAGACGAGGATGAAAAGTGGAGGTGCTGAAATGCTAGGAAAAAAACCTTCAAAGTTGCTTGATATGAAATCTTTCTTTAGCAAAGTTACTACAATTATTTATTTATTTATGGTGTGTGTGTACATGTATGTAGACATAGAGACGTATGTATGTAACATGCATGTGGAAGTTAGAGAACAGCTTTTAGGGATTGTTTTCTCTCTCCATCATATGGGCCCTGAGTTCGGAGCCCGGGTCACCCACTTGGCATCTCGCACTTCCACTCCACGGAGCCATCTTGCCACCCAAGTCTCTTCTCTTTCAAACATTTTATTTTTTGTGTAAGTTTTCTGAGGCGCATAATTAGATCAATGATACTGTATGTAATATATCTATTTACATATTCTGAGAACACTGACAAGTTATTATGAGTGGGATGTTCAGCAAAGGTTTCACAGTTTCACAGTCTGTCTTATAAAGCAATCTCAGATAAGCTGAGAAATGAGGAAGCGCTCCTTGGTCCCGTCCTGGATGGTCTGCTGCCTCCCGAGAATGAATCTTAGTTTGCCATTGTTGTTAGCCTGGAAAGAGGTTTGCTTGTGAAGCCTGGAGCAACCAAGTCACCTGCAGATCACAAAAGCCGCCGACAGTGTCTGTCCAAAGTCCAGCTTACCGAGCTCAGTTCCTGAGCTCAGGACATTAATGCTTTTACAGGTCTCCAAGGAAGCCTAGCTGTCTGAGAGGACTGTTTGTATATCTGCCTTCCTCTCCATCCACCCTGTTCTCCCTAGTGCGGGATTACAGATGTGAGCCACCACATCTGGCTAGGTTGGGGGGATTTAACTGGTAATAAGCACTCAGCTCATCCTGCTGCCCTGCCATTGGCACAGTGTTCTGAGGGTGTGAGCAGAGATGTCCTGGGGCTGGGGTGGGGGTGGGGTGGAGTGGGAGTGGGGGTGGGGGCGGGGGTGGGCGGGGGTGGGGTGGAGTGGGGTGTTTTCCTTTATTCCATTAGGAAGCATGTCCCGGGCCTGTTCACTCTAGATTAAGTTCCTTTACACTTGTATAAGGGTGTTACTGGCCTTCTTAGATTCTTTTTTGAGGAAATGAGTAATTCTTAATTAGATTTGCCTTTCAAATCCTGTTGAATATGACTGATATCTAAACCTTTGCTTGAGCGGCTGGCTATACTCCCTGTCCTCCTGGAGGCAAAGGCAGGCTTGCATAGTTCTAGGGTGTGTTTTAATAAAAACAAAGACCTGTAGAATGTCAGAGGGAGCATATGATTTAAGTAAGGAAGGTAGACAGACCCCCTTGTCTGGACCAGAGTCTGTTAGCTGGAGAGTTCCGAGGATTTGAAATGAAGCGACTGCTTTTTCACTAGCCAACTGTGTTTTGCTCGCTTTTACTAAAAATAGTTGTCATCTACAGAAGGATATATGTCTGCATGTGTGTTTTGGAGCCTAGTAATGACACAAGCCTGTGTGCTCCTGCCATCAAACTCCTGACCTGCCAGCTGTGTCACAGATCCCTGCCACTCGCTTTGGTCCCGCTCCCCTCTGTGCACATGTAAACTCTCTCCTAAGACCGCACACACCCATGGGGTCGCCTGTGTTTTTGTGGTTTTCATCGCTGTGTTATAGTAACTATGTGTCTTCTGCTGTGGATGTGGTGCTGCCATGTCTTTAGGATCAGAAACAAGCACTGGGAAGGCTGAGTGGTGCACACAGTGAGGACGCTTGTAGATTAGCAGAGACTCGAGACCAGCCAGTGTTGCATGGCTAGACACTCAAGCTCCCCGGTACTGCCTATGGGTCCTGCTTATGATCTCCCCAAGCTTCATATGTCCTCTCAACGGGTTTCACTTCAGCAAAACACCATAAATCTGCATCACATGGCAATCAGAAATTTACACCACACACATACACACACACACACACACACACACACACACACTTATAAATATATAAATGCAACCTTCTCAGCCCTTATAGTGTTACTGATATGGCTGTGTTTTCAGGGCTGTCCATTTGGCACTGGATAACCAATTTGGGGGCTCTCCCCTGAGGAGGGCATCCTCCCCTCCACCCTTAGTTATTTGTAGTTCTGTGTCTGGGGTGGAGCTCATGAGCGCTCCCTTTCCACGTCATCCATCTCCTCCATGCTGGCATGGCTGCAGTGTTGTTCGGGTCATGCTCAGGCAGCTGTGTTGATGAAGGCTCATGGGTGCAGCTTCCCTGACATTTCTAGGAGACACCATCTCACAGAAAACTTCCTATTTTCCTGGCTCTAACAATCCCCTCTGCAATGACCCTGAGCTGTTGAGTTAGACCTTCGGCCAGCTGTCTCAGAGCATAGGTTTTCAGAGTGGTTGTTTTTCTGTGATCCTCTGAGTCTCTGAATGTTGTTTGTATGCAGGGTTAGGTGGGAAGGTCTGATTGGATTTAGGTTGGACGGTTTTGGCCAGGGCGCTTCCTGTAGGATGAATCGTCACATGACACACGAGCCTCCTGCCTACTGAGAGGTTGAGTTTGCCTGCCTAGTTCACACGGGGCCCCCACATCCCTCCTTTGCCAAGTTGTTCAGAAGCTTTATATAACCTCACATTTAATTTTCAGTTAATTTTCATAAATATTTGGCCAACGTTTATGTCCAGTCACATCTCCTAGGACCCAGCTGGGCATGCTTAGTTTAGTGTTGCCTGCTAGGTGGTTGGTTTACACGTTAATTGTTCTGCGAACAAACACACATCATAAGACTGATTTTTCTTATGGAATGAAAGGGCATTTCTAAAGGAATGATAACACATATTTTTAATATAAAGATTAGTGGCCATTGTTCAGCAGTATTTATGTATGGTTCTTATGGATACATTCATATACATTCATCACGTATGGCCTTATGGAAATATTCATGCACATTCGTCATGTATATTTTATGCATATAGCTATGAATATTCATATTTGAATATTCAATATTCAAATAAGCATGTGCTTCTGGCACTACAATTGGTATGACTACAAACCATAGTTTTTAATGAGCAAAGTTCCTTACCTCAGTACAATGGAGAAGGATAATGTCTCTTTAGAAATGGAAATAGCATTGGCTGAAGAAAAGTCCCCTAAGGCTCTCGAAAACTCTCCTAAGGCTCTGGATATGAGTCTCAGGTCCCTGAGTACACCTTCATATGTGAATGTCATGGTGGGAGGACTCTCAAGACACAGCCTTGCGAGTTCCCCAGTCTATATGTTCTGCTTCTAGGAGAGTCCCCTACCTTCTATAGATGCTATGAGACTAACCCACGCGCTTCAAGGAGAGGGACATTTTATCATCAGATGAATGATCTGTTACAGATCAGCCCAAAGGAGGAAAGCCCTCAAGAGAAGGCTACTTTGGAAACGCCATTTTGAATCTAGGGAAATAATGGCTCAGCGGTTAAGAGCATAGGTTGCTCTTCTAGGGGACCTGGGTTCCATTCCCAGCACCCAAATGGCAGCTCACAGCTGTCTGTAACTCCAGTTCCAGGGGATCTGCTATTCTAAGACAAACAGACATGCAGGCCACTGTACATAAAAATAAATAAACCTGTGGGTAGCACGCAGAGCAGCGCTGGGCTTCAGGAATGCATGTGTCTTCCTGACTACCATGGTTTAGATACAGGAAGCAGGTATGACCCCACCGCCTGCTGCTTTCCGGCTTAGAGGTATTGCAGGCTGTCTTTCCCCTTCGGTTAACTTGTTTTAAAGTGTAACATTTGCACAGAAAAAGGCACTCAAAAGAAATCTTGACCGATAGGCTGAGTGTCTTTTTGTCAGCTAGAATGGAAGATCCCAGCCTGGTCCTCCAGGCCTCCTCCTGGCTCCTCTGCTGCTCCCCTCCCCCTAGGTTGTCCTCCCCCCCACACCTGTGTGACTGTGATCTTGCCTTAGGACACTGTTGCTTGGCTTTGGTGTCCACTTATGGACCTTGGGACCTCCTTGACTTTTGTATAACTGTTGACTAATCTTTCATTGGAACTGGGTAGCAAATCTCTGGGTCATTAGTCTAAAAAGGGTTCACGGGCATCTTTAACACGAACTTTCACTCAAAATGGGTGTTCAGCCAACTCAGAAACAGAAGAAAAGCAACCCTACCCTCAGACCCTCTTTTGATACTAAGGGTTTTATTGAGAGCTCTCCCTTTCGGCCCAACATCTGGGCGTGTAGTGTGGTTGATAGAGTGCCCCAGGTGGGTGGTTCAGCCAGACCAGCAGTTATCACTTGTGTGGGGTCAGAAAGGAGAGGTGGGGGAGGAGCTAGCCTGTGTTTCCGAGGGAAGGCAACGTCTGAATTATATAAGTCACTTCTCCAGTGGCCGCACCCTCCCAGAGGCGTGCACTTGGCCCCAGTGGGCTGCTTTATGGCTCCCTCGTCTTTGGTCAGAAGGAGGTGGGGCTGCCTTTCCCTGACCAAAGTGGAAGTGACAGCTGACAAGCCCGATCCAAGGATGTCGTGTTTCATGTCTTTAGGATCAGAACTGAGCATTCAGAAGGTGTTGCCACCTGGGCCTCCCAGCCTCTGGCAGCAGCAGTGTGTGCAGACTGGTGCTCACAGGGAGGATGCTTGGGACCGTGAGAAGAACAGACTGTGCTTGGGCCACTCCCTGCAGTAGGGAAAAAAACCTGCTGGGAAAGATGACAGGGAGTGGGGGTCAGGGGTTGGAGGTCAGGGGTCAGTTCACAGCAGCCCTGCCTTGGGGCAAGCGACTTAACCTCACCGGTAAACAGAGACGGAAGCATTCCCTCCTGGCAGCACTGTGGTGAGGCCTGGCTGACATTCTAGGTGGCATTCCTTCTAGGCATTTGGAAGGGATCAGTTGCTACACATTTTGACACTGTGTGACATAATTAAGTAGAATGCCGGGAGTCTTTATTTACAAATGAAATATAACTTAAAACAGGGCTTGAGATGGCCTAACTTGGGACCGCTAACTAAGTGACAGAGACAGTTACATGTAAAAGCAGTTATAATATAGCTTAAAGTAAGTAGTCAGGCCAGCCAAGAGGAAATCATAGGCCGGGGAATCACCGCACAGCCGGCTCCTCTGAAGGCCCAGGTGCAGCCACTGCTGGGAGTGACCACACTCTCCTCTGTTCTTGCCCTCCCCTGTCAGCGGGGTCCTATGTACCAGGCAGGCGGGAACAGGGATTAACCACGAGTTCTGCTTCTTTGCTTCCATGGTGGTCATTCAGGTGGCTGATCTACGAAGAACCTGGATTCCAAGGTGTGCCCTTCATCCTAGAGCCTGGAGAATACCCTGACCTATCCTTCTGGGATACCGAAGAAGCCTACATCGGGTCCATGCGGCCTCTGAAAATGGTAACGAGACATTGAAGCTGGTTTTCTGGAAGCAGCGGGGTCTCTTAGCTTGACCTCCACAGTTTCCCAGATGTGACTCTGAACAATAAAAGCAGTTTTTATTGCTTTACATTGCATCTGTAACAAACAGGTAGCAAACAGATGAGTCCTAATTCTGGATAGAAACAGTAGGAGCAATAACTTATTCAATTTCCCGGTCAAGGAAGGTGGACAAGACTATGCCCTTTGTACTGAGGGCATCTTCTGCCTCACAGAGTAGATGTCTGCACCAAACTTCAGCCCAGAGAGGCCTAGGGAGTGAAGGACTATTTACGGAAAGTGGAAGCAGTGGGCGTGTACAACCCCAGTGGTAGGAGGAGCCAGGGTGGGGTCGCAGTTAGGAGAACTATCTGATAAGTGCAGCTGACTCCTAAACAGGAGTGGAATAGCCCCTGCTGGAGCTGGCAGAGGATGCTTGTGAGACCAGGGCAGGCACAGAGCTGGGCAGGGCACGCTGAGGACCAGCACAGAGGTAGTGGCTGGAGGCAGGGCTGGGTGGTAAAGGGGAGCTGGGGTGAGTGGTCAGTGCCCATTGTCTTAGGGTTTTCCTGCTGTGAACAGACACCATGACCAAGGGAAGTCTTATAAGGGTGACATTTACTTGGGGCTGGCTTACAGGTTCAGAGGTTCAGTCCATTATCATCAAGGCAAAAGCATGGCAGCATCCAGGCAGGCGTGGTGCAGGAGGAGCTGAGAGTTCTACATCTTTCTCTGGAGGCTGTGAGCAGAATGCTGGCTTCCAAGCAGTTAGAATGAGGATCTTAAATCCCACACCCACAATGACACACCCACTCCAACAGGGCCACACCTTCTGATAGTGCCACTCCCTGGGCTGAGCATGCACAAACCACCACACTCCTCCTCCTCGCCTGGAGCTTGTGCTTTCACTTCCTTGTCCGCTTGGTTTCTGGCTGCTCTGCTGCAATGAAGACTTAGGTGTAATGAGGCCGCTATATTAGTCTCTGATGTGGGCCGCTTGATGCTAGGAGCTCACTGGACACGGAGGTGAGAATTCTGCTATGAACTTGCTTGTGTAAGTCCCCACTGCAGGCGTCGTCAGAGCCAGCCTGAGGCAGGCTTTTCTTTTAAATTAAATCTACTTTGAAAGACCCCAGTTTTATTAGTTTTGGAAATGCATGACAACAGTTGTCTCAAGTTTAAAAAGCAATCAATTTTTAAAAACTAAAGTTTATTGAGTCCTCCTCTGAAGATTATTTTTTCTTAAAGATTTTTTATGTATTTTGTGTATGTGAGTGCTCTGTTTTCACGCACACCAGAAGAGGGAATCAGATTCCAGGGTAGATGGCTGTGAGCCTCCAATGCGATTATTAGAATTGCACTCAGGACCTCCAGAAGAGCAGCCAGTGCTCTTAACCACTGAGCCACTTCTCCAGCCCTCAAAGACTATTTTTTAAGAAGGCTTTTTCCCCCCTTGGTTGTACAAAGTCTAGTTTGTTAGTACAGTTAGCCTATTTATGGTTTCGGTTTATTTGGGCCATTTGAAGATTTTTGGCTGCAGTTTTTAAGCTTATAAAAACACATCAAGGGAACATTTCCCCGCTTATCAGCTACTTACTTTTGCCTGTTTAGTATTTTTTTAGGGTATACTCTCCCCTCTAGTTTTGTTTTTTGTATATATATATAAACTCTCATATTACAAAAGTGTAATGATACCATCCTTTGAGAGACTTTAACTGTTATCTAATAGTTCTTATTGTTTCCTGCTGTGTGAACTTTAACACTTTTGTAGGCTATGGTTTGCAAAGTCAGGTGCCTCCCAGGGTCAGGCAGGAAATACAAAGGGCAGGGTCGCTGGGCGTGGAGCCAGAGGGAAAGGTGGGATGCCAGCCAAGGCTGTGGCCAGGGAAGGACCCACCCATGCAGGTCTGCGGGTGCAGGAGGTAGAACTCACTTCCTGTGCAATGCTTTGTCTAGATGTAGCAAACCTTAGGGTTATTTAGCGAGAAAAAGAAGTTTTAGGAGGTTGAGGCAGGATGATCCCAAGTTTGAGGCTAGCCTGGTCTTCCTGGTGTGTGAGATCCTGTCTCAGAAGAACAAGAAAAATACAGCACTGACTCTTGGGAAACAAAATAAAATTGTATAAGAAATTTTCCTAGTTAAAAAACAATATAGAGCAAAAGAAACCGAGGAGTTTGGATGTAGTTCTGGGTAGAGTGCTTGACCAGCACTGCAAGGCCCTGGGTCTGATTTCTCTGCACTCAAAACAACCAACAAACAAACAAATCAAACACAAAAACAGAAGCGCACACTAGGTGTGCATGTCCAGTGAGTCTTGCTGTAGATGGATGGTCTTGTATCCTCATTTCCATGTGATAAGTTTGGCATCACCTTATGTAAATTAAAACAAACCATAAAGTAGTCACACTGTGTGCTTCAACTACTGTGAACACTCTCAGTGGAAAATGGGTTTTTTATTATACTGTTTTTTTGTTTTGTTTTGTTTTTAGGGTGGCCGTAAAGTTGAATTCCCTTCAGATCCCAAGGTAAGAAGACGGAGGGAGGGACAGGGAGGGAGGGACAGGGAGGGAGGGAGGGAGGGAGGGAGGGAGGGAGGGAGGGAGGGAAAGAGGGAGGAAGAGAGAACGAAAGAGTAGGTATGCATTCAGAAGTGAGGGGTAGGGAAGAGAGAAATTATTCTACGATCTTTAAGTATATGATGCTAATGTGACTTTGCCCCTAAATCTCCCTCCCACTAAACTTCAGGCTAATGGCACCGGTTACCTTAGCATGGCCCCCAAAGTTCGCTGTTATATTAACTTTACCATTCCTGGTTGAATTTGCTAATTGATGAGCCTATTACTGGCAACAATGTAAAAGCTTTTCAGCCCCACTGCTTGGTCTGTGGTGAATGATTGTCTGCTGAGCCATGAGTCCAGCTCCATCCCCCAGCTCTTCCCCTGCTGAGCCATGAATCCAGCTCCATCCTGCAGCTCTCCCTGCTGAGCCATGAGTCCAGCTCCATTCCCCAGCTCTCCCTGCTGAGCCATGAGTCCAGCTCCATTCCCCAGCTCTCCCTGCTGAGCCATGAGTCCAGCTCCATCCCCCAGCTCTTCCCCTGCTGGGCCATGAGTCCAGCTGCATCCCCCAGCTCTCCCTGCTGAGCCATGAGTCCAGCTGCATCCCCCAGCTCTCCCTGCTGAGCCATGAGTCCAGCTGCATCCCCCAGCTCTCCCTGCTGAGCCATGAGTCCAGCTCCATCCCCCAGCTCTCCCTGCTGAGCCATGAATCCAGCTCCATCCCCCAGCTCTTCCCCTGCTGAGCCATGAGTCCAGCTCCATCCCCCAGCTCTTCCCCTGCTGAGCCATGAGTCCAGCTCCATCCCCCAGCTCTCCCTGCTCCAGATGTGCACCTGCTACCACCTTTTCCTACACCGTCCCATGCACCATGGTTGTTTATCATTTGCTAATCAACTTTTGGATCCTCTGGCTCTTTAATATCTTTTAAACATTGTCTTTGGGGTGTTCCACATTCTCTGTGGTAGAAGGGGGAGCTTAATGATTTTTGTTTAACTTTATTAGTAGTAGGTATTATCATGTAGTTGATTTTTATCTATTATTTGAAAATTTTAATTTATATTCCAGGATTTAGTACTATTTATTATTGTTGTTATTGGTGTGTGTGTGTGTGTGTGTGTGTGTGTGTGTGTGTGTGATGGCATGTTGGCACGTGTCATCATGGGACATAGGAACGTCAGTATAACTTGGTGACAGTTGGCTCTCTCCTCCCACCATGAGTCTGGGGAGATTGTACTGAGCCTTCTTGCTGAGCCAAGGCAGTTTATTATGTAGCCCATGGCTGGTCTTGCATTTGGAATCCTCATCCTTCTGAGTCCCGGGACTGTTGGCTATACCACTATGTCCAGCTTGGGTTTTTGTTGTTGTTGTTTTGTGTTTTGTTTTTTCTGGCTCTATCTTGTGGGGGATGGAACCCAGTGTCTCACACATACTGGGCAAGAGCTCTACCACAGAGCCACACCCCTAGCCCAAGTGCTATTGAATGATAGATTCAGTGTTTGCCTGGTTTTTAGCTATTCAACTTCTCCCAAATTACTGACATATCTCACTTCTATCCCAGGTCATTATTTATGAAAAGCCTTCCTTCGAAGGAAGGTGTATGGAGCTAGAAACAGAAATGAGTAGTTTTATCACGGAAGATGAGACAGAGGAAACAACTGGAAACAACCACTTGCCCTTTACGTCGGTGGGGTCTATGAAAGTTCTAAGAGGCGTGTAAGTAGAAGGGGTCATCGTACAGATTTCTCTTGTTCCCTGATGAAATAATGTGCCCTCTCTCCCCCAAAGACAACATTCTTGATTATAGTCTGGTGGTGTTTTATGGAGAGTAGGGGAGTTGTGGGGCGCGAACCCCAGGTGTCACACACGCTGGGTGGTGTCCGGCAGCACCATATCCCCAGCAGGGCCTGCTGAGCTGGACTTGAGGCAGTGGCTGGAGGGGTGCTGGGGGGCCTGGTGTGGAGCTCACACAGATGGACTTTTAAAATATCATGTTCCAATCTAATGAACCATTTGTTAATTGTTCTTTCTAATTTTCATGATCTTTTTTAAATAGTATAGATCTTGCGCATTTCTAGTCAGAGTATATACTGAAGCTGTCTGGTAAATAGGCAAAAGTGTACATTTTTATTACTACTTGAAGAAATTTGGTCATTCTACTTGCTGAGTTTCATTTTAGCTCTTTGGTTTACTTATTTATCTTTATTTTATGTGTATGAGCGTCTCACCTGCATGTATGTCTGTGCACCACATCCATGCAGTGTCTGAGAAGTCTAAAAGATGGTGTCAGATCCTCAGGTACTGGAGATACAGTTGTTAGCTGTTATGTGGGTGCCGGGACCCTCTGCAAGAGAAGCAAGTGCTCTTAACTGCTGAGCCATCTCTCCAGCCCCTCATTTTAATTACATACACAACCAGGCACCCAAATTCACACACATACATATACACTACATCCAAAAGATTGCACATTCATGCATGCTCATGTTCAATACACACACACACACACACACATACACACACACACATATTCATGGATACACACAACTACACTCCTTTATAGAACTCTAACATGTTTCTTGGTTTTTTTTCTGAACAAATTCTCTTACACATTAAAAAATTCTAACAAAAACACATACATTTGTATGTTGTTCTAAGTTTAGAGAATTTCACAAATTCCCATCGAATATTATCCTTGTATTTGTCAGTAAAGCAGGCACATGGGAGCCACTGTGAATGTCTGACTGGCCGCTTGCTCTTTCTCTTGTAGCTGGGTTGCTTATGAGAAGTGCGGCTTCACTGGTCACCAGTATTTGCTTGAAGAGGGAGAATACAGGGATTGGAACGCCTGGGGAGGCTACAGTGCCGAGCTCCAGTCTTTACGGCCTATATTAAGTGTAAGTTAAGGAGAAGCTAACAGCTAATGTGAGGTCTCGCGGGATCATAAATGGCTACCCTTTAAACCTGAATCTCTCTTTCTTATTAGGATTTTTCAAATGCGCACATGATAATGTATAGTGAGAAGAACTTTGGCTCCAAAGGCTCCAGTATTGACGTCTTGGGAATTGTTGCCAATTTAAAGGAGACCGGCTATGGAGTGAAAACACAGTCAATCAATGTACTGAGTGGCGTGTAAGTGAAGTAATTCCACCAAGATGTTAAGCTTGGGTTTTGTTCAGGTTTCTGTGAAATTAATAGCCTGTGACACAAAGTCAGTCCTCAATAAATATTTCACAGGTAAACATTAACCCCAGTCCCTTAGTATTTACAGTGGTATTTTCATGGCTGGTCTAAACATATTTATAAACTTTTTTCTCCCCCTTGGAGCAGGCTCTTGGGTGTCATGGTAGAAATATGTGGACCTGTGGACCTTTTTCTAAATGAGTGAATTGTTAGTAAGCTGGCACTGACCCTGAGGTGGATAAAGTCCCAGTAGGCCATCCTGTAGTGCCATCCACACCTGCTAGTGTTTCTTCTTTTGACATTAAAACTACTCCTTAAACGCCTAGAGTGGATGGAGTCTGGTGTCACGGCACAGCTGGCCTGACCTTGGCATCTGCCTACCCCAGCCTTCCGTGCCAGGATTATGGACTGTGCTTTCACCAACGCCAAGTCTTCACTGTGACATTCTGCTGAGGCAGAAGTGACCATCAAGCCAACCAGCCTAAGTGATAGAAACAGGATTTATTGGCTGTACAAATAAAAGTCCTGGAGAAGATTCTGTCTCAGGCCAGGCACGGTAGCACAGGCCTGGACTTTCCGCACTTAAGAGGTGGGGACAGAATAATTGAGTTCCAGGCCAGTCTGGGCTCCACAGTGGGATCCTGTCTGAAAGCAGTAACAATGACGACACCAAAATGACGACCGCAAAAACGTTTTGCGGCAGGCATGACTCAATATTTGGGATTGAGTGAACACTCTCACCTGGCCTCACCTCTGTGGCCTCCCCTGAGGTGGCCTCTTCACCTGTGGCCCTCAGCCGTGGCTGGCTCCTGTTTTCCCGACTCACTGCATGCTCAGGTCCAGGTTTAACGTTGATTCCGTGATGTGAGTCATTCGTACATGCCTTAACTAGAGAGGTGGTTGTGTTGCTGTGGTGTGGCTGTCCCTAGGGTCAGTCCCACAGTGGGTAGGATTAAAGTGTGTGGCTCTCCAGGACCAGCAGGACAGATGCCAGCTTTCTGTCCTAGCAAACTGTTCTTATGATCGAGCTGGTGACCCTTCTGATTTCTTCTAAGCGATGACGTTATTAAGAGGACATAGGAAGAAAGCTGACATTGGTTCCATTGAAAGCGATTGGTGTTAGCCTACAGAATCTGGCTGGCCTCAGCCCTAATGTTCTTCTCAAGGCCTGGCATGTCTACAGTACCACGCACTTGTGTTGTTAGTCACCACGTCGTTGTGTAGGTTGTCACGTGTAGCTCATTTGGCAGTATTGCATCAGTAGCCCTAACACGGTAACACCATCCCAGCTGACTGTCTACCGGAATCAGGAGTCATCTGAACACATGGCCGAAGCCACCGGGAATGAAGCGGTTGGCTCGGCAGCATTTCCGATCATGTTTAGTGTTGTCTGTTGATAATGTAATGCTGTAGTGAGCCACTCAGTCCTGGAGGCGCAGTCTCCGGGTTCCTATCCCTGCCCACTAGTCACCTACCCTGACAGAGGAGGCTGGCAGAAGCTGGGGGGATGCCGATGGGGGTTAAGTTAGCACAGCACACAGTGCTCGGAGCCTGATTCCTTTCCTTCTTACCCTCTCCGCTTGCTTCATATCAGTCTCCTTCACTAGGATGTTGGGCTTTTTGATGTCTCTATTTTTAGTCATTTTCAGTTATTTCCTGGCAGAGGCTTTTTTCTTGTTGTAGCAATTGAGGTTTGGTATTGGGGGAAGTAGAAGGGAGGCACAGTTGTACACACACACACACACACACACACACACATATACACAAACACACACACATCACATATACACACTTATACCACATATCATACATATACCACATACATATGCATACACTACACACACACATACCACACGTATACACACATACACATACATATCACACACACATACCACATACACATGCATATACCACACACACCACATACGCACACAACACACAATGAACACATACATATATACACACAACATACAAAAACCACATACACATGCATACACCAAACACACATACACCACATACACACATACATACATATACCACGCACCACACAAATACATATACATCACACATACCACACCGCACACACATATACAACCCACACATGCACACACGTATACACACAGCACACACATATGCCATACATAACATACACATATACCACACAAATACACATACCACATATATACACATGCATACCACACACGCAAATACTACACATGTACCACACATACACAGACACACACACAAATGCCACACATGTATTACACACACACACACCCTCACACACACACAAATACCACACATGTAACACACACACACACCCTCACACACACACACACACACACACACCTTCCTAAATGTGTTGGCTGTAGAAGAGCTCACTGAGGTCTGGTACGTCTTCTGCAGATACAGCACTTAGGCTGACCAGGACGGTGGCCGTGAGGTGGAGAATGCGCTGGGTGCACAGCCGAGGGGGAGGGGAGCTTCTAGTCTGTGTGCAGACAAGACTGGGTGGGATGGTACTGCGCTAGGCCTTGCCAAACTTAAGGGAGGCCGGCTAACTTAGTTCTTAATAGTATCAAAAAAAATGGTTTGTTTTATTTTAATGGCTTTTTTTTTGTTTTTGCTGGTAAATAAACAAACCTCATCTTTGTTGTGTGGCATCTGACTATCTGCCTGTCTGCCTGCCTGTCTGTCTGTCTATCCGCCTGTCTGCCTGTCTGCCTGTCTGCCTGCCTGCCCGTCTGTCTATTTTGAGGTAGGTTCTCACTATGTGGCTGAGCCCACCTCTGCCTCCCGAGTGCCGGGATTCAAGCTGTGTGCAGCCAGTTGATTTCTTATCACAAAATTCAAAGTTGAAAGAAACTTTTTGTTTTGCTTTTATTATCTGAGAGGTAGTCTTGTTATGCAGTCCATGCGGGCCTTGAACTCAGTCCTTTTGCTTCAAAGCCCTCCCAAGTGCAGTGGTGGGGTGAGTATGGGAATTGGGGGTGTGATATTTATGGGGTGTTACCAGTGTATGCCTCCATGGACAGACAGACTCAGCTTTTGAAACTCCTGTCCTGTGTCTCCCTGGAGGCACGCTACCACAGGGTGTTAAATCCCCAGGAGCATTAGCTGTGAACCGGTAGGATGCCTGTGAGACCACCTACGCCTCAGAGGGACCACATTCCAGCTCCTAGAAAAGCCCAAAAGTCCTGTTCACAGAAGCGGACAGCTCCCCTGCTGCGCTGCGCCCCAACCCAAGCACTGGAAGCTGGACTAGTTTTTTAACATCTAATAGGAGAGCAAAATGCTTCTAGAGTTCAGATAAAATAAGCCCAGTGTGGCGGCCCACACCTTTAATCTCAGCACTTGGGGAGGAAGAGGCATCTCTGGGAGTTCAAAGTTAGCCTGGTCTACAGAAGTTCTAAGCCAGCCAGGGATACAATGAGAACCTAAATAAATAAACAGAAACAAGTGTTCTTGTTTTGAACTTTTTCCTTTGCCCTTCCACAGAAGAGTAGGTTTGTCCTCGGTCTCCTAGGCTGGGCCTGCCGCTTCTGCCGCTTTTCTCCTGTCACCCATCCTCTAACACAGCAGTAAATGACTCATGAACTGAACCCACTCGAGCAAGGACACTGATGAATCTCCTAAGAGTCCCAAGGACTACAGATCCCAGAGCTTCCGCTGGCCCCAGAAAGATGCCTTGCTCAGGTCAAGCTGTGTCTCCCACGCTCCCTTGCTCCCATTTCCCGTCTGAGTGAGTCAGGCAGGCTGGCCCTCTGCTGTGAGCTTGCCTAGCAGCTGTTTGTACAATCCCATGGGGAACTGGGGCACACACACCTGTTAGTTTAACAACTACCAACAAGGACCTGACAGGGCTCTGCGGGCCAGCGCCTGCCCTGGCCACAGGTGATTCCTCTCCTGAAAGTCAACCCAAAGGCCTGAAGCCATTGGTGCTCAGAGCTGCCACAGGCCCAGAGCCCAGGTAAAGCTTTCTGTGAAGGGTCCTGGGTTCTGTAATTATTGTTTTTGTTTGCAAGTTCTGGTGTTTGTGGTTTACCTGAGGAAGAGGGCCGCATGGCTGCAGCCGGGCTCTCTGTTGTGGTCGCCACTGCTTCACAACCACGGGCTTACCTGGGATTTGTGTGCAAAGGTGGCACTGAAGGTCGGCTGTGCCCCGTGGCCCTCTGGCTCAGCTCAGCGACCTTGGCCAGCTCTTCCCTCAAAGCCAAAAACACAGTTTTACAAAAGTTAAGAGACCCCCCCCCCAACCCCCATCAGCATTCCTGAAAGTTAATGTCAGGACCACGGAGAGAGCCAGGCCTCCAAACTCCTCACTCACAGGATGCAGAAGTCTGAAAAGCTGCTACTGCAGGATTGAGACTGGGGGACGGGAAGGACTTCTTTTCTGAGACAGGCCAGGTCTCAGTTTCTGCATTCAGATGGCCAGAGGTGGTGGACTTTGGGATGTTAGCTCTTTCGCTTCCCCTGACCACTGAGTTTCTGAAGTGTCCCTTTTCTTCTGAGTGGTTGCTCTGTGGGAATCCGTTTCAGTTGTGATCCAGACACTACAAGAACACGGCAGGCAGGTCTCAAAGCCCTGTCGGCTGCAGGCTTTCTCACGTTCTGGCCTTGATGGATGGCACTACTTCAGACAGGTCACCTCCTATCACAGCAGAGCGTCGTTACTTGTGATGCTCCTCTGTCTGCCAAGCTCAAGGACAAGGGATTTGTCTTCTTCCATATTTGTATTCTTCACACCCGTCTGGTTTCTGGCACATGGCTGATAGGATGTCAGTCTTTGCTGTGAGAGTAAGCAGAAAGACTTTCTGTCCGTGCGGTGGGCATGCCAGTTCCTCCTCAGGAAATGTAATAGACCTGGAAAGTTCTGAGGGTGACATTCAAATGTTGTGTCATTCAAATGGTGAGCTGATCTTTAGAGCAATGAGTTAGCGGAGGACTGCACTGAGAATCTATTGAGTGGAATAGAGTTAAAAAAACTTTCTCCCCTTCAAAGACACCCCGTTTGCACAGGAAGTAGCAGCAGTGAGGGAGTTCTACTGATTGCACCTTCCTGGGGTCACTGCAAAGATGACGTGGGGACATTACAAGTGATGTGTCCTTGGAACCCCTGGGAGCTGGTTCAACTTTGTTTTTCTATAAATATATTAGGTTGGAAATACCATTTGAAAAATAAGTGGTTTTCTTTGTTTCGGGTTTTTATTATTCATTGTGATTTGCTACATATGAGGCATAGCTTCCTGTTAAGATCTGTCTGTAGAAATCTTCCTATGTTGAAAAAAAGTTCTTACTTCTTAAAAAAAGAAAAGACAAGAATAGGACTCCCTTTTAAGGTCTAGTGTATTTCCTTGGCATGAAAATAGGGGGGAAAGTAACAACATAAAATTATCCACATTGGAGCTTCTAGAGGCATAGGACTTTAGTATTTGGAAATACCACAAAGTTTGCATAGAGATACTCTTTTGAACAATGTTTGGATTTGACAGATAGACCAACCAATCTGCCCCTAAATACTAATGAAGAACAGAGAAAATGGCGTCTAATCAGCAAAACACTTTTGGATGTGTGGGGTAGTTTTATATGTAAAATAGGACCAACGTTAATCAGGGCTGTGTTTCTGTAGGTGGGTAGCCTATGAAAACCCAGACTTCACCGGAGAGCAGTATGTCCTGGATAAAGGCTTCTACACCAGTTTTGAGGATTGGGGAGGCAAAAATTGTAAGATCTCCTCCGTTCAGCCCATATGCCTGGTAAGGAGTTCATTCTTACAGTGTTAACTCAGCCCTGCTTCCCTCATGGCTTCTGGCTTACATAATGATTGCAACAGCAAAATGTTTTGGCATAAGTTTAGCAGTAATTGTTAATGTAGAAGAAAAGAAATTTTAACATAACTTCTTTAGTAATCATTTTTTTTCTCTTCTTTTATAAAACACTTAGGATTCTTTCACTGGTCCAAGGAGACGAAATCAGGTAACTTAAAAAAATGTTCTATATTAAGGACTATTCATTTTCCATTGAAAAGTGAGTATAAATGCCAGATGTGTGAGACGTTTTTTGAATTTTACCCATTCTTAATTCTGAAAATGTTAACAGTGGTGCTTAATCAATGGCACTGACCCTTGTCTAAATATTTACATAATACTTTTGTAATAAGATGCTGGATTTAATTTCATTACCAGAATCAATTTCATGGATAGAGATAAGTTGACATTCGAGGCCGTAGCACACGGTTATCACGGCACATGATAAACGCACTTGTATTTGCTGTGTGTGCACGGTATGGTGTTGCCCAAGCCTTTGCACTGCTGGCCTCTTCAGTTTTACTGCCACTCTTGTTATTTAGGCTTTTTAATGCAGATGTTCCAACAGCTGTAATTACACCCAGAAGCACAGACACGGTAGCTTCTTTTATTGGCATATAGAGATTCTAAAAAGTCAGCAAGTATCACCCTTAGAGAGGGAGGGAGACTCGACTACATGCTTCCCAGTCTAGTCTATTGTTAATGTTAGAGACGATGCACCATTACTTTTGGCCACAGTAAAGCCTTAACATGCCCCACAGCTTGTAACAGTAGTGTGCTCTTTAGAAAGTTGCCTCTGTTGTTCCACTGGCCTTTGATGCCTCTAAATTAAATGCTCAGGGATGGTACAGCCAACCTGTTGGCCATTAGTTAACTAGTAGAAAATTAAAGGATTTATAAAGTTCATACCATACTATATAACGAGAGTTAGCAGGTCAGGTCTGGGTCATTATTTGAAGAACTGAGCTACGTGGTGCAGAGGTTAAAGCGCTGGCTGTTCTTCCAGGGATTCAATTCCCAGCATCATGGGGCAGCTCACAACTGTCTAACTACAGTCCCAGAGAACTTAGTCACCAGACACACATGTAGTGCACAGACACAAATATGCAGGCAAAATACCCAGACACACAAAAAATAAAAAAACCAATAACCTGAATAGCTTCCAGCAGTTGATTTTGTTTCTCTTTCCTTTTTTTTTTTTAAGATTCAATTGTTTTCAGAACCACAGTTCCAAGGTCAAAGTCAAAGTTTTCAAGAGACAATAGATCAAATTGATGATTCATTTCAGACCAAGTCCTGCAGAGTTCTGGGAGGCAGGTAAGCTGACCGAGACGGGCAGAGGCAGATCCCTAGGGTGGAGGATTCATACTTTGCAAGTCTACCCTGACTCCTGTGGGTGGTCGGTGCTATAAAACCCACCACGTCAGTTGGGTAGCTTGCTTGTAGCATCTGGGGCCAGGGGTCCGAGGATGTACATGCCAATATGGGTTGCAGAAGCTGGTGATGACCCCGGTGTGCAGGAGGATTCAGGCCAGTTCGATACTCCGTACCTGCTCTAGTATCTGTAAAGGGGCTGGATCTGGGGAATCTCTTAGGTGCCTCCCAAGGCAGGAGTGTTTCTCAGAGGCAGCCAGGAGTAGGGTCCGCACTCTGAGAGGCAGGCAGGTGGGGCAACAGGCTACCTGAGAGGCTTGTGGGAGCAGAAGTGAGGTCAGTGTGGACTAGGGGAGGGGAGGATCTGACTGCTGCCCGTGGACAAATACAGAGTTGATGGATTCCTAAGAAACACAGATGGGGCTGTGGGAGGGGCAGTGAACCAAAGTGCTGTGCCAAAGCAGTCGTCTTGTGAGAGCTTTATAAGAATGGGGGACACTGAGGAAGCCCATAAAGCAGCCAGGGGAATTCATTCTAATAGCAGCAGGGACGGCATCTTTAATGTTATAGTTCTTGTGGTTCAGTGCCCTGGCTTTGAGTCAAATACAGACCAAGTGAGGGGAAGTATCTCAGGTGCTTGGCTCGCCCACCCGCCCTACCCCAATACTCTTCCATCCTGCTCCATTTCCTACTGCCAGACATACTTTTTTACATTGCTTATCATCTGTCTCAGCTTGCCAGAGTAACTCCAAGAGAGCAGAGACAGTGTTGCCTCTGAAATACCCAATACACAGTCAGTCCTCAGTGAGCATCTGTTAGGCTAAAATATAAAACCATCAGCACCTTTGGGAGAGTCCAGGTGTTAGGAAGGATGGTTTCAGTAAACACAGAGCTGGTCCTGATGGCTCAGTCCTTTAATACCCGCTGTTTTGGAGACTGAAGTAGGAGGCAGGAAGATGAGCAGGCTACAGAGTGAGTTCAAGGCAGCCAGGAAACTTAGTGAGGCACTGTACCAAAAGAAGGAGGAGGAAGGGGAGGAGGAAGAGGAGGAGGAAATAATAATAATAATAATAATAATAATTAATAATGTGCTTTCAGGATTGTTAGGCAGGGAGGGACGCTTGTGCATGTGGGTATACTGGCTGGGAACACAGTGGGAGGCTGGGAGGTAGAAAAGAAGCCATATTCATTCCCACCGAGTAAGTCACCAGCTGAGGCACACAAAATTGCCATGAAGTGAAATTCAGCAAACATATGTAGATTTTTTTAAGAGAAATCAATTAGGTAGAAGGTTTATGATTATTTTATAGCAGGAAGCTCTAAAAATCTGATTTCTTTTCATTTTTTCAAAACAGGAACTTATCGTGTAAGTCTGGGTGTCCTGGAACTCACTGTGTAGACCAGGCTGGCCTTGAATTTACAGAGATCTGTTAGCCTCTGTCTCCCAAGTGCTGGGATTCTGCACTATCAGGCCTGGCATAAACCCCATGTTTCCTAAATAAGATTGCATCTATTTCATGCCATGTGTTTGTTTCTTTTATAGCTGGGTTGCTTACGATGGAGAAAATTTCTCTGGCAATCAGTATGTGCTGGAAGAAGGTTGCTATCCTTGTCTCTCTGCGATGGGGTGCCTGCCTGGAGCAGCCCTGAAGTCTCTTCGCTTCATAGATTTTGTGAGTGTAAACACAGATACAGACAGACGTGAGCTGTTCACACCGCTAACAGAGCAAGGAAGGCACAGCTAGGACTGCCTCGGGTTACAGCTGCACGCACCCCAGCTGCACAGACCCTGCACATAGAGATTGTTCTTCTTTTTAAATATTTACTTTATGGTGCTGTGTGTGTGTGTATGTGTGTGCATGTGTATGTGCATGTGTGTGTGCATGCATGCATGTATGTGTGCATGTGTATGTGTGCATGCATGTGTGTATGTGTGTTTAGTGTGTATGTGTGTATGCATATGTGTGTGCATGTGTGCATGCATGTGTATCTGTGTGTGCATGTGTGTGCATATGTGTGTGTGCATGTGTGTGCATGTATATGTGTGTGTGCATGCATGTGTGTGTATCTGTGTACATATGTGTGCATATGTGTGTATGTGTGTGTGCACGCGTGCGCATGTGTGTGCATGTATATGTGTGTGTGCATGCATGTGTATCTGTGTACATGTGTGTGCATACGTGTGTATGTGTGTGTGTGCACGTGTGTGTGTGTGTGTGTGTGTGTGTGTGTGAAGAAGAAGATATCTAATCTCCTGGACTGGAGTTCCAGGTGACGTGAGCTATCAGACACGGGTACTGAGCATTGAACTGGGTCCTCTGGAAGAGCAGCCAGTGCTCTTAGCCACCTCCGACCTCAGCTTTTGTAACTTTATGTCTGTTAAGGCCAGGCCTCCTCCTTGCCTCTCTGCTGGGATGTTCGTTTATTCACATGCATGACAGTCATCTGCTAGCTTTAGGGCCCTCCCCCCTTCCTCTTCCCCCCACCTCCTTTCCTAACTCCCATTTCCACCCCTCTCTCCTTCCTAACCATGCTTTGTGCTGGATGGACACAGCTTGAATAGTCTGAAAAATGCGTTGTTTTTAAAAAGCATGTAGGTAGAACCTTGAATTTTATACCATCATTATGCATCGTTCTCACTCTTACAGGCATAATTGGGATATTAATGTTACCGTTTTAGAAGAGCCGTTCATGACAGACCGAGCACTCCTCCCTCCCTCGCTGTCTCACTGTTAGCCGTTTGGTCCCCTAACATGTCGTTGGGTTTCTGTTAGCCATCTCTTTCTCTAGGTTCCAATTCTTATTAGTCTGCAGAAATCCCTTGTGGTTTAGCCTATTTTCACTCGGTTCTTTTTCATCGTTTTACGTGGATGGGTGTTTTGCCTGCGTGTATACCTGTGTACCACATACCAGTGCCTGCAAAGGCCAGACGAGGACATCGATCCTTGGGAACTGGAGTCACAGTGGTTGTGAGCTGTCATGTGGGCACTAGGGACTGAGCCTGGGTCCTCTGCAAGAGCAGCAGATGCTCTTAATCCCTGAGCCCTCTTTCCAGTCCTGCTTAAAACGTCATCAGCCCAGACGGTCGGTCAGCTGTGCCATCCAGGTGACAGTGCCCCCTTTGAACAGGCTCTTTCATGGGAGCTAATCAAACTAATACACCCAATACAGCAAAACCAGACGACGATGATGTCCATATACTTATGTCTAGGTATATCTATAATTTTGGAAATTATTTGCTTTTGATAGCTAGTGTCATAAAATGCTTTAGACATTCCTATGATTTTAGTCTTAAATGTAGGAAGGATGTGTGTGTTGGCTTTATAGCACTCTGCCTGCTTGCCCATATAAATAGCAAGATGCCACCGATGCCACCAAGGCAGGAAACGGTAGCAATGAAACACGGGATAGCGCAGACTCATCAGCTTACAGCTTTAGGCTGGCTTGAGACTCAATGCTTGCCTGGGTGCTGAAGCCCTGGGGCGGAGCCTCAGCTGCCCCTCCCCACCCCCACCCCGAGGGGCGGAGCCTCGGCTGCCCCTCCCCCCAGCACAGTGGTGTACATCTGGATTCTCAGCACTTGCAAGGCAGAAGGACCCTAAGTTTCTCTAGGCACGAGCTGTCCCGTGTCCCTGCTTTCCTGTGACTATTTTAAGCCGCCTGCAGATTCAGGAGAGCTTCCCATCCTTCCTCTGTGACTTCGCAGGCTAGACACATCCCAGTCCGCTAAGTTTACAGATAGGTAGAGCCTGGCAGGATCCTGTGCTGTGTCTGAGTAGATGGTGTCTCACCTGCTTCAGACTATCTACAAAAGCTTTGCATTATTAACACGTGAACAAATTTACCTCCAAACAGGAATTTTCTGAACCGACAATTATTCTTTTTGAAAGAGAAAACTTCAAAGGAAAAAAGATAGAACTGAGCACCGAAACAGTCAATCTCCGATCCTTGGGGTTCAACACGCAGATCCGCTCCGTGCGGGTCGTCGGTGGCATGTGAGTGAGTTATTTGTCAATCTGCTAAAACGGACGGCTTCTCTTTCTTTTTCTTTTCTTTTCTTTTCTTTTCTTTTCTTTTCTTTTCTTTTTTCTTTTTTCTTTCGCAGACATGCCTTTCCTATGAAGCACATTTTAAAAATACGTGCATATGGATACATACATATACATACCCTAAAATGTACCAGCTCAGTCTGTATGCATTCTACATCATCTTAAGTGAACCGGCAGACAGCTTTGGCTGTCTGTGTGGGCTGACATTGCACACCTCCATGACAGCTTTGTCTGAGTGGGTCAGGCCTGTGTGAAGTCTTTCCTGCGTGCATCCAGCATTCTTCTTTTCTTTTTCTTTTTTGGCTTAAGTTTAGGTTAAGGATTCAAACTCCCCAGGGGAACCCATAGCACACTCACAGGGCATTTTTCTTTTTATAGCAAGAGTTCTCTCTTCTTAAGAGAGAACTAGGTTTCTTGTTTTGTCTGTTTGTTTTTATCTTTTGAAAGACTAACAGACCATGCTCTTTGATTTTAGAGCAAAGGGTAGACTTTTTTCTTTGATTACAGATGCTGTATACATTATTACATCAACAGGAGGGGCGGGCAGATGATTCAGTGACCGGAAGGCACTCACTGTGCAGGCCTGATGACCAGGGTTTAGTATACAGAGTTGTCTTCTGACCTCCACATGCACGGTGCTGCATGTCCCCAGCCCATCATACGCGAGTGCACACACAAACATGCACACACAAACACGCACACACAAATAAAGTAATAAAATAGTTACACCACCAATCTTCCTTCCTTCCTTCCTCCCTTCCTTCCTGTCTCTCTTCCTTCCTTCTCTCCTCTTTTGGCAGGGTCACTCTGTGGCAGTCTTGGCTGGATTGGAATTTGCTTTATAGATCAGCCTAGCCTCAAACTCACAGAGAGCCACCTGCCTCTGTCTCCCAGGTGCTGGGAGTACGCATCGCCATGGCCAGCTCCCATCAGCCAAGTATTTTTAAACTCAGGAAGATTTTGGTTTTACTCTCTAAAAACTAATTTGGTCATAAATAAATACATATAATGCAATGCGTTTTTCTCAGGAACATTTTCCTTTGTTGAGATGTGTTAAGGCATGCTGAGAGGCACAGGTATTGAAGGCTGTGGGGGATGGGCTCAAGCACACTCACTGAAAATAATTAAGGAATTATTAGGGCTGAAGCTTTTAATGACTTTTGTCGATCAATTCTAATGACTCTTTTGTAAGAAAGATGAATCATGTGCACTTAGAGCTCTGGGGTTTAAAGTAGAGGACATCCTTCTCCGATGATCGGCAGAGCAGGAAGGTCATGAGGTACTGGATCTGTGGGGTCCTCGGGTGGGCCAGGCAGCATGCGGGTGGAAGAAACTTAGCTTAACATTTTGGGGATTTGGGGAAGGGTCACTCTTGGTTTAAACAACAACAAAAAATGTTTTGTAATTGTTTTAAATTGTATATTAAATTAGCATGGAAGTAACGGGCTCTGTCATGGCTTCACGCATACTTTATTTTGCAGACCCTCCTTCTTTCTCGTGTAAAGAATTTTTATCCAAGCATTACACTCACCAGTGTACACTTGAGAATATTGTAAATGGTAATTATTTAGGATAGCATTTCATTTCATGTTGATTATTTAGGATCCATAACCTGGAATATGTTTTATGAACAACTTTCAGAAAGGACTGCAGAATCCCACTGAGAGAGCATCGCCATTTCATTGCCTTCCTGGAGGAAAAGAAAAACTTACCTATTTCTCAGAATGGATTCTGACATAAATACTTACATACTCCAGACACCCCTTCCCAAAAAATTCACTATTTATGAAGAAATAGCTTTGAATGCTCTATAACGTAGGCTAATTTCCCCTCCAGTGTGTATTAAAAGGTCAGTGTGTTCCGAGCTGGGCATGATGGGGCACACCTGTAAACCCCTGCATCTGGGAGGCAGAAGCAGGTCAGCTCGATCTACATATCCAGGTCTAGGACAACCAGGGCTACACAGAAAGACCCTGTTTCAAAAACAGAAAAGAAAAAGAGAAAGAAAGAGAGAAAGAGAGGGTAGAAGGGAGAGAGGGAAGGAATAGGGAAGATAAATTTCCAGCATTCCGAAGGCAAATGTAACTGTCAGGGCCCACCATCAAACAGACGTTGTCATGTTGTCATTGGCTGTGGTTTGTCGTCTTTCAGATGGGTCACCTACGAATATGGCAATTACAGAGGCCGGCAGTTCCTGCTGTCTCCTGCAGACGTGCCAAACTGGTATGCGTTCAGTGCCTGCCGCCACATAGGTTCCCTCCGGCCCTTCGCTCAGGTGTGTGGGATCCCCTCTAGGCTACGCAGACTCTTCTCAAAAGTATGTTTGTAAATACAGTTCATCCTTTCAGTTTCGGTCAGAGGCTTGACACTGGCTCCCCTTCCCTCCGTATTTGGACACTGAGATCATAGCACATCGAAGCAAGGTTATTTCAGACGTGCCAACAAGCCCAACAGCACATGTGTGTGTGTCCGCTCTGGTTGTTCACAGGCACACTGCACACCTCGGTCACGCTGGAATGTCCCCACACTGCTAGCATGGAGACCAGCACTTAGACCCTTAGCAGGGCTCCGTGGGTGTGGTCACCCTCCCTAACCCTTACACTCCACTCTGGATTCTTCCAGATGCATTCTTCCGACCGCACAGTCATATGCAACTACCGCTGGGTTTTTTGTCTTCTAGAAACGAATTTACTTCAGACTTCGAAACAAAGCCACGGGGCTGTTTATGTCAACCAACGGGAACTTGGAGGACTTGAAGCTTCTCCGAGTCCAGGTCATGGAAGATGTTGGTGCTGATGATCAGATGTGGATCTATCAGGAAGGGTGCATCAAGTGCAGGGTGAGCATTTAGGGCCGTGCGGACCGGTGCCTTACTGTGCCCGTGTTCTTCTCAGGTCGATGCTGTGACACCGTTCCAGAGACCTTCCAGAAATAAATTGAAAGGTTTTCCTGTGAAAATACTTCCCAGCAGTGAGAGAATCAGAATCAGGGTTAGGAACACACAATAGGAAGAGAATCTGGCAAGGGAGTGACATGTGTCTTTGTTCAGAGCCACAAACCAGAGCACTGGGACATCAGAGGTCACTCCCAGGGTGGCGGGACACGGATGCTGTGCCACACAGCCCACGTCCTAATGTTCACCACCACAAAGATGGGAAAGGCCGCTGTACTCATGGCTCCGGCCACAGCAGACATTAAAGGCGATGGCCAGGGCTCACGAGAGGAACGTCGCACTGGGCATCTCCTGTCCGCCATGGCTTTATGAACTTGACTGCTCCCGGTACTTGAAAAACTCGGTGCCGGTGAATCAGCTGGGCACACCTGCTCACTCTGTCTGTGTGCCTGAGGGGACACAGACATGCTTTCGTGGGTAGAGGTGCTGTTTAGACACACAGAAGGAAACAGAGGGGCAACAGGTGACTGAAAGCCTGGAACTGGGAAGAGGGCCAGTTCTGCCTTGGGCTATCTCCGTAGGAGAGCTTGGTACCCTCAGCAGGCCCGACATTTCGGAGATCTTATTTGATATCTCATGTCAGTGGGTCAAGGAGAAAAGGTGAGATGTCCCATGCACTCCCAAGGCTTTCACCAGCACGCATGAGTACGTGCACATGCACCACACCCAAGGCCTCATGCATACTAACGGGACACTCTCCTGCGGAGCCACGCCCCTGCCCAGAAGGGACCACTCTTAAGCTTTCCCTGTAGCCTGGTGCTGGTGGCGAGCAATGCTATCTGTCACTTCAAGGGACTTAAATCCTTGCATTTGAGCACCCGCTTCTGGGTTTGCAGATTTCTACTTTTTATACCTGGATAGCATGCCAATTTAGAAAATTTTAGATGTTTCTCGTGAAGGAACGACAAGGTAAGTGAACGTAACTCCAGGCTTCGGGGGCGTGGGGAGAATTTGTACTCTGTAGCTGCTCCAGTGCCGCTCCAGAGGGGGGCAGGCATGAACGGGAAACCAGGCCAAGGGTGAGCATCAGGTGAGCCTCTGCGCATGCTCGCTGCTCGCAGCCGAGACCATGCTGTGGGCAACTTTCTACGCCAAGGCTCCTCTGGGGGTGGGGGGATGTTTTGGATTTTTGTTGTTTTGTTTTTGTTTTTAAGTTTTAAGTGTACGGAAATTTTTATCCATAAGTGTATGTATACACACTTGTATCCACAGAGGCCAGAAGAGGGCAGAAGATCGATCCCCCAAGACTGGTGTTACAGACAGTTGTTAGCCACCATGTGGGTGCAGGGAACTGAGCACTAGTACTTCCAAAGAGCAGCTGTGATAAGCACTTAGCCCCCTTGAGGCTTCTTTTAATAGTAACAGAGTCTTGCAAGGGGCAGTCTTGAAATCGCTCATGTCATCTGAAAGATGGCCTACGGCTTGGCTTCAGTTACTCCAGCCAATGGTTGAAATGCCTAAAATGTGGGGCGGAGCCAGCCGGGGACTTCCTACTGGGAGTTCTGAGACAGGCTCTTGTTTCCTAAGCAGATAGCAGAAGACTGCTGCTTGACGATCGTGGGCAGCCTCGTCACGTCTGGCTCCAAGCTAGGACTGGCCCTTGATCAAAATGTCGACAGTCAGTTCTGGTGCATGAAGTCCGACGGCAGGATCTACAGCAAGTTGAAACCAAACTTAGTGTTGGATGTGAAAGGTAAGGACCGTTTCTCTGCCTGTGCTGTTCCCTTGCTTAGTTAAGGAAAAGCCTGTTGGGGAATGCCAATGTGCTGCTAATACACTGTGGGCGCCAAGGACTGGTTTTTTGAACCAAGGTCTAACCTAAGCTAAGCATGTGCGCACTGAACTATTTTTATAGTGTTAGGCTATGATCTTAGTCAGTGTAGTTGATAATGTACATAAAGGTAGTGTTTCGTTGAAAAACACTTGAGTTCTAGAAGGAATTACAGAGTATTAGGGTTCTCAAGTCACAGAACTTATAGACTGAATCTCTCTCTGTATATAGAAAGGGTATTTATTAGAACAACTTTGAATGTGGTCCAGCTTATCCAACAATGGCTGCCCATGAATGGGAAGTCCAAGAACCCAATAGTTCAGTCCGATCTGAGTGGGAAATTTTCGTGTAACTGTGTGCCTTAGTTGGTCTTCGGTATATGCTGAAATCCTGAAGAAGTCGGTTCTAATGCCAGGGAAGGGATGGGCTTGCCACCGAGAGCTAGAGCCAGCAGGCAGAGGGAGGGGCAGCCGTGGCTCTCAACTTCCCAGGGCTGCGACCCTGTCACACAGTTCCTCATGTCGTGGTGACGCCCAACTCTAAAGTTATTTTCATTGCTACGTCACAACTGTAATTGTGCTACTGTTATGAATTGCAGTGTAAGTACCTGTGTCTTCCCACATGAAAGGCAACCCCTGTGAAAGGGTCGGTCGTGGCCCACAGGTTGAGAACCACTCTTACGTAGGCTTCCAGCAGGGGTACCCCAGATTATAGGGGGGGTCGACCCACCTCAAAGGATCTGGATTAAAGGTGCGTCTTCCAACCTCAAAGATTGGATCAGAAGTGGATGTTCCCACTTCAAATGACTCAATTAAGCAAAATACCCTCACAGGTGTGTGCTGCCATTTTTGGGTTTTAGCTAATTCCAGATGCGGCCAACCCGACAACCAGAATAGCTATCACGGAACCGGAGGGATGCCACTGCAAGCTGAGGAGGCTTCAGTGAGGTTTCTCTAGAGTGAACGAACGAATGGGGCTTGGGAAGGAAAGCTGGTGCTGTCTGTGGTCAGCCTCTGGGGGATGGTACGTGACAACTCCGACGACTGGGCATCACCGTTAGCGTCCTAACCTAGGCAGCCTGGAGGGCCCCCGATGTGGTGCTCCAACAAGGTCCTAGGTGTCGCTGGGATGACGTTAGAGTCCTGACCTAGGCAGCCTGGAGTGGCCCCCGATGTGGTGCTCCAACAAGGTCCTAGGTGTCGCTGGGATGACGTTAGAGTCCTGACCTAGGCAGTCTGGAGTGGCCCCTGACGTGGTGTTCTATCCTAGGTGTCGTTAGGGTGATGGTCCGAGAACCACTGATGATGATTTTAAAACACATTTAAAAACCCACCCACACAATCCTTGGGAACACGGTGGGCGGGCACTGCTGCT
The DNA here is from genome assembly GCF_947179515.1 of Apodemus sylvaticus. Classification (NCBI taxonomy): domain Eukaryota; kingdom Metazoa; phylum Chordata; class Mammalia; order Rodentia; family Muridae; genus Apodemus; species Apodemus sylvaticus. The sequence continues at coordinate 46,991,185 of NC_067490.1, read as the reverse complement.
GTCTGCAAGTGAAGAAGGGAGGGCATCTTAGGTGTGGCACTGGAATAAGTTCTAATTTATTTGTTCATTATGGTTACTTTATGTTTGTTTCTTCGTTGCTCTAGCCCAGGCTGCCCTTTAACTCTGGACAGCTCACCTACCTCAGCATCCTAAATTCTGGAACTCTAGGTCTGTCCTCTGCGGCACCCTGGGGCCTGCAGCAGTTAACACGCACGCTATTGCCCACCAGGAAGGGACGTTAACAGTGATCTGGTGACCATCAGTGGCCACACTATGCTACCTAAGCTTCTAAATCAATCGCTATCCCATCAGGGCTCTGAGCCAAAGCTGTCACTGAAAACCAGTAAGTCAAGGCAAAGGAACAGTGGCAGCTTGGTCCTTAGGACACTTTTGGACAATGGAAAACGGGGCATTGGCAGCAAGACAGGAAGCAGACCTGCTTTGCAGTCCTGGTGGTCCCGGTCGGTGGGCCGCCAACCCCCTCACCAGTAAGAGTAAACGCCTAGAGCCAAGGGAGCTGATGGTGCTCAGAGAGGCAGACAAACTAGGCCGACGCAGACAGCAGCAAAAACTAAGTGATACGACCTTAGGCTGCACGGAAACCAAGCCCTTCACATAAAAGGCAAGTGAAAGCCTCGGGTGTGGGAAATGGACGGCTGTAGGTAGCCCCCCTCCTCCCTCCCTCCTTCTTTCCCTCCTCCCTCCCTCCCTGCATCTACAGTCACTCAGAGGCCCAGCTCACAGACAGCCCCAACTGTGAAGCATCTGGGAAGCACTGACCCCGGCGGGCCTTTCCTCCTATAGGGTCATCCATGCTGCCAGCACAATGGTGAATCTCAAAACCACCAGAGGCTGGGGTCCGAGCTTGGTGATAGAATGCTTGGATCCATCCCTAGTGTCACCTTCTGAGAAAGAGCCCCCCCAAAAATGTAACTAAGTTGGAAAGATGAGGTATTGAGTAAACATGTGTTGGGAGGGGGATAACAATATTTAGTTCCCCGATGCAGCTAACAAACCTTGTGTTTCCAAGGTCACCGTGGTCCTTAGGGCACTCATTTAATTTTTTTTGGCCGTCTTCACTGTGTGCCAGACTGTTAGACACTAGGTAAATGGCTGTCTCTGCTCTCTGTGGGACGCTCTCGAGTCCCACCCTCCCGGAGTGAAGGTGCTAGCCTGCAGGTGTGTGGGTTCTGCCACAGTGCAGGGGCAACTTTCTTGGTCCCTTCCATTTAGGGTTCTCAGAATGTGGGGAAACACTGCCACCTTCTGGACACAGCATGGCCAGCTAGGAACTTGTGGTTTTCCTTGTTCTCTACTAACACTGCCTCAGACTCAGCAGTCTTACCAAGTCTTTCCTCTTGCGGTGTGTGTGGGAAGTGAATTGTTTTTAGTGAGTGCTGGGGGTTGATTCCAGACTGGGTGTCCTATGACAACAGTGGAGACTCACTCTCACCAAAAGACACCAAAAGCCCGACTGGGTTTTACACAAAACAGGCAAATCAAACGACTATGGAAGACACAGAAACTAAACATTAACCAATACAGAAAAGGTAACCCCAGGCAATTACCTTTTCTTTCTTGTCCCTGATGCCGGCCTTAAATCTGTAATGTTTCTGCTTCAGCCACACCAGGCAGCATCTTTCTAGTATAAAAGCTGCCATTTAAGGGAATAGTAGTGATTTATTCTAATTAGGATATAAACTTTCTTTCAAATTACACCTCAGTCCCGTACGCTAAGAACTCAACAGAACCGTTTTCAGACAGATGGGCAGGCGTGGATTCACCTCAGAATGCACAGGTGACAGGTGTGTCAGGACTACTGGCAGTGGTGGCCTGAGACCTAGCCTTCAAGGGAAGCTTAAAGAAAAGTAACCTCTCCCTACCTGTCTCTCAACACATGGCAAGAAGAAGGGTGTGGTTTGAACTTATAGTCATTTAACTATCCACCCATCCCTCGATGTCTTCTGTATCAGTCAATAGAAATGTTTCCAAAAAGAAAAAAAAAATGTTTTAAATTATTTTCAAGCGCAAAAGAATTATTCAGATTGTTACTCAAGAACTTTGTGATTCTAATGGTACTACACAAGGAAAGTATGTAAAGGCACCAGTGTCCTCAAGAATGAAAAGAAAAAAAAAACGTGTTTTTAATACTGAGCTGTTGGAGTTTGTTGTCTTTATAAAAAAACCTCTTAGGTATATTACTGTGTATGAGTGTTTTAGCACACGTGTGTCTGTGCACTTGAATGTCTGGTGTACTCTGAGATCCGGAAAGGACATTGGATTCCCTGGGGCCAATTGTGGGTGGCTTTGAGCTGCTACCTCGGTGCTGGGAGTCTAACCCAGGTCCTCTGCAGGAACAAGAGTGCTCTAAGCTCTGTCTGCAGCTAGGCCCTGTGCTGTCTTGACGGTGAGCAGACTCGCTGGGGGCTGAAGGCGAGGTCTGCAAGTCTTTCCCGGCCTGTCCTCCACACTGTACCCTGCTCTGGAGAGCTGTGGGTGCTGACTGACACCAAGGCAGATTCTTAAACGTGAGGAGATGATTTCCTTCACCAGCTGCTTTCTCAGACGCTTTTGTTGTCCTAAATGGTTTAAGGGAGAGTTGAACGTTGTTTCTTATCTGAGGATAACATATCCAAATGCAGATTTAATTTCCATGGGGTCCTTCGTGGAGAGGCTTCTGTTAAGCAGATAAATCATCAGAAAGGATAGTTAATCCACATTGGGGAAAACGCAGATACCCTTTCTGCTTTAATGGGTCTCCTACTGAAAGAAGGGACTGGCTATGCCTAACACAAAGGTACCTCACACTTGCAGCAAGCACCTGTGAACGGGCCCCTCCAAACATGCTAGTGAGGCAAACACACGGTTCTTACAGAGCAGCATTGCTTGGCATTGCTTTACACAGCCATGTTCCCCCAGAAGTGGGGGTCTCCTGTGTCCTCTGCATCCTTTGGGGTATCATTCAAATCTTTAGCCTAATTACAGCTTTGCTTTATCATGAATGCAGAACTCATTCCTCTGCTGCCGCCCACACGGCCTTTGTCTCCTCTTCCCCTTTCACCAGCTATGCCCAGCTCACTGGTATCTCCCATCATGATCTCCCCAGGCCTGTCTTAGAGCATCTTTGCTTTTCCCTCTCTCTGCATTTCACCCTCACGCCCCCATTTCAGATGTCGTAATAGTAGTTAGACTGGCCTGTATAGCTGGGTAGAAAAGTGATAGCCAGGAGGTAAGAAGGGCCGTATGAAGCTGCTGGTCCTCGTGATGGAGTTTAGCCACACCCCCAGCAAGCTGACCTCATCCCCTGTGCGCCAGTCCCCTCCCTAGGTCCCTCCCCCTTCCCTACACTTTTACTCTGGGTTCTCTTTGTTCTTCGAATGTTTCAACACTTTCTCCCTTCTTTGCCCACACGGTTCTGACCATTTTTTTCCCTTTCATTCAGGGGGTGCGCAGTATGATCAAAATCACATCATCCTCAACACAGTGAACACGGAGCGGTTAACTCAAGTGTGGGAAGCCATGGTCCTGTGAACCTGAGCCGAGACTGCAGGAGGAGTATTTCCAGGGGATTTTCTGGCCACCTTATTGAAGAAAAAATAAAACTACAGAGCTGCTGGGGAGCCAAGTGCAAAGTGGGCCGGAGGCCATCCAGACAGACGTGTCGTCTCAAAAACATTTGAGTTTGCAGCCAGTAGTTTGTTGTTCTTGTTTTTTGCCTTGTATTTTCTCAGAAGCTCCTTCAACAGGCTGCCCTCGTAGCAGCGGTAGGGTATATAAATATAAAAGATCAAGACAAGACCACATGGTAATTTTTTTTCCAGGAACAGGAGGGGACAAGACTTCTGAGTGTGGACATACAGAGAGATTCCCTTAGAGGGAAGGATTAAAAACTCAGGTTGGTTGTCAGAAGACTTTAGTATTGGAGGATGCATTGTATCCATGGCCCTAACACTTCCTGGGACTATTTATGCTGAATGGCAGAGTGGAAACATCCTATATATGTATTCCAAGGAGTTTAATAAGTATTAACAAAACACTATTTTCAGTTTCTATTCAAATGAATAAATTTTCAAAACTTCATGTTGATGTGTGCTCATGAGCAGAACTTGGGTTACTTTAATTCACTTATGGACTGCCCTCAAGTGTCTACACGTAGTTTAATGCCTTCCTTACAGTTGCTATTGGGACAGCATTATGGTCTAATTTATTAACCCTTACTTTGCTATCCACGCCTAATGCTGAAGCCACAGTCTATACTTTTGGCTAAACGGAGACCTTTAGCCTGGTTTCTCTAGGGCCACCCGCAGGATGACTGCTTCGGATCCAAGGACACCAGGACCTCCCTTCTGCAGCAGAGGTGCGCAGAGTGGGGGAGCTGCCAAGGGCTCTCTGTGCAGTGTTGGTGCAGAGGGACCCAGACTTCAGTGGGCAGTCCAGGAGCAGGTGTGATTCACTGGCCTGGACCTGCTGCTCAGGCAGCACACTGTCCTAAGCCCACTGCCAGACATTTCCTGGAACACGACTTCCTAACAGTACTGGTGCTCTTGTGAGAGGCTCAACAAATGCTACTTCTGTTTCATCGGTTCAAGCCTGTGTCTCCTCTGGAGCCAAGGATAGGCAAGTGATCATCAGAATAGTCTATCTGCAGTTTAAACAGTTTGCACGAACAGCAGCATCCAGCATGCCTGCCTTGTTCTGTGTACATCTCTGACTGCAGTCCTTTGTGTATGTTGCTACAGCACACTGGGGTAAGAGATCCCATAAACGCCTGTTGAGTTTGTCTCTTGAATAAACTTATTCCTGGTTAACTACATGATGGAGTCTTGGGATCAATTCAGCAGCCCTCCAAGTCCAGCAAGCGTCAGCCGACAGACCGGGACACGGCTGGCACCTTTTAGCCACCCTCTTGTTCAAGGTGCCCTGTGCACTCAAGGATTTAACGCACTGCCACCTGGGAGTGCTCAGGAACAAGAGCTGAGACAGAAGTCAAGTGGCATTGGCATTGACAAGCGTGTGTGTGTGTGTGTGTGTGTGTGTGAGAGAGAGAGAGAGAGAGAGTGTGAGAGTGTGTGTGTGAGTGTGTGTGTGTGTGTGAGAGTGTGTGTGAGAGTGTGTGTGTGTGTGAGTGAGTGTGTGAGAGTGTGTGTGTGTGTGAGAGAGTGTGTGTGTGTGTGTGTGTATGTGAGAGAGTTGTGAGTGTGTGTGTGAGTGTGTGTGTGTGTGTGTGTGTGTGTGTGTGTGAGTGTGTGTGTGCTGGTGTGCACGTGTTTGAGACAGGCTCTCTCTATAGCCCTGAATGTCTTAGAACTCACTACGTAGACCAGGCCTCAAACTCAGAGGTCTGGCTGCATTTCCTCCCAAGTGCTAAGATTAAAGGCATGTACCACCATGTCCTGCTTTTGTACAGGCACCGGAGAGAGGGACCAGCAGTTACGAACACTTAATGCTCTTGCAGATGACCTAGTTCAGTATATAGCGCCTACATGACAGTGAATATTGTCTAATTCCAGATCTGAGAGACCTGACGCCCTTGTCTGGCCTCTGCAGGCACTGCGTGCTCACAGTGTACTTACATACATGCGGGCAAAACATTTGTACACGTAAAGTAAGTAAATCTCTACTGAGAACGTTCTAGAGTGACTTCAGAGGCAACCTCATATCCAACATAATACTAAACAGATATCTAACAAGAATAGATGGAGCAGAGAGTTTCCCCAAACAGGTCTACTGACGTGAAGGGCTCAGCAAGAATCTGAGGTACAGTAGCCAAGGTGAGTATAAAACAGCAATCAACACCCTGAACAGATGGCGACAAGACGCAAGAGTGGCAGGCTGACGGGGAGGCACATGAGGCCAGGACAGGGTGAACAGCAGCAACATCCACAGAAAAAACCCCGGAGATGCACAAGGCTGTTGCTGAGCGAAGCCCAGTCTCCGTGCACAATGCAAGGGCTTCAGAGCCGTCCGCCAGGCCTGGCAGTGTAGCCGTGTAATCCCAGCACCTTAGGAGTTCAAAGTCAGTCTCAGCTTGTGCTACAGGAGATCCTGGTCCCAAAAGAAGAAAAAAACCTTCCAGTATTAAAAGGCAATGCACGCGCGCGCGCGCACGCACACACACACACACACACACACCTTTTTATTCTGAGAGGTTAGAACCAGGGCATAATCACAATTCAGAGCAAAACTGCTCAATGCTTGATGTCTGGGACTAGTCATGATCATGTGGGCTCCAAAGGCCTAGGAAGCGCCACTTCTCCATCTCTGCCTTTCGTAGTACAGTTTGTCTCATAGGCTAGGGCTGGATCCTCGCAGCAGCTGATGCTGTCCTAGGGCGGTCCACCCCGTGGTCCTGGTATCTCCAACATGCTGGGGTCAGCACTACAACCTCGGCAGCACCTTGGCCAGCGGTGTCTCCCAGCCCACAGCTCGGTCAGTGCAGCTGCTCTCCTGACTCCAACGCCAGAGTCACCTTCACCGTTTCTACACATTGACAAGTGTGCAGCGGTCACCCTGGAGTCCCAGGAGGTTTTGTCTTGATGATGTTGGTCTCGTCTTAATCACAACTGACTTCTCAGCCTCAGCTCGCATCAGTTAAAGCAAAGGTGTCACTTCAGTAGCTCCAGTCTCTGTCTTCAGCCCCAGATGACCAAAACCACAGGTTCTAAATTTAAAATATATCACAGATGGCCCCAGTTGTCTTTGCCTCCCCCTGAACTCTGCAGGCCAGGCCTCCATCACAGGGTCTCTTTAAGCCCAAGTTCCCACAGAACTGCCTATTAAGCGCTAAGTGCTTGATGGCTTTTCCAGCCCAAAGGTTCAAATACTTCCATAACTCTTGCCAAACAATGCGGTCAGGTCTCACAGAGAATCCCATTCCTGGTTCTGATTTCTGTCTTAGTTAGGATTCCACTGCCATAATAAAACAGTGACCAAAAACAAACTTGAGGAGGAAAAGGTTTATTATACCTTACAGATTACAGTCCATCATGGAGGGCAGAAGGCAAGGAATGAAGGACCCTGACGGCAGGAGCTGAAGCAGAGGCCACAGAGGAGCGCTGCTGACTGGCCTGCCTCCCCTTAGCTTAGTTTGGTTTCTCACACACCCCGTGACTACCCTGGGTAGTCACGCACCTCCCACCGTGGGCTGGACTCATCCACATCAATAATCAATCAACAAAATGCTCCCCGGGCTTGCGGACAGGGGATCAGGACACAGGCCCTGGTGTCTCCCCCAGCAGCACATCCCCATGCCCCCAGTAGGTGCTCAAGTCTGCCGCCTCCCAATATCATCACACGTGTATACTGCATACGTAGGTCCTTGGGATATGTTCTTACCTGTTTCAAAATCTCAGAAACATTACAGTAAGATGGTGGGGTTTGAGCTACAAAAAGGCCACAAACACAAAAATCTACAAAACTGGGTCAAACCATGGCTTATGAAAACAAAACCACTGTGCAGAGGCTGGAGACAGCGCCACAGTGAGGTCCACTGGCCGCTCTTCCCGAGGACCCAGGTTCAATTACTAGCACCTACATGGCAGCTCACAACTACCTGTTAATTCTAGTTCCAGAGGACCTGACACCCACCCACCTCTGGGCACCCCAGATACAAAACGTGGCATGTGGTGCACATGCATATAGGCAAATACCATACACATGACAGAGAATAAAAATAAATTAAAACCGACCACCATGTACTTCCCACTGACAACAGGCACGCGCAGGGGCTGACAGTGTTGTGTCAAACATTGGCAAATGATCAGCAAAAAGGCTCCACTGCATGAGTGTACAAATGGCCTGCCAGGAAGAAACACTAATCAGTATGCCAACTTAAATAATTAATTTTAAAAGTATTTTTTTAAAACACATATTTTTAAAAATGTTTTTTATTGGACCAGTGAGATGACTCAGTGGATAAAGGCACCCGCCACCAAACCTACTGCCCTGGGTTCTATCGCAGAACCTACACGGTAGAAGCGCTGGTACCAAGGATCCCCGTGACGTCCACAGTGCGCCTGGCCTGGCACGTGTGCCCACACATGCATTATGCATTTTCTTTATCACTGTGGAGGCGTGTGCACGGGGCGGGGGCGGGAGAGACCGATTGAGTGGAGTCAGTTCTCCTTTGCGTGGGCTCAAGAACTAAACTCGGGCAGCACGCTTGCATGTCAAGCAACTTTACCTAGGAGCTCTCTTACCAGTCCAGATTTAGGCTTTTACACAGATCGTGAAACTTGAGATCTGACTTGGGGGAGTATCTGGCGAGGGCTAGATGCCTGGATCACAGGCACTCATCGAGGAGAGCAGCAACCCTGAGGCTCGAGAAAATGGGTATTTAAACTACATTAACCACAGTCTTTCCTCGGGCGTGGCCTCTCTCCACCTTCAGGAAGGCTTCTGGGACTTCAGAAAAAGGGAAGGTCTGTTCAATGACTGGCCGGATCTACAAAACACAAGAAGAGACCAACGGGTTGATAAGAAAGATATGATCTCCAAGGCAGAGAGAGTGTCGGTAGCCATCCAGTCAGGCTGCCGCACAGCGTCAGGGGCCTCAGCTTCCCGACTGAGTGAAGTCCATCTCGCCTCTCCGATCGTACCCTCAGTTTACCTTTACTGGACCCCACTCTGTAACGCTGACACTCCTGCTCAGGGCCCTGCCACAACTCTCAAACCTCACATTCCAACACACTGCATCCCAACCCTGGCCTTCACGCTAACTGGCATTTCACTCTTTGAAAATTCTATTTTATTTATTAAAGTTTGATTGTGTATGTGTGTGTGTGTGTGTGTTTGTGTGTGTGTGAGTGGTGTGGATGTAGATAAATGTGCCGTCTGGTACATGTAGAAATCAGAAGACAACTTTTAGGAATCAGCTCTCCCATATCCCTCCTACACACAGGGCAGGAGAGATGGCTCAGCAGTTAAGAGCACTGGTTGCTATTCCAAAGGACCGGGGTTCAATTCCCAGCACCTACACGGCAGCTCACAATTGTCTACAGCTACAGTTCCAGGGCTCCATCACCCACACACAAACATAATGCAGGCAAAACACTAGTGCACATAAAATGAAACTAAATCATGTCTATTCCTTCTGCCCTGGGTTCTGGCGATCAAGGCTGGCATTAGATCTGCTTGGCAGATGCTGTCACGCCGAGCCCTCCCACTGGCCTCTGCTACTTTCTAACTGTATGGACGGCCTCTTAGCCTCTCATCTGCATGCTGCATCCCTGGCCTCACAGCCCTTTCTATCCTTCACCTATGTGTTCTCCCTCTGAGCGAGCCTTCTCAGATCATGTACTACAGCTGAGGAAAGGCTCTGCCGTGGTCCCGGCTATACAGGAAGCGGCACACATGCATAGCCTATTTTCTAGTCTTAAGCATCTGCATATATATTTAGTCACAGCAGAAAGTATCTGTGCATAGACCACATCTTTATACATTTATAATACCAACATGAATAACACTGACACATAGAGGTTGCGTAATTAAGTCACTAAGCTGCAAAGCGGGGAGGTAGGAAGCAGGGGTCCTGTGTGAGCTCTCTGGGCCTTGGGAATTCCACTGAGCAGCAGCACGATGCTTACCATGCACAGGATAAGGAGCCCAGCCACCACCCCCCACCCCACCCCCCCCCGTGGGGTCTGGGTACTACGAGCTATCTGTACAGTGCCCCAGAACTGACAGAAGCCTCCTGAGAGAGGTCCCAGCAACACCCTCTCTCTATGCAGAAGTCCACCGCAACTCCTCCTTCCAAATGCCTAGCAGACAGTCACTGTCTGGACACTGTCTGCACACCTCCCTGGACTGCTTCTCACAGCTCCGCTGACCAGGATCAGCTGCCACAGGCACACCCTGACTCAGAGCCTAAAAAAGGAAGAGATGGCTTATGACATCCAGCTGCATCTGATGCCATTTCCTCTGATGTGACCTTCAGAGCTCAGGCACCGCATGCCCCTAAGAGCTGAGGATTCTTCTGCACGCCCGAGTGAGCCTGCAAGCCTGGAGTCACAGTAAGAGTGGGAAGCACCCTTACCGTTGGAGGGACCCCCAGGCATATACCTTCTGGGTAGGTGACATTCCTGACACTCTGGCACAGAGCTGAATCACTGTGCCGAGTGGCAGGACTCAACTGATGTCACTGCTGCTACTCTCTGCACTGTACAGGCCTGTCAGCGCCATCTGATGCTTTTCACTTCTACCCAGCTACAGTGGGTTATCACAACTGAATCCTAACCTTCCTTCCGTACGTCAGCTGAAGAGCTGGTCTCTAGAGCCTGCATCCAGCCCCTAGGTGACAGGTGACGTGAGAGCTTGCTTCAGAGGTATCACTAACTGATGACGGCCAGCACTGAGGAGGACCCCAGACCCTTGCCCAGCTCTGCGGAAGCACATCGAGGGCTGAGCTGAGCTGCCTTCTCATGAGAAAGGAAGGCACTGGGCTAGGCTGGGTTCCCCATGCACTGTAAACGCATCGCTCCCCTAGAGCTCCGGGGACACCTTACCCAAGGCCATTTGGTTGGTAAGTGGATGGCCTGCAAGCCTACGGAAGACATTCCCCAGAGCCTCGGTACAATGCAGTCTGTCAGGGCAGGAACTGAGTGAGTTCTAGAAAGGTCTGTACACGCGTCTGAGCCAGTCTCTGCCCTTTTTGCTTTCTCCTTATCCACCAGACGCCTTCTTCCATCCACAGACCCCTGCCTTCTACGGAGCCCGCTGAGCGCCTGCCTGCCCAGCACCAGGCCAGAGCAGGCACACAGCCAGACTCCATTCTACTCTGCAGTGCCCTGCCAGAGCCACAGAGCTGACCTGCTGACCGGGCCACTTGCGTGGCTGCGCACTTTAATCTGCCTGGGCAGGCCCTTTGTGACAAAGAGCCGGAGAAGGCTGACCATGGCATAATGAGTCATTTAGCAATTCCTGTAAATGACAATGGGGAAAAAAAGGCTTTCAAACTACAGTCAAGCAAATGCCCCCAGCGGGTGAATCTGGGACAGTATGGGGAGCTTAGCTGCACAATGCGAGGCGGTGTCCACGCACAGCCACACACTGGGCCTAGGATGCCTGTCTGCTAAAGACAAAGGGATCAGAGTTAATGCCAGAGAGGGGAGAGAAAGGTTACTCACAGCGAGGCAGGGCATTATGTGATGACACTGCTATAGAGCATTTGGCAGGGGGGCCCTGTTATAAAGCAGGCAGGCTCAAAGCCACAGTTCCCACTGCACAGGCACCCCAGACACCCGGGGCTAACAGGCGACCAGGAAACAGCAGCAGTCCTTACTCAGTGTGGGGGCCACGTGTGGGGTCTCCTGAGCACACCTTCCCTTCCGTAAACAGGACCCAGGATCTAGCACTTGCCGCCTGGCAGGCGTCCTTTTAACATGGGGACTAAGGGAAATTCACCCTCCCTAAGTATGAGTTACCACACACAGCATCACTGCTTAGCAGCACTGGGCAAGGCTCCGAGGGGCAGGAGGAGTTACGGGGGATGAGTGTTTAAAACAGGAAGCTGAACCCAAGTGCTCCAGTGGCCCAGGCAAAGCCAAAGCTTTCCGGAGCACAGCCAGAGGGAGGACCCGGGACCCTAGACTGTGCTGCCAAATGGCATGAGGTGTGGGGAGTTAGCCTGCCTGCTCTCCTGTGAGCTCCGCAGCCTCATCCTCCGCAGGCACCTAGGGCACAGAACTGCAGGTCCAGAAGGTAAGGCACATGGTGTGGGGCCAACAGACAGCAGATACCAGGGCCTGAGTCCAAACCCACACCTCTGCGAATGCCACCAGGACCATAGTCCCAGAGCCATCTCTGGGATGGCCACACCCAGTTTCTGTTAGCCCAGGACTTCCCAGGCCTGTCATTGTCAATGTCCAGAAGGAAGGTGGTTCTCAATCTCCAGGGATAAGAAGACGACAGTTAGAGGGGAGTTTGTTCCAGTCAGCTGTTTCTTGGTCACTGTCTGCGCTCAGAAGGGGTAGGATGGTGGATGAAGCTGCGCTCCAGGAGAACAGACACGCCCACCAGAGAGCATCCACATGGTGGCCCCTCCCAGCCAGGCGAGTGGAGGAAACAAGTCCAAGAGCTTGGGAACAAAAATCAGAAAAGCCAGGCATGATGATCACATATGTGACCCCAAAGTCAAGGGCTAGGTGTGACAGCATGTTAACTCAAGGCCAGCCTGGGCTACATACTGAGACCTGGAACCCTGTTTAAAACAAACAAACAAACAAAAACAAACAAGAAAATAAAAAACTCCAGAGTCCAGAGGCCTTGAGGCTACAAGATGAGAGGCCGGGGTTTCAGGTGAGCTTCTCTGGTGGTCGTCAGGGTCCAACCTCAGACTGTCATCTTCTTCCAATGGAGCAGGATCCAGCTGTAGTATGAAGCTTGAGGCTTGGATCATGGTCTACTGCTAGGGTAGCTTGGCCATACATGAGAAATCATCTATGTCAGAACTCTGCATTCTCTTCCAAAGCTACATGTCTAGACACACGTGATTAAATCCAATCAAGTGAGTAACCAAACTGAAAAGGTCAGTCTCCCGGTTGCACTGGCCACAGTCCTAATACTCAGTGGTCGTGAGGGCTCGGTGGCTGCCCACTGACCACGTGGAGGGGCATTTCCACCACTACGGAAAGCTCCAGTGGACAGTGCAGACAGGAGGTGACTACTCACAGCAAACGTGAAACAGAGCACGAGGGAGTCCTCAGTGGGTGCTGTAGGCTGAACTCGGGGTACACAGAAGCTCTTCTGATGGCAACAAAAATGAAGATCATGACCCTGCTCAGCCAAGCTTGAATGGTCAACTGGAATTCTGAAGAGACCCACGAGCATTAAGTTCATGACATCAAAGGGATTTAAAAATGTCTGCTCTAGCCACCGATGCTCTACCGGCAGATGCTCTGTTCTGGTCACCGGTGCTCCAGTGAAACTCAGTCAGAACGGTGCCTTCCCAGTGCTGTCTGAGGTCCCTCGGCTGTGGGAGCAGCAGCAGCAGAGGAAGCAGGAACAGGGAAGGCTGCTCTCCACATCCTGCTGCCAGCACAGCTCCTCTCGGCCTCTTCTGCATATGAGCAGTTTCTCTGGTTACAGCAAAGCTAACAATGCACTTAGGATCAGGAAACCTTTCTCTCTTACTCTTCTTCTCCTTCAGGGTTAGGAAACATTTATCTCCTCCCTAGCTTGATTTATTTTCTTTTTATTTATTTATTTTTTAAAATGCAGGGTCTTACATCATAGCCCAGGCTGGTTTTGAACTCACGGCAGTGTCCTACTTGGCACCGAGGCAGGAATGAGCCACTAGGCCCCTGCTTAGAAGACCTTCAGTAATAAAGTAACTAGTGAACAATGCTTTGAGCCACACATGATCTGCAGTGTTTGTTTTATTGTATGCTTGGGGCAGAGGGGGTGGAGAAATGGCTCATCTGTTAGGAGAACCGCAGCTCCCAGCTGTCTGTAGCTCCACTCCCAGGGGATTTGAAGCCCTCTTCTGGCCTGCATAGGCACCAGGAACACAAGTGGCGCACAGACACATGCAGGCAAAAACACCTGCCCATACCCAATAAAATAAAATAACACAAAACAAAATAAAATAAAATAAAACAAAATAAATTAAAACAAAACAAAATAAAATAAAACAAAATAAACTTAAAAATCCACTAAAAATGTAAGCTCTTGTAAAAGCTAGGCTGCAGAGCCAGCTCAGTAGGTAAAGTCGGGACAATCACAAGGACCTGGGTGCAGAGCCCCAGCACCCATGCAATACGCATGCACCTCTAACTCCAGCTCTGGGGGGAAGGCAAGCAAGGAGGCAGAGATAGACAGACGCCTGGAGCTGAGCTATCCGGCCAGCCAGTCCAGCTCAAGGATCAGTGAGAGACCCTCTCTCCAAAAATAAGGTGGCAAGAACAAGTTTGTTCTCTGGTCACCACATGCACATATAGATAGGTGCATTTGTACCTGTACACATATGAACATATACACACATTGCACAAACACCTAATGGAACACACACAGACACACACACACCGCCACACACATACACATAAAATAAATAATAAAAATTTGTAAATGCTTTTAAAATATAAAAGCCATTCTTAGCTTAGGGGACACAGACACACACACACACACACAGACCTAAGATTGCATTTAGCTCACTGGCTAAGACACTGAAAATATTATATCAGGCTTAAGATCTAGCCCCAACTTGTGGATGGCTACCATAAATGTATATACAAAATTCCACTATGAGCAGAAAGCCTACTTGAGTCTGAATTTCTAGGAGAAATGACTGTGAGGCCCCCACACACTTGCAAATGTCAGCTTCTTATCACTGGGCTGAGACTGGTGAGCATATTAAAGGCAGGAGTCCAAGGACAGAAATATTCACAGCGTGCCACCTGCGGAACACAAAGCGAGAGTGTCTGACTCCGTAGTCCTGTGGCTCTGTGATCTGCAGCTTCTCCATGCTCACCGGAGCGCACAGGGCTGACAAGACTCCATTCTAAGACTCAAGTCTGATGCTCGTGTGTGAGGAGGTGGCTCTGTACGCATGCACCATGTGTATACATGGAGGCCAGAGGTTGACACTAAGTGTCTTCCTCTTTGCTCCACTTTATTTGGAGGCAGGGTCTGTCCCTGAACCTGGAGCTCACTGATTGGCTAGGCTGGCTGGCCAGCGACCCTCTGGAGTCTCCATGTGCTGAGACGGCAGGCCTGTGGCATCATGCGTGCCTCTTGTGTGGCTGCCCAGATGCCGTGCAGCAAGCACTTCACCCAAGAAGCCACCTCTCAGCCCCAGGCTCCATTTCTAACCAGGAAGTTCAAGTTACAACTGACACACACCAGGTTCTCGTCACTTTTCCAGAACAAGTCATCCCTGAGGTGAAACAAGCAAAGGACAGGGGCCACGAGCGAGCCTGCGGAGACGAGCGAGCTTGTGGAGACGAGCGAGCGTGTGGAGAGGAGCGGCAGACACGTGGAGAGGAGCCATGAGCGAGCGTGCGGAGACGAGCAATACTCTCTTCACTGCAACACTAAACAGACTGGACTTCCAAAACTGCTGTCTTATGTTTACCAAAAGACTTGGGGCTCAGTAATTGCATTTCCCAGAACTGAAACAAATATGCTCACAGTTAGTACCTAAAACAAGGCTGGGAGACCCGCTGAAGCACCGTTTGTAAAAGGTCAAATAAATATTGGCACACCTGTGCAGAGGGACGTTAACACAGCTATTTACAAAATAAAGAAGGACACGCATTTTAATATGAATAATGTGAAATAAATGAGAAGGGTATTCAAAAACAAAAGGGAAAGCGAGAAACAATTCATTACTCACAGAAATATTACTCTGTCAGGTGTTGGGGAATTAGCTCCCATACTGCTGCCCTCTGACCTGGAAATGCCTCCCCCCAGGGCAGCCTCGCCATCACTGAGGCAGCTCCAGGAGTTGGGAACCTGCAGGCACCTCTTCTCCTTTGTACAGAGGATGCCTCTTTCAAAGATCATCACCAAAATGCTAGCCCCCCAGCTCAGACCCCAGACTCATCACTCCTCTGTCCTGTCCTGTTGAACAGATGCCTTTGGGATTTTCAGGACACAGCAATGCTGGTTTTGTCAAGGCCAAGCAGAACCTCGGTGACAGAGGGACGCCGTCAAAGGCAGTTATTGAAACTTCCAGTTCTGAACCTTGAGAATATATGCGTCTACAGACCTAGAGCAGTCGCTCAGGTTCCTGCTAGCCCGTCCTTAAGCACTCCTCGGGCTTGAAGAACTGAACTGTCCTTGTTCCGCTGAGCAAGCCTCTTCTAATGGCAGTTTTAAGTCTTCCTTTACTCCCCGGGAGCCCTGACAAGACACCTGACCTCCCTGTGCTCATCCCTGTAAAACAAGTCCCTAGCTTAGCAGCCTGAGCAGGACAAAGAGACGACTCCTCCAGGCCTCAAGGTGCACATCAAAGGCCTCTTCTTTCTCTCCTGTCCTTTCTGAGCTGATCTACTGGTTATCTGCCAAATTCAATTGTACATATATACAAATCTCCTCTCATCTCTGTTGGGTAAATAGCAATTTCCAAGTAGAGACAAAGTCCCCATATTTTGAATACAAAAGAGCATGACAGGTTTGTGGGCAGCGCGAGCAGACGTCACGACAAACACCACCATTCGCACACTCCTGGAGGACAGTCCTCTGCGATCACGGGGCTCTATCACACACACTTAGCAATGGTTCCTTTCTTGGTAGCAGCAAAGCAAAACACAGAGTGGGATGTGGGGGTCCTATACTTAAAAATGCAAGGCTGTTTCTACTCAGGTCACACCAGCCCTGAGAAGTCCATGAAAAGGTTGAAAAATTGAGCCCAAAAGCAGTTCCTGCTAATGTAAGGAATCACGGACCACATATACAACGCCTTGGCTATAACAGAATCGAACAAACCTAAATGTTTGAAAAGAAGCCACTCAGGATCCGGGGGAGAGGACAGGGAGGAGCAGGGAATAGTGGGGGGAGGGGGAGCTACAGTCAGATGTATTTATTGTATAAGTGAATAAAAAATCCCAAGCACTGAAGGTGGTAATCTGGGGAGCCCTGAAAAGACTCAGTCCCCAAAAGGAGAACTAAAACTCTCAGCAACATTCATTTTCTTTTCTTTTTTTTAATTAATACAGTATTTTATTTATTTACATCCCATATATTGCTCCCCCTCACAGTCCTCCCTCATCCTCCATCCCCCCCTCCCCTTCGCCTCTGAGAGGTTGCCCTCCCTCCAAGAGAACTCCTACAGCTGATAAACAACTTCAGTAAAGTGGCTAGATATGAAATTAATTCAAACAAATCAGTAGTCTTCCTTTATACAAATAATAAACGGGCTGAGAAAGAAATTAGGGAAATGACATCCTTCACAATAGTCACAAATAATATAAAATATCTTGGTGTGACTCTAACCAAGCAAGTAAAAGATCTGTATGATAAGAACTTCAAATCCTTGGAGAAAGAAACTGAATAAGCCCTCAGAAGCTGGCAAAATCGCCCATGCTCATGGATTGGTAGGATTAACATAGTAAAAATGGCCACCTTACCAAAAGCAGTCTACAGATTCAATGCAATCCCCATCAAAATTCCAACACAATTCTTCACAGACATGGAAAGAGCAATCCTCAACTTCATATGAAAAACAAAAAGCCCAGGGTAGCCAAAACAATTCTCAACAATAAAAGAACTTCTGGGGGAAATCACCATCCCTGACCTCAAGCTATACTACAGAGCAATAGTGATAAAAACTGCATGGTATTGGTACAGAGACAGACAGGTAGACCAATGGAATAGAACTGAAGAGACAGAAATAAACCCACACAGCTACTGACACTTTGATAAAGTGTCTTTGATCTCTGACAAAGAAGCCTTTAAAACCATACAATGGAAAAGACAGCATCTTCAACAAATGGTGCTGGTCTAACTGGTGGTCTGCAAGTAGAAGAATGCAAATTGATCCATATTTATCACCTTGTACAAAGCTCAAGTCCAAGTGGATCAAGGACTTCAAAATAAAACCAGATAGACCAAGTCGAATAGAAGAGAAAGTGGGAAATAACCTCTAATGCACTAGCACAAGGGACATTCCTGAACAGGACACCGATGGCTTAGACTCTAAGCCAACAGGTGATAAACGGGACCTCATGAAATTGAAAAGCTTCTGTAAGGCAAAGGACACCGTCAACAGGCCAAAACAGCAACATTCATTTTCCATGAGGTCCCTATAGGCCAGGCAGCAGCAGCAAAGAGCAGCAGTGGTTCTCTGTGCAGGCCTGTCCTCGCCGGTGCCTGCACTCTTCTGAACCGTGTATACTTTTAGAACGCACTAACCTTGGATTGGAAACTGGGGACCTGCTTCTCACCAGGTGTTGGGGATTTAGCCCCAATACTGCTCCCCTCTGACCTGGAAATGCCTCCCACCAAGGCAGCCTCACCGTCACTGAGGCAACTCCAGGAATTTTCCTGAGAACCCTCTCCTCTTCGTGCAGAGGATGCCCTCTTAACACCGTGCACCCAGCTCAGATCCCAACTCCGCTGCTTCCTAACTATGCACCGTGAAGAATACCACAGAATGTGCCACCCTGACTTGTCCCTTGATGGGGTTAGACTAAACAGGGTGAGTTACTGTGCACACTGAGCAGTCTCTCCATGAACCCCAGGGCTACAGAAACAGCACACAGCTCCCTTCCTCTTCCTGTGGTGTTCCAGGGGTGAGGCCTGGGGACAGTCTACAGGAGGAGTGCCAACAACATGAAGTCACCAGGAAAGGGTTTTTGGGTGGACCTACCTTTCCTGCATCTACCAGTTCTGCAATTTCATCTAGATATGGACCGCTGGCCATGAAGAACGCCCATCTGTAATGGACTCCTTGCCAGAGATGCTAAAAGGAAGAAAATAAGCATAGTAAGTGTATAGAAAAGACCTGGAACTGCAGCTAACGACAGACATTTCCTGCATGACCAAGACACATGAACCCATTTCCCGTTTCCCACGGACCCTGGCTGGTGACTGATGGAGAACAGACACTGCAGAGCATTTATGGAATAAGTAAATGAACACGGCATATCCGTGTCAACTCAGGCATCTTCCTGTATGATCGATGCAGGAAAGCTTCCCGGAAGTGATTGTCCAAATAGTCCCTTGCATGGGACTGCTTACCTACAAGGAATTAGGCCCGAGGCCTGAGGCCCCAGGCACCCCACTCAAGTTTACAGGAAGCCAAAAGAGTTTTTGGGTGGACTTACCTTTTACAGACTTTTTACATTTAAAACTGCTTTAGGAACAAGACTCACTGAAAGTTGTTTTCTGTTTCAGAGAAAGAGTATAAAATAGCTTTATACCATGGCTGGGTCCACCCACGGCAGTTCCTGTAAGTGCCAAGCTATCTGGTCTTTGTGGAACAAATCCTCTAAGACAAAGGTGGCCAGAACTCCTCCCCGGAGAGGATTCGGCTCTGCCTCTGCGCCCACTTACAACCCGTCATTCTCTTCACTCTTGAGAGGTCTCATCGTGCAGCCCAAGCTGCAGTCAAACAGTGCTGTCTTTATGCAGGAGCGGAGGGAAACATTATCAAATGGGGTAGCCACGCTCTGAGACATCTCTGCGGGACCTGACTCCTTAGGGGTAGACAAGGACACCCAGGACCATGCTCTAAAGCCCCTCCGCTCAGGCTCCGCCAAGCTACCAAGGAGGGCGGGGAATCCATCTGATCGCAGCAGCTGTAGAGCGGGGCTTCCTCCACTGTGGGTCACATCCGCCCACGGAGTCATACAACCCAACGCACAGGTCATGAAAAAGCTAACAGTATAGGCTCTGTCTCAGTGGGTGTGGCTAGTCACTGATATGCCAAGCTGTGCCCAGCACAGGGCCTACCCAGTAGATGACAACCACACGAGACCTGTCCACTGATTCTCCTAAGGTCTGCCTCCAGGACCACGGTGACAACACTCAGGGTAATAAAAGGGAGCTAAAATGGTCACAACTGCCACATGTGAAGAAGCCCTTGACATCATGCTCCTCTCAGAGCCAAACACTTGATTAGTAACAGCCCAGTTCATGCTCTGCTACAAGATATCTGTGTGGTCTTCCCAGGCTACTGTGGCTGAGAAGAGCATGTTTTCTGGCTGCTAAGAAAGCAAACCTTTAGGTCTAGGCAGGAAGGAAGCCTGCCATTGGTGGATCGAATGGAATCAAGAGAGGTAATGACAGCCAGTCACAACATGCATGGACATGTCGGAGGCCATGTGCCACGCTCTTCACGAGGACTATTTAATGCTTACAGCAGCACAGCACAGAACACAGATTAGCAACCTCACCTTATGGGCAAAGACACTGGGCTTAAAAACAGAACATGCTCAGGGTCACACAGCTACTACAGAGAGGTCAGAATTTGAACCTTCCTTTCTGAGTCTAGAGACCATGCTGGCAGCCCCTGTGGGAGGCTGGCTCCAAGAGAAGAGAAAGTGGCCAAGTGGCAAACCAATTCCCAACAGGCCCTGGCTTACTCCCACCCATCAAGATTGGCCTTCCTACCTTCAGTGCCTTTGTACCCACGGTGACTCCTGTCTGCAACATGCCGTCAGCAACACCCAGTCGGTCCATGTTCAGGAGGAAAGGAGTCACTAGAGTCACATAGGTGGCTCCTGACCACTTCTTGAGAAAATTTAGAGCCCATGTTTCAGTAGATCCACCAACATTATCCAGGATAAAGTCGAACCTGGAGGGAAAGGATCAAATGAAAGCACTGCCAGTCGCTAGCCAGGCACAGGCCCTCCTGCTCCACTGACATTGGCTACAGGTGCAGTCAGCCACAGCTCACAAACCCATCATCCCAGAGGGGCAGGTGACCTGGGTCATTCTGCAGAGAACCGAGTCTCACACAGTCCCTGAGGAGCTGAGGGACCCTGTCTCACACAGTCCCTGAGGAGCTGAGGGACCCTGCCTCACACGGTCCCTGAGGAGCTGAGGGACCCTGTCTCACACAGTCCCCGAGGAGCTGAGGGACCCTGTCTCACTCAGTCCCCGAGGAGCTGAGGGACCCTGTCCCACACAGTCCCTGAGGAGCTAAGCAACCCTGTCTCACACAGTCCCTGAGGAGCTGAGGGACCCTGTCCCACACAGTCCCTGAGGAGCTGAGGGACCCTGTCTCACACAGTCCCCGAGGAGCTAAGGGACCCTGTCCCACACAGTCCCCGAGGAGCTAAGGGACCCTGTCCCACACAGTCCCTGAGGAGCTAAGGGACCCTGTCTCACACAGTCCCTGAGGAGCTGAGGGACCCTGTCCCACACAGTCCCTGAGGAGCTGAGGGACCCTGTCCCACACAGTCCCCGAGGAGCTGAGGGACCCTGTCCCACACAGTCCCTGAGGAGCTGAGGGACCCTGTCTCACACAGTCCCTGAGGAGCTGAGGGACCCTGTCTCACACAGTCCCTGAGAAGCTGAGGGACCCTGCCATCACTGAACAGACTGCAGAACTGGCTTCCAACAGCAGCAGTGCATGTTTCAGTATTCACAACTACTTGAAAGACAAGTACACTTAAAGTGTTTGCCCATAAAAGTAACTTGAAGAAATGTGTCCTCTTCGTTTTCTGGAATGTTCTTTTTGTGTGTTTTATGTATAGCATCAAGATAATGCACAAAAGAATAAAAAGAGAGAAAAAGAAAAACCAACACCCTCCTCTCAACCTTCAGTATAACTCTGACATGCCCCTACCCCAAATTGTCATAACAGGCTTCACAGAACTGAAAGATACTCAAATCTCTAAATCTAACCTAATACTGTTATAATCATTATACCATGCTCAAAAGGGATAGAAACCCACGAAAGCTTATAAGTACTTTCAAAACCAAAGTTCTGTTTAGAAAATGCATGTGTATAAATTAAACAAACCAGCTGGAGAATTCCTCTTGGGTAAAGTTTTTTTCCCCTTCCAAATTCATCTGGAGGAAGTCAAACATCAAAGCTTCTAATCTAGCTCTGGCCAGCTCCAAGGGCACCAAGTCTTTCATGGGATTAAACTGCAGACAGACAAATTAAAGGATATGCAAGGCCGGAGTGACCTCAGCAGAGGATCACGGCTCTCACTAGGCAAGTTTCTACTGTGTTCCTAATGCCCTGTATGAGGCTATTTAATCTGTGGTAAACTTAAAACTACTGTTGTAGAACGGGCAAACTGTGAAAAGAAGTCTGGAGACAAGCTGTAGGCGGAGTTATGCCAGGAATGATTAATGGCATGACCTTGAGCTAACAAAACATCCAGAAAGCCACCACCTCTGCTTTCTCAACCACAGTATAATTGGATTGGAATTAACTTTACCCAAGAGGAATTCTCCAGCTGATTTGTCTAATTTATACACATGCATTTTCTAAGCAGAACTTTGGTTTTGAAAGTACTTCTTGCTGTAAAATATCTAAGATTCAAATATCAAGAAAGTTGTTCCTTGGAGGAAATCACAAGTTTACTACAGACAGATTCAGAGTTCAACCTCTAGACCGAAGTTATAATTATAAAGGCCAACTTCAACTAAACTGTCTGTGCTTTTATAAGTTGCCTTGATCATAGTGTCTCTTCACAACAACAAAACAGTAAGACACTATTGAAGGAAGAGGATGAGAGGAAGGGAGAGGGAGGGGAAGGAAGGAAGGAAGGAAGGATAGAGGAGGAAGGAAGGTAGAGGCCTGCATTTATAAGCCAGAAAAGCCCCTACTGGAAAAGGACAGCCAGAAAATGGACTTTAAAAAAGAAAAAAAGAGCCGGGCGGTGGTGGCGCACGCCTGTAATCCCAGCACTTGGGAGGCAGAGGCAGGTGGATTTCTGAGTTCGAAGCCAGCCTGGTCTACAGAGTGAGTTCCAGGACAGCCACAGCTATACAGAGAAACCCTGTCTCGAAGAAACCCTGTCTCGAAAAAACCAAATCCAAAAAAACAAAAAAACAAAAAAACAAAAAAACAAAAAAACAAAAAAACAAAAAAAGAAAAAAGAAAAAAGAAACTCCGAAATTGTGGCCTAATACTTGTGAGCGGTGCTTCAGCTTCAGTTTATCGGACAGACCACAGTCAAGAGCAACAGGGCTTGAGAGATTTCCCAGATCCGTCCTATCTGGTGCCTTAGGCCAAACCACAGGCTGGCTTTCGGGCATCGGGCACACACCACACCGCTCCCTGCCAGCGTTTATTCTTCCACTGTTTCTCTCCTACGTCCTTACTGAGCAGAACACTGAGACTGTGTAGTGGGAGTCATGTGGTTCATGTCCTCCTCTCTCTTCTTCCTGCAATGATGCCACAGAAAGACTCCGCTTCCCAGTACTGCCTTCAGACTTCTTAAAAGCCAGCAACAAAAGCTGGTTTATCCACCCAGCAGACCATGGATAAAAGGTAGCTTCCAGAGTGCACACTACGTGGGGTGAATCCGAAGGACAGGAGTGCTTTTAGACTCTTCCTGAAGACTGCGACATGCCCAGAAGCCGCCAACCACCCAGCCCTGCACACTCAGATGTGCCTCCTCCCCACAGGGACACTGCTTTCCTCCTTACAGTGTTAGAGACTTCAGCTGCTCTTCCACACTTCCCAGCGTGTAGTCTATGACCTCGTCTGCTCCAAGCTTCCGCACGAGCTCACAGGCATCCTTTGAGCAAACGGCCGTCACATGAGCACCCCATGCTTTCATGATCTGCCGAGGGGAGGGGAGAGGAGGGGAGAGGAGGGGAAAGAGGAGACACTGCAGTTTAAAAAGAAAGCATCGGGCCCAGGTGGATACTCTCAGAGTGTAATCTCTGGAGAACTTTTAAGTTCCTCACTAAACAAAAACTGCTGGAAGCTACCTATCAGATATGGTACAAATGTGTGTCAAGAAAATCCCATCTTCCACAGGCAAGACAAGCTTGTTGTCTTGCAGTTTATGCAGTGCCCCACCAGGATCAGAAAAAACAGGAGAGTTACAGGCTTCGCCTTTAGCACCTTCAATGACAAAGGGCAAACGTCAGAGAAAAGAGAAAGCAGTCATCACACATTCACAGGAGTGGGTATCTGACAAGCTCCCAGAATACAAAATTGCAACTCCTCTTCATTTGCATAACCAGAAGGTGTGGAGTCAAACAGCACATCTGGGGCTGGGATGACAACCAGATAGGCTAAGTGTCTGCTGGACAAGCAGGAGGACCTGCGTTCAGATCCCCGCAGCCATGTAAAAGCTCAGGCCCAGAAGCGTGTGCCCCAGACCCAGTGCCAGGGAGGCAGAGAGGAATCCCTGGAGCTTCCCAGCCAGCAAGTCCAGCAAAACCAGTGAGCGCCAGGTTCTAGTGATAGACCCTGTGTCAAAGTACAAACGGTGAGCATCGGAAGAGGCACAGGCAGCTCTGGCCTCCACACGCACCACGCGCGCAAAGACAGTTGCACATCCACAAACACACAGCAACCAGCTATCACACGCTAGATAATTAAGAAAATATGGACATTTTAGCTTTAGAACATGAATTGGGTCCTCTCCCTTACAGTTAAAGGTCTAGATAAATGGTCTCTTCATTTTAAAATGCATACTTAAAGTTAGACTTAAATAAAAGAATACATAATTCTCATGTTATTCAGCTTTAAATAGCTAAAATTGTCCTCCAAACCTGATAAACTTTTTTTCTATAATATCAGCTTCCCAGAGTCAACAGGGGACTATTTTCAGTCTACTAGCAGGCAAGAGACTTGAAATTTATCAAGAAATGTTGATAGTAATAGTTATGGATCAAAGTATGGTGACATACACATGCAAGCCCAATACTTTGGGGCACAGAACCAAATGACCAGAAATTCAAGGTCATTCCTTAATTCTGCAGAGTGTTTAGGGTCAGCATGATATCCTATCTCAAATTGACAACAACAAAAATATCTCCCAAGGATTCATATAACCTGAAACTGAGGAAACTGAGCCACTGAGGAACTCTAAAATAATGTTTTTATGTTTGTGGGTTGCAGACAGGGCCTCTTGAGTAAAGGAATCTGTTGTTTTCAACAGCAAGCCCTGAGTCAAATATGTGAGGTATGGAGCCTAGAAAAGCGCACTGTGGCCGCCCTTTCCCCAAGTCTAGCCAGACATTGCTGAGGGAAAGGAAAGTTGCTCAGACCTGTTGGGAGTGCATCTTCTTTAGGATTTATGTATATCTGTTCTATGCGTATGAACGCTTGTCATGTGTGTATCACATCCATGCCTGGTGCCCACACAGGCCACAGGGGCACTGGACTGAGACTGGAGTTACAGACGACTGTGAACCGCCACGAGCGGGCAGAAACAACCGCCACTCTATGAAGAGCAGCCAGCCCTCCAGCCCCGCTCTCCTTAACAGCGCTAAGTGCTCAGCGTCTGTCTTCGAGTGCGTGCGTGTGGAGGCCAGAGCTGCCTGGGCCTCTTCCGATGCTCACCGTTTGTACTTTGACGCAGGGTCTATCACTAGAACCTGGTGCTCACTGGTTTTGCTGAGAAGCTCCAGGGATTCCTCTCTGCTTCCCCTCTTGCCCCTTAACACCTAGCTTTTCCTAATTTACTGCACTTGTTAGTTATCTTCACTGCTAAGAAGTTTAGTGAGGAAGCTTACATGTAAAATGAAGTCTGAATACAGAAAGTTCCTAGAAGGCACAACAACTCGGATAAAGAACAGAACACCGGGAGCCAAAGGTTTTTCTTGGGTCCTGTTTTAACACACAGCCCTCTCCCAAATATCTCCTTTTTAAGTCACCCCTTATCTTGTTTTTTTTTTTTTTTTACAATAAACAATTCCTAGTATTTAAAAAATGTCATCCAAATATGCATTCCTGGGGCATAATTAATTTGGTTATGCTCTTTTTTAAACCGTGGGGGAAAGCCTCTTCTGAATCCCAGAACAGAATCTCTCTGTTCTCTTAGAGTTTATCTGTGGAAGACTCGAGGCCATTCGACCTGCAGCGTTGCTCTATAGTTTGGAGCTTCTGATTGCAGAGGGCAGTTCTGCATGGTGTTGTGTCCTCTGCATTCTGAAGACTGGGCAAGACTGGGTTTCAGTCTCTAGAGAAAACCCTGCCTGGTATCTGACAAAGCTAGAGACTTCAGCAAGCTGCCAGAGCTCAGGACGTAAGCCTGTGCACTGAAAGCTGCCAAGTAATGATGTTCACTTAATGGCTGTAATTAATAAAGAAACACCTCCCTTCAAGTATGATATGACTTGCTCAGTCATACATCTCATATAAGAATGGTAGTGATGGGGGTGACAGGTGATGGGGAAACTTATAGTTTGTTTCTCATAACATTCCAAAATTAACCACTTTTCAAAAAAAAAAAAAACAACATAAACTCATGAATTTAAATATCTTTATATGGATTCAAGCTACCATAATTATCTTTATAGAAACTGGAGCTGGCACATCTTTGGCAGTCTTTAAGATGGCTCCCAACTCTGACACTGCTCTGATGGTTTTGATAGTATCCCCACTGTTCAGTGAAACTGAGGCTCGCTCACACCTTGCACCCTCTGTAACTTCCCATTTCTCTAAGAGCCTTTCAGTCTTCCATTGAAAAGCGATACCACAGGCTAGAAAGATGGCTCGGCGGTTAAGAGCACTGACTGCTCTTCCAGAGGTCATGAGTTCAAATCCCAGCAACCACATGGTGGCTCACAACCATCCGTAATGTGATCTGACACCCTCTTCTGGAGTGTCTGAAGACAGCTACGGTGTACTTACCTATAATAAGTAAATCTTTAAAAAAAAAAGAAAGAAAAGAAAAGAAAAGAAGAAAAGAAAAGTGATACCACAAGAGCTCTTTCATGAATCCATATGTGCAAACATTTGCGTTCTTACTGATAATCACAATCAAATGGGAGACTGAGGCTGAGGACTGGCCGCGGTGGGGGTGGAGCTCGGCATGCAGGAGGCTGAGTCCAATCCCTAGAAACCTTCTCCAGAATATCTAGTGACCAGGATACGGCTCATGCCTATCATGCTTGTTTTGTGACAATTGTCGAACTAGACATTTATATCACTTGTACTTTTTTTGAGTTATGTTTCACAACAGAAAACTTTAAAAGATTTTCTAAATTTACATGTCTATGTGAGTGTCGGCCATGTGTGAGGTGCCCAAGGCAGCCAACTACGTCTTGTGCTCTTACTCATAACTACAACGTAAATGAGTGACTATCACTCAAAGCTAAAACCAGAGGCTAGGGGTGTGGCGCAGTGTACAGAGAGTCATGAACTAAAACCTCCAAAATGACCAGTTAAACGTTATCTTTAATGGGCATGTAGCGGCAGCAGAAGCTGCCCATCACAGCTTGGCTCTTTACACCCCAGCATTTGTTACTTGTTATTATTTTATTTAATTACAACCAGCCTAGCAGGTATGCTGGTATCTTAAAGGGGGTCCCTTCAGGTGTCACACAGGGAAGCAAACCACGAGAAGAGCTAAGTGCAGACTGACTTTGTCAACCTGGATCAAACTTCGGGAGTCTAACAGCGGGCAGTGTGTTCCCAATGTTTTTAAACCCTGTATAATTTAAGAGAGAGTTTCCTGGTGCAATGCAATTCATGGTACACAAGGACATGTAATTAATTACACTGAAACTCAACTCAAGGTAGTGCCATTTCTTCCAAGATGATGGGTTCTAGAGATAGACCACCTGTACTAGCTTAGGAGCCTAAGAGTCCAGCCTGATCTGGTCATACAGAAAGCGAACATTTAGGCTATTAGCCACCTCTAGTCCAGGTTGTGAGAGCTTGGGGCAGCCTCTGGCTGTACAGATGACGTAAGGGTCATTTAGATTATTAGGTATCTCTGGTCCTGGCTGTAGGAGCTTGATCTGACCTGGCCCAACAGATAACAGATCAGCAGGCTGTTAACCACCTCCAGTTCTCCGCTTTCTGGATGGAAAAACATGTTTTTCATCTTTCCCATTTGCTTAACATTCCTGTTTTCTCTGGAGATCTGTGGGTGCAAGGACCTTCCTGCCCTGCTCAACAGTCTTGGCGTAGTTTTGAGTGATCTTCCCAATGGAGCAATGTTCAGGAGCTTCCCATGAACTTACAGGCCACTGCCACGCTCTCAACACAGTCTGCTCTGAGTTGTTACTCGTGTATACAACTGTACACAACAATGTGCTTCTTGTGCTCTGTTTCCTTAACACAGGATCCCACTATGTAGCCTTGGCTGGCCTCAAACTAAAGATCCTCCTGCCTCAGCCTTCCAGGATTACAAGCACTTACCACCATGTTTGGCATCTTTTCTGGTTTAAAAGTGGTAATGTCTTTTTGTTGGTCAAGTGTGGGTGTCTTTATTTTTAGGTTAACAACTTGTAAATACTCCCCATGGTGTGATGGTTAATACTGACTGCTAACTTGTCCTGGTGACAAGCCTCTGAGCACACCTGTGAGTGATTATCTCCATCAGCAGTTAACTGAGGTGGGGACACCCACCTCACCATGAGCCGCCCCGTTCGTTCCCTGGGCTGTGTCCAGGCTGCACAGAGGGGGGAGAGAGCTGGCTGAGCACCCGCACCCCTGGCCCTCTGCTCCCTGCTGCAGGTGTGAGATCAGCTGCCCCGATGACTGAGGGCCAGAGCACGGCCTTGCTCAGCTCTGTCACAGGCACAGGCACAGGGAAAGGACCTGAGACACGTGGGCTGCCTTTCTTCTTATTCTTTGAGAGTGCCCTTTGATGTATCAAGATTTTTAACTTGATAAAGTTCAACTTACTTGTTATGTTTTTAGCGTCACATCTAAGAGTGCGCTGCCACATCTAAGGTGATGACTATTCATCGCTGGCTCTCTAAGAGTTTTATGGCTGGTGCTCTTACAGTTAATCTTTGATTCACCTTGAATTATTTGGGATATCGAGTGGGGCTGATTTGCTTCCTTTGTATGTGGACATCAAGTTTGTCTTATCTGTCAGAAGGGCACTTTCTCTCACCTAATGTCTTCACCATTCCTTGTTACAAATCAGATGACGGGGCTGGAGACACGGCTCATAAGTTAAGACTGGGCTGCTCTCCCAGAGTCCCACATCAGTTACCAGCTCATAATCACCATCACTCCAACTTGAGGATCTAACGCCCTCTTCTGGTCTCTCGGACGCCTGTACACACATGGCATATTCTCCCAGACACACAGACGCTTCAGTCAGCAAAACTGACTACACATGAATAGATCTGTCTCTGGATATTCTCGTACATCACATGCACTTGCTCACTCACTGGCTCTCTCTCTCTCCCTCACTCCTTCCCTACCTCCCTCTACACACACACACACACACATACACACACATACATACACACACATACATACACACACACATACACACAAATACATACACACACACATACACACACACACACACACACATACACACACACATACACACACACATATATACACACACATACACACACACATACGCACATACACACATACATACACATACACACACATACACACACACATACACACACATACACACACATACACACACATACACATGCACACATACACACACACATACACATACATACACACACACATACACACACACATACACACACATACACAAAGAGGGAGAGGGAGGGAGGAAGGGAGAAAAGGAAGGAAGTAGGGAGGGAGGCAGAAGAGGAGAGAGGAGGAGGAGAGAGACCATCTTGTGCCACCATCCCACTATTTTGATTACTCTAGATTAATAGTAAGATTAAGATTTGGAAATTTGGAACTAATTTTATTCCTTTTCAAAACTTTAGCTATCTGGGTTACCTTGCAATTGTACGTACATTCCAGAATAAACTTGCCACATATGGAAATAAGGTAGTTGACCTTTGTATTGGCTTTACATAGAACACATAGGTCACTTTGAAAGCACACTAGCTTTGTAAATGATATTCTGACTACCGCGTTTCCCTATGTAGTTTAGCATTTCCTGGATGCCCCAGCTTTCTGTTACTGTGTTAAAAGTGACCAAACCCAATCTGGGGAGTAGAGTATCTCAGCTTGCAGGCTACAGTCCATTAGAGAGGAAGTCGGGGCAGGAACTCAAGGCAGGAACTGAAGCAGAGGCCATGGAGGAGTGCTGCTCACTGGCTTGCTTGCCATGACCTAGTCAGCCTGCTTTCTTTATACAACTCAGGAGCACCTGTCCTGGGGTGGCACCATCCACAGTGGGCTGGCCCCTCTCACACTGAACATTAATCAGGAAAATGCCCCAGGAACACGCTCATAAGCCAATTTAATAGACATTCCCTTTCCCAGGTAACTAACCAGAGACGGTGTTAACAAAACTAGCCAGTACACTAGACTCAGTTTTTGAGGAAAGTAATTTATAATATATTTATAAATTCATATAAACAAAAATCGTCCTAGTCACAAGATTAAGAAATCCTTTTACCTGTATCGCAAAAGTACCAACTCCACCTGACGCACCCAAGATTAACGCACTGCAACAGAAGAGAAAGCACAGCGGTGAGGCACTGGGCTCCTGATGAACAGAATTTCTAAAGAGGAAACTTCCTCAGTGACAAACAATCCCCGCAGCAAACAAGGCCATCCTCCTTCCCAAGGCTGAATTACAGCTTTCACCAAGAAGCTGCATAGCTAAAATGAAACCTTTTGTAAACTCTTAGCTGAGAACACAAAACACTCTCAGACCGACAATGTACTTCTGCAGGTGGCATGGATGGCGCCTGGTAACCTCCGCTTCACAATGAATTATTCTGGGCTACAGTTAGCACGCTTCTCTGTAAGGAGGAAGCGTACTCCGCAGTCACATTCCTGACCACATTCCTGCCGAGGCAGAAGGCACACCGTGTGTTCAGGCATGTCTTCCTAAGCTCATCAACTGTCACAGACTCATCCTCTTAGTTTCCTGTGGAAGCCGATGACTGTGTCCCGTCAGCACAGCATCCTGGGCTCCAGGCTCTTAACACAACCACCTGAGCCCTGGGCTTGGGGGGGAGACAACGACCGGCCTGGGGTCCATGGAGGGAGGGGCAGAGGTAAGAAGGGGGGAGGGGGGGAGCCTGACCCTCTACATTTGTGACTCTCCGAAATGTAACACAAGGCTAGGTGTGCGGAGGCAGGGAGAGGGTACAGAACCACCATCCATTTCCCAAAGATTTCCTGAAAGCAAATCAGCAGTCAAAACTCACAGCATGAGGCAGGCAGGCAGGATGGTTCAGTGGGTAAACATGCTTGATGTCAAAGTCTGACCACCTGAGATCAACCATCGGCACTCACAGTGGTGGGGGAGGGGAGCAGAACAAACTCCTGAAAGTTGTTGTCTGCCTCCATACATGTGCTATGAAACATGCATGTGTACACACACAGACGAAGGGGGACACACCCGGACTGCATGGTGTCAAACGTCTAGAACACTGTACCCAGTAGAGGTGAAAGGACACTGTAATGGCTGTCTGGTATCGGACACTATCTTAACTACTACGGAGGCTACCTCGTGAAAACCCCGAGCCCACAGAGAACACTCCTGAGACGAGGGGGAGCCTGCGCCTGCCGCCCACTATCATTATATAACTACCAGTTACGGGCCCTCTATCTTCACTATGAGACAGTATAGAATTTTGCCACCTACTGCTAACCAGTGCCCTGAGCCTTGGAACACACACCCTGCCTGTAATCTTAGCTACTTCATCTTTCCTGTCCCTCATTCAGATCACAGAGGCTGATTATTATCATCTGTTGTGTGTTAAAAGTTATGACTATAATTTCCAAGCCAGCTGTTCCCTTTGAAATATCATTAAATATAATTTTAAAAAGTCTCTTTGAAAATCATATTACTTCTAGAAGTGGTTTTCATCTCAAAACTATGACTAGTGCAGAACAGACGACACTCTGAAGATGTCCCGCCTGCTCCACACTTCAGCCCCAGGCTGTAGCGTTAGTATTTCTAAGTGGGAAGTGTCATAAGGCTGAGGTGCTGGCACACACCTGGAATCGCAGCACTCAGAAGGCTGAGGCAGGAGGATTGTAAACTCAAGGTCAGCCTGGGCAATTCAGTGAGACCGTCTCACACCCAATCATGTAAACAACAACAAAACAGCTATCATACAGATATCCAGCAATTAATTTACCCACAAAACCCTTGACCTTGACTTTTTGATTATTATCTACATTAGTCATATCCCCCTTGAGTAACATCACACTTTTCCTTTAATCTACATTAAGACAGAGAAAAGACAGGCATTTAATCAAGTTTTTAGTTGTCTAACACTGGTCTAACACTTAGTTTTGAATCATAAGCTATTTGCTGAGGAAAATGCCTCTCTGGTGGTGTGAGCGTTTTCCAGTGGCCACTGCTGCTATAAGCACCCCAG
Source organism: Apodemus sylvaticus (assembly GCF_947179515.1). Lineage (NCBI taxonomy): Eukaryota > Metazoa > Chordata > Mammalia > Rodentia > Muridae > Apodemus > Apodemus sylvaticus. The sequence continues at coordinate 46,959,352 of NC_067490.1, read as the reverse complement.
CATTAGCATGGCCCCTCCTGGTGAGTCTGTCTGCTTCTGTACAGGGGTGGGGGAAAGAGGACACACTTCACAGACAGGGTTCAAAGGAGAGCAGATATAATGGCTGCCTGGGGTCCAACTGCCAGACATGTCTCTTCCCCAAAACCCTTAATCTGAAGCAGACTCACTTCCTAAATAAAACAGCAAAATGATCTCTCAAAGGAAGGTTCTGCAGCAGTTAGGTTCAGCAGCCAGTGTCAGTTCCCCTCACTGCCACCTGAGGGCGCCCTCACAGTGCAAAGGCGCAGGGAAGCAGGCTCTAGATGGCATGGAGGGTGGACACGAATTTTTCTGGCTGCACAAACTTTAGTTTTGTGTAGGGTCAGGCAGGGCCTGGGCAGGGCCTGTTCTTTTACAAACAAAGTCAAACTCTAAAAGGGCAGCAGGTAAAATACCCTCTAAAGCCAGCAATAAGCTGGTGGGAGCTGGGCGGCTAACCTAACTGTGCTCTATAGAGCACTTCCCACGGAAGCAGGCTGAAGGGATACTGATGGAAACATAGCTGAGACGGGGAATGCTCAAAGCAGGATGAATGGTCAGGTTCATTGTTAGGGTGAGCCTGTCAGCCACGAGGGAGCCCTGGCGGCAGCCCTGCATACACAGTCTTTATGCAATTTAATAAGACTCAGCTATGCCAATCCCAATCAGCTATGAGGAGGTCTCTTCTGTCCTCTCCTGGCTCCTTCCCCCTCCCCCTCTACCAGCCATACTAGATTCAGATGATCAGCTGACTCAGAGACACAGGGGTAGCTTCCTATTTGTGGTCTCACAGTCTGTGATTCTAATTACCCACCCTCAACTGTGGCCCCAAAATGAAAAACTCAAAATTAGAGAAATAAATAATGTCTAAGTTTTAAATAGCTTTTACAAGAGCACATCAATAAAGTGATTCTTTCTGTAGACTCAGAATCCACTCAGGAAGTTATCTTGCACGGATAAGAGGGACTCTTGGCCATTTGCTTTGGATTTAGTGGGAAATACTGTCTGTGGGTCCAAGTCATTTCTGCATGGAATTAAAAGTTCTTGCTAGCTGCTGCGGATTAATAACACCTCTCAGGCCGTGGGGAAGAGAGGAGCCTTGCAATCCCAGCGCTCAGGAGCCTGAGGAGGAGAACGAATGTTGAAAGTCAGCCTAGGGCACACAGAAAGAACCTACTGCAATCTGGCAAGATTGCTCAGCAGGTAGGGACCTGAAGGAAAACTCAATCTCAACAGAAGGTGTCCTCTGCCCTCAGCACATGGGTAGGACAGGCACCAGCACATCACCCCACACAGACCTTTTTAAGAGTCTGTGAGAGGGCTTAGCTGGTAAAGACGCATGCTGCTAGCCCTGAGTGCAGTCCCCAGAACACACATGTGGAAGGAGGGAACTGACTTTTGCAAGTTGTCCTAAGGCCTCCCTGTGCATGCTATGACACATATACATAGGCAAATACAACTTTAAAAACTTTCAGTGCAGAGGAAGACTCCAGTGGGAGGCTTATTTTCCACAGGAGCGGCAGAGACAGAGTGGAAAGAAAGAAGGGTGACAAACGTCAGAACAGGCACCTGCAAGCACAACCTGAAGGAAGCTGGGGGATCACCAGGTGGACACCCTAATTTCAAAGTAAGCACGCTGTGCATTAGGGACAGGGAGTGAACGCTGTTCACTTTCAGCCTGTCTAATTCTGTGAACAGAGTGAGGCAGCCAATTTACAGGACCTGACAAAGATCCTAATCTCAGAATAGAAACCAAACCAAACACCAAAACCTGCAAAGCATTCCTATCAATGAACTGAGTTTCAAGTGGGCACAATTCAAACGTGAAATTTATTTTGTGGAGCAGGTATACTTTAATCTCTAACACTTTTTACTGCTTCTGCCAAACACCATGAATACGATTTTCCCAGCAAGAGCTGAATTTCTGGCAGAGCATGATGCCCAGGTGTGCCCATAGCTCTACCAATCAATAAAACGGTTGGTATCGTTTATGGTTATGTAAACCAATTTACAACGGAGTTTGAGGGAAAGACCATGTGTATGGCTCAAGGCTTCCATCATATACACATACACACACACACACACACAAACACGCGTGCATGCGCATGCACACACGTGCTTGCATGTTTACAGTATTTTAAGTTACTCCCATTTCTTGTGATTGTCACAACTAAGTAACTGGAGAGGTAGGGTATTATTGTAACTCACATGTAATAATTCCACCAAGCTGATATTTCTGGGACCATCAAATGCCAATTGTCCTTTCTAAACTCCAGAAATGTGAGGAATACATTTCTGTTGTTTATAAACCACCACTTTGTAGTAGTTTGTTCTAGGAGAGGAAGGGAATGAGGCACATGGAAAGAAATCCCTGACGCCAATGACCGAGGCTCCTCAAGGAATTGCACTCCAGTTTAGTTCTCACAGGGACTGTACCAGTTAACAGATAATATTTGTATTTAATGGCCTTGGGGCTGCTAAGATAAAGCACTGGGTGAAGGCATTTGCCACCAAGTCTGAAAAGCAGAGTTTGTTGCCAGAACCTATGTGGTGGCAGGAACCATCTTCCAAGCACTGTCCTCTGAACTCCATGTACACACTGTGGTGTGCACATGCTCTCACACGCAAGGAAATTAAATATACATATTCATAAAATATAATTCATATTCTGTTTACATTTTTAAAGTATGTAATGACTTTAAAGACATAAAATTCTCCCACTTCTCAAAGCTCTTCTTACAACCTAGGATGCTATGTTCAGACACTCCGAGGAAACAGCAAAGAGACCACAAACAGCATACGGCCACTTGGTGAGGTAACAGCAGACAAGAGAGTAGATCCCAGGGCTAGTAGATTCCCCAGTACTAGGCTTTAACAGACAGTAACAGTAAGCCAAATAATTACATAAATGAACACCAAGGTGGGCACTGACAGTGATAAATCTAAGGAAAAGCAGTTAGATTTCTGTCTGTGGTAGGATGAATAGGTATGGCCCCCGTAATCTCATGTGCTCGAATGCTGGAACCACAGGGAGCAGCACTATTAGGAGGTGTGGCCTTGTTGGAGGAAGTGTGTCGCTCTGGGGCTGGGCTTGAGGTCTCATATGTTCAAGCTACACCCAGGGTGGTACAGTCTCTCCTCCCGGCTGCCTTCAGATCAAGAGGTAGAACTCTCAGCTCCTCCAGCACCATGCCTGCCTGGACTCTGCCATGCTTTCTGCTGTGAAGATAACGGACTGAACCTCTGAACGTGTAAGCCAGCCCCAATTAAATGTTGTCCTATAAAAGAGTTGCCACGGTCATGGTGTCTCTTTACATCAATGAAACCCTAAGACACTGTCCCTACATTTTTTTTTACAGTATAGCAAAACCTGTTCTGAGAGCCCTGTACCAGCAAAGAAACAAGAGGTCTGCAACAATGCCATACACACAGCCACATGGGCACAGTGAGTCCATGATTCTTAAGGGAAAGGAATCAAAACAATAACACTTCCAATAAGTGTCTAAACATCTGCAAGATCTCTACAGGTTTGGAAGAGATAAAACCTGTGGTCAGATCTGCTCCATTTGAACCTCGGAACCGATAGATAACCCATGAAAACTGGAGAAAGAGGGTCGGCCTTTAGAATAAACATTTGCCTTTAATTCTGAGCTGCACTGCAGCACCTTTGCCTTTAATTCTGAGCTGCACTGCAGCGCCTCATCAGAAATAAAGCCTAACCGTATGCAAATGCGGTGCTTTAGTGCCCGCATTAAAGTGTGATGTTTCATAACGGGAAAGCAGAGTGGCACAGGCTTTAATTGTAATAAGAAATAAAGAAAACAAGTGTGGGGCTGGAGAGCTGGGTCAGCGGGTAAAGTCACCTGCCACCCCACCTGGGGACCTGAGCTCCATGTGAGGGCCACGTGGTAGAAGGAGGGAACCAGCACGTTGCCCTCTGATAGTGCACACCCCCTCCCCACACATACACAAACGAGCGTATTGAAAAACAGCAATAACAAAAACTGTGTTATTTTATTCCAGTATTACCTACAGGTCTCCCCCTCCTTTCAGTGACTAACTGGTCCAGAATAACCTACTTTCCTACCGACAAATAGACAACAATCGTGATTTTTACTGTCAACTTTCTTTATAAAAGAGCTTTTTCACTTGGATGTTAAATTAGCATAAGTTAACATTTATGTTAAATAATGTTAATATTTAACATTTTGGGGGGAGGGGTGCATTCTCTCCTTTGCATATTGTCCAAGGCTGGGAGTGACCTCCAGCTATCAGGTCAGCCGAAGCACCTTCTTCTACAGGGCCAGTTCACTGGTCCCTAGGTCAACTTCCTAAAATACTAACTACACTATAATGTCCTTGTTAATAGCAGACGCCACCATTTATTGAGTGTCACCATCTTTATCTGTATAATCTCACTTGATCTTTAAGAAAAACAAAACTCAGAGAAATGACTGACTGGGTCACCCAGCTATGAAGCAGCAGAATCAGAACATGAATAAGGAGCTAAGAGTCCCTGGCTCCACGGGGTTTACTTCAGAGCCTCTGTGGCTATCTGTACGACCTGCCCCTTGCACACTGGTTGTTCTTGTGCATACATAACCATGATAAGTTTGTAAATTGGGTAAAATAATGAATAAAACTCTGTAATTTGTAACCAGCAGACAATCTAACAATATGCCGGAATACAGTTAGATGGACTGAGGCCTCCCTCTTGCTCCCTCGGAACACCTCACTCTCCTGAACATCTCGGACCCTGGTTGATCACTGGCGGCAGAAACTGTAGAAGGACAACTGAGCCCAGGCTGTCACTGCATCCCAGCTGGCCTAAGCCAGCCTCTATTCTTGTCACTAGAGCATCAGCACCAGCCTCGAAGGGAGCTCAAGAAGCTTCAACAGCCGTTGGTAGGCTCACTACCATTGACAAACTTGTGAGCATGCCCAGGCCAGGGCAGAAAGCACTACTCTCAGCTCGGCGTGATCTTTACACACAGCACAAGGCCCTCACCCTTTCTAGTAGCCTCACAAAAGCTGAGCCTCGTCTCAGGAGGTTCACATAGAAAATTTTGCCCCAGTGCTCAAGAGATGACTCAGCTGTGATGACCACTTGTGCTCTTTCGAGGACACAGGCTCCCTTTTAGGGCGCAGACTGCGTGGCTCCTGTAACTCCAGCTCCAAGAGATCTAGTGCTTTCCTCTGGCCAAGGCCCCTGCATGCATCTGGTGCACATAAACTCACACGAGCATGCATGCAGTACACATATATGTAAGGGAAAAAGTTTAAACGCTCTAAAATAGGAGATTCTGACTCCTAGAGATCCCAACTATACATCTTGTATTCCCCATCCAATCTGCTGAGAATGCGGCTTTAAAATAAAATGTATCAAGTGTTAGCATAACCGCCCATGCAGCTAATGGTAATCTCAGCATGAGCAGATCTACCCTACAGAACCAGACCCTCAGAGATCGCCATGGGCCACTTACCGCTTCCCCATGCAGTTCCTGTCACTCAGGCCGCCGACCTTGTTTATGGCAGACCAGGCTGTGAGAGCCACATACGGCAGAGAGGCAGCTTGAGTATGAGTGAGCGACTTGGGCTTGTGTGAAACCTACATTGAAAGAAAATGGTCAACGCTGAGGAGGAGCTTGTAAGCCTCCATAGATGGCTAAGCACCTTTAACCTCTCAGGAAAGCAAGAATTCGCACAGAGAACTTAATAAACTACTCTGGTTCGGTGTTTGCTGTACACCTACTCCAGGTGTCTCAGAATCCAAGCAGCTCTTCGCCTGCCTCTCAGAGGCTCAGTCATGCTTTGCAGGACACACTATTAGATACAGATACTTCACTGTTTCTTTTAAAAGACCTCAGATGGGGTTCATGTGAGACCCAACTATATACCCAGAGTTAAATTCAAACAAACTGCAAATCCCGAAAAACACATTTTAATTAGTTTTTGAAATTAACTGCTTCCTTACTGTTTTCTGGAAAGCAATGTTCTAGCCTTTCCCCACCCTGTAACCCCTCCCCCAGGCTTCCTTCTGTGGCCCATTCCCTCAATGTTAACCGCTCCTCTCTATCTAGACCTAGGTCCCTTCACTCTAAAGCTTCTGCAGCCACTCTGCACAGCCTGACACCTCCACACCTCTCCCGTGGATCTACGTGGTCCATTCGGGGCGGAGGGGAGAAACTGGCGGGCCTCCAAATCTCCGTCCAAGTCTCTGCTCTATGGGATAAAGATGGCTGCTCTGGCAGGCAGTGCTAACAAAAACACCAAATATTTCCCACCCTTTCAAAGGTTCCTATTCTTTATTTTAGCTCCAAAACATGAAGCTAATCTGAAAAGCCACCAGGGACTCTAGAGTCATTCTTACACAGCTATGCATTTCAGCAGACAGTAGTTACCTCATTCCCACTGACCACAACAAATTCTGAGAGAGTGCCTTGTTTCCAAGGAGGAACTGCAGCCCAGACCTGAAACACAGAGCCAGACAGCTTTATTAGATACAGAAATTTCTGATTGAAGCTAAGCAGGAAGATATTCCCTAATACACGGCTACCCAGAGGAGGGGAGGGGCTCTAGTACAAAAAAGTTAAGTTTAACATGATACAAATTTTGTGCTGAGTATGACTCTGGAGGTATCAACTCAAACCACATTGGAAGCACACACTAAAATATCCTGCCGCAGTCAGCAAGGCTTTTCCGGGGCTTGAGTATTGCCTCTGCACTTACTAACTATCGTTCTCAACGTCTCCTTACTTATATATATTCTGGAGACCGATCTCATTGGGTAGCCCAGAGTGACTGCAAACTTTTAATCTTCTCATGTTGGACTGCCTAGGGCTGCGATTACAGATGAACCGCACCACACCCAGTCGACTTCATTGCAGAGCTTCCTCGCCCGCACCCTGGCCTGGCTGTGCTAACTTACACGGATCAATCTTCTCAGTGAAAAGGAACTAGAACATGGCTATGTTATGAGTTCTCTCCTATGTCATAGCAAAAATGTCCAAAGTGACAACTCACAGAACATTATAGCACTTATATGTTATATTAGAACTTAGCTATCTCAAAAGCAGCTAACCCATAAGTAGAAACTATCATTTAAAGACTCAACAAAATAAACCAGGTAGTCCGAACCCTACCTGTTCTAAAGTCTTCCAGTTCTTAAGGACTAGAGTTAGAAAGCTCAACTATACACTGGGCATGGGCACGGTGGCTCACGCAGTAACTGTAGTGCTGAGGAGGCCAAGGCCCGGCCACAAGCGCAAGACAAGCGGGGTTAACACGGTGTGCTCCCAGCCAGGATGACCCTGTCCCCAGCCATTCAAAACAAGGAACAAAAGTGCTCTGGCCAGAGGACAGTGGTGACCGTCTATCTGCAAAGGAAGTAGGATGAGCCAGAGGAATTGTACACACCTGCCACCCCAGGACTTAGGATGTAGAGCAGAAGATTAGGCACAAACCATCCTCAGCTACAAGCAAGTTCAAGACCAGCTATAGCCAGTCTAAAAATTATTTTAAAAATTAAAAAGTAGAAGTTGGATATGGTGGTACACTTAGGAGGCAGAAGCAATCAGATCTCTGTGAGTTTGAAGCCAGCCTAGTTAATGTAGTAACTAACAGGACAGCCAGGGCTATTACATAAAAACCCTATCTAAAAAAAAATGTGTGTGTGTGTGTGTGTGTGTGTGTGTGTGAGAGAGAGAGAGAGAGAGAGAGAGAGAGAGAGAGAGAGAGATGTATGTTATGTATGGTGTTTATAAATAAATAAAATGTATATATGTGAGAATAAAAATTGCATATTTAAAAGGGGAATAAAGAGTTAGGGAGCTAGGACATGCCAGTAAACCTGGCCTTTGGGACGTAGACACAGCAGAATTGTAAGTTCAAGAGTACCCTCACTGTGATGGTTTGAAGGAGAATGACCCCCACCCCCCCCCCATAGGCTCATATATTCGCATGCTCAGTTGATGAACTGTTTGCCAAGGATTAGAAGGCGTGACCTTGTCAGAGTAGCTATATCCTTGATGGAGGAGGTGTGTCCCGGAGGTCAAAATCCCATGCTACACCCAAGGCCTCTTAGATCAGTAGGTAAAAACTCTCAGCTACCTCTCTAGCATCATGTCTGCCTGCATGCTCCCAACCTTGGACTAACCTGGGAAACTATAAGCAAGCCCCAATTAAACACTTCCTAAGAGTTCCTTGGTCATAGTATCTCTCCAGGGCAACAGAACTGTAACTAAGATACTTACCTATGTAACGAGTTGAGAGATAACGAGTTGAGATCAGTTTATCTTACATAAAAACCAGTCTCTAAAAACAAAAGAAAAGGGGGGGGGGGGAGGCAGACAGGGGGAAGGGGAGGAGAGGGGAAGGAGAGGGGGCAGGAGGGGGGAAGACAGGAGGAGGAGAGGAGGAGGAGAGGGGGAGGAGAGAGGAAGGAGGGGGAGGAGAGGGGGAGGAGAGGGGGCAGGAGGGGGGAAGAGAGGAGGAGGAGAGGGGGAGGAGAGAGGAAGGAGGGGGAGGAGAGGGGGAGGAGAGGGAGGAGAAGGGAGGAGAAAGGGGCAGGAGGGAAGCAGAAGGGGATGAGAGAGGGAAGCAGAAGGGGATGAGAGAGGAGAGGGGAGGGGAGGGGAGGGAGGAAAGACACAGGAAGTTAAAGGACCCGCTCACCTCATCCCCAGGCTGGAAATACTTGACGTCAAGCCCACACTCCATCACTACTCCAGAGACATCCCGACCCAGAGTCAGCGGAAACTCTTCTCCTCTGGTTTTCATGTGCAGAGGATCACGCTTCATATTTAGAGCTGTGGCTCCATAGCCACCTAAAAAATACAATTTATCTGTGTCTTAAAGCAAAGAGTCAGAGTGGTTTTCAAATACTATAGGATTACAGGCAGACCAGTGTCAGACACTCAAAATGTAGGCTCTAACACAACAAACGTTACAGTTTTTGCCACCATGCAGTAAAGCACAAAAACCAGGCATTGTTCCTCTTAAGGAAATTTTCCTAGAAAGCAGCAAACATTTATTAAACTAAAATCGCAATTGCTCAAAGTTTCTCTGGAACTCAGCCTGTGAATGAAGATGGTATCTCCATGAATTTACTCCTTTACAAACTTAAGCTTTCAGATAGGACCTTGCTGTGACCCAGGCTGGCCGTATTCAGCCTCCTGTCTCAGCCCAAATGTTGGGATCACAGCTAAGTGCCACTGTGCGTGCATACACACACACACACACACACACACACAACACACAAATAGTTTTAATTTAATACTAAGTCTGGTAAAGAAGAAAAATGTTCAAGTTATATAAAGAACGCCTGCATATTAAAGTACCTGCTACTCAATATAAATAAGAAGTATGTTCAGGTTATAAAGAAGTCATGGGCATTAAAGTACCTGGTGTCAGTAATAAGTGTGAGTCTAGTCCACACCTCCTAAAAATCTATCTAGAATTATAATTTCGAATAAGAAAAAAGAATTTATGTGGAAAAGAGCCATTTATGATCAAGTCGAATTGCATTATACCTGGGGATGGGGGGTGGGGAGTGGAGAATGGGGGTGGGGACATTGGTTGTTTTTTTTGTTGTTGTTGTTGTTTTTTGAGACACTTTTACTATGTAGCCTTGGGTTGACCTGGACTTGCTAAGTAGATCAAGCCGGCCTCACAGAGATCATCTGCCTCTGCCTCCCCAGTGTTAGGATTAAAGGCGTGTGGTACTATATGCAAACCCACATCTTGTTTTTAGGGATATTTATACCAATAACAGATAAATCAAACTGAAGCCAGTATTTTGGTTCAATAATTTAACTACTCTATCTGCAATGATAACCCCAAGCAGTAGCTGGGCCTAGCTCTTCCAGGGAGTTCTGAGAGTCAAAGGAAGGCCTTGAAAATATGTAAGGCTGTTCTCGAGTAAGACCAAAACAGCTAAGGAAAATTCTAAACAAAGTATGCATAAGCCGGGTGTGGTGGCGCACGCCTGTAATCCCAGCACTCGGGAGGCAGAGGCAGGTGGATTTCTGAGTTCGAGGCCAGACTGGTATACAGAGTGAGTTCCAGGACAGCCAGGGCTACACAGAGAAACCCTGTCTCGGAAAACCAAAAGTATGTATAACAACACAGACCACCATGGCAGAAGAAAGAAATAATAATAATGATAAAGTCGTAGCTTGTGTGAGTGACCCAGTACAAAAGAAAACAGAAATGCAGGAGAGAACAGGTGCCCCAGGAAGGGGAGAGGATGGGCTCAGAATGACAAGCAGAAGGTTGGTCCCAGAGGGACAGTGACAACCGGTCCACGCAGCACAAGGAAAGGTAGACACAGACAGAGGCTGGCAGGTGGGGAGTCTACACAAGTTGTTTTTCTAATTAAAAAAAAAAAAAAAAATCAAGCCACATGGGAAAAAATGAAAGTTGGGATACTGCCAGAAAAATCTAGGCTGCTGGTCCTTCTGCACCATTCCACATTTGCCCTCTGGCTAGCTTGAGCTGCACTCCGTCACAGAACAGAGACTCGAGAGGGCACAGGTTCTTTTTGCCTGTCTTTATTTATTTCCCTCTACTAAGACACAGCAATTTACTCACCGAAACTCTTTGTGGTTTGGACAGCAGAAGTGGACACAATTTAGTTGTAAACTTGAAGAAAAGTTCCAGCCCTTTCTGAGGTCCCAAGCCAACAGTTCAGGTTGTTTCCCACAGTTTTCTCAATAAGCTTAATATGCTATATACCAAGAGCAGCTAAGCCTAGCTAGTCATGACAAACGGAACCTGTTTGGTGACAAAATAGGGTTTAAATTCATCGTCCCAGCTGTGGGTGGTGGCGTGTGCACACCTGTCATCTCAGTGCTTAGGGAACACAGACACGAGGACTGGGCTAGTCCACCTACAAGGGACTCTTCACAAAAAATAAGAGGGCCTCCCCTGGCAGGGGCATAATTCGTTCAGAGTTGGGCTAAGTTAGAAAATCCCCAAGATTCCCTCAATTTCAGAGATTTTAATCCCATCTAAAGAAAGCAAAATGTGTTGTATATACTGTTGGTTATATTATTTTTAAGTTATTCATTGATTTGGTAATTTCTATGATTTATTATTTTATGTCTAATGGTAGTGGCCATTTTCAGAAAAGCAGCCTTTATCTATCATAATAGATGTGTCTCTTGTTTTCTTCTCAAGGGAAATAATTTTCTACTCAAATATTTCCCAAAGTTACCATTTTCAGGTATCTTCTGCAACAATAATACTGTCTCAAAAAGCAGTCAAGAACTGAAGGATAACTTACAAATGGTATTACGCAGTCAAGTAGTTAGACACCAGATCATCTCAAAAATAATCTATAAAAGTAAAATGTGCTATAGTATTACACGAAACAGTAGCCAAGAAACATCTGGACCCAGCCACTCTATTGAAATGAAACTATACACAGCACAGACTGTATATGTATATCTTATAAACAGAATTACCTTCAAGCCCAATGTAAAAATAAGAAAATTTAGAATGAAGGTAAATCATATGCATCTAGGAGTATCAGTCATTACATCTACACGAAGCTAGAGGGGAGAGTTGAAATGGCCCCCTCCCCGCACTGGAAAACAGTTAAAGTAGACAAGAAAGGAAAGGTATTTCCAATGCATTATTATTGTTGTTGTTCTTGTTATTTTGGTTTTTGGAGACACTTTAATGGCCTAGCCCTAGATGGCCTTGAGCTCCCAGTTCCCCAGCTGATTCCCCAACTATTTGTAAACTGTTTGTCTGCAGTTCTGAGAGGACCTAGGCCAACTCAGACTTCAGTGAATCAGAGTATGACCTTGACCTTCCCATTCTCTAGATCTGCAATGCGGTGCCAGGACTCCAGGTGTGCACTGCCACGCCCTGCTTGTCCAGTGCTAGAGCTCAAACCAGGGCTCTGGTCAGGCAGCTATCACCTGAGCTATCTCCCTGGTTTCAGGGATTTTCCAACTACAAACATTTTAAGACTCCAAACCTTTCTCCAAATTTCTTCCTCTGAAGAAACGCTACTAGTCCTTATTTTACCAGATAAAAGAAAAGTAATTTTAGGAATACTTTACTCAAATATCCACAGTATTATCAAGATAACATGTAATTAATATAAAATTCCTGACTTTTGTTTTATGGTTGTTTGTTGCTGTTAACACTGGAGATCATGCCCAGGGCCTTACACGGCTATGCAGAGGAATTACTACCACTGAGCCATAAGCTGTCCCTGATAAAAATCTAAGACAAGTTTAACTGTTTTCTGTCTTGCTAAGTATTTGAGGCTAGAGTGTTTACAGTGACTGCACTTCAGCATCCTCTCTCACAGCCGAGGGCTGGTGGCTGCTCTCCTCAGCACCACAGCTCTAGGGGGTCACTGTGCTAACCTAACATCTATGAATCTGGATGTGACTCCCCAGATCCAGAGGCTCTCCAGGTTCCGAATGCCTGCAATCTGAACAATGAGTCTAAAAAAAGTGTCTTCTTTTCCAACAGTCTGAACAGGGCAACATTTTCATCATTATTTCAAACAACAGGGTAACAGAATACAGAACCATGTATGAAAATCCAGATGTTGTAGTAAACTGGCATCAAAGAAGTACTGAAGTATAAAACAGTACTAATCATTCCAATAAATTTCCTTACTTATTTTGGAAAATAATTTTTATATCATATTAAACTGTATTTATTTAGGGCATAGCAAAATGTGACACAGGAACCTTTCCATGGTGACTTCTCTCCTTCTTCCATGCAAATCACAGGGAATGAACTTGGGTCTCTCAGCTTGCCAGCAAGTGCCTTTCCCCGCCGGGCCATCACTGACATAAATAGTTCTATTCCAGAAACCTCTTTGGAGTTAAATCCTGGGCTATATCAACCACTGCCCAACAGAGTGCTGTACATCTCTATCTCTCAGCTAGTTCATACTTTTCTCCCGTTTTAATTTTGTATTTACTACATTTTAAAACTGCTGGGCAGTGGTGATGCACGCCTGTAATCCCAGCACTCTGGGAGGCAGAGGCAGGCAGATTTCTGAGTTCGAGGCCAGCCTGGTCTACAGAGTGAGTTCCAGGACAGCCAGGGCTATACAGAGAAATCCTATCTCGAAAAAAACCAAATCAAAATAAATAAATAAATAAGTAAATACTTCAGAATCTGTTCAAATTCCTAATAAGATGGTTATAGCTTACATAAAAGTCAGTCATTTTTTAGGAACCAATGAGACTTAAAGTCTAGTTTGAGAATTGCTACTCTATTACATCATTTCTTGAGAAAAAGTAAAGTTGATCTTAACATTTTCTTCTCCTTTAAACTTAATTGGTGACCAGACAATCCACACACACACTTGCATGCACATATACATATACAAACACAAATAGACACAATCACAGGCACTCACACAATGCTCACACACATACACATACATGCTCACATGCATGCACATTTGTGCGCACACAAGCACACACACATATGAACATATGCAAACATAAAAACTAAGTTTGTCCCACACTAAGTCATACATGAACATTGTTGCTGAGGCGCTGAAGGCACTGGAGGCCCCCACGAGCCCTTCAGAGCACTGACCCAGAGCTAAGCATACGGCATCTTCCTTAACACTAGGTGGTTAACTGCCTGGGAATTAGTCATCTAACATGGTCATCTTCAGAAGACATGGATGCGTTCCCATAAGCAGCACTGACAATATTTTTGATAGTTTTTTTCCAGAATTAAAGTAATTTGTAAATACAAATCAATCTGTTCAGCACTGTAATAGAATCACAGTATAGAATAAAAGAATACATTTAAGGAATGCTCTCTCCAAGGTTTTCAGTATGACCCAGCAAGAGAAAACAGGATAACATTATCCCAGCTTCAACAGGTGTATAACAAGAAAACACATTTTAGCTGGGGGTGGGGATATGAGAGATGACGAGGATGCTGTGCCCATATCAGGAGTCCCGCTCTGTGGCTTGGCCCACTGGGCCCATAGCAGAAGCTGTGAACAGTGGGACAGCAAGAAGGACACAGAAATGACATAAACCCAAACACTGAACTGATGGGGAAACATCACCAAACTCTGGAACCTGTGCTGTACCCTAAAATTACCACAGAGCAAATCAACAGTAGGTATCACCTCTCAGTCCCAACTTACATGGCAAGCAAACACATTTACCAAAAGATTAAAGTAAACCTTGGCAGTTGTGACGCCATAACTTGGGAAATATTTGCAGGGATGTTACCAGAAACCTACTCGGTTCTGGATGGCTCTGCCTAAAGAGGTGTTTGCCACCAAGCCTGAGCCTACACGGTGGGAGGTGGAAACCCACTCCCACAAGATGTCCTTTGACCTCCACTTGTGCCCTGTTCCACACACCCAAACACAAAATAAATACATGTAATAGGAAACCTAAATGACTCCTTCAAGCCAACCAAAATGTAGTCTATTAACTAGGAATGGTAGTCCAGCCCCTACTGCATCCCAGGACTGGAGAGGCAGAAGAGGAGGCTGCGAAGTGGAGACCCATCAGGGGTATACAATGTGCTGGAGGCCAGCCTGGGCTAGACAACGAACTCTCGTTTCAAAACAAAAACAACAAAACACCTGTGCGCCCCGTGAATTTTTAATCTGAAAAAACCAACAAACCTGGACAACTTACTTCTCATATTAACATCTATAGGATTTACACTGGCAGCATGGACTTTGATAATGACTTCGTTTGGATAGTGTATGATAGGTAACATCATGTTCTGGGTGAACCGAAGGACTTCATTCTTTCCATATTTATCTATCACCCAAGCGGGCATGACAGTGCTCCTCGCAGACGTAGTACTAATGCCTCTAAACGGTGGCTTTGGGATAACTTTCCTTCTCCAGAAGCAGGCGGCGGCACAAGCACTTCTTCTAAGGACACAGATCTTCAAAACTTCCATCCTGAGCAGGGATGGAGAACGATTCCTCAAAAAGAAAAAAAAAGAAAAAAGAAAAAAAGGAGGAGCAGAGAGTGCGGCGGCGGAGAAAGGACCCTAAGGGGTCAAACTAACACATTTCAGCCAAAGTCTGCCAAACCCACTGGTCAATTAAGGGAGGAGGAGCTTTCGGAAACAAACTCAACCTACAGCAGCAACAGAAGGAGATAGAATTGCTACTGTGCTCCCCACATCAGAAATGTCCCAGTTGGCGTCCAGCCAGCACTCTGGCCATTCCTTCCTTACGCCCTCCTTCTCCTTAAGGAAAGAAAAAAAGCAAACAAGCAGGGAGCCCTCAGCAGGACGACGGAAGAGAGCTTGCAATCCCGAGGCCAGGCGGATTCCCGACGCGACCCCGGCCGTGGTCTCCTTGCAAGTCCGCGCGCCTCTGCCCGGAGCACGAGCCAATCGTGTGCAGAGATCATTTCCGCAGCCGGGAACTCGACCAATCGGAGCGCGCGTTGTTGAGGAGCGGATCCAAGATGTCTGCGCCCATGTAACGCCGGTGACAGACGTTGATTCCCTCCTCTGTTCGGGACCCTGTGGTACCCGGCTGACTCTGAGGACTATGCTGGGCCGGACTCTCCGAGAAGTGAGTGGACGCGGCCAGGAGGGGGACCAGGGAGGGCCGAGACACTAGAGGACTCGGAAGTTCAAGGTCGCTCCGGGTCACCCCGCAAGGCTCGCCCCGCCTGGCCGCCTACATTCCTGAGTGGGAAGTGGGATTCGAACCTAGGCTCTTACGTACATGCCCTACCCAGGACGTCAGGAGAAATGTTTGAACCTTGGAGCTGTTGCGTGGAATCCCAGCCCTCCCGCGCGATTTGGGAAAGGTTTCTCAGACAAGCGTTTCAATCCTGTGGCAGCTGTGCTCGCTTAGGGACAGGGCGATTTTGTAGCATGCAAATTTCAAGCGAAAAATAATGGTTGCTTAAACACACACACACACCCTCACACACACACAAAACTACGGAACAACTAGGATTTCTATCACATGTTTGAACCCCTACTTAAGCTGTATGTAGATGGCAACCTCAAATGTAATTTGACAGCAGTTTAAAAGAGGAAAGGGGGTTGTTTCTGAGACACAGTGGGCAAAGTTCATTCAAAATCAAACGCGTTGTGAATTCAAGGGGTTTCAGTCAGCACCCAGAGTTGCTCCCTCGCTACTTCTCTGCAGCAAGGTTCAGAGTAGTAATGTGCACTGCCCAACAAATGCTGCCTGAAACGTCTCAGCTCAGGATCCAGAGTATTGTGTGTTAGCATTTAACGTATGTGCATCTTTTCTAAGCTTGTAGAAACACAATTGTTTAATTGCAGAAAACAAAGCCTTTTAATATTCTCCTAAGTCATTCCTCAGCTTGACGTACCCTAAGTGTGAAATTTGTGTGTCTCTCTCTCAGTGTTTTATTGCACAGAGTATGTTGTTTATTGTGTTTAGGTGCCTGATTCTAAAAATGGCTTTTTGTGTTATTAACTGGAGTTTCACTCAAAAATCACTAAATATGTTTTGATGTGAGATTATTCAGTTTTTTTTCCAATATGGCTCTAAACATGCTCCTACAAATTTCGTATAGCATATTTATGCAAAGTGGTGTTCTCAGCACTGATATATCAAATCAAAATATTGGTTAAACTGAAAATATGAAAAACATTGAAGAAACCTGCAGCCAAGATTTAATCCTTTATTTAAAAATAAGCAAGTCTATGCATTTATTGGTATGCAGATTTGCTTTCATCTTTAATAGTAAAATTATGTATACCAAAGAATTTTGTAAATATCTATATTTATTTATTGTATATGGGTATTTTGACTGCACGTATGTCTGTCTGCACACCAGAAGAGTGTATCAGATCCCATGCCACTACAGTCTAGATGGTTGAGAGCTGCCATGTGGGTGCTGGGACTTGAACATAGGGCTCTGGAGGAGCAACCAGTGCTCTTAGCTACTGAGGCATTACTCTGTAAGACCCCCAAAAATCAAGGGCGCCCCAGCATCCCAGCCCTCGGAAGGCGACACCCATATCACTCGAGAGAAATGGTCTTGATGCAATAACATGAGGATTTCTTTTATTCCAGAGCTCTGGGGTCCACAGCCGTACACTGCACAGGGGTAGAGGACTGCGGGACCCCGTGCAACTGAAGTCAGGGGTATTTAAAGGGGGAAAATCACAAGACAAAGGGTGGAGGACAAATCTTGCTTGGAATGAGGAAGTCAGGCAATAGTTTATGCCTTAAGGAAGGAGCAAACGTCCTTGGGGCATTGTATAGTTAAACATTGGAACTAGAACAGGGTGGGCTATCTTTCTAGCTGAAAGCAGAAAAACAAGTTACTCTGTGCTGGGCTAGTTGTTTAGGGGTCTAAAAACATTGAGTTGGGATCTCGTAACTCTAGACTCCAAGAACTGTTTTAAAATCAAATTCTTTATGATTTAGCGATAAATGCCTCATATACCTACTTTGTATCTCAGTACACCTGTGCTTTGCCAAGCTTGTCTGGCAGAAAAGGATTGTGGGTAGAAAGGCTTAAGGAGACCTGCCCAGGCTCTTATCTGTGGGTGCCTTCTGGAAGGCTCTCCCGAACGCCCAGAACACGCTGGACGAAGCAGGGGTGCCATTGTGCAAGCCTAGAACAAACCTGGAGCACACAGCTCCCCTGGCTCTGCACTGCCCTTCACTGCTAGCCAGGAAGTGCTGGCCGCTCGCTGCTCAGGCTTTTGATTTGGTTTGTTTGGTTTGGTTTGGTTTTGGGGATTTGGGGGGGCGTGGGGGTGGGAAGGGACATTGTTTTGGTTTTCAAGACCGATTTTTTTTTTCTGTGTAGCCCTGGCTGTACTGGACTCACTTTGTAGACCAGGCTGACCTTGAACTCACAAGAGATTGACCTGCCTCTGCCTTCCAAGTGCCGGGATTAAAGTCATGCACCAACATGCCCGGCTTTCTCATGCATTTTTTTAAAGGTGTGATGTATCTCTATGTGGGCATGGGAGTGCAGGTGCTTGGGGACAGAGGCATTGGCTTCCCCTGACTGGGAGTTCGGGTATTTGTGAGCCACCTGCATGGTTGCAAGAGCAGTATGAGCTCTTAATTGTTGGGCCATCTCTGCAGCTCTGCCTCTCATGCATTTTTTAACCCTTTGTCTGCCAGCTTCTTAATGCATAAAAAAGACAGGAAGTCTGAGTTTATAAACGATACTATGTGTATGTCATACATATGTGCATTTTTTCCGAACGCCTGGTGTGTCTTATCTGAAATCCCCAGTAGACATAAAGGTCTGCTTCAGTGGCACAAAGTGCTGCTGCTTTCTCACTCGGTCCTCCTTGGGTTACAGTGAGCTACTTCCTGAACCCACTCTCCCTGCCCGTCCTGTACCCAGGCTGCCATGGCTGCCTCAGGCCTGCTTGGGCTCACCTAAGCTGCTGCTGTTGCTTGCCCAAGCCTAATTAGAAACAGAAGCAGCTGAGGAGGGGAAGATAGCCCCCCCACCACGCCCATCCTCCACCGCTCAGTGCTGCCCTTCGCTCATGGTCCTGTCTGAGCGCAGGCTGTGCGTGCTCTTGAGAACTTGAACCCAAGTCTCTCCTCTACACTTGGTCTGTTGATACAAGATCTAGACTTTTACAGAATTGGACTTTGTACGGAATCTGTAAAAGCGGTTTTGAATTATCTCTACTGTAGGTTTCTGCAGCACTGAAGCAGGGCCACGTTACACCAACAGAGCTCTGCAAGAAATGTCTCTCCCTCATCAAGAAAACCAAGTATCTGAATGCTTACATTACTGTATCGGAAGAGGTGGCATTAAAGCAAGCTGAAGCATCAGAGAAAAGATATAAGCAAGGTAAACATAAATGATGTCCAATTGTGTTTCATTGTTCTGTCCCAAGAGGAGGTGTGTCTTTCAGTCAAACTTAAAACAATTCTTCTTGGTTAAAGAGCTTGTCTTGAGCTGTTTGGTGTAAATGCTGTGTAGTGCCTGTCTGTAATAATTTCCAGTATAAACTTGATTTCTGAAGTTTTATTCCAAGAAAATTATATCATTCTTCTGGTGCTCTCTTGGACTGTGTGTGTGTGGTGTATGTGTGTCTGTCTTTGTGTGTGTGTGTGTGTGTCTATGTGTGTGTGTGTGGTGTATGTGTTTGTGTCTGTCTGTCTATGTGTGTGTGTGTGTGTGTGTGTCTGTGTATCTGTGTGTGTGTGTGTGGTGTATGTGTGTGTGTGTCTGTCTCTTTATGTGTGTGTCTGTGTGTGTCTGTCTGTGTGTCTGTCTGTCTATGTGTGTCTATATGTGTGTGTGTGTGTGTGTGTGTGGTGTATGTGTGTGTGTGTGTCTGTGTGTGTGTGTCTGTGTGTGTGTGGTGCCCTGGTCTGTCACTCTCCACCTTATGACCAGTAAGGCAGAGCGAGCATCCCGTCGTCACGTCTCACAGCACTGCAGTTACAGTTAGGTGTTTGTCCTGTGGCCATGCTGGGATCTCAATGCAGGGCACGTTGTGCTAGCACTCTCACATACTGAGCCATCTTTCCATCCCCTTGTGACTTTTAAATGCAGGTCAGTGTCTTGGAGATTTAGATGGAATTCCTGTTGCTGTGAAAGACAACTTCAGCACATCTGGCATTGAGACGACGTGTGCGTCAAATATGTTAAAAGGTAAAGTCTAACTAATTACAACATTAATACTTTTATAAAGATGGGTATTTTTCACACTTAAAGATAAAATTAGGATGCTTTAAGATAACCTGAGCTTACAACCTTGTGGGAAGTACTGAGAATAGACTATGGCCTCTTCACTGCTTGCTTATCACACAGAGTCTTTAGGCGATGGCCAGTCCCCTCAGTGAGTACAGCTTATGGAGTTTATCAGTGAGTACAGCTTATGGAGTTTAGGAGCCTTCTCAGGAGGACTTGGTCCCGGCAGGCATTGGGCCTCCTACGGACACTGAGAATCCATCAGTATCTGCTCACCATCTCTCAGAACTGTGTGGTAATCCTTAGTTTTATTCTTTAACCTATCAGGCTGAAAACACAATTGGATACCAAACTATTTGGATCCCAATAGGAAAAATAAGTAGAGAAAGAAAAGGTACTCAGAATGCTGCCCTCCAAAAGCAGTGTTCTCTGAGTTCTCTTTCATTACGTGGACCACGGTGTGTTTCAGAATATAGGCTCACAGGGTTTTTGTTAGTTTCAGTCTGTAGGTGGTGGTGGTAGTGGTTGTGGTTAGTGATTGTGGTGGTGGTAGAGGTGGAGGTGGACCTGCTATTTAAATTAGGAATAGCTTATGCCCCAATATTAATTGCTTAATTAAAGCTTAAAATTGTGTTTCCTATTCATTGTTTTCTCTCACATAATAACATGCTGTTCTTTAGGCTACATACCACCTTACAATGCCACAGTAGTTCAGAAGATGTTGGATCAGGGAGCTCTACTCCTGGGGAAAACAAATTTGGATGAGTTTGCTATGGGGTAAGTACATGAACTTTTCCTCTTCTTATTTGACAGCTATGCCCTTAATTCCATTGCATGTAGATACCTAAAGGTAGCAAGGTTGCTTCTTGAGAATTCTTTTTAAAAAATGTTTACTTGAGTTATTTTTATTTCGTGTGTGTCTCCGTAAGTGGATGGCACATGAGCAGAGAGATGTCATTGGATGCCAGCAGGGAAGGCCAGCAGCGAAAGCCAGCAGCGAAGGCCAGCAGCAGCTCCTGGGCTCTCGGCTGCTAAGCCAGCCTCTGATGCCAGTCTGAGTCCCCTTATGAGATCTCGCTCAGTTGTCTAACAAAATGTAGATATATTGTTTGGGTTTTAGAGTATATTTCCCTGGTGAATACTGACGTTAAGTGCCTTTTCCAGTGCTTATTTTGCCATTTGTGACTTTTCAGTGAAGTATTTGTCCCAGTAAAATGGTTTATTTATTGAATTAGAAGGGTTCTTTCACATATTCCAGATCCAAGTCTGTTATCAGAGTATACAAATCTGTTCTCAACGTCTTTGGATTATCTTTTCGTTCTCTGTCTGTATTGGTTGCTTTTTGCTTTGCTGTAATACAAATAACTGACCCCGAGGAGAAAGGGGCTTCTTTGTTCGGGCGCACTCCTGGTGGGAAGGCATAGTGGTAGGCGCTGGAGGCTCTGGTCACAAGGGCTGTGCCGTCAGGAAGCCGAGAGCAGTGAAGGCTACTGCTTAGCCGGCTCTCTTTACTTAGTCAGGGCCCTGGCCCATGGCATGGTACAAGAACGTGCTGCACACAGTTAGCATGTCTCCCTGCCTAACCCAGTCTAAACTCTCTGAGGGGCACCCAGAGGCTTATTTCCTAGGTGAACCTGTAAGGATCCCTGATTCACCGAAAAATGATACTCTGAACTCAAATAGTATGTAAAAGCCAAGAGTGCTTTATTCTGCAGAAGTCTGGCATGCTGGGGTCTCCATTCCAATATGGAGACCCCGAAGTGAGCTCACAGGCCCGATTTAAAGCACATTAGGGGACGGGTAGGTGGCCTCTGTTGGCTTTATTGCTAGGGACATTCCAGAACCTCTGCTGGGGACCTCTAGAAACTGCTGCTGAGCCATCGTCCGTGCCTCAGGCCAGGTGTCCTGTCAGGGCAGCTTCTGAGGCCTGGGCTTGCCTGAACTTGCCCAGGTCTTGGCGACAGAGATGAAGGCCTAGTGTCCTGAACTGCCAGTTTGAAGCCTGTCACGAAGTCAGCCTGTCTCATTAATCCTAGATGATCAGTGTCGCCCATCATACAGACTGCTTTTCAAAGAGTCGGAATTTTTAATTTTGATAAAGTCCATCTCATCATTTCTTTCTGTCATGATTGGTGCTTCCTTGGTGCTTCCATACTGCTTATCCAGACCCAGATGGCAGGGTCTTCTCCCGGCTCCGTAGGGTTAGCTCTTCTGCTTAGCAGCGCCGCCCGTGTTGTTGAGGGGTTTTGTATGTGGAGTGAATAAGGTTCAGGTTTGTCCTTATCCTGCACTGTTTAAACACGACGAGTTTATCCTGGGCACACCGCAGCCCCGGTTTCCATGTCAGTTTTAGAAGCAGCGTCTTCTAATTCACAAAGATCACGAGTATGCGCTAATTGAGATTTTTATTTATTTTTTCTCAGGAGTGCTTTTAAGATTTTCCAATGTTTTCCAATGTTTATAGTAAACCTTCTATAGAGCTTATGTGATTTATGTTTTTTTTAATTACAATTATTAATTTATCTTGAGGAATTGGCCATGCACGGGTAGAGTTCAAACAACAATTCTGGGAGTCTGAGCTTTTCTTCCACCACACAGATAACTGGAGATTGAGTTCAGGCTTAACCCACTGAGTCCTGTACTTGACTTACTTTATGCTATAATTGATTAGTTTCTAATTGTTTATAGCAAGTGCATAAAAATATAATTGCTTTTTCTCTGTTGACCTCCTAGCGCATCAACTTGTTTGAGTTCATTTGTTAGTTCTAATTGATCTTTATGGATTCTTTGGAATATTTTGTATAGATAGCAGAGACAGTTTTTTATTTTTTAGTATCTACATTTTGCTTTATTGAACCAGTTAAGATCGTCCATGCAGTGTTGAAGACAGAGTGTAACTAGGGAGGTGGAGAGATGTGCCCATGCAGGACTTACACTCCTGCAGAGATTCTGTGTTCAGTTCCCAGCAGCCACACAGAGTAAATAACTCACGACCAGAGTGATCCAGCACCGACTCTGGCCTCTGTGGTCATCTGCACTCACGTGCATAGATATAAGTATATATATACAAATAATTAAGGTGTGCAGAGGCAGGCAGATGTAAAACAGATAGCCTTGCCTTGTTCCTGACACTTGCCAGGGTTGGGGGAGTCACCAAAAGTACTTTAGATTTTTCCTACTTTATAATTCTTTTCACATGTATAATGTTTGTTTTGTAATTATTATACAATAGCAAATCAGCCTTCCAGTTTTGTAGAAACAGCCATGCCAGCTGTGATCTCTCTGAATACTCATAGGGACTTGTTTAATGAACTCATCCAGGAAAGTAAGTGTGAGCATAGTGTTTTAGGATGCCCTCTGTTCTCAGCTGATCACAAGAGGCATGGCCAAAGAGGAAAAAGTACACTCAGTATGTCTCCAGCGTGAGTCTTTGAGGGCGCGCCATTAGCTGGGATAGGCAACTAGAAAATCATAACCAGCAACGAACAACAAGGAAATATGTAGCAAGTCTAATCCATAAGCATTCTACTGAAACTATTTCATAAAAGCAGAAAGTATGAGGTCAAAGAATATAAAAGCTAAAATGATAAACTTAGTGTTACATAAACTATATAAAGCTTTAGTTGGTGTGTTGGCACATCCCTTGAAACCCAGCACTCAGGAGGCAGAGGCAGGTGGGCCTCTGAGCTCAAGTCCAGCTTGGTCTACAGAGTAAATTCCAGGGCAGCCAGAGCTACACAGACCCAGTCTCAAAAAACCAAACAAACATACAAAGATAGATAGATAGATAGATAGATATCACATATGTGAGTGTGTGTGTGTGTGTGTGTGTGTGTGTATACTTTTACTCAATAAGCCATTCCCATCTTGATTTTTTTTTTAAGGTATGGTACATGGCTTTGCCTGAGATGACACATTTGGGATACAAGTGGCATAGGCTTTCACAAAGTGGAGGGTGACCTCACCAGACTATTTTCCTGTATTCCAAACTGTATGGCCGCACTCCTCTGTGCCAAATTCCTGAGCTCACAGCCTCTTCCAAGAATCAAGCCAGGCTCTCTGTCTGGACTTGGGTCAGGAATGTTTGGTCCATTCCTAACTCCCACCCTGGCCAGATACAGTTCTGATGGCTTGGTGCCTGCTAAATCAGTGCTTCCCAGTGTCTGTCACATAGTATGAATGTGGTACATTTTCATTCAGTGAATAACTGAGTGCCCCACTATGTGGGAGAGATGGGAACATTCAAACGAAATGCTAATGCCCAGCTTCGAGTCCTGCTTTGGAACCCAAGCTAATCCTTGTCTCTGGGAAGCAGCGCTCCCAAGTGTGCTGCTCATCCCTGGCTCGGCACTTCTTATTGACAGACACTAGAGTTTCTTAACTCTCTGAATTTAATTTCCTACAATGTACTTTAATCATACTCATGCCCCATTCCTCCCCCTAAATCCTCTCAGGTCAAGATCTACCCCTGCTTTCCTCCCTACCCCACCTTCCTTTCTTCTTTCTTCTCTTTGAAGAAAGCCATTGAGTCCAGTTTGCACTGCTGATACTTTTGAGAGAGGGGCCATCCATTAGAGCATGGTAGATGGACACACCAGGGACCAAACCCTTAAGAATTCTTTGTTAAGATGTATTATTATTTGTGTGTGTGCCATATGTCTGGGGTACCTATGGCACCCAGGAGAGGAGGTCGGATCTCTTAGAGATGGAGTTGTAGGTGGTTATGAGGTGCATGGTGTGGGTGCTGGGACCGGAGTGCGAATCCTCTGGAAGAACATGCTGACACACAACCCCCACTCCTACTCCACCCCCAAGCCATTTAAGGAGGCACTTCATCCAAGATGATCTATTGTCTTAGTCAGGGTTTCTATTCCTGCACAAACATCATGACCATGAAGCAAGTTGGGGAGGAAAGGGTTTATTGAACTTATACTTCCATGCTGCAGTTCAACACTAAAGGAAGTCAGGACTGGAACTCAAGCAGGTCAGGAAGCAGGAGCTGATGCAGAGGCCATGGAGGGCTGTTTCTTACTGGCTTGCTTCCCCTGGCTTGCTCAGCCTGCTCTCTTATAGAACCCAAGAGCACCAGCCCAAAGGTAGTACCACCCACAAGGGGCCCTCCCCCCTGACCACTAATTGAGAAAATGCCCCACAGCTGGATCTCATGGAGGCACTTCCCCAACTGAAGCTCCTTTCTTTGTGATAACTCCAGCCTGTGTCAAGTTGACACACAAAACTAGCCAGTACAATTGACCCCTTGTCAACTTGACACACAAACACATCACTATTAAGCCTCAACCCTTACTTTCTTATTCATCCCCAAGATCTAAATTACTTTAGAAGTCCCACAGTCTTTACACATTAAAAGTTCAATCACCTTAAAATGTCCAATATCTTTAAAATTCAAAGTCTTTTAAAAATTCAAAGTCTTTTAACTGTGGGCTCCACTAAAATACTTTCTTCCTTCAAGAGGGAAACATCAGGGCACAGTCACAACCAAAAGCAAAACTCAGACTCCAATGGTTCAATGTCTGGGATCCAACTCACAATCTTCCGGGCTCCTCCAAGGGTGTGGGTCACTTCTCCAGCTCTGCCCTTTGTAGCACACAGCTTGTCTTCTAGGCTCCAGCTGCCTGTACTCCACTGCTGCTGCTGTTCTTGGTGATCATCACATGGTACTGGCATCTCCAAAACACTGCTGACTTCTGTAATTAGGCTTCACCAATAGCCTCTCATCGGCTCTCTTCATGGTGACAAGCCTCTGCTCCTATGCATGACCCCTTCAAGTCCTGGGCCATCAATTGCAACTGAGGCTGCACCTTCACCAATGGCCTTCCGTGGCCTCTCACTGTGCCAAGAGCCTCAGCTGCTCTTCATGATCCCTTCATGCCTTCAAAACCAGTACCATCTGGGTGACTTACACAGTACCAAGTCCAGCCACAGCACAATATACAACTGTGGCTATCTCTGGAACACAGTCTCTGTGCTCTCAGAAAACACTTCCCAGAAGATTTCATCTCAGTGATGCTGGTCTCTTCTTAATCACTGCTAATTTCTTAGCTCCAGCTAACCAGCATCAATAGTCCCAGTAACACAAAGGTTTGCTTTAGTGGTTCTGGTATCTTCTTACTCACAGCTGATTCTTCAGCCCCAGCTAACCAAAACCACAGAATCTTCACCATCAAAACATGTCCACTGTAAGAGTCTTTAATCTTCCCTCTGAAATTTCACAAGCCAGGCCTCCATCTTTTTCACTTTTCTTCACATTGTCTTCCAAGCTCCTACAGAACTTTCCACTGAGCTCTTAATATTCTAATGGCTTTTCTAGCTCAAAGTTCCAAAGTCCTTCCACAGTCCTCCCCAAAACATGGTCAGGTTGTCACAGGAATACCCCACTACGCTGGTACCAATTTGTCTTAGGGTTTCTATTCCTGCACAAACATCATGACCAAGAAGCAAGTTGGGGAGGAAAGGGTTTATTGAGCTTACACTTCCATGTTGCAGTTCAACACTAAAGGAAGTCAGGACTGGAACTCAAGCAGGTCAGGAAGCAGGAGCTGATGCAGAGGCCATGGAGGGCTGTTTCTTACTGGCTTGCTTCCCCTGGCTTGCTCAGCCTGCTCTCTTATAGAACCCAAGAGTACCAGCCCAAAGGTAGTACCACCCACAAGGGGCCCTCCCCACTTGATCACTAATTGAGAAAATGCCCCACAGCTGGATCTCATGGAGGCACTTCCCCAACTGAAGCTCCTTTCTCTGTGATAACTCCAGCCTGTGTCAAGTTGACACACAAAACTAGCCAGTACATCTATGATTTACATAAGTACATGAAAAACACTTATTATCATTAATTATCAGGAAAAGGAAATTACAGCCACGGTAAGGGGCATGCATTTATCAGGATGGCTTAACAATGGCAGTATGGACTACTGACAAGGGTAGAGACAACTGTATTTCTTACGTGTTGCAGGTCAGGGATGCATATATACAGCTCTTGGGAAACAGAGGTCCCCAGCGCAGGCCGGCCTCAGACGCACTGACTTCTGGTTCAGCCTCCCAGTGTTGACTCCAGGGTGCACCCTTGTACCCTAATTTCTTATGGCTAGACCTTTGCGTACTATGTGGCCCAATAGATTCCATCCTACATATTTATCCACAAGATAGGACTTCTGTTTGTACGCAGTGCTGGATAGGACCTTTCAGAACAATCTACGGTGGCTTTGTCTGGAACCCAAACTGGAAATAACCCATTGTCTTTTGTTGCTAAAGAATCGAGGTCAGCCTGGACTATATAATATAACAAGACCTAATTTAAAGATAAATTAATAAATAAAAGAGAAAGGGTACCATGTAGATTATGTACATGTATGAATAGTAGATGTCATATAAGACCCACTCTTACATATAATTAGCATACTCTAATAAAAACATTGAACCAGAAAAGGGAGAGAGAATAATTAAATACAAGACCGAACTCTGAATGTAATCCTGGGAGCACGTAAACTGCCGTAAAGCATTAAACCAGTTGTCACAATTGAATTAACAGTGGTATTAATTTTGTAATGATTGGTAAATATACTGTGACTATATAACTGTCTTTGTTCTTAGGAATCTCATGCTAAATACATCCTTAAATATTTAGAGAAAAGGACCATGATATGCATAACTTACCTTAAGTGGTTCAGGGGAAAAATGTGTCTGGTTCTGTAAGTAAGTACACAGCATGCAAACCGCAAAGCAGGTGCTGCCGAGAGACGCGGCTAAGTGAGGTGCTTTCTGTAACTCTCAGTTCCAGTACTTAGAAAATAAGTTGATTGCATTCCGTTCTGCAGCTGCTCCATCCCTCTCCCTCTCCCATGTCTCTTACTCTCTCTATGAGGGGTGCACCACATTCTCTAACACACTCAGTCACGATGCCTCGAGACGGGGTCTTCATGAGCTCATGTTTGTCTTTTAGACGAGGCTGGCTGAGCAGCGAGGTCCTGGGATCTGCCTGTCTGCGCCCACCCTGAGGTGGCAGGCAGACGGCCATGCCTGACTTTCTCATGTGTGTGTTAGGAATTCAAACTAAGGTCTCCTGCTTGCACAGCAGTGCTCTTACACACTGAGCGCCTCCTCATCCCCGGATTTTGGTTTTTGAGACAGGTTTCACTCTAGCCCAGGCTTTCCTGAAATCTTTCTATGACTTTCTATGAAGGTATGAGCTACCACACCCAGGGCTTTTCTGAAAACTTCTGACTAAGGGGAGATTCCTCTAAAAACTGTTTGAGAATCTTTTCAACTGACAGGTCCTTACCTCACAAGGGAAATCGTCGTTAACTGATTTGGATAATGAACTGGGATAGATCGTTCTTTAGCTGGTACCTTTCCACAGACTGACTTCCTATGCCACACCCCTTAGGTGCATGTGAGTATCTCAGCTTTAACACCTCAAGCTACAGTAGGCTAGGAAAAATCCCATGAGTACCCCTGGGGCCGTAAAACGAAGTGCATCTGAGGTACAGCTTTCCTTCTCCATCGCAGATCTGGAAGCACAGATGGCGTGTTTGGACCAGTTAAAAACCCCTGGACTTACTCAAAGCAATACAGAGAAAGAAGCCGGCAGGACGCACCTGAGGATTCACACTGGCTGATAACTGGAGGAAGCTCCGGCGGCAGCGCTGCGGCCGTGGCGGCCTTCACGTGCTTTGCGTAAGATGCTTTCAGTCTGTGCTTTAAGCCCCGCTCACGCGCGCGCACGCGCACGCGCACACACACACACACACACACACACACGGTCACACTACATGCAAAGCCCGGTGGCACAGGAACTCAGACCCCAGTCTCTATATTTCTTTCTGGTGAGCTGTTTGTGTTCAAAAATACATCGAATTGATCTCCCAGGGTACTCAACTTTAGCCCACAATGTGAACTTTGTATATTAAAACCTAACTTGAAATGGTTATTTTACAGCACAGTTTTATGGGTCTTACCAATAAAACATTGACCGTGAGCAGGACTTCATGAATTTTATTTTTTAATAATTCTGGCATCCTTTCGCTATGCAAATGCTGACTGCGTTTGTTCATTGCTGCTGAGCTGATCATGGTGATTGATCGTTCAGAAAAATCTGTAAAAAGAAAAAAAAGTCCCTCAGTAGTATGTAAATCAATAAGATATTTAGAATAATTTCCATAAATCTGTGACTGACAGTGTCTTACCAAGCAGAGCTTTTCAGCCGCATTAGGAGCCAATTATCTGTTAAGCGTTGATAAGAACCTACCAGTCATGTTTTAAGTCCCACTTTTAAAGGCATCTTTTCTCAGGAGAGCTGGTGTCTGAAGTGTGGTCTCACAGCGCAGGTTGACCTGCCTCACTGTGCACCCAACAGTAGCCTCAAACCTCTAATCCTCTGGCTGTAATCCTGAGTGCTGAGGTCACAGGCGTGTGCCTGGCCTGTCAAACATTTCTTAACCACCTAGAGAATAGTAAATAAATATTTATTTATTAGTCCCAATTTGAATAAGTTCAATGTGTTTCCTCAGTAATATAATATGTATGATTTTCCCTTTCCCTCCCTTTAATTATCCACTGAAGCTACACCTTTCACGAGCTTTGCAACCAATAATTTATTTACATATTTTAGAACTGGAGCTGTCGTTTCCTCCGAGCTTCTTTCCTTCATGCTCCCGAAGTCTTGTTAAGAAGAAAACCTATTTCGTTTATCTCTGGACTGTTAGAGCCTCGCATCAATATTAATGAGCGTCTGACACAGTAGAAGTGCAGGATCAAGTGCGTGTTCCCCGCCTTTATCAGCCCACTTTGTGCACGTCTTCCTGAGTCTACTCCGAGAAGATGGCATCTTGACACATGGTTCCTATGGAAATGCGGGCTTTACTTTCACAGAGCCATCAGTGAATGCTAATAAGAGACAGTATCTTTTTTAAATTATGAAAGCAACAGACTGACTTTGTAGCTTAAGTGGGCCTGGTGAGATTGCATTTTCTGTAGAGTGCAAGTGGTGTGTTATTGTTAGGAACATCACTCAGTCCAAAGCATTACTATTCTCAATATAACAGCAGATTGCTCATATCTATACATGTATGTACGTATGTATACGTATACG
This sequence comes from Apodemus sylvaticus, assembly GCF_947179515.1. Lineage (NCBI taxonomy): Eukaryota > Metazoa > Chordata > Mammalia > Rodentia > Muridae > Apodemus > Apodemus sylvaticus. The sequence goes on along the minus strand of NC_067490.1, from coordinate 46,929,577 downwards.
TATACATAATCAGTAGAAGCACCAATCGAGTGAATCCAAACTGAAGTGTGCTTTTGTCTCCCTTGCATTGATTTCTTTGTTCTATTGCAGTTTTCTACTTAAGAAGGTTCTTAGAGTATTGTTGAGCCACACAGAGAATGAGACAGGGCAGTGTAGAGTGATGTGGGAAGTTATCCTAGGTACATGAGGTGAAACAAGTTAAGGACGAGACGTAGCTCCTGTCAAGAGGAATTGTTAGGGCATGGATGTCAGGCATGGATAGAGGTGTCGGGATGAAAGCGTGCAGCAGGGCTCTTACGGGTGCTGCAATAAGACAATTTTTACTTCTATATCATATAATATTATTAGTATTATATAATAGTATTTTTTGATACTTGGAATTTTGTTAGGCATGTACTATCCAGCAGCTTTCTTTTTAAATAATTGCTTAAATTTTCAGTTGTTGTAACTTTAACTTTTTCGATCCTTATTTTTAATGATGGTTCTTAAACATTTTAACCTCCCTTTTAGCCCACTACTCAGCAGAGGTAGTGGGAAAGAAAGGATACGGGGAAGTGGGCCTGTTTAGAAAGGTTTCCTGGAGTCTGATATGGCTCCTGGGAGGCCCTGCCAGAGCCTTGCAAATACAGAGGCGGATTCTGGCAGCCAACCATTGAACTGAGTGCAGAGTCCCCAATGGAGGAGTTAGAGAGAGGAGCGAAGGAGCTGAAGGGGTTTGCAGCCTCATAGGAAGAACAACAATATCAACCAACCAAACCATCCAGAGCTCCCAGAGACTAAGCCATCAACCAAGGAGTACACATGGAGAGACCCATGGCTCCAACTGCATATGTAGCAGAGGATAGCCTTGTCAGGCATCAGTAGGAGGAGAGGTTCTTGGTCCTATGAAGGGTCAATAGATGCCCCAATGTAGGGAAATTGAGGGTGGGGAGGTGGGAGTGGGGAGGGTGGAGGAACACCCTCATAGAAGCAGGGGGAGGGAGGATGGGATGGGGGACTTCCCGGAGGTGGGGAAATGGGGAAAGGGGATAACACTTGAAATGTAAATTTTTAAAAAATCTAATTGGAAAAAAGAAAAAAAAGAAAGAAAATCAACAGTTCAGTCCACAGGTCAGGAGCTGCAGCTCGATCCATTCGCAAACACTTCACAGATACACCGGCAGTCCAGTTCAGTAGAGCTGGGACAGAAAACAGCAATCAGCAGCAGTAGCACGACCTAGCAGGGCCAGCCAGGCCTCCCTCAGCCTTGGCATGAGAAACCAGGGGGGACCCAGAGGGACACCAGGAGCAGTTCTCAGCTCTGCCTCTCAGGGAAGCAGAGATCAGCGAAAACTGGAGGCCGGACAAGCCTCGTCCAGCGTGCCGTCCCAGCAAGCCTCGCTGTCTCCGTCACTCCATGGCGTCCCATTTATACGATTTCCACTTTAAGTTGTGATAAAAGAAGCATATATAATTTTGCAATTAATCTAAAAGTGTATTTTTCGTCTTGGAAAGCTGAACCTCAGCCCTCGTCTCCCTGCCCAGGCCCCAGTCTCTAGTTCCTCCTCCTGCTGTCTGTCTGTCTGGCTCCGAATGCTGTGGATATCTCCGACTTGTGCTTCCTGGTCACACAGCATGATGTCCTTCAGGCCATTCGTTTTTCTAGAGTTTAGTCTTTGTTGATGCCTTTTGTTTTTTAATCAAAATAGCACATATCCTCTAGGTGCCTAGGCTGTGAAATGGGCATACACCTTTTTGGATAATGAAAAGCTTTTCAATATGAACATTTAACAAGTATTTCTTTTTAAATGACAGTAACCAAAATGTTAAAATCTCAGTGATGCTGCTGAGCCGTTAAACCACAGCTCACTTCAAGTAAAGGCATGAATTGGCCTGATCTGCAGCAAGTATATTGACCATATAGGTTAAGAATCTATGGGCTGGAGAGATGCTCAGCTGTTAAGAGCACAGGCTCCTTGTCCAGAGGTTCTGAGTTCAATTCCCAGCAACCACAAGGTGCTCACAACCACCTGTAATCTGGTGTGCATGAAGACAGCAGATGCATATACATTAAATATATGCTTATAATAACAAGCAGACCTTTTGTTCATGAACCCCCGCTACTTAGAAGACAGCCACCTGAAAGCAATCAAATGTGAGCAGAGATTTGTGGGTAATGCTGTTTATCAACAAAGGTTCACTAGAGGCTATCGTGCCAGATGAGAACAGCATCACTGCCTATGTAAATGACAGTACATCTCCAGCCGTAACTCCCGAGTGGACAAGCAAAGAGGTAGCGTCTGCGTTTCTGGGCATGGTGTTTAGTTTGGGGAAGCATACTGCCTGTTGTTACTTAAGTTATTTTTCAATATTTATATGTTTTCTCAAATTTTATGATTTTAATAGCAACACGACGTGATGATTATAAACAAACAAACAGGGATGGAAATGTAGGATAACATAATACTCAACAAACAAGCAAACATATTTTTAAAAAAGAATTGAAAGGCCAGGTAGCAGTACCTGCCCAAAATTCCAGTACTCAGGAGGCAGAGGCAGGAGGGAGGCTTGAGTCTACCTAGATACAGTGTCTGTTGCTGAGTCTTTGTGGTTTTCTATACCATATGAATCCTTTAAGCCGAAGATTACTCTATGTGATTAAGGGAAAGTATGCTTTTACATGGTAGATTTCAAATGCAATTAAAGAATTCGTTTCTCTTAAATCAACTCCTCTTTGAATTCCAGTGCTTTGGGATCGGACACCGGAGGATCCACCAGGAACCCTGCTGCCCATTGTGGGATTGTTGGTTTCAAACCAAGCTATGGCTTGGTTTCCCGACACGGCCTTATTCCCCTGGTGAATTCAATGGATGTGCCAGGAATCTTTACCAGAAGTGTGGACGATACAGCAATTGTGCTAGGTATTTCTGCAGTCGTGTATTATTTGAAAGCCTCACTGTAAAGCATTCTGTCTGTCACACATAAGGATTTTTCCTTGCAGGTATACTGGCTGGGCATGACCCCAAAGATTCCACCACAGTAAAAGACCCTGTTGTGCCAGCCATGATTCCCGACATGATGGATGTGAGCAGACTGTGTATAGGAATCCCAAAGGTAACTCCCTTCTGTTACGCTACAGAAACGTGGGCAAGTCAAATTCAGAGGACAGAAGGCAACCTGATGGGCTAGAATCTCTAAACCACCTTTACAGGCCTTGTAAACCTGAGCATGTGACTACAGCCCCACTAAGCCTGCCCAGTGTCTCCATTTGTGAAGTGAGGTTGATAAAATCCAGATCCTGACAGTCGTGAGGATTGAATCTGATTATCCTATAAAGCAAGGGTCTGTAAACTTTCCTTGGAAAGAAGGAGACACTGTTTTAGGTTTCATAGATCTGGGCTTTTTAACTCGGCCATTATAGTGAAAAAGCAGTCATAGGCAATTTGTTTCTTTATATAAAGAAATATGTCTGTATACCTATAAAATTTTATTTTCAAAAAAACTATAACATCTTACCTGTGATCAGTTTGCTGATCCCTGATAGAAAAGAAAAGCAAGCATACCTTCTTTAGTCAGGCCATATTAAATGTTATTGCATTTATTTATAGACTATGCTTATTACAATAGCAATTAATAATTTATACATGTGAATAATAAATTACTGACACCTTAAAGTTAAAAAAAACAAACCTATGTGTGTGCCTATCTGTCTGTGTATGCATATTTTGTGGAGTTTTTTATTTAAATTTTTATTTATTAAAAAACCATATGTGGGTATTTTGCCTACGTGTGTATTTTTAGTGTGTATGTACCTGGTGCCTTTGGAAACCGTAAGAGGGCATCAGACCCCTGGAGCTGAAGCTATAGATGGTTGTGGGCCGTCTGATATGGGTGTCAGGAGTTGAATTCATGTCCTTTGGAAGAGCATCTGGTACTCTTAACTGCTGAGTCATATTTCCAGTCCTTTTTATTATCTTAAGTCATATGTAGGTATACATGTCTGCGTGTGGGTAGATATTCATGAGGATAAGTGCCCATGAGGCCAGAGACGTCAGATGCCTGGAGCCGGTGAGTCACCTGACATAGGTGCTGGGAGCCAAGCTCAGATGCTCCTAACTGCTGACCCCAGGCTGACTGTCACCTCGGGTACCTGCCTTCCTCTGTCTCTCAGGTGCTGAAATTATAGCTGCATACCTCCTTAGCCAATTACATACCCAATAACATATTAAGATTTAATGTTTTAGAAATCTTTTAGAAAAATAAATTACCCTGCAGAATAATGTGATTTCTTAATTTTGACACCATCGATATTCTAGAAACTTCTGTGGTGGAAAACCATCTTTGGCATCACAGAATGTTAAACAGCATCCCTGGCCTCCACCCCTGTGCTATAGCACCCTCACCACTACAGCTCTCCAACCGGAGCATCCACAGACATTATCAGGGGACACCCTACTGCCGAGAATGGCTGCTTTAAAAGGGCCGTCATCAAGATAACTAACTATCTGTACCCTTTTTAAAGAACAAAACAGACCCAAGCTTTAGACAGGAACCTACTAGATGCCTAGCTCCTACGCTGCTGTGACATATAGCATTAGGAATGCTACTTCACTTCCCAATTTTCAGTACTTTTCATCCGTAAAATGGGGGATGATGACAGTGTGGAAAGCGTAAGGAGAAAGAACCTCTGGGGACCTCAGCAGAGCATTTGATGATAGTGAACAGAGCAGATATGATCCCCATCTGATCACCAGGCTTTACAGTGACTGGCCGGTGCTGGCCGGTGTGTGCTCCCGTGCCGCCAGCATTTCCAGTCCCGTCTCTCGAGGTACCTACCAGCTATATCATCAGTTTTAGTGTACTGCCAAATACAGATGTTCATGAGTCTATGTAGGCTTTGCAGCCTCTCTGTTTTCTTTTGTTTTCTCTAAGGAATATCTGGTGCCAGAATTGTCAGGTGAAGTACAGTCTCTCTGGTCCCAAGCTGCTGACCTCTTTGAGTCTGAAGGAGCCAAAGTGATCGAGGTGTCTCTGCCACACACCTGCTCCTCGATTGTCTGCTACCACGTACTGTGCACATCGGAAGTAGCCTCGAACATGGCAAGATTTGATGGGCTACAGTACGGTAAGATGGCTGCTGTGGGCTGCTTAAGATACCCCAAACCTTTGAAAGACTCACACACTAGTTACTCAGGAAAGTAAATCAGCAAATCAATCTTTTTCTCTGTATTGAACTTCGGGTATTCAACATAACTCTTTATATTTGTTTCTCCGGACTGAAGGAAAAATCTTGAAGGGATTGTCTCCATGTGCCCAGCACATGTGGTGTAGTATCTAACAAGGTAGAGCTCAATCAAAGTGTGCATGGGTGGTGTATTAGTTTGGGTTCTCTAGAGTCACAGAACGTATGGGCAGTCTCTATATAGTTAGGGAATTTGTCGATGACTTACAATCTATAGTCTAACTCCCCAACAATGGTCAGCAGCAGCTGTGGATGGAAGTCCAAGGATCTAGCAGTTTCTCAGTCCCACGAGGCAAGCAGGCAAGGAAGAGTGAGAGAGAATCTTCCTTCTTCCAATGTCCTTATATATCTCCAGCAGAGGGTGTAGCCCAGATTAAAGGCTGTAGGTCTCCAGCAGAGGATGTGGCCCAGATTATTGGCGTGTGGGTCTCCAGCAGAGGGTGTGGCCCTCCAGCAGAGGGTGTGGCCCAGTTTAAACGTGTGTGCATCCATGCCTTTAATCCCAAATGATCTTGAACTCGGAGATCTCCTTGTTTTAGCCACTATGCTTCAAGATCTCCATACCAAGATCCAGGTCAGAAACTTGTATCTCTGAGCCTCCAAATTAGGATCATAGGTGAGCCTTCCAATTCTAGACTGTAGTTCATTCCAGATATAGTCAAGTTGACAACCAGGAATAGCCACTACAGGTGGATGAACGTATGGATGCATGCATGCACCGACAGACAGACGGACAGTCGGATGGATGAATAACAAAGTTCCTCTATGGCTGGTCCGCATAACTAAGTGGTCAGTCGGTCACAAAGCAAATGCAGAAGAACTTGGACAGGAAAGCTCTCCAAGACCCATATTGTTGGCGGTAGTGTTTCACAGCTAAGCCTTGACTTCCTTCTCACGTAGTGTTCCCCTCTGCTCAGGTCACAGGGCTGCTGTTGATGTGTCTACTGAAGCCTTGTATGCCGCAACCAGACGGGAAGGATTCAATGATGTGGTGAGAGGAAGAATTCTCTCAGGAAACTTTTTCTTATTAAAAGAGTAAGACAATTGCTTTTACAATCTTTGCTTTTCTTACAACCTTAAAATTGGCATATCTAGTATTTACTGGCTCAATTAGTAGACAACTTGCCTAGATGTCTGAGGCCCCAGGTCTGATGCCCAACATCAATATTATGCACATGGGTGCCGGTGGCCCCATTACTAGGAGCGTAGAGGCAGGAGATTGGTTGCATGGTGAGATCAAGGCTAGCCATGGGCATGAAATCCTATTAACAAAAGAAAGCAAAATAAAACAACAACAGAAAAGAACAAGGAGCTGGAAAGATAGCTTAGTGGTAAGGAGCTCTTGCTACGTAACATGAGGATGAGCGTCCAACCTCAGCTCCCACCTAACACACCGAGCATCCTGTGCATACCTGTAACCCCAGATCTGCAGGAGTGGAGACAGGAGGATCACTGGGATTGCAGGGCAAGGCCAAGTCACAGAGGAATAGGTGGGAAGCAATAGAGGAGGGCACTGCATTTGTATCTCTCTGCAGCCATTGGTCAGATGGTGCAGGAAGAGTGTGTGATGTCTGTAGCGTTAAAAAAAGAAAGAAAGAAAGAAAAATCACATGTATTATCTTATATTTGGTTCTCGATGGAAATGGAGTTGCCATGCCCAGTTTTACACTTAAGGAGCCTCGGGTGTTAAACCAGCTTTGGGGGCAGCTGAGGAGTCTTCTCCTCCCCTCTCTGTGTTACTGACCCATGGTTGCGTCTGTGTCCGCCCTCCCCAGTCTGCTAAGAGTATTGCGCACCCTTCCTATAATTTTACCTCTGCCCTCCTAGACTGTTCATAAAATGCAAAGCGATAGCACTTGGTGCTTTCCCTGCTTCTCTGGAGGGACTCAGCTTTCCAGGACTGCTTCCTACTGTCTGACTGGGTCACTCTAACTATCTAACTGTCTAACTGGGTTACACTGTAAGTAGACTGGGACAAGGTTCCAACAGATGTGAGACCAGCTAGTTATCACAGTTACACTGTAGATACACTGAGACATAGTTCCGACAGATGTGAGATCAGCTAGTTATCACAGTTACACTGTAGATACACTGAGACATAGTTCAGACAGATGTGAGACCAGCTAGTTATCACAGTTACACTGTAGATACACTGAGACATAGTTCAGACAGATGTGAGACTAGCTAGTTATCACAGTTACACTGTAGATACACTGAGACATAGTTCCGACAGATGTGAGACCAGCTAGTTATCACAGTTACACTGTAGATACACTGAGACATAGTTCCGACAGATGTGAGACCAGCTAGTTATCACAGTTACACTGTAGATACACTGAGACATAGTTCAGACAGATGTGAGACTAGCTAGCTATCACAGTTACACTGTAGATACACTGAGACATAGTTCCGACAGATGTGAGACCAGCTAGTTATCACAGTTACACTGTAGATACACTGAGACATAGTTCAGACAGATGTGAGACCAGTTATCACTGTTACGTTGTAGATAGACTGAGACATAGTTCAGACAGATGTGAGATCAGTTAGTTAGTTATCATCATTACACTGTAAATAGACTGAAATGTGATGACTGAAAATTGCAAAAGCCTTTAAGACCCAAGTTGTATCTATTGTACAGTCATAACAGTAACACTGAACAAAATCCTTCTTTATACATTGTTAGCAGTCAGCTGAGCATGGTGGCACGTGCCTCTGGTGCCAGCATTGAAGAGGCAGAGTCAGGCAGAACCCTGAGTTCAAGGCCAGCTCGGTCTAGAGAGTTCCAGAACGCCAGGGTTACAGAGAAACTCTGTCTTGAAAAAAACAAATAAAAGAATCTTAGTAGTGTACTGCCACATATGGTGGGCAGGTCTTTTAATTCCAGCACTATCTAGGGTCTACATAGTGAGTTCTAGGCCAACCTTGGTACATAGTGATTCGCTGTCTGAAACACTAAAACACTGTGACCAGCAAGGTGGCTCAGATGCTTACCACCAGGCGAGTGTAATTCCTGAGGTGCACATTGTGGAAGGAGGGAGATGACTCTGGCTGCTTTCCCTGAGACTTCCTCCCTTCCCAAAACAGTGAATAAATAAATAATAGTAATAGTCTTAGTGGTTCCTGAGTGTGAAGCTGAGGACCCAATGGCTCTTCAGTAACCCTTGTGTAAGAGAATTGCCATTTAAAAAAAACACACAAAAAAATCTTTAAGATATCTGTGTTTTTCCACAGAAATTATGAGAATTATTTCGTTAAGGCACAGAAAGTGAGGCGCCTCATCATGAAGGATTTCGTGAATGTGTTTGAGTCTGGGGTGGATGTCCTGCTCACCCCCACCACCCTGACTGAGGCAGTGCCATACCTGGAGTTCATCAAAGAAGACAACAGGACACGCAGTGCCCAGGATGATATTTTCACACAAGCTGTCAATATGGCAGGTGAGGATTCCTGAAAAATGTCGTGGCTCTCTGCACAGCTGTAGACAGGCTCCCTGGTCTTCAATCCAGGTTCTAGCAGGATTGTTTCCTAAAAGGAGCACTTGAGGGAGCTTCAAGAGCACCCAGGGGGAATGTGTGTGTCCTGTGCATGCATGCTGTATGTGAGGGGGATGTGTGTCCTGTGCATGCATGCTGTATGTGAGGGAAATGTGTGTGTCCTGTGCATGCATGCTGTATGTGAGGGGGATGTGTGTCCTGTGCATGCATGCTGTATGTGAGGGAAATGTGTGTGTCCTGTGCATGCATGCTATATGTCAGAGGGATGTGTGTGTCCTGTGCATGCATGTTATATGTGAGAGGGATGTGTGTGTCCTGTACATGCATACTATATGTCAGAGGGATGTGTGTGTCCTGTGCATGCATGCTGTATGTGAGGGGGATGTGTGTGTCCTGTAAATGTATGCTATATGTCAGAGGGATGTGTGTGTCCTGTGCATGTATGCTATATGTCAGAGGGATGTGTGTGTCCTGTGCATTCATGCTGTATGTGAGGGGGATGTGTGTGTCCTGTGCATGCATGCTGTATGTGAGGGGGATATGTGTGTCCTGTGCATGCTTGCTGTATGTGAGGGGGATGCATGTGTCCTGTCATGCATGCTGTATGTGACGGGGATGTGTGTGTCCTGTGCATTCATGCTGTATGTGAGGGGGATGTGTGTGTCCTGTGCATGCTTGCTGTATGTGAGGAGGATGTGTGTGTCCTGTGCATGCATGCTATATGTCAGAGGGATATGTGTGTCCTCTGCATTCATGCTGTATGTGGGGGATGTGTGTGTCCTGTGCATGCATGCTGTATGTGAGGGGAATGCGTGTGCCTTCTGCATGCATGCTGTATGTGAGGGGGATATGTGTGTGTCCTGTGCATGCATGCTGTATGTAAGGGGGATATGTGTGTCCTGTGCATGCTCGCTGTATGTGAGGGGGATGTGTGTGTCCTGTGCATGCTTGCTGTATGTGCACATTTTTTTTTTTTTTTTGATTTGGCTTTTTTTTCCGAGACAGGGTTTCTCTGTTTAGCCCTGGCTGTCCTGGAACTCACTCTGTAGACCAGGCTGGCCTCGAACTCAGAGATCCGCCTGCCTCTTCCTCCCAGAGTGCTGGGATTTCAGGCATGCGCCACCACCGCCCGGCATGTGCACATTTTTTAACCAAACTGTTGGGGTTTGAGAATTGCCGCACAAACCATACAAACACCCATCCATCTCCGTTAAGTGAGAATAGTTTATTGAATGCACACCCAAAAGACTGAATATTCAGGACTGCAGAAAGGACTCAGGAGCCTAATTGTGGTGCCAAACTGTTCTCAGGGTAGGCTTATGAAGGAATAAAACCACATGAGCTCATTTGCAGGAGCAGGAAGTGCGGCCCAGTGGTCAGGTCTGACTCAAGCCATGTTAGACATAACAGTTCATATTGACCTTTAACTTGATGGGTCCTATGTAGCTTGTGGAATTCCTTAAGATTAACAAACCTCAGAACATACAGAGCACAACAGGGGACATGGTCAGCTTGACCCTGCTCTGAGTTGTTTTTCTGAGTCAGTGACTGGCAGGTGTATCACAGCACAATATGAAGAAGTTGGCAGGCATGGAACAAAATGACTGTAGCTGTTCTTGGGGTGGGACAGACAGATCTCCACGAAACACAAAAAGTAAAGCATAGTGTAATGATTACCATGTACGCCCTCACCTGTGTCTGTCCTTGTCAATAGCCTGCTTCCACTCTCTTCTGCTTTTCTGCGCATGCTCCCCACCCCGCCACACCACCCAACACACACTGGATGTTGATGTCTCATTTGAAAAAAAAAAAAAACTTTTAGACATGACATTTACAGCTGAGTAATTTAGCACAAATCTGGGAATACTCTCCTTCCTAAACACAGTGTCATTGTCACATCTGAGAAAACTAATATGAGCCTACGTCTGTTAACTCTACTTGTTTTCTGTTTTTACTCTTTGTTTCTGAAGGACCTAGATTTTCCTTTTATTATTCCTTTCATGTTTAAACCATTCTTTTAGGGTAGTGATAGGTTATTTCTCCACCAGTGAAATGAACCAGTTCAAGCCAGATTACACTTGATCTTAGCCAAAAGGCCGAGAAGCGATCAAGCCAGATTAAATCACATTAAAGGCAGGTTTATTGGGAAGCTGCTCTCTGGAAGGAGGCCAGGGAAGTAGTAGCTGTGGGGAGAGCAGAGGTGCGGAGGTAAAGGAGAGAAAGGGCGCTCGTGCAGAGGTGAGAGGCGTTGCAGAAGACAGCTCGAGTAAATTACAGTAAAGCTGCAAGCCATAAGGAGGAAGTGATGGTGTCTGAACGGACACAGTGATTCCATACAAATTATTGTATGGACAAATCATGATGCAAAAGTACAGAGATAGATTGACCATAATTTGGGGGATTTAGAGGCGGTTTTCCTTACTTTGCTTTTTTCTTTTTCTTCTTTCTTTTTTTATCCTTTTTTAGCAGGATTTATCTGCATACCCCTGGCTGTCCTAGAACTCACTATGTAGACCAAACTGGCCTTAAACTCAGAGACACGCCTGGCTAACATAGTTTATTTTAAGCCTGAATCTGTCTTTCTTTACAAGCATGGGAAAGGAGGATCCAGCTGATGGCTTCTTTCTCTCCTCAGGCTTGCCAGCAGTGAGCGTCCCCGTGGCCCTCTCAAACCAAGGGTTGCCGATAGGACTGCAGTTAATTGGACGTGCATTTCGTGACCAGCAACTTCTAGCAGTTGCCAAGTGGTTTGAAAAACAAGTCCAGTTTCCTGTTATTCAACTGCAAGACCTCATGGATGATGGCTCATTGGTTCTTGAAAATGGAAAGTTAACTTCTTCTGCTTCTCTAACCCAGTGATGATCAAAGTACCGTGCAGTGGGCCGGTGGTGGCGGAGGGATGCTGGGGACCCTACGCTGGGCCTCGGGCTTGCTCTGCCGCTGGACTGAGTCTTCACCTCTGTATCATGCAGTGACAATGACTCTAAGAAGTGCTGTTCTCGGGAGCGCCAGTGGTCTCATTCAGCCCTGTGATTAGGGTCACTGTCAACCCCATCTGTCCTGGGAATCATTTCTTCAAATCCCTGTGATGCTGTTAATTGTAATCTTCTCTACATTGTATATTGTAACTTTAATACTCTGTATTAAAATGTTCTATAAACTCAAGTACTGAATTTTACTCTAACACAAAAAATACATGCTCCTAAAAACAATGCATTCTGTATAATTTTCATTTAAAAGAACAAATTAGAGTAGAACTAAGTTTAGAAATAAACGTCTCAAGATGTGTACCTCTTTATAACCAAATGCTAACAATAACAGTAACTCCTGAGGTGAATAGTTCTGACAGGCCGTCCCTCCTGTGGTAGGGGTTGCCTCAGAACCATGCAAGGCTGGGCAGCTCCTCAGCCAGGCATAAGACTCCTTTAGTTTCTGAAAACAGAGTTAAAAATGAAAGGACTTCCCTCTTCCCTCTCCTGGTTAAATGTTTGTTTCACTTCTCCCAGAGCCTAAGGCCTCAAAGCCAGGACTGTGTCACAGAGTCATCTCAACCTCAGGAGGAAGATTATAAATGCCCAAGTAGCAGCTGGTGTGAAAAGTATGAGACTTCCGTGAAGATGACAGAGAGATGGCATGGTGAGATCTTCCTTCCCCAGAATACCTCAGGCTTCCCATGCCCTCATGATGCCCATGTTTATCAGTGTTCCCTTGAGCCCAAACTCGACAAAATCAAATAGAAATGCCACTCCTCTGAGGGGTCACCATTGACCCCTCTTTGCTGGGACACCCGTCACCTCACATTCATCAGGCATTCTGGTCTGACCCTTGCATATTGCTGACAAATGAAAACACGAACCTAGGGCTGGAGAGATGGCTCAGCAGGTAAGAGCACTGACTGCTCTTCCAGAAGATCCTGAGTTCAAATCCCAACAACCACACGGTGACTTTCAACCATCTGTAATGAGATCTGATGCCCTCTTCTGGTGTGTCTGAAGACAGCTACAGTGTACTTATATATAATGAATAAATAAGTCTTCAAAGAAAAAAAGAAACCAGGAACCTAAATTGCAGTAATATATATATTTGCTTAGGAAGAAAAACCTTAAGTATGAGGGGCGTTGGGAAATCCTGAGGCCCAGCCCCTGGACCATTTGTCAGGAATTCGAGTTGCCTGTTGCCTGCGTTGACAGTGTGCCCTCTTCTAGGAGATCTTCCCTCTCCCCCATGCTCAGTCTGATTACACATAAAATGGTCCACGTGCCAGGCTCACCTGCACTCTTACACACTCAACCAAGTCCCTGAAAGGAAGAGAATCTATAAGAAAACCACATTACATTTGGCCCTCCGCATCAGTTGACCCCACACTTATTGTACCACCAACCAGATTATAGACCAAATCTAACCGATTAAAAAGATGAAAATGATTATAGAAAGTTTCAAAAAGGCTTCTCTCTGAGCACTATCCATGCAAAAGAGTGATGTGTAGTTATTAGAAATTCTAGGTAACCCAAAAGTTTAAAATATACACAAAAATATGCAAATCTATGTCATTTTATATAAGGAATCCATTCCCCTTGTTTAGATACTTAGATTTAATAAGAGGAAACCATCCTTGTTGGAAGAGGTAATGTAATATGAAAGCACACAAAGACAAACGGCCGAGGCTTAGTGTGTTGCTGTGCGTTGTAATGTAGCTGCCAGCGGCTACGTGGAAGATGCTGACACCTACAACCGGGCAGAAGAGAGGCTGGTGGAGTTTCGGTTCCTGGGATTTGGGTCTAAGGAGGACCACAAGGAAAAAGATGAAAATGGAGAAAGGAGACGACACCATGGAGTGGGTGAGTCACTGAAAACATGGCCGTGGAGGTCGACCAGTTGGAGTAAGGGCTGCCCAGATGAAACATCAAGTCATAACTCGGGGTTATTGATAGGAAAGTAGACGTAATAGCTTAGCAGGTAGAATCTGCCCAGCTCTAGTGCTTTAAAGGCTTATCATAAATATAAAAGTTTTGAGTCTTTTTATCTGTGAATTGAAGGATCTAGGAAGGGGCAGAAACCCCCTGCTGGGATTAGACCTATTACTGCAACCCACAATCCAAACCAAGCAAGACCTTTGCTCAACCTTGTCCTCAGGCATATCTAATTTGGGTTTGGTTGGTTGGGGGATCTTGTTAGTGTGTGTTTTGTTGTTTGCTTTTTGTTTATTTTTTGAGACAGGTCCTCACTGTGTAGTCATAGCTGGCCTCAGACTCAGAAAGATCCACCAGCATCTCCTTTGTAAATGCTGAGATTAAATACATGTTTTGTTTTTGACCAAGTGTCTTATTATACAGCTCATGCTGACCTTGAACTCATGTGTCTTAGAGTGAACTCAAATTCCCAAAGGCCAGGCTTACAGGCTTGTGCCACCACACCCTGCTAGGTCTGTGTACTTGGAAATAGAAAACTTTCAGAGAATATTTACTCTGATGCTTCTACCTCCCCTGCAGCTGCACTAAATCTGGAAACAGGGAAGTAGAGTAACTCTACTCCCCTGTAGAAGATCCCACCAGCCTAAGTGCATAAGTGTATTCCTTTCTCCTCTGTCTTTACCATAAACCTAGGATATCTCATTGTGCCGTGTCATTTTTGGAGAATTTGACTGGTGTTCTTTTTTAAGGTGGGGAGGCAAAAGTTACAGTCAACAACAGATGCGTGCCATTGTGGGAAAAAAATGCAATGTGCTTACGAAACGCGGCAGCCTGACCCCATTAGAGCCAAGGGAAGTGAGAGCTCCATGATGGCCCTCGCTTAAATCACTGAGGAGTGAAGGGACAGCATGTGGCACCCAGTCACGGTGACCAGGGGCCATCTAGAGAAAGATGGCATGCACAGAAGAGGGACTTCTGAAGACGCTATGCAAGTGCGTATCTGTGTGTATGTATGTGTGTGTGTGTGTGTGCCTATGTGTGTCTATGTGTGTGTATGTCTGTGTGTTTCTATGTGTTTCTATGTGTGTGTATGGCTGTGTGTCTATGTGTGTGTATGTGTGTCTGTGTGTGTCTGTGTGTGTCTATGTATGTGTGTCTGTGTGTGTCTGTGTCTGTGTGTGTGTCGGTGTGTGTCTGTGTCTGTATGTATCTGTATGTGTCTGTATGTGTCTATGTGTGTGTGTCTGTGTGTGTCTATGTGTCTGTGTCTGTGTCTATGTCTGTGTATCTGTGTGTCTGTCTGTGTGCACACAGACACACACACATGAATGGAGGAAGGAGACGCAAGTTACGAGTGTTGAGATCAGAGAACACCCTTATGGAGTTAGTTCTTGTGATGGTTTGCATAAGCTCGTCCCAGGGAGTGGCACTATTAGAGGGTGTGGCCTTGTTGGAGTAGGTGTGTCACTGTGAGGATGGGCTTGGAGATCTTCCTCCTAGCTGCCTGAGGATGCCCAGTCTGTTCCTGGCTTCCTTCAGATGAAGATGTAGAACTCTCAGCTCCTCGTGCTCCATGCCTGCCTGGATGCTGCCATGTTCCTGCCTTGATGATAATGGGCTGAACCTCTGAACCTGTAAGCCAGCCCCAGTTAAATGTTGTCCTTTATAAGACTTGCCTTGGTCATGGTGTCTGCTCACAGTAGGAAAACCCTAACTAAGACAGTTCTTTCCTTCCACATTGGGTAGATTCTGGGCTTTCTCAACCAGGGACTTTACCCACTTGAGCCATCTAACCGGTCCATAGCCTGAACCTTCTAATGGAAATAATACCTTCAGAATTAGAATAACGGTGATTTCTTGTTATGTTGTTATTGAAGACAGGAACACCAGAGTTGCTATCTTAGCTACTTGTTCGCTGTGATAAAACACACATCAAACAAAACTTGAGGGCTAATTTGAGCTCAGGGTTTGAGTACAGTAGGTGGTGGGGAGCTCGAAGCAATTAGTCACACTGAGTCCACAATCAGGAAGGAGAAGGCACTGAACGCTTACGCTCAGCCTCCTCCTTTTAACCCAGCCCAGGCAATGGCGCCAGTCTCCTCTAGGGGGCGTCTTCCCACCTCAGGGAACCTCGCCTAGATAATCCCGCACAGGCTGTGCCGTGAGGTTAACCTAATCTAAATAACCTCTCCAGTGTGCTGGAGGCTTACATCTCAGATGGTTCAGTTCCCGTAAGCCAGCAGCCATCACTGACTGTCTCATTTGCCTCAGACTCACAATTCTGCCTCAGTTTCCCGAGCACTGTTACAGCATGCAGTACCGTTTCTGGCCACTAGAGGAGCAGGCGAGTGAAAAGATGGCTCTAGCACTCAGAGGCCATTTAATATAGGTAGCTTCCGTTGGTGACTTAAAGCAGCGTGTGCACCAGAACAGAAACCTGAGACAAGAAAGAAAGAAAGAAAGAAAGAAAGAAAGAAAGAAAGAAAGAAAGAAGGGAGGGAGGGAGGGAGGGAGGGAGGGAGGGAGGGGAGGGAGGGAGGGAGGGAGGGAGGGAGGGAGGAAAGAAAGAAAGAAAGAAAGAAAGAAAGAAAGAAAGAAAGAAAGAAAGAAAGAAAGAAAGAAAGAAAGAAAGAAAGAAAGAAAGAAAGAAATATTTGTTAACGTTAAGTAAAAGTGCTCCTTTTTCTTTCTTTGTACTTCAATAGAGTTCTAGGCAGTCCGTTAAAAATTCATCATTTCAAAAGTATAAAAGGAAATAGTTGAAGAAATCAATAAAATGATAATAAAAATCAAGAGCAGGGAATGCGGCCAGGCTTAATACTGTATAGTGGTATAGTGCGGAATTACCCAGAAGCTTTCCCAGTGGGGCAAAGTCGTGGGATTTAAAGTCAGACAAACCTACCTGCCTTTGACTGCTGTGGCTGCCTTTGAGCTGTAGGTAACACCATCAAACTTCTTTATCCTGATCTACAAAATAAGGGTACAGTCTCTGTGGAGCCAGTTGAATTTAAATGATGTTCCACAAGTGCCTAGCATGATGCCTAACAGACAGGTATTCCATAATTCGTGGTTATTATAGAGTGCCTGAGATCATGAGCTTGAGCCCTTCTGACTGACAGTGAGATAAACTAAAGGCATGGGGTCAACTCGTAATTACTAGAAAGCTTATATCTCCCTGGTGGCCTAGAATCCTCTGGAACGAGTTTAAAACTAATAGACAACATATTTTTTTTATGGAGTCCAGGAATCACCCCCACAAAACACTCAGTTACTCATCTCAGTCAAACAGGGGGAGTTTATTGAACACCTACACCCCAGGACTGATCAATCAGGGACACAGGTAAGACTCAGGAGCAGCTTGCAAAGGCAAAACCTGCACACGCTCATAGCAACCATACAAGCTCCTACACAGGTACAGGAAGTGCTCCTGGGCTGTTACGGAGGTTGGTTTGGGTCTAAGCTTATAGTAGTTAACTATACAAAGCAATTCTAACTGAGCTTTATTGTACTTGGCTCTAAAGGAAGGTGAGGGTCTGGGGAATTTTCAAGAACATCAAAGAATAGAACTTAACAGGATACGGTTATTGGTTAACTCCAGCATGAGAAAATTCCTCTGTAACAATGGAAGATGCTTGGCTACGGGCACACAACAAAGTGGCTGCAGGTATGTCAGAAGGGCAACGGCTACCTAGGTCTTAACATTATTAAATGATATTCATGCATTTTTTAAAGATTTATTTATTTATTTTATTTACATGAGTACACTGTAGCTGTCTTCAGACACACCAGAAGAGGGCATCAGATACTGTTACAGATGTTTGTGAGCCACCATGTGGTTGCTGGGAATTGAACTCAGGACCTCTGGAAGAGCAGCCAGTGCTCTTAACCACTGAGCCATCTCTCCAGCCCGATTTTCATGTTTTTAATACAAATTGGCTACCTCATAATTCGGAAACATGGGGTCTTCAAAGGCCCAAGGCTCTGACAACCAAACAAAGAGCAGGGCCGGATCCCCTCAGGAGTGACCACCCCTTATCCCTTCAGGGAAAATTTTTTGACAGCTAAATTCTTCTCCATGAAAATCCTGTCCCAACCCAACATGTAGACAGATAATTGAAGCTCAAAAATACTTTGTAATACTGTCCTAGCTACAATTACATTTTCAGAAAAAAATTAAGGTAAATGTTACTTTACCGTAAGGATCACTGGTACATCCATCAGGAAGAGAAAATGAAGTGCCGTGAGATTAGTCATGAACATTTTCACTCTGGCAAATTTCCCAAACAAATTAGTTACAAGATGGCCTACAAGAAAAAGGAAAATGGATAAGAATGGGGGAAGATTTCTGCCAAATGATACCTGGCAATTTTATAACATGCTCTATAGAATATTTTCTGATTTCTCTGCCAGGACAAATGCCCTGAAAATATCCAAAAACTGGTTTCAAAACATTAGACTGCACAGTACAAGGAAGTCGGACGGGAATCGGAGTTTGAAAACTTACAATAATGAGGTGTTCTAATTTTAATTCAACACTCTGAAGTGAATATAGGACCTTTCTATATACAATGCCTGAAGACATTTATCTTTTTAAAGTTACATGCAAATTGTTTCTTGGGTGACTGCTTTTATTCGTCATGGAAATGGCCAGTAGGATTCAGGTTGATTGAGCATTAGGTGGTTTGAATGGTGAGAAAGTATAAAGTGAAAAGTTGAATTTAGAACTTAATTATAGTAGAGAAGGGGGAGAAAGTGAGGGAAAATACTGATCTTTGTCCTGGAAACTGCTCACAACTAGATGTGGGAGAAGGCAGCAGGAGTGATTTTTAAGGGCTGAAGATGAATTCAGTAGCCAACAGGTAATCGATTAAGATGTTTGTGAGCTCAGAGGGCAGGGCGGGAGATCTTTGTATAGGGTTCTTTTGCTCTCTCCATATTGTATCCAAAAGTTTAAGATGCAGGGCAGTCAGGGCGCACCTAGGCACCACCTGTGTTACCACTGACATTTTACAAAGCTTGTTTTCCTCTGGTATTATTTATCTCCATTCACTAATTTACCTACTTAAATTTATATGTTAAAATGTGCTTCTCATTCCGTATCATACTTTGAATCTGATGCTCACTGATTCATGTACAATCTGCACCCCAGAAATTGCACAGATCTTATGCATATATTCCCTGAGTTTACCATCTGCACTAACCTATCTAATCCAAATTTCTATCAGTCCATATAGAGACCATCACTTGGGTTCGTCACCCCAGTCAACATCCTCACGACTCTCTTGCCCGTTGCCCCACCCCTCTGTGGGAAGGCATGCTTCTGATTTTTTTGTTTTTTTTAAGATTTATTTGTTATATGTAAGACACTGTAGCTATCTTTAGAAGACAGAAGAGGGCATCAGATTTCATTATGGATGGTTGTAAGCCACCATGCGGTTGCTGGGATTTGAACTCAGGACCTTTGGAAGTGCAGTCAGTGCTCTTACCCGCTGAGCCATCTCTCCAGCCCCCATGCTTCTGATTCTTACTTCCCAACACAGCTTAGCTTTGCTTATTCTCGGACTCCATGAGTGTAATCTTCCTTAGGAAAACATAAGGCTTTTGAATTTGATTTGAGTTGTATTAACAAGTTTCACTAATTATGAAGAGAACAGATGTTCTGAGTGGGGAGATGGGGGGGCTTAAAAGGCAGAATGGAAAAGGAGAAGACTCCTGTCAATATCTCACTATGTAGTAGGATATTGTTGAAACTTTGTACAGAACAATTTCTTTGGCAAAAAGGTGATCCGTGAATCAGGCAGCACTTGGAGCCAGCCGGAACAGGTTCAGAGGGCTCACCCACTGCCATGGTGGTAAGCTTGCAGAGGCTGGTGGCAGAAGCGACACTATCCTGGGGCAGCGTAAACAAACATCTACGCACCCCCCATAAGATGCCAGGGACAGACCAAAGCACAGATACCACCAAAGTCCAACCTGATGAGCCAATGAGTTTGACTGCAGTAACTTACAGAAGCACAGGTGTGCGCTGACACAGAAGCAGAAACAGCCCAGAGACACATGACTAAAACCCACCCAGTGTGGTTGGCAGCTCACGGAGGCTGGAGACCCCAGAGCACTGTGCATGATTTAATGAAACCCAGCTTGTCTACTGAGCTTTTGTGAGTTCAACCTTTGATGTTGTGTGTACCTGTTTTTTTTTTTTTTTTTTTTTTTGGTGGGGGGGAGGGGGATTTGGTTTTTCCGAGACAGGGTTTCTCTGTGTAGCCCTGGCTGTCCTGGAACTCATTCTGTAGACCAGGCTGGCCTCGAACTCAGAAATCTGCCTGCCTCTGCCTCCCAGAGTGCTGGGATTACAGGCGTGCGCCACCACCGCCCGGCTTATATTTATTTGTGTGTGTGTGTGTGTGTGTGTGTGTGTGTGTGTGTGTACCTGTTTTTATGTGTTAGGAAATGATATGAAGAAAGTCTCCAATTTCTTTTAAATATACCACAATTAACCCAGTACCTGCCCTCAAAATGTTTGTTGGTTGATTGGTTTTTTTCACTGTGTGGCCCTGGCTGTTCCAGAATTCACTCTGTAGACCTCGAACTCAGAGCTCTGCCTCCCTCTGCCTCCAGAGTGTTGGGATTAAAGGCGCGCACCACCACTGCCCAGCGCCCTCACTAGTTTTCACCATTTTTATTATCTAACTGCTTACCCACCTTAGGTTTGATCTTGGGACCATCTTTGTTGTTCTTTTTTTTTCTTAAGGTGACCCTAAGTATGTAAAGTGGTACCCGGGGCTTGTCTCCAGCTTGTCTCCTTTTATCTACAGGTATGTCACACTCTGAGGCAGTTGGCAAACCTTTACACAACAGGAACCAGCAGCTAGAGACATGACTAACAGCATGTGGTCGGGCTTGTTACATTGTCTCGGTTTCTGCTGACATCACCTCTCTGCCCGGGTGAAAGTGCCCTCTCAGCACTTGCCATACAGTCCTGGTAATTGTAAATTTTCTTTATCAAATATTCCGAGGCCTTTCTGATTCCTGTCCCCTTGTGATCTGGGGGGCTCTTGAGGCTCGTTTGGCCCATGTGCTGTGAGTGGTACTTTGTATATTGATGTTCTGAAGGTTTCTTTTCTGACAGAAATGCTCAGAATGATGGCTGTTCATTACCTCTGAGTGATGAGTTTACAGCATTTCTCTGTCACCCTCCCACAGCCCCTCTTGCACACAGTACAAATCTAGGGTGCTTGGGCAGGCACACTGCCGCTGAGCTACGACCCCTCGCTGGGACAAAAGGGAGAATGTTGTGAAGAACAAGGTGCCTTGTAGAATTGTCAACCCAAAGATTTCAGAAACTAGATGTGTGTGAGTTTATCCCCACAGGCCAAACAAGCAAGTGAACTCAGTTGTAGGGACATGCTCTAACCAGAGCCTGGCATCTACTGGCTTCAGGCACACAAATGACATAGACATACATGCAGACAAAACATTCACACGTATAAAACAAATTATTTAAAAAAAACCTCAAAGCCTAAAATATGAAAAATTATGTTTATCACCTTATTTCCATAGTGTCAAAAATCTATGGGTGCTAGTTTCAGACTTTGTTGTAATAAACTTGTGGAGAGGGTTAGAATGTACTTAATAAGTGTTCCCAGAACAGATATAATGGAGACCTGACGTGAACATAGTTAGTACCTGCTAAGACGTAATTTCCCACTATTTTAGAAAATCAGGCTGGGTACTTTGGCAGGCAGATATAATCCAGCGCTTGGGAGGTAGAGGCGGAAAGTTCATTAGGTCATCCTAGGCTACATAACAAGTTGGAAGTCAGCCTGGGCTATATGAAACCCTGTCTCACAAAACAAAGCAAAACCAGAGGGGGGGAGGGAGGGAGGGAGAGAGAAAGAGAAGGAGAGAGGGAGGGAGAGAGAAGAAAGAGAGAAAGAGAAGGAGAGAGGGAGGGAGAGAGGGAGAGGGAGAGAGAAAGGGAGGGAGAGAGAAAGAGGGAGAGAGGGAGAGGGGGAGGGAGGAAGAGGGAGAGAGGGGGGGAGGGAGGGAGAGAGAGAAAGAGAGAGAGAGAGAGAGGGAGGGAAGGAGGGAGGGAGGGAGAGAGAGCTCAGTGTGGCCTATAGAGATCCCACAATGTAACCCTGAAAGTGAGCAGACCGCTGAAATGCTTATGAGCTGTGAGATCTCTAACTAGAGGAGTGTATCACTGCATGGAGGGAAAGCGTCGAGCGAGCACAGAGTTGTCTCTTAGTGTGCATGAGTTCTATAGCTGTGCTCTAGTCAATCATGGCGGCACATTTTAGGGAGAGTCATTGCTTCAGTACTGAACTGGCACAGACTTTGCTTGTCATCATTCTCTAAATGTATCTGTGTGTGTAACATTTCCATGTATCAGGCACAGAAACATTTCCATTGTATCAGGCACAGAAATGTAATCTAGAGGCCATTTCAAGTGTTCGGGGGTGTGGTGGAGGTTAGCTACACACACCAAGCCCTTTCATGTAAGGGCTTGAGCATGGCAGTCTCTGCAGAGGTCTGAGGCTAACCCTCACGGATTCTAAGGGACAGCTGTAGTCAGCCCCATCAGCAGCTGATGCTGAAACCCAGTTACTGCTTGTCCTCCTCCCCTTTGTTCCTTAGGAGCAACACAGGTCTTGTTTTGAGGTGTCTAACTTTAAGCTCCAGCACAAAGCGTAGCACATTTGCCAACAGGAAGGGAATGTCTCCTCCAACTACGGACTGCGACCTTTCAAGCAATCCGGATCTTTTAAAAGGCAGCGTTTGATTTTCTGGGTATTAATATGACATTCTTAAAACCTGAAGAAATTATTCTAGGTCAAGCTTATTATCTGTCAAAGAAGGCCCTAGAAAACAATTGTGTGGAAAAATACACCTGCCAAGTGATTAGATTTAACCTTTAAATAATCCTCATTGTCTTCCCTTTCTTATTGCTCGGTTTGGTTCTCTGGGAACTTTGTACAGTGAGTTTTGATTCCTTTCACCTTCCCTCTCTCAGCATTTCCCAGGGCTCTGCCCACTTCTGTTCTCACCCAACCGTATGCCCCTCCCCCAATTAGGCCAGTTTGTGCTTGGATGTGGATAATTTATCAGGGGCTATACTTTTGTTTTTACTGTTATTGCTTTTTGAGGCAAGGTCTCTCTACATAGCTCTGCCTGTCCTGACACCCATTCTGTAGACAAGGCCTTGAACTAAAACCTGCTTCTGCCTCCTGAAGGGCTACACTCTTATAGAGAACTGACTCCTTCTCAGCAGCTAACAGTTGCCAATAGCTCCTCAGCTAGGGGTGGAACTTCATGCCCAAGTCCCTTCTCATGCCAGATTGATCGGGCTTGGACTCGTAGAGCGTTATGTATACTGTCGATGCGCTGTGGCCCGGGACACCATTTCCTTGTAATCACCCACCATCTCTTACACTTTACAGTCTTTTCATTCCCTCTTCCACAATGACCCCTGAGCCTTTGGAGGAGGGGGTGTTATACAGATGTTCTTTGTATGGCTGAACTTTCTACAGTCTCTTATTTTCTGCACCATTAGCCAGTTGTGGGACTCTGTCGATCATTACGATGTTTTAGTACCAAGCTGATTTCACAGAATAATAGTTGAGGGACTCTGACTGGCCCAGCTGTGGAAACATGGCTTCCCCTCCCTCTTCTAAACCACTAGACTTTCTTATCTGGCCACTTCCTCATTCCTGAAACTGGCCACCAAGACCCAGCTCCTTATCTGGTCACTTCCTCATTCCTGAGGCTGACCACCAAGGTCCAGCTATCAAGATTCCCTATCTGGCTACACTAACTAACATGCCCACTCAGGACTTACCAACTCGTCCCAGCACGGACTTCTCTCTTTTTTTCCTCCTTAAAAACCACCCCTGCCAAGCCACTGCTGTTTCTATCTGATTCAGATTCAGCCCTTGTAGCTCATCTTGCTTGACAAAAGCTCTCTTTGTGTTGGAAACTGGTGTTTGGGCATGATCTGTGCCTAGTCCGGGGGTCCGGAAGAGATTACACTGAGATGCATGGGGAGGGTTCAGTAGTAGTAGGTTCTCTCTATGGCCTATGCTATGACCTGTCTGAGCACAGGTTCTCAGCCTGATAATAGGTCAGGTATGAGCTCCTCCTTGTGGAGCAGGCCTGAGAGGGTGGTTGGTTACACCCGCGACTTGTGTGCCACTATATCACGAGTGGGCAGGCATGTCTTGTTCAGCCGGTCCTCCCTGTACCTCACAGGCTTTACATCTGGGGATGCTTTCTTTTCTCCTCTAGATAGCCAATAGAAACAAAATTTCTAAGCCTGGAGAAATGGCTCAGTGGTTAAAAGTGCCAATTGCTCTTCTGAAGGCCGTGAGTTGAAATCCCAGGAAACAAATGATGACTCACAACTATCTGTAATGAGATCCGATGCCCTCTTCTGGGGTGTCTGAAGACAGCTACAGTGTCCTTACGTATAATAAATGAATAAATCTTAAAAAAAAAAAAAAAAGAAATGAAATGAAATTCCTAGGTGTATACCACCTTGATTTCAACAAGTTCTGTGATACAAGTATGTGCTGCCTCCAGCAGCGGAGACTTACTGTCAAGTTCGGGAGAATGACAAGCAGCATTAGCAATAGCCTGATGTTTGAGACCTCACTGGCCAGCAACTCAAAGAAAGAAAGAAAGAAAGAAAGAAAGAAAGAAAGAAAGAAAGAAAGAAAGAAAGAAAGAAAGAAAGAAAGAAAGAAAGAGAGAGAGAGAGAGAGAGAGAGAGAGAAAGAAAGAAAGAAAGAAAGAAAGAAAGAAAGAAAGAAAGAAAGAAAGAAAGAAAGAAAGAAAGAAAGAAAGGAAGGAAGGAAGGAAGGAAGGAAGGAAGGAAGAAAGAAAGAGAGAAAGAGAGAAAGAGAGAAAGAAAGAGAGAAAGAAAGAAGAAACAAAAAGAGAGAGAGAGAGAGAAAAAGAAAAAGAGAGAGAAAAAAAGAAAGAGAGAGAGAAAGAAAGAAAGAAGAAAGGAAAAGAAAATAATAATAATAATGACTTTTTTTTGAAGAACCACCGACATTTTTTCTTTCTTAGCCTCTGGTGTCTAGGGTATACATTGTTGCTCTGCTATAGGATAACTCCATCTTTACTATTTTAAATGCAGGCATGTAGTTGTACTTTAGGAGGTATCTATAGTGTCGCTTTCCACGTGTTGACAGGTATCTGGTGTCATTTATCCCTTCCAGTTCCTCCTTCATTCCCCCCTCCTCTACCCACCCAAATTTACCCCTTCTTGTTCTACAATTCTCTTTTAAACTTTTACACCAGCAGTCTCTGTTTTCTCTGATGAAAGCCCCTCTCCATGTCCTCTTAGTAATTTCCTGACCTCTGTGGCATTCCAAATGAAACAAGCATATCTAAAGATTCAAAGCTAACATCTACAAATGAGAGAAAAACATGCAGCGTTTGTCTTCTGAGCCCGAGTTCACTTTCACTAGGAATATCTGTTTCTACCTCTGTTGGTTTCCCCACAAATTTCCTAATTTAATTGTTTTTGAGATTTATTCATTATGTGTTTAAGTGTTTGCCTACACATGTGTACACCATGTACATATCGTGCCCATGGGGACAGAAAAAGATACTGGACTCCCAAGAACTGGAGTTATACTTGTGAGCTGTCATGTGGGTGATGGAAATTTAACCTGTGTCTTCTGGAAGAGCAGTCAATCCTCTTAAGCACTGAGCCATCTCTTCAGCCCCAGTTTCATTTTTCTTGATAGCTTAGTAATATTCCATCATATAAATGTACCACATTTCTGTCCTCCGTCCATCAGTTGATGGACACCGGCTGTTTTCACTTCCTGGCTATTATGGGAACAAATGGGCAAGTGTCTCTGTAGTAAGATATCAAGTGTGTTGAGTAGTCTAGTCTAGTTTAGTCTAGTCTACTCTGGTCTAGTCTAGTCTAGTCTAGTCCAGGAGCAGTATAGCTGGATCATGAGGTAGGTCTCTGGTTAGCTTTTGAGGAACCACCACACTGATTTTCATAACAGCTGAACTAACTTGAATGCTCACCAGCAATGAATAAGAATCCCCTTCCCCATATCATACCAATATTTGCCATCATTACATGTTTGTTTGTTTTTGATCTTAGGTATTTTGACTGGGAAAAGATGAATACACACAACAGTTTTAACTTGCATTTCCTTGATGGCTATGGATAATGAACATAAAAGTAATCTCATTTATATTTCTTTTCTTGAGAACTCTGTTCTGTTCCATGCTCCATTTTAATTCCATTGTTTGCCTTTTTAATGCTTAATTTTTTATCTCTTTATATATTTTAGATAATAACCTTATGTCTAATGGATAACTGGAAAAAATTCCATTCTGTAGACTTTCACTTTGCTAGTGATGATGTCCTTTTCTATAGAGAATTTTTTTACTTTCATGAGGTATCACTTATTAATTTTTGATCTATATGCCTGCACTTTTGGGTTCCTGTTCAGAAAGCCTTTGCCTACGCCAATGAAATTAAATGTATCCTCTATCTGATTGTATCACAGTCAGGGTATCAGTATTCTGTTGAGTCCTTGACCCTTCTAAGTTGAGTTTTGTTCAGGATGAGAGATAAGGATTGAGGTTCATTTTCCTACACATATATCCAATTTGACTAGAACATTTGTTGAAGATTCTGTCCTTTTTCTAATACATAGTGTGGGTTTCCAAAGAAATTGCCCCATGACTTTTAAATTCACCCTCAGGCAAGTTCTTAGGACAAGGAGAGAAAGCAGTCACATCCTTATTAATATCACAAGGAGAGTCTCTAATCCAGTTCCCCTCTTGACGTAGACTGGCAGAATCTGTATATTTCTCGGAAGCTATCTTCTCCAAGCTCTTCTTTACATGGTTCATTAAGCTCTGCTTTCAATCTTCAACCACCCTTCCAGTCTGACATCTCTAATTTATCCATATTCCTGTAAAACCAACCTATTTAGGACCGTCAGAGCAATATTCTACTGCCTGGTACCAACTTTTTCTGAATTGCTTTTCTATTTCTGTGATAAAACACCATGACAAAGGCAATTTATGGAAAAACTTTACTTGAGGATCACGGTTCCACAAAGGTGAGTTCTTCTCCATCACAGTGACAAGCGTGACAGCTGGCAGACAGACAGACGTGACACTGGAGCAGTAACTAAGAACTCACCTCTTTGTCTACAAGCAGGAAACATGCAAAAGGATGTAAGTCTTTTGAAACCCTTAAGCCTGATCCCAGGGCAGTCTTCATGGCCACACTTTCTAATCGTCCCCAAACACCCACCAACTGAGGACCAAGTATCTAAATGTCTGAGACTTATGGAGGGCATCTCATCCAAGCCCCCACAATATATAGGAAGAATGATGATTTTTGTTCATTAATTTGTGTCCTGTTACTTTTTTAAATGGATTTATCAGCTTTAAGGGGTTCTGGTGGAGTCGTCAGTGTATTTTATAGAGTCACATCACCTGCGAATAAAGACAATTTAATCTCTTCTTTCCCTGCTTATATCTCCTGTACTGTCTTTATTCATTGCACTAGCCAAGGCCTCACATACTACATTCAACAGGAGGAGAGTGAACATCCTTGTATTGTTCCTGATGGTAGTGGAAATGCTCGGAGTTTTTAAGATGATGATGGCCATGGATGTCCTGTATATTGCCTTTAAATGCTGAGATATGCCCACTGTATCCCTGGTTTCTCCTGGACTTTTATTATGAACGGATGCTAGACTTTGCCAAAGGCTTTTCCACATCTGTCCTTTGGTCTATTTATGTATTGAATTATGTTTGTTGATTTTATGTATATTGAACTATCCATACATCTTTAAAATAAAGCCAACTTGATCATGTCAAATAATTTTTGGTTTTTTTTTTAATCAGTTTGCCAGTATTTGGTTGAGAATTTTTGTGTGTATCTTCATTGGAGATAATGATCTATAATTTACTTTTTTATGTCTTTGTCTAGTTTTTATTTAAGGGTAATGCTGGCTTCATAAAAGAAATTTGGAAATATTTCTTTTCTCCTATTTTGCAGAATATATATACATATATTTAGGATTGTAATATACTGTTGTTGGATTTTTTTTTTCTCTAATGAGTATAAAATGTACTTCCTTATCTCTTTGGGTTGGGTCTCGTTTGAAGTCTATTTTATCAGATATTAGAAAAGCTACACATGCTTTTTTGCTTTTTTCCATCCTTTTATCCTAAGGACATGTCTGTCATTGTGTGTGAGGTGTGTTTCTTGGAGACAGAAATAAAAAAAAAAGATACATTTCCTAATCCATTCTGTTAGTCTATGTTTCCTTTTCTTTATTTTGTGTGGTTGTTCCATGTAGTCCACAGGTAAATTTAAACTCACCATGTAGCTGAAGATGACTCTGAATTCATGACCTTCTTGTGTTTACTTCTCAAACGCTGAGATTACAGCATATCCTGGCCACCACTGGCACCTGTAGGCAGTTTCTCTTCACGGTAGTTGTTTTAGTGGTAGTGATTTTTGTTATAGTAGTGTATTCTAGGCAGCTTATACTGAGGAATTGGCTTAGCTGCACAAGTGCTTGCTGCACAAGCTGATGACCTGAGTTCAGTCCTTTGGACCCTTAGCAAGAGGGGGAGAACTGACTTCCCGAAGTCATCAACTGACCTCTGTGTGCCGACTGTGGTACCCTCATGCCAACACTCACTGTCCGGCAATTCATAATTGATTGCTATAATTCCTTCTTTAAAACGAGGAAGCTGTAGAACTGGAGAGGTGAATTACTACTGTCTGCTCTTCCAGAGGACCTGGATTTGGTTCTCAGCACAAATAGGGTGGCTAAAAAGTGTTTAGCCTCTGTCCCAGGAGATATAATGCGCATTTCTTGCATTTCTAGGCACCAGACACATGCATGATGTATAGCTATACATACAGGCAAAATACTCACTGTGGTGGTTTAAACAGGAATGGCCCCCCCATAGACTCTTGTGTTTGAATGCTTGGCCAATAGGGGGTGACATTATTAGGATGTGTGGCCTAGTTGGAGTAGGTGTGGCCTTGCATGTCACTGTGGAAGCAGGCCACAGTGTATCCAATGCTCAAGCTATTCCCAGTCTCCTGCTGCTGCCTGTGGATAAGGATGTAGAACTCTCAGCTCCTTCTCCAGCACCATGTCTGCCTGCATGCTGCCATGCTTCCCACCATGGTGATAATGGACTGAACTTCTGAAACTGTAAGCCAGCCCCAATTAAGTGTTTTTCTTTATAAGAGTTGTGGTCTTGATGTCTCTTCACAGCTATAGCGACCCTAACTAAGACACTCCAAAACATAAAGAAAAAATATCTAAGTGAGGCAGTCAGACATAGAGGTTTGTGCCTGTAACCTCAGCAACCTTGGAGACTGAGATAGAGGAATTAAGAATTTAAGAATATCCTGGGTAGCTGGGCAATGGTGGCTCATGTCTTTAATCCCAGTACTTGGGAGGCAGAGACAGGTGGATTTCTGAGTTCGAGGCCAGCCTGGTCTACAGAGTGAGTTCCAGGACAGCCAGGGCTACACAGAGAAACCCTGTCTCGAAAAACCAAAAAAAGAGGAAAACAAAAACAAAAAGAATATCCTGGGTAATATACATATTTTAAAATATTCTAAATTTACTACAAAGAAAGCTCTCCAAATGGCTTAATTTATTCAACAATTCCTGTCTTTGCTTTATGGAAAACACCATTTTTGTCTACCTACCAAGAAAATACATTTCTAATAGCATTTCTTGTAATTTGAGCAATGGGGAAGTAGAAATTTGTTTTACTTTTTATTTAATAAAATATCATTTGTCCAGATGCACGTTGGTTAGGCCTGCTCCTGCACTTTTACGAGCACCTGGGGCAACTCCATTCTTGATATCTATGTGCACATTGCTTGAGCTCAAGCCCAGAGGGATTGGGACCAGTGTGATAAATGCCTTCTAAGGACCCCTCGAAGGGACCCCTGGCCAGCCCCTCAGAGACCACAGCTGGGAGTACACGGTTACAGCTGGGGTCTTTTTGACAATTTGCCCCAAGTCGTTGGAGACACTTGAGGGCTCATGTTTTCCTCCTGGCTTTCCCTCAGCTTTGTTCCTTGAGTCCTTTGTCATTCCTGGCCAGCCTCAGTGTCCCCTTCTGGTCTTTGAACGGTGCTGCAAAGCCTGAAGGTAAGCTCTGTAGCTTGCGGTAGTCCTGAACCCTGGGCTCCCGTGATCCTCCCGGTTTGGCTTCCTGGATAGGTGGGACTACAGACGTGTGCTGTTAATTCTTTGAAACAAAATTTTAGATCCAGGCTTTTGGCTTCCTAGTCTATAAAAAGAGAATTTTCATTTTTTATATTTCTCAATCCCATACAGTACAGACACACACACACACACATACACACACACACATACACGTTTCTCCTCCCAATATAGCCTAAACCTTGGCTAGATAAAAACTATTTATGATACTTCACACAAGCTACAATAGAGGCTGTGATGGGCTGTGTTATTATAATAGTATGCTGCAGTGGGTGGTGACTGTAGCACCCGATTTCATTGTGTGACTGAGATTTTTCTTTGAGACAGCCTCAACGTAATCCAGGCTGGCCTGGAACTTGCTATGTAGCCCAGGCTATACTTATCCTGTGATGTCAGTCACTTGAAAAATTCAAAAGAAATAATCACTATAATAAAAGAGTATCGCTATGTTTAGCTGCTGCTCTTGGAAAGGGTAACACAGGACCAAGAGTGACATTCTGACGAAGATGGCTGAATGCCCAGCTCAGCTAATAAAGAGAATAGCTTTAAGAGGGGTTAATCAGGTCGGGGCCCTCTAGTCTGAAGCATCTGGCTACAGTGTGCTGTGAAGGGCCAGCTGTAAGCTTTTTTGCAAGGAGATAGTTGCACCTTGTTAAGCCTTTCATAGAAAAGTGACATAGGGAAGGGTTAGGGACACAGGCCCTCCTGGAGGTGAGGAGGGAGGCAGCTTACTGAAGAATATGGCATAGAGGATTTGTCAAAGGAGGCCTTCTAGAAGTGGAATGATAATAGCCTGTCTCCAGGCCAGCCCCTCCTACCGTGGAAGAGGAAACCGAAATTCAGTGAGCCCTTCCTTCCTCGGGGCTTTTGGAATCCCATTGGCACCACCGTTGCCTTGTCCACAGTGCTAACACGGAGGCAGCGACTCCGTGGGAAGAGCATCAGTCACAGCAGTCCCCACGCTTGGGACCGAAACAGCCTGGAGAGTGGAGGGTGAGAATCCCATCGGACCACCCTACCATGATGGGAAGACTAAGGACCATAGGTCAACTCTTCACACCGAGGATCAAGGGAAGCATCCATTATACCCCCGCCAAATCCCCCACCTCCTCCCAGAGGAAGGACCCAATTCAGGCAGCCTTGGACCAAGGTTTGGCCCTTATAGTAATGGTTGTTTGGGGTAAGTCTCAACATTTCCTTTTCAGAGCCAGACCTTAGGGTATCTCCAGGGACAGATTCCAGAAAGATCAGAGAGGCTCAAGATCTGTTGGTTGTTAAGCACACTGGCCTGTTTGAGGACTGTCCCTGATGACGAAAGATACCCCTAACCACTATGTCCATGGTCATTATCCCAAAACGCCACTGTGAGTATGAGAAGCTCCGTACTTTGTACCACCCAGGCACAGGTGGGCCTTGTCTGTGAGATGGGGCCTTCCCACTCCTCCTGAAATGAGCCCTCTGTGACCTAGCAGCCATCTATGCTGTCCTGTTACAACTGCCACCAGGCTGCTCCACCTATCATCCCTGGTCAGTGACAGGTCCACACTCATTGACTGTCCCTTCTTTGGGGTCCAGAGCTGTGTCGTTCATCACCGGTGCACTGGTTTAGAGACCCTCTAAGCCCCATCTTGCCCTCTTCGGCTGCCCCCCCCCCATCTCTCCCTTCCTACCTGCGTTCCTGTGGCTGTACAGGAAATGTTCCTTATACATCTTCTCACCTAGTCCCAAGATTCCCTGGTCTCCCAAGAGTTTCCCTCCCCAGGGAGCTGCTTGTTTTATGACCTTTTTAAGGTCATGCCCTAGTATCTTCAGCTGCCCAGGAAGCTCTCAGGGTTTCAGACCTCGGAGTCAAGTTTGGGACAGGAACAGGGTGCCCTCTGAAAGACCCCTTTCTGCTTAGGATGCCGTAGTTTCTGTCAGAAACATGATCCCACCTCTACAGACTATGCTCGCTGGTTTGTGAAACTGCACAATCCCTCTTAGGGTCACTCAATGTCTGTAGTATTTCTGTGGCCTCCCAACACTATAGTGACTTTTTCTGCTCAAAGGAATAAGGCTTTTAGTGCTCTCTCTACATGACCTGTCTCCCAATATGGCCAAATGAGACCACCTCCCCCTCCTCCCCTTCCTCATCCTCCACCTCCCCGTCCTTCACCTCCCCTTCCTCCACCTCCCCATCCTCCACCTCCCCCTCCTCCCCTTCCTCCTCATCCTCCACCTCCCCATCCTCTACCCACTCACACACCACCCTTTCTCTTTCTCCTGCCTTCAGTTCTGCTGGGGTTGACTTATAAGGTCTTGGGCTTGCCCTTTCATCTTCTCCCACACCTATTCAGTTAGGTTCTGTCACCATGAGGCCACCAATTCAAATATGAACCCCGTGGCTCTACCTGGTGGAACCCAGAGAGAACTGTTGTCTTTTTCTATTCCTCTTTCCTCGGATCTCTGGAACTGATTGCTTTCTGTGAAAAGAGCAGGGCAGGTTGGGTTTTAAGCTGACCCTGAGGAAATGGGTCAGGAGTCTGGTTGCCAAAAAAAGGAAAAATATTAGTACTAGACCCACCACTAGGTTTAAGTCTTAACATGGCCCAGCTGTGAGGGAAAGACACCAGACACAACAGAACTGCAAGAGAGCTAGCCAGCAGCCACTGGCAGTGCCCAGAGGAAAGTGCCCGGGACAGGAGTGCTGATCACACCAGACAGAGGCTGGAAAAGTGTTTCCAATGATAAGAAAGGGCTTGTTTGTTGGTAACACTCTCAGAGGTTGTAGGATTCAGTTCTCTAGCAAGTACCCAGGAGCCAGCTGGGAACACTTTCCTGGAACACTCGATTTAGTACTCTAGCCGGGCACCCAGGAGCTGGTGCAAATGTTTCTAGGAAGGCTCTCCGAAGCCAGGAAGACAGCAGTTGTCAAACAGAGGGAGAAATGCCGGAAAAGCTTAGGCATGCGGCAGGAGGAGGTTAAAAGCCTTCGAGGAGTAGACAGGCCGGAGTGAGTACACAGATCCTGTGAGAGGATCCAGAGTACACACGATTTGCCTGAGCAGCACTGAATGCGGTGGTGAGAGGAGCACCGCCATCTCTAGCAATGCTGTGGCAGCTCCCCTCTGTAGGCAAGGGATGGCGCTGATCCCACCCCACACGCCTATAATACGGAGGGCAAGTTAGTGCTTAATCAGTAGGAGCCAAGTGGATGCGGTTATCACAAGGGTGGGAACTTGCAGGGAGGTATGGAGACAGTGAATGAATGTAACGTTATTGGGGGAGAAAACAAATGAGTAGCTAAAAAAGATAGAGCTTACTCTGTGCACAATTAAAAAGAAGGGTGTCTCAAGGGGAGGATGAGTCGTCCCAATAGAAATGGGACGACTTAGGACTTTCAAGAACTGAGTCTTGGGTCCTAGAACCCATCAATGTAAAGATGCTGGGGTAAGAGCATGTGCGCGTGCGCACACGCACACACAGACACAGACACACAGACACACACACACACACACACAATGGTTTCTCTGTTCTGATCCAAAAGGGATGGAGTTTGTGATAACTTCGTATTTACAAGGGGCTAATAGTGGTTTCGTTCTTGGTCTTCCATTTGTCCTTTTGAACGTCTTGATACTGTCTGAGAAAGGGGCCTTGCCTTTGCAGTTTGTGCTGGGAACCTGGTCTTAAATGCATGTGTGGTTGTAAACGCAGTGGAGATAGGTAAGGATGTGGTAATGAATAAAGTTGTGTTCCAGGTGATAGTGAGTCTGCTGGGTCCACAGAGCCACCCAAGACATTTCCTGGTTTGTGAATATATGATTAAAACATTCTTGATGATTGACATGCCTCACTTCTTTCCTTAGTTTGTGGGGTAAAAGCCATTAGAGGGATGACAGCCAAGTGGAAGCCTCTAACATGATCTTATCTATCTATCTATCTATCTATCTATCTATCTATCTATCTATCTATCTATCTATCTATATAGAGAGAGAGATATATAGATATATAGATATAGATATATAGATATATAGATAAATATATATATCATCTATCTATCTGTCTATCTATCTATCTATATATCATCTATCTATCATCTATCTATTATCTATCTATCTATCATCTATCTATCTATCATCTATCTATCATCTATCTATCTATCTATCCATCATCTATCTATCATCTATCTATCATCTATCTATCATCTATCTATCATCTATCTATCTATCATCTATCTATCTATCATCCATCTATCTGTCTATCATCTATCTATCTATCATCTATCTATCTATCTATCTATCATCTATCTATCATCTATCTATCTATCATCTATCTATCTGTCTATCATCTATCTATCATCTATCTATCCTTCTATCATCTATCTATCATCTATCTATCATCTATCTATCATCTATCTATCATCTATCATCTATCTATCATCTATCTATCTATCATCTATCTATCATCTATCTATCATCTATCTATCTATCATCTATCTGTCTATCATCTATCTATCTATCATCTATCTATCCCTCTATCATCTATCTATCATCTATCTATCATCTATCATCTATCTATCATCTATCTGTCTACCTATCATCTATCTATCATCATCTATCTATCATGTATCTATCATCTATCATATTTCTCTCTCACACACTCACACTCATACACATACAGAGAGAGGGGTGGGGAATTAAAATATTATATCATAGAGGGCTTGCCAAAAATTAGTGTCATACTACAACATTTTAAAATTCAGAGGTAAGGGCAGGCTAGGAAGGCGGATCACCAGCTAAGAGTATTGGCTGCTCTTCCTCAGGACCTGGGTTTGATGTCTTGCACTCACATGGTGACTCACAATCAACTGTAAGTCAATTCCCAGTCAATCCCCCCCTCCGCCTTTTTTTTTTGTACTCATGGACATTGATTGCATCGGATGCACATATATGCACAAACATATATACAGAGGAAAACACCTGTACATATAAAATTAAAATTTTAAAACTTTAAAATGCATAACAATATTACTGATTAATTCACTACAAACAAAAACAGAATTGGAAGAACAACAATGGACTCTTTGGAACTCAGTCCAGGGTTGGGGACATAGCTTAATTGGAGCCTATGGGAGCCTATGGGAGGCTCTTGGCTTCAATTTCCACACCATGTAAAACAATTGTGAAGTGCCCACCCCACCATCTCCTCCAAGGCTCATCCTAAAAATGTTGGTTTCCTGATGATGGACTTTGAGTAGGTGATTAAGGGCTTTAGCTAGATCAATGACAGATCGACTATGGATTCAGAACCGGGAGACATTATGGGGGTTGTCAGGAGGTGGAAAGTAGTTAGGATTAGTTAGGTGGAAAGTAGCTGGACTGGAAGAAGCAGATTGCTGTAATGTCTGTTTAGAACTTTGTCTGTCCATCTACCCTCTGTTCACATTAAAGTGAGGTGGTTCACTCTGGCATATGCTGCCTGTCATGATCCTCCTCCCCAACACAGGCCCCACTATAACAGAAGCAGCAGACAGAAGCCTTTAAAACCATGAGCCAAAATAAAGCTTATGCCCCTTTAAACTGTCTCTCATCAGTTTTTTCACATACGCGCGTGTGTGTGTGTGTGTGTGTGTGTGTGTGTGTGTGTGTGTGTGTATGAGACTATTACAACAAAATTCAACCAAGAAGCAGCAGGGACTAGAGCTGGAGTCCTTACTAGACCCTTTCAAGTGTGGGAATTGTACATGGAGCCAAGCCTTGCATAGACAAACATGTAGAACAGCTCTGCAGGCATTACTACCTGGTTGTTTCCTGGCTCAGGCCTTTCATCATGCAGGATGATTGTCTGCTTGGTGTGCTCAGTGCCCCTCATTACTACTTTGCACTCCTGGGCTGAACACTACAGCAACATTTCTAGCTCTTTGCTACAACGATGTGTCTAGCTCTTTGCTACAACGATGTTTCTAGCTCTTTGCTACAATGATTTTTCTAGCTCTTTGCCACAACGATGTTTCTAGCTCTTTGCTACAACGATGTTTCTAGCTCTTTGCTACAACTATGTTTCTAGCTCTTTGCTACAACGATGTTTCTAGCTTTCTGCTATAACAATGGTTCTACCTCTTTGTGCACACCATCACATAGACAGGGTCAAGTATGGTCATGTGTTTGTATCTGCCAGGTATGTTTGTTTGTCTGTCTGTTTGTTGCCCTCTGTATTATAGTCATCAGATCTCACTGTGTATGTGACTGGTATCTTCTGCAAAAGTGCTCTGATATTTTACCATTCCCTATTGCTCACTAGACCCCACACCATCCTTATCCAGCCCCTGAAACTTCTTCTCTATCAGCTACCAGGGATTGGACTGCTACATAAACAATAACTCATTTTCCCCTTATTTCTTCCTCTACTGTATTTATCTCATTAAAGATCATGGGATCCCATTTTAATAAATAGCTAATGCTTGGTTATTATTTATCTATGTATGTGCATGTGTGCTACGTGTGTCTATAAGTGACTGCAGAGACTTGAAGAAAGCAAGTGATTTCATAAAGCTGTGGTCATGGGCAGTTGTGATCTGCCTGACA
The DNA here is from genome assembly GCF_947179515.1 of Apodemus sylvaticus. Lineage (NCBI taxonomy): Eukaryota > Metazoa > Chordata > Mammalia > Rodentia > Muridae > Apodemus > Apodemus sylvaticus. Next base: position 46,893,121 of record NC_067490.1, on the reverse strand, counting down.
TGGGTACTGGGTCTGAATTTGTGTCCTATAGAAGAACAGCAACTGCTCTTACACACTGTTAGGGTTTCCATGTGAAGAGACACCATGACCAAGGCAACTCTTATAAAGGACAACAGTTAGTTGGGACTGGCTTCCAGGTTCAGATGTTCAGTCCATTATCATCAAGGTGGGAACATGGCAGCATCCAGGCAGGCATGGCACGGGAGAAGCTGAAAGTTCTCCTATATCTTGATTTGCCAGGAGAAGAATCATTGTCTCCCAGGCAGCTAGGAGGAGTGTCTCCAAGCCCACCCCCACAGTGACGCACTTCCTTCAACAAGGACACACCTACTCCAACAAGGCTACACCTCCTAATAGTGCCACTCGATGGGCCAAGAATATTCAAACCACCACACTGACTGAGCCATCTCTCTACCCTCTCCCTCATTCTTCCTTGTATTGTTCAAATTATTCTCAGTGTGGTCAGGACCATCCATTCATGGGGCCATGATATTCTTCTCCATGGCCCCCTCATTTTTATTTGCAGCACAGATGGCATCTAGAGTAACCATGGAAATAAGCCTCTTAACATGTCTGTGAAGACTTATCTAGATTAAATTAATTGAGGTGGGGGGGAAGCCAGCCTACTTTGGGCAGCAGCATTCCACAGGCTGGGGTCCAGACATCATAAAAGAGCAGAAAGCCTGGTGAGCGTGAGCCTTCCCCTGGCCCTGCTTCCTGAGTGTGGGCCAAGGTGAGCAGCTGCCTGAGGCTTCTGCCGCTGTGACTTCCCCACCGTGATGCACCGGACCCTCGAACCGTGAGCCCAAATACAACCTTCCTTGACTTTCTTCTCTCAGGCATTTCTTGCTGCAACAGGACTGACTCCTATGAGACTGACTCCTGAAGAGTTTTTAACAAAGTCTCAAACGTTCCATTTTGCCAGGTGAAAGCCTGCTAGCTCAGAGGCAGAGAAAGCATGCAGCTGATCTTCTTCCCTGATCTATGTCCCCAAAGGAAAGGCACTTCTCCACACTGTCTCAGAACCCCATTGGAGCTGAATACCCCTCTCTTCCCCTTCCTGTGCATTTACTCTGAATCTTAAACAGGAAGCCAGGAGGCCACCAAGAAAGAGGTAGCTGATGCTAGAACACAGAATGGAGACCGGGGAACCCTTCGTTTTTTTTTAAATTAGCATACAAAGTAGCTTGCTTCCTCCTGGTGCAATTTTATATTTTGTTTTTCTCCCTACTGTGCAATCCCTCCTGTCAGTCACCCTGCCCCACCCTCTATGTTTCTGCCCAGAATGCTCTATCTCCTTGTCACCTGGGTTCTGTCACCCTCCCAAGCCTCTCCTTAAGATCTTTCCCTCTCCTGTGTTCCTCTTTCTAGTTTTATGACCTGTCCCAAAACCAACTCCACCATAAATACATGTACGTGACAACTAGATGCTAGAGTCTGCCTAGGAGAACAGAAGTGCAGAGCCTGGAGTCTGAGACTCCTCACTTAGTAATAATTTCCAGATCCATCCATTTTCCTGCAAAATTCCATATTTCCTTTTCCTTTGTGGCTGACTAAAACTCCATGGTGTATATGTGCTACACTTCCAATTCATTAACAAGCACATTCGGATGTGAGACATTATCAATTCATCAGGCGATGGACATCTAGGCTGATTCTATTTCCTTGCTATTATAGATCGAATACCAATAGGCATCCATGTGTAAGGCCCTAGCCCAGCTTACAGAGTCTTTGGGTCTTCTGTCCTGGAGTGATAGAGCTGGGCCCTATGGCATTTGTCAGATTTTGAGAAACCTCCACACTGATTTCACAGTGACCACACCAGTTTGCAGTCCCAGCAGCAGCAGAGGGATGTTGGCTTCCCATCCTCTCACCAGCATTTGCTTCTTCTGTTTTCTGATGGCAGCCATCTGAGGGGGCTGAGGCAGTTTGACTTTGCATTTCCCCATGAGAAAATAAAATGATCCTCATTCAGACCACACAGTTTATGGTTCTTCCTTACAGATGGACAGATGAACATACAGGGCAGTAGAGAAAACATTTCCCTGAAGAAATAGCTAGATATACATTCACACACACACACACACACACACACACACACACACACACGTTTCACAAAACAGAAAAAAATGTGCATCTGAAGTTCTGTAACTATCAAATGATTAAACCCAGAGAGTGGCTATTTACTATTAATGTTGTCTTCCAAAGGTTACGTCTTAAAGGTCAGGTCCGATGTGCATGTGTTCTCCCTTCTTGCTCTCAGGTAACGCCCGTCACAGTCATCTCCCAGCCAGCTCCGTAATTGGCTTTATAGTTTCTAAATGTCAGTTTCTGATAGAAGTTGTTTTCAGCCTCACCGTTTGCAGCAGAGGAGGTAGAGGTGGAGGGCACTGTTGACAGAGCTGTTGTCTCTTGTTTTCCCTGGATACAGAGTGTGGCAGGAGAAAAGTCCGAAGGGACAAACTCAGGAAACAGAATGTAAAATACCAAGCGGGGTGTGATTCTATGCAGGGTAATCGCAGGCATCGCTCTGCTGCTGGGAGCCAAGCTCCCCTCTGAGTCGGGCACTGGGGAGTTAGCTCCCAGTGAGACTGGAAGACTGCTTTTAGTGACTATAAGACCTGAAAGTGTCACAGAGAAGTTTGGAAATTCTGGAAGGAAAAGAAAGGGACCAGGGGCTTCAATCGCCAGTAAGCTAAGTGCAGAACTCGCTCGGTTGATAAAGGGGTTCCCATGGGAGGCAGAAGCAGTGGCAGATGTCTTGAGTTTCTCTCAGCTGTAACCCCAAGTGGGCTTTTGGCACATCTTCCTTTGGAACCCCTGTGTCTGATAATGAGATGCAAACATTGCTAAGTCCTCTTGGCTAATGAATGTATCTATCTGTAATGCCTTTTCTGTGATGAGCAGGGTTTGTTGCTACTGAGTTGCTGTAATTTGTATCTAAAATGTCCTCCAAATGATTTTGTGTTAAGCTTTTGACCCCTAGGTGGTACCATTAGGAGACAGGGGAACGTGTATGAGGTAGGGGGGCCTCCTGAGAGGTCTTCAAGTCACTAGGGGTGAAGCAAGGAGTAATGGGGCCCCAAACATTCATCCGTTGCTTCCGGGCCAGAAGAATCATACTGGACTACAGAATCCAGCTGTCAAGTTCCATCGTGTCGCACACATTCAAACAGCAGGGTACTTTGGCCCCAAGTGGGACCATTCTAGACCAGTGGCTCTCAACTTTCCTAATGCTGCATGCAGTCCTTTAATACACTTTCCCATGTTGTGGTGCCTCCTCGGCTATACAATTATTTATTGCTACTTCATAATTGTAATTTTGCTGCTGTTATACATTGTGATGTAAATATCTGTATGCAGAATATCTGATACAGGCACACCCAAAGGGGTCACAACCTACAGGTTGAGAACTCTGTAAAAACCATAAGCCAAAATAGAGATTCCTCTTTATATGTTGCCTCAGGGATTTGTTACAGTAGCAGAAAACTGACAGACAGACCAGAACACAACTAGTTCTCTAGGGAAGGGGAATTCCCTTAGAGCAAAATTCCCGAGCTTTCCATTTCTAGGACAGGCGAGAGGACATACAGGTGCACGGATTTCAAGAACCAGCTAAGCATCTATAGTGAATGTGGCATCACATCTTTAACACCAACTTCAGATCTACCCCATGTCACATCCTACCCATGCCCAGCTATGGAGCAGACCGCAACACAAGGCTGCAATCTCTGGAGTATGTGTTGGAAACACAGTCCCATAACATGCCAATGGCATTTGGAATCTAGTTCTCAGGCAGTAATTATGTCATCCCCGGTACCTCTCTCTGCCTGTGCTTGTGGATCAGATGTGAGCACTCATTCAGATACTGTTCCAGAGTCATGCCTGCCTGCAGCTACGCTCGCTCAGTGACATGATGACCATGGATTCACTGTCTAAAACTCTAAGTCCCAGTAAACTCTTCTATAGGTTGCCTTGGTCATAGTGTTTTGTCATAGCAACAGAATAGTAAGCAAGACAAAGGGAGGAGGCTGAGCTATCATACGTGGTGTAATGTGACATCTTTCCATGAAGTCTAAGGCCTTCATCAGAGGCCCAACAGATGGTGATACCATGCACTTGATGTTCTCACTCTGCTCCCTGTCCCTTAACAGCATGGCTGCAGGCTATCCGACCTGTGACCTAGGAGGGAAAGCAAGCCGGGGGAGATGGGGACCTCAGGCCACCGTGAACAAAATGAGAATGAACTCTTGAGGAGCAGGCTTCTCTTGAGCTTCACTGGGCAGCTCATTAAACCTGGGGAGAGAGCAGCTATGTAAACTTTTAGGGCGTGAGTAGAGGCTATCGGTGAGCGCACACCATCGGTCTGGGCCAGGGTGCTGGGGATGCCTCATTTGCATAAGGAGGAATTATGGGTACTGCTGGACTTGACCTAATAAGGAAGTTTAATCTGGAGGCTGGCTGCCAGGACTCCTGACTATCTCAAGTGTGGAAGAGGTGGGGAACCAGGGCAGAGAGGGAGGAGTCCTCCTCCTGCTGACTCAGGGTGAGAGTTCTGGGGTTTGGACGTGCCTCAACCCCGCTCCTCCAGCCTCCATGGCTCCTCCGCCCCCACATGAACTTGCATGTCTCTACCTCCAGCCCCCGAGGCAAACGAACTACCATCCTTTATAAGTAAATTGCCTTCAGTTTTTTTTAAATGGTAACAAAAAGGGAAATTATATATATGTATACATGTACATATGTGTGTGTGTGTATATATGTACACACACACACACATATGAGAAATAGGAGGGGCAAAAGTAGTGAGGCAAAAATATTGCCGATGATGAGTTTGGAAAAGAGTGCCCACGGAACAACTTCCTGGTAGACTCACAGCCAGGACCTTCCTTATCTTCACTGCGTGCCAATGAAAATCTCTACGTGAGCTCAACAAGTAAATTTGACACAGAATTGGAGGAGGATCAGTCAAATTCCCCAAGACAAGGGTTCTTGGGGTGCTTGGGTTTGAGGGCTCTGCAGTCCCCAATTTGGATCTTTGAAGCTTATAGTTTAAGAACTGCCACCATCTGAATATGGACTATTCGTATGGAAGGCTTAACTCCTGGATGGCGGCACTATCGAGCAAGCAGGCACTGCCTCATGGGGTTAAAGCTAGGAAGAAGCGGCTCAGTGCAGGATGGGCTCTTAGGAGGTTCTAGTAGTTACTTTTCTGTTGCTGTGATAAAACCCTACAACCGAGGCGAATTACATAGAAGGAATTTATTTTGACTCGCGGCTCCAGAGGGTTGGGAGTCCACCACGGTGGGAAAGAGAGGCAGCAAGGAGCGCATGGTTCGCCTCATTAAAGCCCAGAATCCACCAGCATCAGCCAAAAGAAATCTTTCCTCCTTTAAATATTCCCCGGGTTGTTTTTTATTTGGGGGTTTTGGTTTTTTGTATTTTTTTTTTAAATTTTTTTTGTCACACTGACCGGAAGCTAATTAACACAGAGTGTATACCACGATATGGTTATTCTTTTGCAGTTCTGGTCATGAACCCATGTGGTAGATAAGTCTTACCACTGAGCTACATCCCCTAGCCAAGAACTATTTTAGAACCAAATAAGCCTCCATGTGGTGTTTCTTTTTAAACCGACAGTGTCTGCTCTGCCCGCCTTGGTTGCTCCCAGGAGGCCTCTTGACTTATCTCCGTGTCAGCCCATTTCACGGTGGGCCCAGTGGACCGTGCTCCCTGGTCCCCGTCCTCACGCTCAGCTCTAGTTCCTTGTTACCTTTTGGTATGAAGTTCTGAGCATTAAATATTCTGCCTTTGGGGAGCACTGGCAGGAGGTGGGACTTTTGAGGAGGCTTTGGGCCACTGGAATGTACCCTTAAGAGGATAGTGAGGACTTAAGCCTGTCTTCCTTTTTGTCCCCTGGTGTGAAGTGAACAACGTCACACCAGCATCTGGTCCCTCTGTGACAGGCTGCCTTCCCAACCGAACATGGCTGAAATCTGCGAACCCACGAGCCAGCAGAAACTTCTCCTCTTCATAAGCTGATCACCTCCAGGGCTTGCTATAGTAGTTGAATGCTGACTAACACAGCCCTCCTCTGGAGACTGATCCTGGGACTTCTTTTCCAGCAAAATTCAGTGAAGTTCTTAAGAGTCTTGACACAGGCAGAAGATCCTCCAGAGGATCCAGTTTAGGGGAAGCTGGGAACGCTCTAGAAAGATAAGCCACCATGACCATAGGAAGAGCAAGAGAATCTATAAGGACTGAGAGATCCCTGGCCCACTGCCTCCTGATATGTCAGTAGTGTATATAAAGACACCATCTTGAGTGGCCCAGTCAGTAAATGAATTAAGATTAGCCAGACCTGCCAAACCATACCCTACATGTCTAATCTTTTGACATTACAGCATGGCATTTTCAACTACAAAGTTCATGCTAAAAAAATCCTGCAATCATGTTATGAACACATGCACACACACATGCATACACATGTGCGTACACACACACACACCACATGCATACACATGCACACACACCACATACATACACATGCATACATACACACCACACTCACACACACACACATACACACCACACACACACACACTTTCAGCAAGTTTACAAGTTTCAATCAGACCACTCTCATACCTGCCTTTGGCCCAGAGGCTGTGGCTGGACACACTTGTTTCTCAAATTATAGAATTATGAGTAAATAAACAATTGTGGCCAAGGAAAACCAACACAGCTTTCTTTACCAAGTCATTTCAGTTGCTTCCTTCCAGACTTAGGCCAAACCACCTTCTCAAAGGACTTACCCAACAAACTCAGTGAAGATTGCATTATCTTAGAATTTAATATGAAATTTACACAGAGCCAGGCCTGTTCTTGTTCAGTTTTATACCTTAAACTGGTTAATACTGACCTCTGTAAAGGTAGCTCGGTGTTTGGGAGTATTACACCCATTTTTTTTTTTCTGGATGAAAACACTGAGGCACAATGATTAACAACTTGTCCAAAGGTGGGTCTGCACAAGCACACCTCTGAAAGTTCTCACCCTTTTCCTTGACACTGTGCTCTAAGAACTAAGTGTTTTTGTTTTTCTTTTTTTTTTTAAAAAAAGATGCAGTTGTGGAAAAGAACATTGCACATATATTCCAGGCAAGAAGGAGGGGGGGAGAGATTAAACCGGGACCCAGTAGCTACCGTGATAGGCACAGGGCTGGTCCTGTGGACATGAGAAGGCTGAGCTTGTGACAGTGGACTTGTGGCGAGTTTGTATGAAGAATTGTTCTCCTCCCGGTGAGAAGCACATGAGCTGCTTGACCGATTTTCATCCCTTCTGATAAAAAAATTCGTCTAGGACTTCCTCCAACAGATCACATGTAGATGGCCAAAGGAGGTGGCCATAGAATAAAGAGTCTCAAAATATCTTTATTGGCTACTCAGGAAAACATGGGTTTCCTGGTAACTTTCACATTAGGAGAGCAGTGGCAGACCATGCCAGGAAGCATGATGCTCTCAGGGGTGATTCAGTTATACACATATTTCCTTAATGGGATATAATTTGATTCTCTCATTACCTTTCGACGAGAGCAGTAAGACACTGGTGGTTTAGTCAGTGAGTCGTGAAGCTTTCTCAGATGTTCAGTCTTATGGGAACACAGCAGCAGCCACCGTCCACCCTCATTTTGCTGATGGGACCCAGAGGGCTTAGAGACTGTCTGAGATCACGTCAGCGGCAGGAGGCTGGCTCGGTCTCCGGGTGCCTGGATCAGACCTATGTCTACCTCTGTTTGCATCCAATGATACTTTTGGTGGCTCAGGTAGATGTGAAGGAGAATTCTTTCTTGCTCTGCGTTACAGCCTGTCGAGGGCCCAGTGCTTTGGAGAGTACAATCATTGCTATTTCGTGCTCAGTTAGGGAGCTCTTTAAGAACTAAGGTGTGTTAGCAAGTCATTTGATTGAAGGACGGTCCCTTCTAGGGACAAGAGCTCTGCGATCTGAGAAACATTCTGGCTTTGATATTTTATGGTGCCTTCTGGGTTTGTGAACACCCCGGGCATTTCCTCCTGTACAGCACTCAGCTGGGGCCTTGCACTCAGGCAAACAACTGGGCGAGTGTCACTTACTTCTTGTGGTTATCCTAACACACTGTTCATAGCTTGCTCGTAACTTGTTCTCTGCTCGGAGAGTAGTAAGGTCAGTGCAAGCCATATATTGCCCCTCTCCAAACTAAGAGGCTTGTCCAAGTTTTGTATCCTTTGTGTGAAGAATGTCAACATATATATTTGTGTGTTCACATGCACCCACAAACACATGTGGAGGCCAGGGGCCAATAGAGGTGGTTTCCCTCAGCCATATCCCGCCTTATATTTGGAGACAAGGTCTCTCTAACTGATCCAAGAGCTTACTGATTTGACTAGACTGACTAGACAGGAAACCTCAGGGGTCCAGCAGTCTGCCTCCCCACGGCCAGGATTATTGACCTGATTATCTACCTGGGTGCTGGGATCTCTACACAGGTCCTGGGGCTTGTGTGGGAAGCATGGAACCAATGGAGCCATCTCCTTACCCCAGGTGTTTGTATTCTGTTGACACCTTTACACGTTTAAATAGCTACCGAAGAAGTTTACACGTGTGGTTAAATTCTAAGAGGAATTTAAATTGGAATAAAATAGAAGTCCTAATATGAGTTCAAGTGGCACATTGAGTTGAGGGAGTGGCACGGCCACTACACACTGTAGTTGTGTACATACTGTGTGCACTGTAGTTGCACAAATATAGCTAGTTGGTTGACTGAGGCAAAGGGATTACAAATAGGAGGCCAGTTTGGGTAACTTCATGAGATTCTGTCTCAAAATAAAAACATTCAAAGAGGCAGACTAAAGGACTGGAGAGCTAGGTGTAGAAGCACACACTTTTAATCCCAGCATGAGGGAGGCAGAGGCAGGAGGATCTCTGTGAGTTGGAGGCCAGCCTATTCTATAGAGTGAGTTCCTGGACACCCAGAGCCACACAGTAGAGTACTCTTGTCTTGAAATTTTAAAATAAATAAATAAATAAATAAAATTTAAAAGGTCGGTTGGAGCAGTTAAGAGCACTGACTGCTCTTGCAGAAGAGCTGGGTTCTGTTTCTAGCACCCACACAGCAGCTCACAACCGCCTGTCACTCCAGTCCCAGGGGACCCAGTGCCCTCTTCTGGCCTCTGTGGGCACTGCACACATATGCTGCACAGACATACATGCTGGTAAAACACACAATCACATGAAATAAAAATCAATAAATCTTTTAAAACCTGAGCATGTGGCTAATTTCTTATACACACATCTACCATGCCCTGATTCAGTTCTTGGTGTTGCAAACCTAGATAAATGAACACAATGAAAACCCCACTGACATTGCAGGCTTGATATGGGAAGGCCATGTGCCCTTTCCCAGGGTTTTCTACCCTGCTCTCCAGCTGGCTCTGCCATTGCTGGCCTCCTTGCATTAGTTCTGTGACTGGCACTTGGAGAACTCAGGCAAACTCCAAAGAGGCTGTGCGTGGAGACACACTGGCACCCTGAACCTTAGAGCATCCGCTGCTGCCTCTCTAAGTGCACAAGCTATCAACCTCATGATCCCAGAGCAGCCTAGCGACCCTTTCACTAAAAGACCTACAACTGCTTCTTACAGGAAGGCTAAGGAAAGAGAGACACACTCACAATGATGTCTCTCAGCCTGTTTTTCCTCTTTCACCTTGACCTCAAATTGAGTGCACTATAGTTTTCTGGGCTGGAGAGACAGCTTGGAAGTTAAGAACTTCTGCTCTTGCAGAAGACCCAGGTTCCATCCCCTGCAGCCATGCCAGGTGGCTCACAACTGTAACTCCAACACCAGGAGGTTTGATGTCTCTGACATCTGTAAGCACCCGAACTCTCATACACATACATGCCCACACAGACACTTACTCATACTTTTAAAAATAAAATAAATCTTTTGAAAAATAATACTGAATGGGGTTCTGCTCACAGTAATCCTGAAAGCCTTTGGATTTAATTCACATAAATCTAGAAGAATCAACTCAACGTAGTGTACTTCTTTTGCATCAAAACAAGTTTTTCCGGAAGGATCCAGCCTAAATTAAATTTATTTCTAAATGGGCCTAAGGGATTATTAGTTAAGATATAACCCTTTGAGGGCCTATGGATCAGCCCAGAGGATAAAAGCACTTGCTGTCAAGCCCGATGACCTGAGTTCAGTCTTGAGAACTATATTTTGGAAAGAGAGAATTGACTTTTGCATGCACTGTGGTATATACATATACATAGTCCAACACACACACACACACACACACAAGTACATGTACATATACACACATAGGTACACACACACACATACATACACACACATACATACACACACACATATACACATCCATACATAAACACACATATATTGGCACATATATATACATACATGCATACATACATACATACACACACACACCTGCACACATACACATACGATTAAAAAAAAACCCTTAGAATCAGTATACTTCTGCCTTAACCTCAGGGTTCGGGTGATACTAAAAAAATGTTCTCCCCACTAACCAGACCCTCTCAGAGTGAGTTTCCCACTAGGCTCTCTCCTGGGAGCTTCTGGCCACCATTTCCTCACTTCTGCACTGAGAGCTTGAGATGAAGAGCAAGCGGTTAAACACTGGGCAGGGCTCTGGCTCCAGCGCTAACTGCCAGGCTAACTGGCTCTGCATTCACTTATTCCCCACCTCCCCTTTGTCAATGGGTCTGGCCCACAGGGAACTGAGACTTCTGTTTTACTCTCTGGATATTCCTCTTGCAACTTTCATGAAGGTCACACAACGCCAACATTTTCTTGGCCCAAGGCTGCTAAGCAGACTGTGCACGGTCAGTGTATTATTTTAAGAACCCTGTCACAACTGTTGTTTTTTGTTTGTTTTTTTTTATTGAAAAGGGAAGTAAAAACACTTTGTGATAAAATTAAAGATTCACATGGAAAATATTTCAGATAAACACATTAAAATTGACAATTTTCATGGAAAATTAAAGAGTAAAGTGGTAGACATGTAAAACATTGCTAAATTAATTGAAATATGGAATAGAAACATTTTATGATAGAATTGAAGATTTATGTGGGAAATATTTCTGATGTAATTGTAGAAAAATGTAGAAAAGCATGTTAGAATTAAAGATTATCATGGAAACTTTTATATAGATATAATAATGGTAGGCATAAAAGTATTCCTAAGTTGATTGAAAGTGAAATTACAAACATTTTCTAATAAACTTGAAGATTTACATGCAAAGTATTTCTGATAAAATTGAAGAAATATATAGAAAAACATGTTAAAGTTAAAGATTATCATGGAAAGTATACAGATAAAATGATAGGCATAATTTGAAATGTAAATAAAAATATATCAATTAAAAAAAGAGAGAAAAGATAGGCATAAAGATAATTCTAAGTTGATTGAAGGTGGAATTGTAAGCATTTTCAGATAAAATTGAAGATTTACATGGAAAATATTTCTGGCAAAATTCAAGAAATATATAGACAAACACGTTAAAATTGACTATTTCATGGAAAATTTTACATATAAAATGGTAGATATGAAAACTCTTTCTAAATTAATTGAAGGTGGAATTAGAAACATTTGTGATAAAATACATTGAAAACATTTCTGATAAAATAGAGGAATATATAGAAAGACATTAAAATTGAAGATTATAATGAAAAATAATGCAGATAAAATGACATAAAAACATTACTAAATTAATTAAAAGGGGAATTACAAATATTTTCTGATAAAATTGAAGATTTACTTGAGAAATATTTTGTTAGTCTATGTCTTTTTATTGGGGAGTTGAATCCATAATATCTCTTTGATGTTAAGAGATATTAAGGAATAGTGATTGTTGCTTCCTGCTATTTTTAATGTTATTTTTATGTTTGTGTGGGTATCTTTTAGGTTTGTTGGAAGATTACTTTCTTGCTTTTTCTAGGGTGTAATTTCCTTCCTTTTGTTGGCATTTTCAATCTATTATCCTTTGTAGGGCTGGATTTGTAGAGAGATATTGTGTAAATTTGGTTTTATCATAGAATATCTTGGTTTCTCCATCTATGATGATTGAGAGTTTTGCTGGGTATAGTAGCCTGGGCTGGCATTTGTGTTCTCTTAGGGTCTGTATGATCTCTGCCCAGGATCTTCTAGCTTTCATCGTCTCTGGTAAGAAGTCTGGTATGATTCTGATAGGTCTGCCTTTATAAGTTACTTGCCCTTTTTCCCTTACTGCTTTTAATATTCTTTCTTTGTTTAGTGCATTTGGTGTTTTGATTATTATGTGCCAGGAGGACTTTCTGTTCTGGTCCAGTCTGTTTGGAGTTCTGTAGGCTTCTTGTATGTTCACGGGCATCTCTTTTTCTAGGTTAGGGAGATTTTCTTCTACAATTTTGTTGAAGATATTTACTGGCCCTTTAAGCTGTAAATCCTTGCTCTCGTCTATACCTATAATCCTTAGGTTTGGTCTTCTCATTGTGTCCTGGAGTTCCTGGATATTTTTGGGTTACAAGCTTTATAAATTTTGCATTTTCTTTGACTGTTGAGTCAATGTTTTCTGTGGTATCTTCAGCACCTGAGGTTCTTTTTTCTATCTCTTGTATTCTGTTGTTGATGCTTGCATCTATGACTCCTGAATTCCTTCCAAGGTTTTCTATCTCCAGAGATGTCTCATTTTGTGATTTCTTTATTGTTTCTACTTCTACTTTTAGATCCTGGGTGGTTTTGTTCAGTTTCTTCACTTGTTTGTGTTTTCCTGTAATTCTTTAAGGGATTTTTGTGTTTCTTCTTTAAGGGCTTCTGCCTGTTGACACATGATCTCCTATATTTCTTTAAGGGATTTTTGCATTTCCTCTTTAAGGGCTTTTACCTGTTGACCCATGGTCTCTTGTATTTCTTCAAGGGAGTTATTTAAGTCTTTCTTGAAGCCCTCTATCAGCATCATGAGATACAATTTTAAATCCAACTCTTGCTTTACTGGTGTGTTGGGGTATCCGGGACTTGCTGTGGTGGGAGAACTGTGGTGGGAGAACTGTGGTGGGAGAACTGGATTTCACTTTCAAAAGTGAAAGCACTGCTGGGAGATCTCTCTCTCCTGGCGGGCTATGCACAGAAGGCTGTGGAGTCTCCGGGCTCCCTGGTACAAATGGCATTGGGAAGACTTAGCTGCTCCACTGATCCTTGTGCCCTGTGTGCTCCTAGCTGGTCCCCTCCAGAGAGAAGGTGGAGACCTCTTCTATCTGCTCAGAAGTGAAGCACTTCTGGGCTCTCTCTCTCTCCTGGCAGGCTGTGCACAGAAGGCTGTGGAGTCGCCCTGCTCCCTCACAACTGTCATTTTTGATCAGCTAATTTTTTTGCTATGGTGATATCCCAGTCAATGGCAGATGTTAAGCAGCCTTCCTGGCCTCTGTCCCCTGCAAGCTAACAGCATTCCTCACCATTCCCCTGCTCTGCAAACAGGCCCTAACTTAGGGGGTCTTTACTTACACACTCAGAAACCATGCTTATTATTTAGGTTTTTCTCAGGCCTGTGATAATGACACTCCTCATTGAGATGTTCCTCTATGAAGTTAGTAGTATCAGCAAGTCACAGTTCCCACTCATCCATGTGGTTCACTCTTTACCAGGAATTAGGCTCTTCAGAGGTGAGATATATTAGATAAACTTTGAACCTGATAGTTCTTCCAACTTCTGACAGGTTTAGTGAGATAAATTCTACATACATATTAAGGAGAATCTGTAATGGCTCTGTCTTAGTTAGGGTTTCACTGCTGTGAACAGACACCATGACCAATGCGAGTTTTATAAAAGACAACATTTCATTGGGGTTGGCTTACAGGTTCAGAGGTTCAGTCCATTATCATCAAGGCAGAAACATAGCAGCATCCAGGCAGATATGGTGCAGGAAGAGCTGAGAGTTTTACATCTTCATCTGAAGGCTGCTAGTAGAAGACTAACTTCCAGACAACTAGGGTGAGGGTCCTAAGCCCAAACCCACAGTGACACACCTACTCCAACAAGGCCACACTTCCTAATAGGGTCACTCCCTGGGCCAATCATATACAAACCATCACAGGCTCAAACATTGCAAACGATCCTTCAGGGATACACGTGTTCTAGGTCAAAAGTTCTCAAACCTATGGGTTGCAAGCCCTTTGGTGTGGGTGGGGGCATTGAACCACCCTTTCATGGGGGTCACCTAAAATCATTGGAAAGCACAGATATTTACATTATGATTCATACGAAGTAGCAACAAAAATAATTGTATGGTTGGGGGTCACCACAACAGAAGGAATGGTACTAAGGGGCTGCAGCATTTGAAGGCTGAGAACCATTGCTCTAGGTAGAAATATTCTGAGTTGCAGAGAGGGCTAAGACTGTCCTGGAACTCCCTGCTGAAGTCTGGTCCTTTGCCGACTCGCAGTAATTCCATTTACGCAAAATAAAACCTATAGATTAATGACATATCATAGCAAATGCTTTCATGAATTCTTTCAGTAACTCCTAACAGTAGTGTGGAGTCCGTACATGTATGCATAACCTCACATAAGGAGAAACTGAGGCCAGTGGCTGCCCAGAGCGTCAGCAGACAGCAAGAAATAAACAAGTGTCATGAGAGCCATTATCTTGACTGGCAAACCCCCTCTGCCACTCTTTTGAAGACAATAGCATTATCGGGCCCGGACTCATTACCTCAGATAAAACCCAAGCAGGCTTTGTGGGTTTAATGGCGTTTGAAAACTTTGAGAGCCTGCACGAGCTGCCCACTTTCATTTCATATTTTTACAAACACCGGGGGAGCAATAATCATCTGAACAGTTAAAATGATTTAGGGAAGTGAAAGTTACTTTTTTATTTCACTCTTGAAATTGCTTCAAATCATTTGCCACTCTGACTGCAGTCCCTCCGCACCTGGCAGCCACTGGTCCCCTGTGGCTTCCCAAGCCCCATTGCCTGCCCTTAGATTTCCTTTTGAATTTCCCAAACAAGATTGTATTTTACATTGCAGATACTACTCAGAAGGACAACCATGAGGACCTCCACAGCCAAAATGCTCAGGAGAAAATCAAATGAGTCAAAGAAAGAAAAAAGGTAGGAGAGAAAAGCTAAAGCCAGGCATCTTCTAGAGCCTTTGAAAAGCGACATTGCCTTGCAAAATACCACATTGGATTGCTAGTTTAAAGGAAAAATCTCTGGATGTGCCTCTCATGAGCTGGAAGAGGGAGAAAAGGCCCTGGTCAGCCTGAGCTCAGGGCCAAGACTTTCAGACTCAGAGTACGGTACCAAGAGAATTTTTCAAATGGGACTCTCTCCACCTTGCCCCCAGATGGTCTCAAACTTGTAGTCAACCTTCTCAGTCAACCCTCCCAGATAGCTGTATCAGCATTTAGAGTACCGAGGGGAGTCCCCGACACAGCCCCTGACTGTTTTTCACAAGGTCAGAACTCATTACCCTAAAATATGGCACTCTGGCATTTGTGAGAACAGATGACAGAAAGGGGGCTCACCCATCAGCCTGATTTGCTCCCTGAAGAAGATTCTAAACCTTTTACCTCCAAGGAAGAAATCTCCTCAACTCCTAAGACACAGGGATTCAAAGGACAATCTGAACATGCAGGCCTTGCTAATTCCTGCCCTAACTTCATTACCAGTACATCTTATCCCTCCCACCCCCCCCACCCACTTCTCCATAGCAACCTCCCCATCACACCTAGCATAAAAGCCCACCTGGCGACTCATACCTATATGATCCCAGCACTTGCAAAGTAGAGGCAGGGGGGTGGCAAGTTTGAAGACAACTGGATTAAATGGTGAGGCCCTGTTTCAAAAAGCAGAACCACATTTGCCTTTTTTTTACCCCCCATTCCCCCACCCTTGAGTCTTTATTTCCGAAGGCGCCCATGTCACATGAAAGTCCTGTAGGTGAACTGGTTTCTTTCCCTTACTGATCTGCCCCTGGTTCTGGGTCCCCAGCCATGGACCCAGCATAGAATAGAAAAAGGCTTTTTTTTTCCTTTTCACCTGTAGTGCAGGTGTTCTGGACACCAAGCCACAGCTACCCAACTCTCTGCCAGCTCCTGTGTGATCTTGACCAGGTCTAACACAGGGCTACACGGCTGCAGAGGAGCAAGATTAGACTATGAAATGGGATTCACAATTGGAAACCAACTGCGGCTTCCATACTTCATGATGTACCACAGCACTAGGTACTAATGTTCCCAGAGAGACAGACAGCCTGGGAGCCTGCAGAAAGACAGACAGGCCAGCCCCGCTTTACCTGAAATATGCATTTACCTTAGTGATTTTCTTTTGTTTTCTTTTTCTTTTCTTTTCTTTTTCTTTTTTTCAGACAGGGTTTCTCTGTGTAGCCCTGACTGTCTGACTGTCCTGGAACTCACTCTGTAGACCAGGCTGGCCTCAAACTCAGAATTCTCCTGCCTCTGCCTTCCAAGTGCTTGTGATTTTCAAACTAGAAATTACAACCCTTTAGAAGTTTGTAAAATCAGTTTGGTAGGGTACAAACTGTACTTTAAAGTCATAAATAAACAAACAAATACGATCTGGGACTCCACGTCAGGACTGGTCTGAAGTGTTTGCTGCATGTCTTGAGGGAAGTTCACCTTTGACTCCTGCCAGGAGGTCACCTAAAGTTAAGGTTTATTCAAGACCTAACTAATCCAGCTGGGGTGGTGCTCGCGCATGCCTGTGATCTCAGCACGCTTGAGGCTGAAGTGATGATGGTGAATTGGAGGTCAGCTTGGGCTCTAACGTGGGACTTGGTCTCAAAACAGACACGTAAGCCAGCAAAGCCAATCTTGCTGGTCTAGTGACTATGCCTTTTCCTATGGACCTAATTAATCTGTTTAAAACTATTATACCAGGATCACAGCCCTCTCAATGCATATGCAAATGGATGCATGGCTTGGGGCAGTTTTCCTAATGCAGGTGCTAGGGAAAAGAGGTAAAAGTTAAATGTGTGAGAAACACTCCATTTGGCTCTGTCTTACAGATTCCCAATACAGAACATATGCGGGCTTTTGAACTGGACCTGGCAGTACATGTCTTCAATGAGAGAGGAAAGAAGAGGAGAGGAGAGGAGAGGAGAGGAGAGGAGAGGAGAGGAGAGGAGAGGAGAGGAGAGGAGAGGAGAGGAGAGGAGAGGAGAGGAGAGGAGAGGAGAGGAGAGGAGAGGAGAGGAGAGGAGAGAGGGAGAGGGAGAGAGAGAGAGAGAGAGAGAGAGAGAGAGAGAGAGAGAGAGAGAGAGAGTCATAGGTCTCAAACATACTTGGCCCTACCTTTGCTAAAATCCATCAACAGTTTCACTACCCTTGGCCCAGACCCCAGCTCCCCCCTCTCTCCCCTCTCTCTCTTTGGCCCCCACAGCCGGGGCTATACCTCATCTCTCATCTGACTTGATGGCGTCCAACAGAGATGTCTCAAGCAGAGAGGATGCCTAATCCTAGGGTAACTTCCGCAACTGCAGGTTGTGGAAATAAGTTGAACGAAGTCCAGCATCTGGTCAGTTGCTCACTGGGTAAAGCCTGCTTATTGGTTTTAAGGATGAGTTTGTGTTCCCTTTTCTTTCTTCTCGCGGGCCCTGTGCTGCAAACCGTGACGGAGCACCTGCCTGTGTTTGCACAGCTTCACTAACTCAACCATTCAGCCGCTTTTTTCCTTGTTTAAATAAGAGATAAGCCCCGCTGGCCAGAGCATGTGGACTCTTGAGGTCATTAACTGAAACTATATATCGTTGCAACCCAGCCAACACTCCAGGCTGCCTGTTAGAAACAGGTGCCCAAGAGGAAATGTTTAATTTCTCCAGGAGGCAAATGCTCTGGCAGACAATGTTTTCAACCAAATTTCATCTGTTTATGGAGTAAAACGAGACATGTTTTTAATGTCTCCCTTTTGCCCTGGGGTCTGTCTGGGTACTGACTACTACCCATACTCCTCCTTGGCTCCGCGTCTTGACAGCAGTCTTGCCAGTTTGTGAGTCCCTCTCCCAGGTAGAAGCCCTGTTCTAGTTATGTCTGGAAATCATCTGGGTTTGGGTTATTTGAAATTCTTTTTTCAGTGAATCTAGCTTTCCAGTGCCAAGGCCTTCAGAGTTTGTCAGCAGAATCTATCTCCAGTGGTGCCAAGGAGATGCCTTATCTTTCAGAGTCACTCTTGTCTGTAGACTGTCTCCATTGCTAAAGGAAGTGTTGCTGTGGCCCAGGCACTTCCGGTTCCGGTCCCCTCCATCTCCTTGTCACAGTTCCCAACTTCTGCCTCTTTGCATTTCTGCCTATTTTCTCCTGCATTTTATGCATAATGCCTGGCACAGAGTCAGATAGCTCGAGTCTCACCAAATTCTGCAGTTCCCTCCAAAGAGGCTTGGCTCTCAAACGGTTTTGCTTGTTCATTTTGTCAAAAGTATGGACTGTAACTACGTACCAGAAAGTTCTAGTACCAGATTAACAACAGCACAGTCCTGGTTTTTGTGCTAATTAGGGAGATCATAAATTTAAAAAAAATCAAGGAAGTGATGAAGGAGAGCCACTGTGGGGGAAGAGCTGAGGCAGGCTCTCAGGGCCTCACACTGGGAGCAGGGCGGGGCGGGGCTGAGGGTGGGGTGGGGGAGGTAGGTACTTCTCTGAGGAAGGGGAGACTGGGAAAACTGCAGGAGAAGCCTGTTCCAGCTGGTAGAATTCATGATGTGTCACCCCAAACACAAACAGCTGAAGCAGGGAACTCATTCTTACCCCACTCCTACTTCTCCCCCAAAGCAGATTCCAAAACCAAGAAGAACTTTCTGATCTTGTCCAGAGGGTCCTAACACTCTTCCTGTCCAAGAGGCATGCTGTTGCCTAAGAGGAATGGAACACCATGTCCCTGAGTATAGACACTGCATATTTACCAAGTTCAGCTCCGGCCATCACCACAGACTCCATAGCCATGGTCCAATTATACCTCACACAACTGTCTCCTTCTTCATCAAGTCAAAACTAAAATGCCACACATCAACCCTTTTCTTTACATCTTCATTTCCAGATGGTCTTCCCGTGTCGTGTAATTTATATTACATCCTTATATGACTTCAATCTCTCTGTTCTTTGGCCCTCAGCCGTTATCCTAAGGGCAGAGGGAATGGGGTTGGAGGAATAAGATCCTTTCCTTATATAGAGGGAAAGACTATAACAGGGAAGTTTATCTCAAGGCCCTGGGGTGGGAATATGTTTCAATAAGCTAGCATAAGGTGCTGTGAACAATTAAGTGCTCCTGAAGTGCTTGGTGTCTAGACAGCAGTAATAGTAGTGTGTCTGACAGGTTTTTTTTTGTTGTTGTTGTTACTATAACAAATTGCTTAAGGAAGGTGTCCTTAAAAAGAATAGAAGTTTATTTTAGTTCATAGTTCTGAAGGTGAAAGTTCTAGGGCTCACACCTGGTAATGTCCTTCTGGCTAATAAAAATCTCAAGTTGGCATAGAACATCAAAAAGCAAGAGACAGGGAAGAGTATATCTATGTCTATGTACCTGGCCCATCTCCCTCTTATAACGATACCAGGAACCAATCTTGAGGGCCCTACTCTGATGACGTCATTTGATCCCAAACACCTTCAAAGGCCTCAGCTCTAAACATTCTAGGCAGATTGTTCTACCCCTTGACACCTTTAGCACCTGACTTCGGGGACCAAACTGCTTCATGAGTTTGGAGTTTGAGGGAGACAACACAGGCCAGGTTTGCATCATAGCAGGAGACTATAGTGATCGTTGTGTAATCTCAGCTTGGAAAGTTGAGACAGAGGACCAGGCGTTTTATATAGGGGGGAAAAAGGAGGGGAGCTAGCCAACATATTATCTGGCTTAGGGAACCCAAGTATATTCCCTGGCCTCAAGAGGAGTGTTTTTTGGGGCTTCGCAGATGGCCGAGTGGCTAAAGTGCTTGCCCTGCCAGTGAGAGGACCAGAGATTAGATCTCCAGAACCCACATAAAAGTCAGACAGGCATGGCGGCTGCCTGTAATCCCCGGATTTGGATGGCAGAGGGGAAGATCAGAGGACTACAGGGAAAGCTAGCTGGATACACGGGAATCAGGAAGCTCTGGGTTCAGAGAGAGATTTGACTCAATAAACAAACATGGAGATGCAAGAAAGATAGTCAACTTTTGGGCTTCCCAATGCTCCCATTCACTCTGTGGCTCTACAGCCATGCAAAGGCACGCACGTACACTCATACACATTCAGTATTTTGGAAACCTTTTACCTATTTTGCTTTTTTTCTCTTTGTAATTTACTTAGAAAATTTAATAGTAGCTGGGCATGGGTGCACCCAGTACTTGGGAAGCTGAGGCAGGAGGATTTGGGGTTCAAGGAAAGCCTACATGAATACGAGGGCAGCTTGGGCCAGATAGGGAGCTCCTAACCCCTCCCCCCAAGAAACTTTAATTTAAAAAAATTTAACATTAAAAAAAAATCTAATCTTATCAAGAAATTATAATAAAATTGTAGTAAATATTTTCCGTGATTATATTTTGTTGTGAATTTAGTGTTCTGAAACAATGCATTGTATTCACGGGTTTTCTGTTATTGTTCATTCCTAGAATAAATCCCGTGTGGTCTAGGATATTCCTTAAAAATGTTATTATATGTTATCGCTAAGATTTGAACTTTTTTAAATCTTAAATATTTTTATTAAGATAAGTAGCGTGTATTTATTTATTCATTGAGAGGCAGAGGTTTGCAAGGTTGCCCAGGCCAGCCTGCAACTAATGTTCTTCCAATATTAGCCTCATCAGTAACTGAGGTGACAGGCGTCAGAATGAGCCAAATGTTTCCAGGAAACTTAACACACAAAATATTAGTCCTGGAGATGGAGAGATGGCTCAGCAGTTTCCAATACTGGCTGTTTTTACCAAGGAAGCAGGGTTCAATTCCCAGCACCCATATGTCAGTTCACAACTGTTTGTAACTCCAGTTCTAGGAGATCCAACACCCTCACACAGATACGCATGCAGGCAGAACACCTATGGATATAAAATCAAAATAGGTTATAAAAAAATCAAAATATTAGCCCCTCTCTATAGCCATTTGTTTTTCTGCTTCTTAATTATATACCTACATAGCTATTTTCTGATATTACTATTTTTTAATATTGCATAGAAACTTTGGGATTATGGGTTGTAGCTTGCACACTCAGGCAAACTCATACTAAATTAGTGCAAACAGTTCCAATGTCACGTAATTATATCATAGTTTTATGTTATTGATATCTACTTTATATTATTATGACTATATAAAATCCACAAGTCATGAAATGAACTATCATTAGATATCCTTCTTAGACAATTCCTGGCTTTTTGTGTGAACACAACTTTTCTTACTTTTTTTTTTCCTGTGTATCAATCAAGCATCGAATGCTCTAGAACATATACTTATGCCGCTTTCTCTTTTTATGATCACAACACTACCCTCAACCTCTGTCCTGATGCAGTTGGGCAATTTCTCTGTACAGCTGCCAGCCTATAATCTCCGTTTATTTCATCTATAAGATATCCACCCTCCTCCTGCTTTATTTATTTTTCTGTTGCTGTGATTAAATACGATCAAAGATAACTTAAAAAAAAACAAACACTCTTTGCTCTGGAGAAAGTCCACAGCAGTGGTGGAGGTGGGGGTACGGCAGCAGGGGGTTAGAGCGGGAAGCTGAGAGATTAGATTTCCATCCAGTCGGGAATCTGAGTGTGAACTGGGTGTGGGCTGAGGCTATAAACTCTCTGCACCTATCCCAATGACATACCCTCTCCAGGAAAGCGCTCTCTAAGGCAGTGCTTCTCAACTTGTGAATAGAGGCCCCTTTGGGGAGTCATATATCTATCAGATATCTTACATATCCTATATTTACATTATAGTTCATAACAGTAGCAAGATTACAGGTACAAAGTAGCGATGAAATAATTATGTGGTTGTCAACGGGTAGCAGCGTTAGGAAGGAGAAC